>NC_084850.1:101796866-102414009 GCF_033115175.1 Lepus europaeus | reverse complement strand
AGTTCTGGGATAGGCAGCTTCTCAGGCTATCTGCAGGGCAAGCTCCATATAATGAAAACGATGGGTATTGCCCAGATGTGGAGCTGAGTGATTCAGAAACAGAAAGTGATGGGAATAGAGAAAAGGTTCGGGTAAAGAGAGAGAGCTCAGACAGGGAGAATCCTTCCCATGACTCTAGACGGGAGTGCCATGGCAAAAGCAAAGCACATCCCCTTTCCCACAGTTCAACGCAGAGGTGATGAGATACTCGCAAATATAACTCAGCCTTTGCCTTTGTCCCATTTATTGGGGAAAGCCTATAGACCAAAAGGATTCTAGCATATGTTAGGGGGAGTTATGGAGAAAAGAAAGAAAATTTTCCACAGTAAAATTTGCTTGCAGTTTTTGAAAAGGTTTCAAAGTCTCGTTTTCACAAGCACATTACAAGAATTGCAGATTGTCCAGAGGTTGGTTTGTTAGAGGCTGTTGGGAATAGCTGGACCCAGAGTATTTATTGAGTAAATACAGGGCAGCTTTCCAATTATATTAACACATTGATGAATACATTATTAAGTGTCCTTGCGTCACTAACAGATTTGCAAGAGACCATGGTTACCAGACACTAAAACTACTTAACTTTTGAAACTACAGCATGTGACTCTGAGAGCTCCTGTCTGTAGGACATTTCTAATTCCACTGGTATCTCTAAGCCAGGAGACCAACTCTCAGATACTGTCAAACTCACTACTCTCTTCCTTTGCTCTGCGCAGGGTTGAGTTCCTTTCACAGTATCTTGACGTACTGAATCAATACTGCTACTGCTTACAAGTGTCCAGTGCCTGTTCCTAGACTTGCTTGTTGGGGACGCACTCATAACTATTTCATGCAGCTAACAAGCATAAGAGGCTAACTTGTGGATAGTGTTTACAGAAGTACAAAAGTACTACTTCCAAGGAAAATGCTCTGATTCTCTGTTTGGTCATTTGTGAAGGATCCCAGAGCCTTTCCAAAAGTTGAGACCATTTCTGGGGTATTTGTACCAGGTCAGGGGTTTTGTGTTGTTGTTTTCAAATCAATTTGACTAAAATGAGTTTGGCTGACAGTTTTTGTATACCTGCTTTAATGTTTATAAAGTTTTTATTGAGGTATAATTAAATATAAAGTGCACAGAGGTTAAGTATTCTTACCTGCTTTAATTTTGAAACAGATTTTTATTGTCAAACAGAATTTGAAAGCATGTGTGTAACACATGGATATAATTTAGCTTTGTAGCAATTTTGAATCCAAGGCAAGTTCCCAAACAGTAAGGCTAGAGCCATTTTTTCAGAAGTTGCTTATACTCTGTTCCCAAACTATCAGCCCTGATGAATTTCTGGGAGAAAGAGAATAATTAAATTTTGAGGGGGGTGGATAAAAACATGTCTGCTTCCCATTTAAAGAAGGGGGAAATGTTACAGGTTTTAAAATGTGAAGCAGAATATAAGTCTCAGCTCTCTTTTCTTCTTAGCCTTAAATTAATGTTCTCTTTCTTCTAGTTTGGGAAAGTGTGGTCTTGAAATTTTCAGGCAAAAAAAAAGGTCATATCCAGTTGTCAAAGTTTCTAACTGGGGAAACAGCCTAGCTACAATAGGTGCCAGTCAGTCAAGGCAGGGGCCTTCTCTCCATCCATATGGAAAACAAGGTTTTCCTCCCTGCCGACCCCCACCTGGCTTTTGTTCTTGTAGCCTTGTTAAAGGGTTCCTTTGCTTTTTCCTCTCCTGTTCTGAAAACATCTGTATTTTGCTTCTCCTTTGACTACATCTTCAAAAAATTTCTTTTGTGCCTATGTACGTGTGTGAACATGCCATAGCATGTGTTGTAAGTGTCCTGTATTTTGTTTGAATGGAAAAAGCTATGAAAATTATCCAAACGGAGGAAGAGAATTTCCCCTGTTTGTGCACTAGATTTCTATGCTTTGTCTTTGCGTTCTCCTGGGGTAGCTGTTCATTTGACACCTTCATGGCAATGAGATTATAATGGAGCTGTGCTGTAAACTCCTTACATTAGAGGCCAGCACTGCTACTAGTAGCTGGTGTACTTTCATGCCTTTCAATTCCAAGTGGGAGGAAAAGCAAACATCAAAACAATGCTTCAGCCAAATTCCATATGTAACACCACTGGGAGAGTATTGACTTAATATCATTCCAGTCAGGGAAATAGAGTTGTAATATTTTTACAGGATTTTCCTAGGTAAATGAAGGAGCCTTCTGTTGCCCCAAAATGCATTTGCTACAATTTCTTGTTATTTGAAGTATTACCTCTTAATCTTCTGTATTAATTTGTTTTCATTTTGTCTTATATAGCCCAGTTTTCCAAGATAAATGCAGTCTTTTTTCAATTGTCTCCTTTTTACCAATACTTTTTCATTAAATTATGAAAACTGCTACTTGTTATCAGTGTGGTAATTTTATAGTTTGGCATACTGGTTTTTGAAAATCAAAAACATGTCCCTTTTATATTTAAAAAAGTATATTCAATAAAAACAAGAAGAGGAAGAAAGAGGCGAGGAAAAATGGAAGATTCAGATGCACAGATTCACGATTCATGTCAATACCAAGAGCCAAAGAGAACTCTGAATATGTGAACTCCATCCAGAACTCATGATTTCATCAGGCTATTAAGATTAAAAACCTTGCTGTCATAATTTTTAAATGACCATGGAAATGGATCCTATCTAAAGTGTCAGGATCCAGAGGGCTTAGGTCAGGCATTATTTACATATATACTCTTTAAAATATTCATTTGGAGTCATGTGGGTATATTAATGTCATGGGGACACTTTGAAGAAATCATCAACATTTTCATGATGTTTGAGAAATGTGCTTGCCAAAGGTCATTGGGTAAATCAGTACTGAAGTTAGATAAAAGGTGAAGTTGATTTCCCAATCTCTGCCTCCCTCCGTCTCCCTTACCTGTTAATGAATGATTGTTTTGTCCTGATAAATTGTTAGGGTAAAATGCTGGAGAACTGAAACTATAAATATACACTGTTATGGCCCCCAAAGAGCTATTGGGTTTAATTCTAGTAGTGTGTACATTTCCTACAGGGAAGGAACCTTTGTGTTGAAGAAACTTTGAAATTCAGATAATAAACCAGAAGATGCACATTCTTGGGGTTTTCTTCCCTCCAGAACTTTGCTCATGCTTAAGAATTTAGGTAAAAAGCCAGCATGGTAGGTTAAGCCTCCTGCGATGCTGGCATCCCATATGATTTGAGACCTGGCTGCTCCACTTCCAATCCAGCTCCCTGCTAATGCACCTGGGAAAGCAGCAGAAGATGGCCCAATTGCCTGGTTCCCTGTGCTCATGTGGGAGACCCAGAAAAAGCTCTGGGCTCCTGGCTTTGACCGGACCCAACCCCAGCCTTTGTGGCCAATTGGGGAGTGAACCAGCAGATGGAAGATCACTCACTCTATCTCTCCTCTCTGGCATCTTCCACTGCCTTCCCAGGCACATTTGCAGGAACTCAAATCAGTGCTCATATGGGATGCCATCGTTGCAGGTGGGAGCCACAACACAGACCCCCAACAACCCCAAGCTTTAAGTGCTCCTCCCCTCATTCCTTCTGTGCACCTTCTTAATTTCATTAATTACAACTGAGTAACAGTCTATCAACAAACTGGAAAAATGGAATTGCCTATTCAAGCCAAACTCATTACAGGAGTGATTTGAATTTGGAGAGCATTTGCAGAAGAAAGCCTTCCCATCAGGGCCAGCATCGTGGCCTGCATCCCTTATTGGAGCACTGGTTCCAGTCCTGCACGCTCCAAGTCCCATCCTGCTCTCTGCTAATGCACCTGGGAAAACAGCAGTGATGGCCCAAGTGCTTGGGTCCCTGAGACCCACATGGAAGACCCAGATGGAGTTCCAGGCTCGTGGCTTCAGCCTGGCTCAATCCTGGCCATTGCAGCCATTTGGGGAGTGAACCAGTGGATGAAAGATCTCTGTCTCTAACTCTGCCTTTCGAATAAATAAATATTAAAAAGTCTTGTCATGATGTAATGAAGCTGCTTTCAAAACTCATACATGGAAATGGGCCTCATTTTAGAGTCATTTCTCACATGATAAAAAACTTCATTCTTGTGGCCGGCGCTGTGGTGTAGTAGGCTAAGCAGCTATGCAGTGCCGGCATCCCTTATGAGCACTAGTTCATGTCCCAGCTGTTCCTCTTCTGATCCAGCTCTCTGCTAATGGCCTGGGAAAGCAGTAGAAGATGGCCTAAGTTCTTGGGCCCCTACACCCAACATGGGAGACCTGGAAGAAGTTCCTGGTTCCTGGCTTCAGATCGACCCAGCTCCAGCCATTGTGCCATCTGGAGAGTGAACCAGCACATGGAAGACTTTTCTCTGTCTGTCCTTAACTCTGCCTCTCAAATAAATAAAATCTTTAAAAAATAAAAATCAAAAAAAAAAAAAAACAAAAAACAAAAAAACCTGGGGCCAGCACCGTGGCTCACTTGGTTAATCCTCCACCTGCGGTGCCAGCATCCCATATGGGCGCCGGGTTCTGGTCCCAGTTGCTCCTCTTCCAGTCCAGCTCTCTGCTGTGGCCCAGGAAGACAAGTGGAGGATGGCTCAGATGCTTGGGCCCCTGCGCTCACATGGGAGACCTGGAGGAAGTACCTGGCTTCTGGCTTCTGGCTTCAAATCGGTGGAGCACACTGGCCTTAGCAGCCATTTGTGGGGTGAACCAACAGAAGGAAGACCTTTCTCTCTGTCTCTCTCTCACTGTCTAACTCTGTCAAATAAAAAAATAAAATAAAACCTTCATTTTAAAAATGGCTGTTTTGAAAAGTATAACCTCATTGAATTAATCACTTCAGCCTCAAAATAGAAAGATACTTTATATTGGACAGTTGCCATTTTTAGGTCTTTGAACTGCGTAGGATAAAAAAAAAATACTAAATACTTATTCCTGCTTCATATAAGCCTAGCCTGGCATACATTCTGGGTTTTGGTAACAGACTTTTCCTAACTTCCTCTTGAACTTTCCAAAATGGGATCTCTGGTTAATTCTTCATCTCCCCCTGGTTATGCAAACAGAAGGTAGCCACAGGGGTAAGACCAAGGATGGTATTTACAAGGCTGTGTTGGCTCTGCAATATTGTGGCCATTCAGTCTTTCCAGAGGGTAACCAGGAGTAAAATCTAAAGAGAGATGCCTGCATCTTTGGAGCAGAATTTGTGCCAGTGTCACCCTCCAGTCCTCAGTACTGGACTGAGAATCACGTAGGCAAAAACCAAGCTAAAGCTTAATTGCAAAACAGCTACTTAGGTCCCTATGGGAACTAACCAAGCTGAAAATCCTTGGTAGGACAAACCAGGAAACATTTGGGACCAATCAAACCTCCAGATAATAAAAGCAAAAATACTCATCAAGCCCTTATTCTGTGTCAGGCCTTTCGCTAAGCCTTTCACATGTACTACCTTATACTTAGCTCTCATGACAACCATTTGACACAGGTGAAAACTGACAAATGGTTAAGACAGTCGTTCAAAGTCCCCTAGATGTAGTACACACCTTTTCGTTACTTTGTTTGACTCCTGTGCCCAAAGTCACCTCTCGAGAAAGCAGGCTGAGTTGAGGTTTAGTCATAGTTTCTGCACCACTTGACCCCTGCCATCTTAGAGCTGATTGGATTAAAATTAGCCATGTAACCAAAAGGCAATTTGTAGGCTCACATCCAAAGAGCACAGTCATTCATACAAATATGGACAGGACAGCCTCACAGTAGATCTAGAACCTGACAGACTTGCCTTCTCCGTAGCTAGTCAAAGTTGTAACTGGTTATAGTAGGCGAAATAATGACTGCCCCAAAGGTCTCGACGTCCTGATCCCTGGAACCTATGAACATGTTACCTCTGCTCTAAAATTTCCCGTGGGCACCAGCCCGGCCTACATGATGACTTCATAGATTTCTTTTTTTTTTTTTTGGACAGGCAGAGTGGACAGTGAGAGAAAGAGACAGAGAGAAAGGTCTTCCTTTGCCGTTGGTTCACCCTCCAATGGCCGCCACGGCTGGCGTGCTGCGGCCAGCACACCATGCTGATCCGAAGCCAGGAGCCAGGTGCTTCTCCTGGTCTTCCATGGGATACAGGGCCCAAGCACTTGGGCCATCCTCCACTGCACTCCCAGGCCACAGCAAAGAGCTGGCCTGGAAGAGGGGCAACCGGGACAGAATCCGGCGCCCCAACCAGGACTAGAACCCGGTGTGCCAGTGCCGCAAGGCGGAAGATTAGCCTAGTGAGCCGCGGCGCCAGCCGACTTTATAGATTTCTGACCCCCAGAACTGTAAGAGAATAAGTTTGTGTTGGGTTTAGCTGCTAAATTTGTGGTAATTTCTTATAGCAGAAATAGAAACAAATTTGAAATGCGGAACATAACACTGCACATAGAGCAAATGCTCCTTGCTCTTTCAGGGGACTTTTTATTCTCTAGCAATTTTCTTTTTTTTTTCCTTCTTTAAAGATTTATTTTATTTACTTGAAAGACATAGTCACAGGGAAAGGTAGAGACAGAGAAAGAGGTCTTCCATCCACTGGTTCTCTCCCTAGATGGCCGCAACGGCTGGAGCTGAGCCGATCAGGAGCCAGGAGCTTCTTCCAGGTCTCCCATGCTGATACAGGGGCCCAAGGACTTGGGCCATATTATAAAGACACAAATGGGTCAATTTAAGAGGATGGAAAAAGTTATACCATGCTAACGCTAGCCAAAAAAAACCAGAGCTACTATACACATATATTTCTAATAAAAGGTAGGTACATTTATGATACTGCCAACACTTTAATTTGTATTTTTCTGAGAGAAATCTTCCATCTACCAGTTCACTCCCCGAATTCCCACAAGAGCTGGTACTGAGCTACACTGAAGCCAGGAGCCTGGAACTGAATCTGTAATTCCCACATCATCAGCAGAGACCCAAGAATGTGAGCCATCATTGGCTGCTTTCTAAGGTATACATCAGCAGAAAGCTGGCATTGGAAATAGAACGGAGGGGCCAGCACTGTGGCGCAGCGGGTTAAAGCCCTGGCCTGAAGCACCAGCATCCCATATGGGTGCCGGTTCTAGTCCCGGCTGCTCCTCTTCTGATCCTGCACCCACGTGGGAGACCTGGAAGAAGCTCCTGGCTCCTGGCTTCGGATAGGCGCAGCTCCGGCTGCTGTGGCCATCTGGGGGGGTGAACCTACAGATGGAAGACCTCTCTCTCTGTCTCTACCTCTCTCTGTAACTCTGTCTTTCAAATATATAAAATAAAATGAAAAAAGGAAGTAGAACTGGGACTGAAACCCAGGCACACTGATAGGATGCTGGCTTCCCAAGTGGCATCTTAACAGCTGCACCAAACACCCATCCTTAGAGAAGCTATATTAATATTATTCAAGGATAAATTCATCAAGAGGAGATAATCCTAAGTGTTAATGTACCTAATAGCTTCAAGATGCATTAAGCAGAAAGTGATAGAACTACAAGGAAAAGTGGAAAGTCCAGCAATTATAGTTTATTAACAGAACAAGTACACAGAATATCAGTAATATAGAAGATTTGAACATAACTATCAGCCACCTAGATTTAGCACTCATCCAAGCACCTGCAGAACACACATCCATTTCAAATGATGTTCTTGATAAGGAAACATCAAGACAGACCATATTCTGCACCATTAGACAAATCTTTGTTTTTAAGATTTATTTTATTTATTTGAAAGTGTTACAGGGAGATGGAAGAGACAGAGAGGTCTTCCATCAGCTGGTTCACTCCCCAGATGGCCGCAACAGCCGGAGCTGCACCGATCCGAAGCCAGGAGCCAGGAGCTACCTCCAGGTCTCCCACATGTGTGCAGGGGCCCAAGGACTTGGGCCATCTTCTACTGCTTTCCCAGGCCATAGCAGAGAGCCAGATCAGAAGAGGAACAGCCAAGACTAGAACTGGCACCCATATGGGATGCTGGTGCTTCAGGCCAGGGCGTTAACCCACTGCACCACAGCACTGGCCCTAAACAAATTAAAAAAAAGATTTATTTATTTGAAAGAGTTTACGGAGAGAGGAGGAGACAGAGAGAGAGAGAGCTTCCATCCACTGGTCCACTCCTCAAATGGCTGCATTGGCCAGAGCTGGTCTGGTCTGAAGCCAGGAGCCAGGAGCTTCATCTAGGTCTCCCACTTGGGTGCAGGGGCCCAAGCACTTGGGCCATCCTCTGCTGCTTTCCCAGGTACATTAGCAGGGAGCTGGATCAGAAGTAGAGCAGCCAGAATTTGAATTGGTGCCCATATGGGATGGTGGCATGGCAGACAGCAGCTTAAACCACTATACCACAGCTCTGGCCCTGATTGTTTTTGTATTTTTTAAGATTTATTTGTTGGGGCTAGCACTAAGGCCTAAAAGGTTGAGCCTTTGCCCAAAATGCCAGTATCCTATATGGGCACCAGTTCAAGTCCTGGATGATCCAGTTCTGATCCAGCTCCCTGCCAATGCACCTAGGAAAGCAGCGGAAGATGGCCCAAGTACTTGGGCCCCTGCACCCATGGGGGTGTACCCAGAAAAAGCTCCTGCCTCCTGGATTCAGCCTGGCCCAGCCCTGGCTGTTTCAGCCATTTGGGAAGTGAACCAGGAGATGGAATATCTCTCTTCTCTCAATTTCTTACCTTTCAAATAAATAAATAAATCTTTTTTAAAATTTTTTTATTTTATTTTATTTCATAAATGTGAATTTACAAAGTGCAACTTTTGTATTGTTGTGGCTTCCCCCCCAACCTCCCTCCCTCCCTCCCTCCCTCCCGTGGCCCTCCCCTCTCCCTCTCCCATCCTGCCCTTTATCGAGTTTCATTTTCAATTACCTTCATATACTGAAGATCAACTTAGTATATACTAAGCAAGGATTTCAACAGGCTGCATTCACACAACCGCACAAGGTATAGGGTATTGTTTGACTAGTAGTGCTTTAAGTTTCATAGTTAAAACACATTAAGGACAGAGATCCTACGTGGGGAGCATGTACCCAGTGACTCCCATTGTTGATTTAACAATTGGCACTCTTATTTATGACGTCAGCAATCACCCGAGACTCTTGCTATGAGCTGTCTAGGCTATGGAAGTCCCTTGAGTTCACCGACTCTGAACTTGTTTAGTCAAGGCCGTGTCACAGTGGAGGTTCCTTCCTCCCTTCAGAGAAAGGCGCCTCTCTCCTTGATGGCCTGTTCCTTCTGCTGGGGTCTTGTTCACCAGGGTCTTTCATTTAGATTGTTTTTTGCTACCGTGTCATGGCTTTCCATGCCTGTGAGACTCTCATGGACCTTTTAGCCAGATCCGAATGTCCCAAGGGTTGATTCTGAGGCCGGAGTGCTGTTTTGGGCGTTTGCCATTCTGAGTCTGCTGTGTGTCCTGCTTCCCCCGCAGGATCATTCTCTCCCTTTTAATTCTATCCTTCATTATTTGCTTACACTGGTCTTATTTGTGAAATCTCTTCGACACATACCCTATCTTTTTGATCGGTTGTGTATTTATACTTATCACTTTACCAAGTGCGCTGGCATTGGTACCTGCCTCCTTGGTAAGATTGATTTGAAATCCCCTGGCACATTTCTAGTTCCACCATTGGAGGTAAGTCCGAGTGAGCATGTGCCAACCTATATATCTCCTCCCTCTCTTATTCCCACTCCTATGTTTAACATAGATCACTTTTCTGTTAATTTTAAACGCCTAAGAATGATTGTGCATTGATTACAGAGTTCAACCAGTGGTCTTATGTAGAACAAACAGAGCAACAACAACAACAACCACAACAACAAAATACTAAAAGGAATAAAATAGTGAGTTGTTCCTAAACGGTCTAGACAAGGGCTGATCCTGTCATTGTCTCTCATAGTGTCCATTTCACTTAGCAACAACAACAGCAACAACAACAAAAATACTAAAAGGAATAAATCTTTTTTAAAAATATTTGTTTATTTGAAAGAGAAGGGGATAGACAGAGACCTTCCATCTGCTGGTTCACTCTCTAGGTGGCCACATGGCCAGAGCTGGGCCAAGCCAATGCCAGGAGCCCAGAACTCCATTGGGGTCTCCCATGTGGGTGCAGGGGCCCAAGCATGTGGGCCATCTTCTACTGCTTTCCCAGGCACATTAGCAGGGAGCTGGATTGGAAGCAGAGCAGCCAGGACTCGAACAGGTGCCCATATGGGTGCCTGTGCTGCAGACAGAGGCTCAACCTTCTATGCCACAATGCCAGCCCCAACAAATAAATCTTAATTTTAAAAGGATTCAAGTCAAAAGTATGTTCTTTGACTACTATAGGATGAAGTTATAAATCAGAATAACAGAAACAGTTCTGGAAAATCCAATTATTGGAAATAAAACAACACATCCCCAGATAACACAAATCAAAAAGGAACTGAAAAAGAAAAAAGTTAGTTTGAATGAACACAACACGTAATAGGTGGGTGGGCACGAACACAGTACATGGAGGGAATTTGATAGTGCAGCAAATGCCTATATTACAAAAGAAGGACTTCTTGGGGCCAGTGCCGTGGCGTACTGGGTGAAGCCGCCCCCTAAAGTGCCAGCATTCCATACGGGTTGGTTCAAGTCTGGCTGCTCCACTTCCAATCCAGCTCTTTGCTGTGGCCTGGGAAAGCAGTGGAGGATGGACCAAGCCCCTGGGCCCCTGCACCCACGTGGGAGACCCGGAAGAAGCTCCTGGCTCCTGGCTTCAGATTGGCACAGTTCCAACCATTGCGGCCAATTGGGGAGTGAGCAAGTAGATGGCAGATCTCTCTCTGCCTCTCCTTCTCTCTCTGTGTAACTCTGACTTTCAAATAAATATATAAATCTTAAAAAAAAAAAAGACCTCAGCTCAATGACCTCAGCTTCCACCTTAAATTCAAAGCAGCAAAGGAAATGGCATCCAAATTAAGTAGAAGAAAGGAAATAATGAAGGTCAGGACTGAAATAGAGTACAGAAAATCATGGAAACCCAAAGCTGCTGATTCTTTGACGAAATCAACTCAAGTGAATAAAGCCCTCCTAGTGAGATCGAGCAAGAAAAAAATAGAAAAGGCTGAGTGCTTACACGGAAAGAGCAAGATAATTCACACAAACATGGGCAGGAAGAGCTCATAGTAGGTCTAGACACTGATGGGCCTGCTTTCTCCACAGCTAGCCTAACTCATAACTGCATCTAGCAGATTCTATGTATACTAAAAAGATAGTAGGGAAATACTAGAAACAACTTTATGTCAGTAAATTCAGTAACAAAGACAAAATGGACAAATTAGTTCAAAGACACAAACTACCAAAGCAGAAATAGCTAATCTGAATAGCTCTTTAGTATTAAGAAAAAAGGAATTTTCTGTTAAAAATTGCACTCCAGGCCCAGTTGACTTCACTGGTAAATTTTAACAAACTCTTAAGGAACAAATAATACTAATTCTACAGAAACTCTTCACCCAAAAAATTAAACAGGAGAGAATAGTTTTCAGCTCATTTTTTTAAATCATTCATTTGAAATGCAGAGTGACAGACAGATCTTCCATCCACCGGTTCACTCCCTGAATGGCAGCCATGAACAGGTCTGGGCCAAGCCCAAGTCTGGGGCCTAGAACTCCATCCCTGTCTCCCATGTGCGTGGCAGGGGCTCAAGTACTTGGGCTGTCTTCCACTGCCTTCCCAGTTGAATTAGCAGGGACCTGTATGCAAAGTGGAGCAGCCAGGAAGCAAACCAGTGCTCTTGTCCAATATAGGATGCTGGCATCACAAACAATGGCTTAACCCACTAAGCCACAACCCTGGCCCCTCTCAGCTCATTCTTTGAAGCCAGCATTAACCCAGTACCAAAAACCAGGTAAACAGGAGCAGCCATTTAACCTAGTGGTTAAGATGCCCAGATCCCACACATGCTTGGGTTCAATCCCCACCTTTGGCTCTGGACTCCAGCTTCCCATCAATACAGACCCCAAGAAACGGAGGTAGTGATTCATCCATTGGGTTCCTGCCACCCTGTGGGAGACTTGTATTGAATTCCCACCTCCTGGCTTCAGCCCCAGCCCAGCCCCAGCCATTGAAGTCATTAGGGGAATAATCCAGCAGATGGGACAATCTCTCCCCCCCCTCCCCCTCCCCCTCCCCCCTCCCCCTCTCCCTCTCCCCTCTCCTTCTCTTCCACTCCCCCCCCTCCCCAAGTAGAATTTATCCTAGAAATGCAAGATGGTTTTAACATTTGAAAATCAGTCAGTGTAACATAGGAGATGCCCCATTGCTTCATTCCATATTTCAAGGATTCATGAATACTAGCTTTAAAATTCTTCAGAGAAAGTCGTCAAGGGCCCAAGTCATCATCTGAACCAGTTAGAATCTATCTCCCTCCCCACACGGTGTGCTTGTGAAAATAGGTCTTCTATATCTACATATTATTCTCTGTCCTTAAAGAATGAACATAATTAGCTTTTTAAAATTATCATCTCGTATTTGAAAACAGCTCCCTCTGAATTTTGTCTGCCTTTCCCTCTCTTTTACTCCCTGGGAAACCTTAAAAAATGAATGATAAAATAAAAACATTCAGTTCTTTTGTGTACACTCTCGGAATATCTTGTCCTGATAAATTCAAAAGTGTCTAAAGTAAAGAAAAATTATTAAAATGTGTTTCTTTTTGTGGAAACTTAAACACATGTTTATATAATAAATACCCTTTGTTATTATAGTTATGATCAAACAGAATGTAATTCCAAGACAAAGAAGACTTTTTAAAAAAATTTATTTATTTATTTATTTATTTATTTGAGAGAGAGAGAGAGAGGGATCTTCCATCCACCGGTTGACTCTCCAAATGGCCACAACAGCCAGGGCTGGGCCAGACTGGAGCCAGGAGCCAGGAGATTCCTCCAGATCTCCCACGTGCTGACAGGGGCCTAAAGACTTGGGCCAGCTTCTGCTGCTTTCCCAGGTGCATGAGCAGGGAGCTGGATCGGAAGTGGAGTAGCTAGGACTCGAACCAGCACCGGGATGTGGGATGCAGGTGTTGCAAGCAGTAGCTCAACCGTCTGTGCCACAACACTGGCCCCAATGAAAAAGACTTTTGGATGTGACTGAAATTAGTTAAAATTAGGGAGATTAGTTAAAATGAGATTAGTTAAAATTAAATGAGATTAGGTAAAATTAGTTTATCGTTTGGAAGTAATGTTAGCAGAATATTTTGGTTTATAACAGTGTTAAATTATTTAGATTTCCTAAATTTCCTACACAGCTTTTATGATTAAAGTGTTACCATTGTTACTGTAACTTCCTGTATATTTGAACTAAGTGGAATGATAATAAGAGATGTCTTTTCAAAGGCTTTAATTTTATGAAATTCTTAAAAATTGCTAAAATTGTTAATCATAAGGATTTAAATTAAGGTTTCCAGATCCTTTCAGACATCACATACAGGACTAAGTGAATTAAAAAATAATCTGGACAGATTAGAAACTGACAGTCTCTAAGTAGGAAACAGATAGGAAACACTGGTCAGACATCATTTTTGTTCTTATCTCCTAGAATGGAATTGTCTTTATCAAGCATAAATTCAAGAAAGGTATAGAGAATGAATGGAATTCTAAAACCACAATTATCAAAGCTTTCAGAAATCCCTTGAGGGGCCAGCGTTGTGGCCTAGCAGGATAAGCCTCAATCTGAGACACTGGCATCCCCTATGGGTGCCAGTTCAAGACCCGGCTGCTCCACTTTGATCCAGCTCTCTGCCGTGGCCTGGGAAAGCAGCTGAGGATGGCCCAAGGCCTTGGGCCCCTACACCCGCGTGGGGGACCCGGAAGAGGCTCCTGGCTTCAGCCA
This sequence comes from Lepus europaeus, assembly GCF_033115175.1. NCBI lineage: Eukaryota > Metazoa > Chordata > Mammalia > Lagomorpha > Leporidae > Lepus > Lepus europaeus. The sequence goes on along the minus strand of NC_084850.1, from coordinate 102,400,174 downwards.
GGCGCAACCCTGGGTGTTGTGCCATTTGGGGAGTGAACCAAAGCATGGAAGATTCTCTCTCCCTCCCTCCCTCTCTCTTTTTCCCCTCCCTCCCTCCCTCCTTCCTTCCCTCCCTTCCTCCCTCCCTCCCTCTAATTCTGCCTTTCAAATAAATTTTTAAAAAAATCAATCTTAACAAACAAAAAGGAAATCCCTTGAAGATCCATGGGCTAGAATGTCGCCATGATTCTTGAGGACGATAAGATCTGTCCTCTCTAGGAGCCCTGAGCTATCTCCTTCAAGTTAATAACAGGGTTCCGCATGCATTTAGAAAATATTTCCCACCCTAGATTCTCCCTCTGACAAGCTGATGTGACGAATTCCTGTCGAGCACTCAAACAGTACCGCCAGTTTCATCACCGGCAGGTACAGGCTGCGTTTGCAGAACACCCACGTGAGCAGTCTCTGTGTGACCTCACACCGGAAGGGTTGGTTGATTGAAAAGACATCAGAGAAAAATTGCCTTGAGTTTCAGTGGGAAAGACAGGGTCGGCTCTTGTGAGCAAATGACACAGCCAAGATCTCCAAGGTACTGAGACTTAAGTTCGTGTTTCGAAAACTTCAAAGCTGTCCTGCCTATGGGGTGTCTGTTCCATGGGGGCACTTTCAACTGAGAGTTCTTAGGAACCTCCCAGAAACTGCTCACCTCCCAGAACCAGGGGACAACTTCAGGCCAAAGCTAATTTCTTGATCAGTCAGCAGCCTTGCCTTGCCTGATGTCACTTATCTGGCCGATTGTACCTGACAGGCTCCTGCAACCTACTGAAAGATTCTTCCATCTCTTCTCCTTTATCGTCATCCTATGACTTTTGACCCCTGATAATCTCCCACTTAAGAAACAGAAAGTACTCCCGATTGATTTTTCTTTGGCCATCGTCGCTGCTGTCCTGAACTTAACTCTGCTCACAAATATCTGATCATTCTCCCTTAAACATTTGAGAAGACACGTGTCCTTTATGGCTCCCTTAAGATTCTTCAGTTTTTCCTCACATCAATAATCTCAAACTTTGGGCTCATAAAAATTCTCCTTGGCCCTCAATTGTCCTTTGACCTCAAAACTGTTCCCTGCCTCTGCTGATATCACTACGATCCTGTTAGCAAAACCTTGCTCATCAAGAATGGGAACTAATCTTCGGGCAATGCCTGGCTTGCTCTGCCTGCTTTTCAGGAACTGTTGAATGCTTGAGGAAACTGCCCATGTCAAGGCAGAGAGCATTTGCTCGTGGCCAGTGAGACATAGACCCCCAGAAGAATCTGTGCGCCACCAGGGTGCCATGCCTTATGTGGCCATCAGACGTATGTCCACCTGCCACATCCTAGCTGATCTAGCATCCAAGGAGATTTCAGAAAACGTGTGGGGAAAATGAAATGAAAACAGAAGTTTGTTTTTGGTGCAAAATGATGAGAAAGCCATGTGTACAAGGGAGTCTTCAAAAAGCTCATGGTTGGGGCCAGTGCTGTGGCGTAGTGGATAACGCCACAGCCTGCAGTGCCGGCATCCTATATGGGTGCTGGCTATAGCCTGGGAAAGCAGTAGAAGATAGCCCAAGCCCTTGAGCCCTTGCACCCATGTGGGGGACCCGGAAGAAGCTCCTGGCTCCTGCCTTTGGATAGTCACAGCTCCAGCCATTGCAGCCAATTGGGGACTGAACCAGTGGATAGAAGACCTCTCTCTGCTTCTTCTTCTCTCTCTAACTCTGACTTTCAAATAAATAAATCTTAAGAAACAAAAAAGCTCATGGCACACACATACTATGAAAAAAATGATGCATGGGTTTCACATTGTTTTGCACCAAAAACCACATATCAGGATAGGCATTTGGCCTAGTGATAAAGATGCCCACATGGCGTATGGGAGTGCCTGGGCTCTATGCCTGGCTCCATCTCCTAACTCCCATGTCCTGCTATGCAATATCTGGGAAGCAGCAGTGATGACTCAAGTGATTGGGAGAATTGGATCGAGTTTCTGGTTTCCACATTTGGGCCCAGCCCAGTCCCAGGCATTGCAGGCATTTGGGGAATGAATCAGCAGACAGGATCTCTCTCTCTCTCTCTCTCTCTCTCTCTCTCTCTCTCTCTAATAAATAAATACATAAATGCTTGCAAAACAAATTTTCATTCCATTTCTCCATGGTCTTTTTGAAGTATCTTTATATTCGGAATAATTTCTTAGAGGCTTTCAGTTATTTAAAACTTCCACCCTGGGAGCCTGCGCTGTGGCGTAGCGGGTAGAGCCACTGCCTGCAGTGCCAGTTCGAGTCCCGACTGCTCCACTTCCAATCCAGCTCTCTGCTATGGCCTGGGAAAGCAGCAGAAGATGGCCCAAGTGCTTGGGCCCCTGCACCCGTGTGGGAGACCCGGAAGAAGCTCCTGGCTCCTGGCTTCGGATCAGCAGAGCTCCAGCCATTGTGACCATTTGTGGAGTGAATCACTAAATGGAATATATTTCTCTCTGTCTCTCCCTGTGTCTGTAACTCTGCCTCTCAAATGAATAAATAAATAATCTTTTAAAAAAAACCTGCTACTTCTTTTGTTAATCCTGTTTTCCTGAAGAGGCAAACATGCGTGGATGTTAACTAGAATAACTCCCAAGAAAGATAACTGAGTCTTCTTTTTTGTTTTTAAAGATCTATTTATGTATTTGAAAGTCAGAGTTAGACAGAGGGAAAGACAGATGTTGCATCCGCTGGTTCACTCCCCCAGATGGCCACAATCACCAGGGCTGGGCCAGGCTGGAGCCAGGAGCCAGGAGCTTCCTCTGGGTCTCCCACATGGGTGCAGGGGCCCAGGCACTTGGGCCATCTTCTGCTGCTTTCCCAGGCCATGGGCCAGCCCTGATCACTGACTCTTGGTGCGTGTTCTGTGAGCTGAAGTTCCCACACTGGGAGAAGGTGGCCCACAACTGGCCAATGCCGTAAAGACACAAGCTCTGCTTCAGAAGCCCCCTAAAAAAAAAACAGTTAAAATTCATTATTTGTCATTTGTCATCACATGGCCTTTTATTTCCTTGGGCTAGCCAAAAGGGGGTTATGCTTCCTGCTACACTTATCAGAGTACTTCAGAAAGTCCATGGAAAATGGAATACATCTGTGTTCCTGAAAAAAAAAAGAAAGAAAGAAATCCATGCATAGTTTTCTCAAAATACAAGATTTCCATAAACTTTTTAAAGACATCCTCCTTGTATGCATGGATTTCAAACATTTTTGCACCAAGATAAACTTACCTTTTAATTCCATGTTCCATGAGCCTTTGGAAGTTCCCCTGTGTGGAAATACAACATGTGAAATGCAATAGTCTGTAACGAGACTAAAAGAAAAAAGGCCGCTAGATTGCCACAGGTGACAAGGTGGCCTTTGGGACATATTCTCCTTGCCTAGCCATCTATTATGAGGACTAAGTGTTGCGGTTGATTTCTCAACAATGTTGCAGTGGGTTCGTTTCTGAGAGGAGGAGCGTGGTGGGGGCAAGAGGCGCGGAGTCACCACACAGACCCCAGGAGTTGGGTGAAAGCGGGCTTGAGGCAAGCAGCCTGCAAACTCGTTTATTTCAGTTGGTACAACATCTTATATACCCAAGACCAGCCAATCTGGTCAAGGGGCGGTCTATGCCCCAACCAATCACAGCCTGTTGCCAGGCAGTTTCCAAAGCCATCCAATCACAGCCTGTTGCTAGGCAGGCTCCGTTGCCAGGTGGGTTTCAGAGTAACTGATGTTCGCTTGCCAGCGGCCACCTTGGCATGGCCTTCTCATTCCACCACAACAAAGCACCGTCTTGTTTCTGATCGTTGCCCCTGTTACATTTGACCCATATGTGCTGGACAGTTTTCAATGCTACCTGCAGATGCATGGTCAGCATGCATATGGGATGCCAGTGCCGCAGGTGGAGGATAAACCCACTGCGCCATGGCGCCGGCCCCGAGAGATCTATCTTGCATCCTCTCATTCACTCCTCGAATGGCTGCAACAGCTGGGGCTGGGCCAGGCCAAAGCCAGAAGCTAGGAGCTCCATCCTGGTCTCCCACGTGGGTGGCAGGGACCATTAAGTCACTATCCACTGTCTTCCAAGTGGAGAATGGATTGGAAGTGGAGCAGCCAGGACTTGAAGAAGCACTGCAGTATGGGATGCTGGGTCACAAGCAACAGCTTAACCAGATGTGCCACAACACCGGTCTCACATTCTGCATTTTCAACTCCAAAAATGGTAATGGTGTAAAACATGGGGCTGGCACTGTGCTGTAGTGGGTAAAGCCTCTGTCTGTGGTGCCGGCATCCCATATGGGTGCTGGTTCGCGTCCCAGTTGCTCCACTTCCGATCCAGCTCTCTGCTATGGCCTGGGAAAGCAATGGAAGATGGCCCAAAGCCTTGAGCCCCTACACCTTCGTGGGAGACCCAGAAGCTCCTGCCTCCTGGCTTCGGATCAGCTCAGCTCCAGCCATTGCAGTCATTTGGGGAGTGAACCAGCGGATGGAGGATCTCTCTCTCTCTGTCTCTCTGTCTCTCTATCTCTCCCTCTCTCTGTCTGTAACTCTACTTCTCAAATAAATAAATCTTTTGAAAAAATGAAACAAAGAAAGGCTGAGGAGTTGTTCCAGATTAAAGGAGACTAAACATAGCTAAATGTCATGCTTTGTTCCTGGATTAGATTCAGGAATGAAATGCTTTTTTTTTTTTTACCCTTTTTGTTGTAAAGGACATTAGTGAGGCAATTGGGAAAATTGATAATACTGTATCTATGTTAATTGCCTGCTTTTGATCATTGTGCTGCAATTATATAAGAGAATGTCCAGATTTTCAGGAAATGCCCACCAAAGTACTCATATATTTAAAGGAGCACAATGTCTATAAACTAGCCTCAGACTGTATAGAATATATTCTTACAGGTGATTGGCAGACAGAAACTGGTGGGTGAAGGGTAATCATGAATTCTTTATATTTTCTAAGTACAGTTACCTTCCTACACACACACCCACACCCACACCCGCACACACCGCTGAATAACCTCTAGCTGGCAGTACTGTGGTGGGAGCCAGGGACTAAGCCAGGGACCGAGTCAGGGACTCAGATGCATGTCCAATCAGAGGCAGCAGATCCAGCGGGATGAGACCTGGCCCACAGGGAGATACCAGCGGTGTGGGCAGGAACTAGGGAAGCCCCAAATGAACGAAGGTGGTGCCAGCGCAGTCGGAGGGCGTTCAAGGGAGAAGTTTGTGATGCAGTGACCAACTGGACCAGACTTAGGGAACAAGAGAAGTCCAGGACGGTGTCTGAGCTTTTCGCATGATTGGTGCATTGGGTGCACCACGGTCCCAGTCACCAAGATGGAGTGTGCGTGAGGTTTATGAAGAACACAGTGATTGGTTTGGGGCAGCTTGGTGGGGCTTCTGAAGAGAGGGTTTGATCTACAGGCTTGTAGCGCAGAGCGATCTGGACCAAGACACCGGTTAGAGAGAAGCATCGGCACTAAGGAAGTAAGAGGAACCATGGTGGGGTGTTGGGGGGTGGGGGGAAGGGGCTGGTGCTGTGGTGCAGCAGATAAAGCCGCCACCTGCAGTGCCAGCATCCCCTATGGATGCTGGTTCAAGTCCTGGCTGCTCCACCTCCAATCCAGCTCTCTGCTGTGGCCTGGGAAAGCAGTAGAAGATGGTCCAAGTGCTTGGGCCCCTGCACCTGTGTGGGAGACCCAGAAGAAGCTCCTGGCTCCTGGCTTTGGATCGGCCCAGCTCTGGCCATTGTGGCCATCTGAGGAGTGAACCAGCCGATGGAAGACCTCTCTCTCTGCCTCTGCCTCTTTATAACTCTGCCTCTCAAATAAATAAATCCTTTTTTTTTTTAAGAAAAAAAGAGGAAGCCATGGAAGAGGAAGAAACTTCTTAGAGAGGACATAATGGTCATTTTGGCACAGTGGGCTAAGCTGCTGCTTGAGACGTTGGCATACCATTATCAGAGTGCTGGTTCCATCCTGGCTGCCCCACTTCCAATCCTGCTCCCTGCTAATGCTTGTGGGAAGGCAGCAGAGGGTGTCCCCAGTGCTTGGGTCCCTGCCACCCACCTGGGAGATCTGCGTGCAGTTCCTGGTTCCTGACTTCAGCCTGGCCCAGCCCTGGCTGTTGTACTGTTGTGGGCATTTGGGGAATGAACCAGCAGATAGAAAACTCTCTCTCTTCCTCCCTTTCAAATAAATAATAATAATAATAAAAGTTTAAACAAATTGAACGCCAGAGATCCCCAGCATCTGGGGGGGGGGTCACAAGTCCACCCGTTGCCCCACCAAGAAAGGGCCCCTCTAGTTAGTAAGTTTCAGCTGCTGGTTTAGGCTATTTGCCCAATTCGCGAGTCCTGGCCTGTGCAGCCTCGGACTTTACTGTCTGTAACTGGGGACATGGGAGAGCAGCTGTCTTAAGTACCTCCCAGGGAGAAAGGAAAACAATCAGAGCCCTAAGTGCTCATTACTCTAAGGCACAAACCTTAAATTTGGAGCTGACCTTGCTCTAACCCTATCTTGTTGGCGTTGACCTTTCTTGTGCCTTTGGATGTTGCCTTCTGACCTTCCTTAATGAGATAAAGGGTATTAGAATGCCAAAATGATTGTGATTTGAGTAAATAAGGGCTTTTAGGACAGTCCAGAGAGCAAGGAACGGGGTCGCTCAATTGAGAGATAACTAATGAGGTTAACAGACCTTGGAGTCCATGTGTGCCATACAAAGCACAAAACCTCCCGTGAGCCGCTGCGTGATTTCTGCTGGGACACAGACCTGGGCAGCTCCGCACTCCATCTGGAGACAGAACATTCCTCTTACGCCGCCCCTTCTGTGTCTCTCCCCCTCGCTCACGTTTTTTAAATGTTTTAAACTTGTGGGGCTTTTTATGGAAAGTACGGAGAGGCTGGTGGCAGAGCCTGGGATGTATTTAGGCTCCCAGTGGGGGATGTGAAGCTGCCTCGGATGGCTCATTCCTTACAATTTTGGTTGTTTTTTTTTTTTTAAAGTTTTTATTTTTTTATTTTTTTTGGCAGACTAGAGAGACAGAGTGAGAGAAGTCTTCCATCTGCTGGTTCACTCCCCAAATGACTGCAACTGCCATGCCGAGGCCAGGCTGAAGCCAGGAGCCTACAACTCCATCCGGGTCTCCCACAGGAGTGCAGGGGCCCCAGCGTTTGGGCCATCTTCCCCCTGCCTTCACAGGCACATGAGCTGGAGCCAAGTGGAGCAGCCAGGACTCAAACAGGCCCCCAGAAAGGATGCCACAACGCAACCCCTCCATATGAGTTTAAGCAGAAATCACAGAGTCTTTTCCTCTTCCCCCACCAAAAGTGGTTTGCAAAAGTTGGCCTCGGGCCATCAGAATCATCCCCACGAGGGGAGCAAGGATTTCGAAGGATTTGTTAACCGCTTTGTTCTTTTCCTGCTTAGGCTATTTGTGTTTAACCAGAACCCGTCTCAATCTCTCAGGCATTTTAACCAATGTGTTTGTTTAACTAAGAGATAAATTTTAGGTACCTGTCCAAACTCCAAGGCTTAATTAAGGTCAGCATTGGCTGAGAGGGGGCCAGAGCGCAAGCGCCACTGAGGTCGCTGGCGCCCACCTGTCCCCAGCCAGGCCTGCAGCCATTCATTTACCCAGCAACTGGTCCCAGGCGCGGGGCCCCTTTCCCGTGTTTGGCCGCCACGAAGACGAGCGCCCTGGGCGCGCAGCCTCCCCGCCCCCTCCCTGGCGAGGCAAAGCCCAAGTGACGGTGCCGGCGGAGCGAGACCTGCTCGACCGGGCCCCAGCAACCAGCGAGAGGCCCAGTGCGCAGGCAGGTTCCCGGGCTGCCTGGAGCTCGCGCACCGGGGACGAGGTGGGCTCAGCCTTCAGCTTCCCAGGGCCTCGCTGTCGCCGTCGCTGTCGCTGTCGCCGGAGGCCGCAGGGCGCTACCAGATTGTGCGAAGACTCTCCCCCCCCTGCTCCTGGTCACCCGGGGAAGGTACTTGACCCAGAAGTTGCGCTGGGGACCCTGACGCCCCCGCCCCGCCCCCTCCCTGCGTCCAGCCACCCCTAGTCCTGGGAGAATTGGGTCGTTTGGAGGCTCCCCGGGTCTTGCACGACACAGCGTGGGGGGTTAAAAGTCACTGTTGCAAAACTCCTTCTGATCTCGGGGCCTTATCTACGCCTGATAGCCAAAAGCCTTTGGAGTCAGAGCCAATGTTTAACAGGCCGCGAAGGTGAAAATGCTAGATTCTGGCAGTCAGCATTGGCCACCGGTTTGAGCAAAAAAAGCTTCTTTGGAGACCAAAGCTGCTTTTTCTGTGTGTCCCCTCTGTTCGTTTGCCCAGCCTCGAGTAGGAGCACTTAGTTCAAAGCACACAGGCACCGGGTGGGGGGGGGGGGGCAGGTGCAGGCAGTCTTTCTCATTGCTGAACCCCCCCCTCCCCGGGCAGAGTTGGGAAGTGGGGAAGCTCTGGGAAGTCGCCTGCCTTTCCTGTCCCACGCACGGGATTCTTATAGGATCAGGATTTTTCTTGTCTCATAATAGTTAACTTTTGCTCTCCCAGTTCGCTGGTCACAGCCCCTGTCCTGAAGTCCCGGCATAGAATGTTCCTCATCTGTGGCGTTTAAGACTGCCAGACTGGCTCCACGCCCTCCTAGGAAGCGGGAAGCAGCTGAGGGAGCTGTCAGTCTCTCCCACAGAGCTCTTTCCTGTACTCCTTCCATTGTCGGAAGTGGAAAATGGATGCTGGTTGTAGTTCAGTTGTATTATCGTGGGTGACCATATTTCTCAAAATGCAGAATCAAAAGGCTCTGACCTTTGAACCATCAGAGAAGGGGCTCAAGAGCATAGGTGGGGGGGGGAGGGGAACAGGAGAAGGTGACCTGCAGACACCCAGAGGGGCCACCAATGAGAGAGCTGCCCGCCCTCTGACCCACCTCGGAGGCTAGGGTGCTGGCATAAAGGACAAGCCTTGCAGCTAATCTGAACAGCGGGTGGCTAGCACCAAGGTGTGGATGCCCTGGTGTCACTTCTTTTCAAGATAGCTTGTAAACAAAAGTCACTGGTAAGTTGACAAAAGATATCTCCTGTTATCTCCTATCAGTTCTTCTTTTTCCTACCTGTCTTCTCCTGTTGCATTGGGTATCTTTTTTTAAAGATTTTTTTATTTATTTGAAAGGCAGAGTTACAGAAAGGGAGAGAGAGAGAGAGAGAGAGAGAGAGAGAGACCTTCCAACCACTTTGTTCTCTGCCCAAATGGCCTCAATGGCTAGAGCTGGCCCAATCTGAAGCCAGGAACCAGGAGCTTCTTCCAGGTCTCCCACACAGGTGCATGGGTCCAGGGATTTGGGCCATCTTCCACTGCTTTTCCAGGCCATAAGCAGAGAGTGGGATCAGAAGTGGAACAGCTAGGACTCGAACTGGCTCAGTGCCAGCCGCTGCATTGTGTATCTTGTCCGGACTTTGAGGACCTATGCCTTGCCTGTCTAGTTCTAATCCAAGACAGGGAAACCTCAAAGACCCCGTGGCTTCCAGTCCAGACCACTGCAAGAAAGCTAATATCACAGTGTAGTGAGTCAAACTACTTTTGTTTGATTTCTCAGTGCATATAAAAGTTATATTTGCAGTCTATTAAGTGTGCCTTTAAAAAAAATAAAACATACAAGGTCTGATACTGTGCCGTAGTGGGTAAAGCTGCCGCATGTGGTGCCGGCCTCCCATATACGTGCTGGTTCGAGTCCCGGCTGCTCCACTTCCAATCCAGCTCTGCTATGGCTTGGGAAAGCAATAGAAGCTGACCCAAGTCTTTGGGCCCTACACCTGCGTGGGAGACCTGGAAGAAGCTCCTGGCTCCTGGCTTCAGATCAGTGCAGCTCCAGCCGTTGCAGCCAGTTGGGGATGGAAGACCTCTCTCTCTCTCTCTCTCTCTCTCTCCCTCTCTCCCTCTCTCCCTCTCTCCCTCTCTCCCTCCATCTGTCTAACTCTACCTTTCAAACAAAATAAATAAATTTTAAAAAAGAAACTATACATGCCTTAATTTAAAATACTTTTTTTGCTAAAAAATGTAAAAGTTCATGTGCTGGAAAATGGCACCAGTAGACTTAACTCAGTGCGGGGTTGCACAAACCTTGAATTGGCCAGAAAAGAAAAAAAAAAACATGCAAAACCTGCAAAATGCAGTAAGGCAAAGCACAAAAAAATTGAGGTAGATGTGTAGTCTGTATCAGGATCTTACCAGGGTTGTAACTGGGCTGTTTTACTGAATTCGGACCTTGCGATTGCATTTGATTTTCTGTTTACCTCCAGGAGCTGTGCCCTCTGACAATGTCTTCCATTAAGATCGAGTGTGTTTTGCCCGAGAACTGCCGCTGTGGCGAGTCTCCAGTATGGGAGGAAGCATCCGGCTCTCTGCTCTTCGTAGATATCCCTGGAAAAAAGTTTTGCCGGTGGAATCCACTCACCAAGGCAGTGCAGCGAATGACCATGGGTAAGGAGGAAGGCTGGGCTCACATGTTCCGGGCCAGGCACTTTTTTCCCAAGGGAGGAGCTGTTACCCAGTGTTCACCCTTGTCCCAGGTCTTTCTTGTTAAAGCAACTGACTATGCATTAAAGCTTTGGAAGTTTTGGGGAATTGTCATGCTCTCTGGGTAACAATCCAAGTCCTCCCACTTTGACCCAGGAGTCAATTGGGGATGGTTAATACTGAGGCAGGGCAAATTGCCCCAGTCTTGTTTTGATGCTGTGGCACTGTGTTTCCTTAACACCATCCTATGCTAGCAGGGAACACTGAAGACTCAGTGAAGGGGCCCAGCCAAGGCCCGCTGCTGCCCTCTTTGAGTCGGGCTAAGAACTTCATTATCAAAACAAGCAAAGGAACAACAACAAAAAAACAAGTCTGTCCCAAGCCCTTTGAAGGTGAAAGGAAGAGCTTTGGGACTTAGCAAGCCCAGACCAGGCCTATCTCTAGAGTACATCAGGAATTTCATGTGCCTTTCAGCGTGATTCCCTTTAAGGCCCCAGTGTGTCCAGAGAAGGGGTTTATCTCTCCTCTGTGGCCCAGGGCAGGGGATGGAGGTGATTATCGATAAATTCCTTGCTTTTGTGTGTTCCTTGGGGAAATGCCAGGAATTCCTGTAGCCTGGGGAATTCCCAGCACCCCTTCCCATGAATCCAGTTGGGCCCCCCACCAAAGGCTGACTCTTTTTTTTTTTTTAAGATTTATTTATTTGAAAGGCAAAGTTATAGAGAGGCAGAGGCAGAGAGAGGTCTTCCATCCGCTGGTTCACTCCGCAAATGGCCACAATGGCCAGAGCTGTGCCTATCCAAAGCCAGGAGCCAAGAGCTTTTTCCAGGTCTCCCACACGGGTGTAGGGGCCCAAGGACTTGGGCCATCTTCCACTGCTTTCTCAGGCCACAGCAGAGAGCTGGATCGGAAGTGGAGCAGCCGGGACTGGAACCTGCACCCATATAAGGATGCAGGCAGTGGCTTTACCTGCTACGCCACAGTGCCAGCCCCTGTTTCTTTCTTTCTTTCTTTCTTTCTTTCTTTCTTTCTTTCTTTCTTTCTTTCTTTCTTTCTTTCTTTCTTTCTTCCTTCCTTTCTTCCTTCCTTCCTTCCTTCCTTCCTTCCTTCCTCCCTTCCTCCCTTCCTCCCTTCCTTCCTTTATTTTTTAAATGAGAGGGATCAGCTTTCAAATTCACCTGGGGGCAAGACCATGGCTAGCAAGCTGTGTGAGCTGTGAGGGCAGCCTAGGGTTAGGGACCCATTGGCTTCCCTGAACTCTCTCTCATAGCATGCCCTGGGGCCTCCCCCTACTCTGCAAAGCCCCCAACCATGAGAAGGGGTTGTGGTATCAGCACCAGTTTGAGGAAGTCTCAGGCCGCAGGTCAGGACCCCTGCTGAGATCACGTGTGACCCTCCTGCATGGTCCCTGGCTTCAAATCAGCATCCAAGTGGGACTTCTCAGAGCACCCATGGCCACCAAGAAGTGCTTGTGTAATGTTTTCAAAATAAATTCTGGTAAATGCATTTCCTCTCTCTGCTCGCCATGGCAATCAATCTCTCCACTTTAAAAATAACAGTGTTCTTATACATGAAAAAATATTAAACTCCAGAGAACCTGAAATTGCAAACTACAAAATATGGTGATATGTGAGGTCTTCAAAACATTCATGAAGAGTGAGTGTTATGGAAAAAACTATGCAGGACCTTCAACATTTTTGCACCAAAATAAGCTTATCTTTTAATTCCATTGCCTCAAACTCTTTGAAGTACTTGGTTTTTATGAAAACATGTGATTGTACCAATACTGCATCTACATTTCTACCTATTTACTATTTTTATTCATGCTTACTTCCAGACAATATTTGAGAAACAATTTCCAATTAAATACATAAAATAGGGCCCCTTTTTTAAAAAAAGTCCTGTATTGGAGGCAGAGAGAGATGTCACAAAACCTTACATTTGAGAGGCAGAAAAACAGAGCTTAGAAACAGACAGCCAGACAGCTGGAGCGATCTTCCATCTGTTCCTTCATTGCCCAAGTGCTTGCAATGGAAGGAGCTGGGCTGGGCCAAAGCCAGGAGCTCAGGACTCAATCTGGGTCTCCCGCGTGGGTGGCAGGGACCCAGGTACTTGAGCCATCACCTGCTGCTCCCCAGGGTGGGCTTTAGATGACAGCTGGAATCAGGAGCAGAGCTGGAACTGGAACCCAGGCACTCACAGCATCTTAACTGTTGTGCCAGATGCCCACGCCTCTCCCTTGAACTTGGCAGAGAGCAGCTCCATTGTCCAAGTTGCTGGATGCCTTCTCTAAGATATACAGGAGGCACGAGTCTCTGCTCCGCCACCAGACTGCTTGCCGCCTTTTAACTGCTGCTTTTGCCTCTCCAGATGCCCCAGTTACCTCGGTGGCCCTGCGCAAGTCAGGAGGCTACGTTGCCACCGTGGGAACAAAGTTCTGCGCTTTGAACTTGGAAGATCAATCAGTAGTTGCCCTGGCCACAGTGGATAAAGACAAGAAAAACAATCGATTCAATGATGGGAAGGTGGATCCCGCAGGAAGATACTTTGCTGGTAAGATTGCTTTCTAGAGCCTGCTTTCTGAGCTGTGGAGGCAGTTATGAGGGGACTTCAAAAACTTTGTGAAATCTTACATATCTTTTATTTTTTTAAAGATTTTTATTTATTTATTTATTTATTTATTTATTTGAGAGGTAAAGTTACAGACAGAAGGAGAGACAGAGAGAGAGATCTTCCATCCTCTGGTTCACTCCCCAAATGGCAGCAACAGCTGGAACTGCGCCGATCCAAAGCCAGGAGCCAGGAGCTTCCCCCAGGTCTCCCATGCGAGTACAAGGGCCCAAGGACTTGGGCCATCTTCTACTGCTTTCCCAGGCCATAGCAGAGAGCTGGATCGGAAGTGGAGCAGCCAGGACTCAAACCGGGTGCCCATATGGGATGCCAGCCCTGCAGGCGGCGGCTTTACCTGCTATGCCATAGCGCCGGCCCCAGTACTTATATACTATTTACCTGGATTCACCCTGTGTTAACATTTTGCTTCACTCACTCTAACATTTTGCTGTTTCTATATATCTAACTGTATTCATCCCTTGAATCATTTGATAATAGGTTGCATATACATCATGTGCCTTTACTCCTAAAATCCTTCAGCATGAATTTTCCAAGAAAAATGACATATTTATACATGACGGTAGATACCAACTTGAAGCAGTTTAACATTGATACAGCTGTTTTATTCGATGTGCTAGCTTCCCTCCAGTCTACTAATTGGCCACATAATGCCCTTTCTATCAGTTCTTCCCCTCTAGGACACAATCCAGTATACAGTCTTATGTTACTTCGACAGCTGTTTTTAACCTCTTAACCCGGGGCGTTTCCATAGCTCTTCTTTGTTTTCTATGACGTTGACATTTTCGATGAGTACTGTGCCATCCTATACCCCCTTTGTGAATAGCACGTTCTTTATTCCGTATCTCTGTGGTGTGGCCTTGTGACCAGGCTGATGTTCCACATTCTTGGCACGGATACCATGTAAGGGAGGTTCTGTCCCCGTCATGTCTGTCTGCAAGCACACGATGTCCCTCGGCCCCTCATTGGTGACAGTAATTTTGATGACCTGGCCTGTCAGATTACCGCACTGTAACTACTTTACAATTTCAATTGATAAGCAATGTGTGGGATTTGCTAATTATCGATTGTCATGTAGCACACTGCCCTGAAACTTGGTGACTTAAAATAACATATTAATCTTGGCCGGCGCCGCGGCTCAATAGGCTAATCCTCCGCCTTGCGGCGCTGGCACACCGGGTTCTAGTCCCGGTCGGGGCACCGATCCTGTCCCGGTTGCCCCTCTTCCAGGCCAGCTCTCTGCTGTGGCCAGGGAGTGCAGTGGAGGATGGCCCAAGTGCTTGGGCCCTGCACCCCACGGGAGACCAGGAGAAGCACCTGGCTCCTGCCATCAGATCAGCGTGGTGCACCGGCTGCGGCGGCCATTGGAGGGTGAACCAACGGCAAAGGAAGACCTTTCTCTCTGTCTCTCTCTCTCACTGTCCACTCTGCCTGTCAAAAAAAAAATAACATATTAATCTCGTGTAGTTTCTGAAGGTCAGACACCTGGGCGCAGCTCAGCTAGATGGTTCTAGAATGGGCTATCTCCTGGGGGTGTGTTCAAGCTGTCAGCCGAGGCTGGGATCTCTGACGGGCCCTGGAGCATCCACTTCTGAGTGCACTCACGCAGGGGTCGGCAGGAGGCTTTAGCTCCCTAGTAGGCCTCTCCATAGGGCTGCTTAGGCCATGGCTTCCCTAGAGCCAGTGGTGACAGCTAGCAAAAGAGCCCAAGCAGGACCACAGTCTTATTACCAACAATCTTCGATGTGACCCACCATCACTTCTGGCAGATGCTATTGGTCATCACATACACAGGGGTGGAGGAAGGTATGAACCCTGGGAGACTGGCAGACACCCTGGTCCTCATCAGAATCTCTCCCTTAGCTTTTACATCTGTTGATGATTCTTGCTGGAACCAATCAGGTCAGACCTTGGGTACCAATCTGTTACATACAGATTTAAAAGGATTTCGATCATAGTTTTAAATCCATCATGTATTTCACATTTCCCTCCCATCACAACAACCCCCTGAGTTGAGCAAAGAGGATTCACTACCCTTGCTGTTTCCTTGTCCCCACACTGGCCCCTCACATTGTTGGTTGTACTGGCTCCAGTGACTACCCACTTGGAGGCAGGAGAGATCTGAACAGCTGGCTGTAGATTGTTTCCCATCTTCCTGGAGTTTCCATAACCACCAATATCCTTCAGGACAGGTTGTAGGATTAAAGATGAGAATGCATTGGAGTTCCTTCTGCCAGCAATGTCTGCAGCATAAAAAAAAATCTGGATATTTTCCTCCTGATGTAATTAATTTTTTCTCTCTTGGTGGTTGGAAGTTTTATAATTCTGTGGCGCTTTGTGAGACAAATATAAAGATGTCATCTTGCAGTCTCTACACTGTCAGGAGACCCTTTAAAATTGCAGGTGTCATTGTGGGTGTACCTATTAGTTGTTGTCTATCCACCAGAAATGCCCAAGAACCTTCTTCTTCTTTTAAGATTTGTTTGTTTTGAAAGTGGCTGGGCCAGGCTGAAGCCAGGAACCAGGAGCTTCTTCTGGGTCTCCCATGTGGGTACAGGGGCCCAAGCACTTGAACCATCTTCCTGTTTTCCCAGATGCATTAGCAGGGAGCTGGATCGGATGTGGAGCAGCCAGGACTTGAACCAGTGCCCATATGGGATGCTGGCGCTGTAGACTGTGGCTTTACCTGCTATGCCACAGCAATGACCCAAGAACCTTCTTCTAAAGACAGATCATAGTTCCCTGCAGGGGCTCAGAAGTGTCTCAGGTCCAGAAAAGCATGAGGCCCCCTGGTGACCTAGAATGGAGTCTCAAAGTGATGGTACCCAAGGCCTGACCTGTTATGGTGCTACTAGCTCACTCAGAAAGAGCCCTTTCGTGAACCAATGGCAAAGGAAGACCTTTCTCTCTGTCTCTCTCTCTCACTATCCACTCTGCCTGTCAAAAAATAAATTAATTAATTAATTTAAAAAAAAGAAAAAAGAAAGAGCCCTTTCTTTTTTATTTTTTGACAGGCAGAGTGGACAGTGAGAGAGAGAGACAGAGAGAAAGGTCCTCCTTTTGCCGGTGGTTCACCCTCCAATGGCCGCCGCAGCCGGCGCACTGTGGCCAGCGCACCGTGCTGATCTGAAGGCAGGAGCCAGGTGCTTCTCCTGGTCTCCCATGCGGGTGCAGGGCCCAAGCACTTGGGCCATCCTCCACTGCACTCCCTGGCCACAGCAGAGAGCTGGCCCGGAAGAGGGGCAACCGGGACAGAGTCCAGCACCCCGACTGGGACTAGAACCCTGTGTGCCGGCGCCGCTAGGTGGAGGATTAGCCTAGTGAGCCGTGGCGCCAGCCAAAAGAGCCCTTTTTAAGCAGCAGGGGATTCACATTCACATTCAGAGCATCTGTCTCTGTGAGGCAGAGGGCGTGGAAGAATATCCATGAAACAAACCGAACTGCGCTACCGCAGGGCACTAGCAAGTGGACGTCCTTAGCGCCAAGGAGGGAGGAGTTACCATGTCTTTTTTTTTAAGATTATAATTACGTGATTTTATTTTATTTATTTATTTTTCTAAAGAATTTTTAAAAGATTTATTTATTTATTTGAAAGTCAGAGTTACACAGAGAGAGGAGAGGCAGAGAGAGAGAGAGAGAGAGAGAGATCTTCCATCTGACAATTCACTCCCCAATTGGCTGCAACAACTGGAGCTGTGCCGATCTGAAACCAGGAGCCAGAAGCTTCTTCCGGGTCTCCCATGTGGCTTCAGGGGCCCAAGGACTTGGGTCATCTTCCACTGCTTTCTTAGGCCATAGCAGAGAGCCAGGCCAGAAGAGGGGCAGCCGGGACTAGAACTGGCACCTATATAGGATGCTGGAGCTTCAGGCCAGGGGGTTAACCCGCTGTGCCACAGCGCTGGCCTCACATGATTTTATTTTACATCAGGTGGTGGTCCTTCACTCCAAATGTCTTTTTTAAAAAAAAAAAGTATTTATTTATTTATTTGAAATGCAGAGTTACAGAGAGAGAGAGAGAGAGAGAGGTCTTCCATCTGCTGGTTCACTCCTGAAATGGCTGCAACAGCTGGAGCTAGGCTTATCCGAAGCCAGGAGCCAGGAGCTTCTTCAGGTTCTCCCACGTGGCTGCAGGGGCCCAAGCACTTGGGCCATCCTTAGATACTTTCCCAGGTGCATTAGTAGGGACCTGGATGGAAAGTGGAGCAGCCGGGATTCAAAACAGCGCCCATGTGAATGCCAGCACTGCAGGTGGCAGCTTTACCCTCTAGGCCACAGTGCTGGGCCCCCAAAACATTTTTAATAATGCACATTTTAAAAGTATTCATGGGGCCAGCGCCATGGTGCAGTAGGTTAATCTTCCGCCTGTGGCACTGGCATCCCATATGGGTGCTGGTTCGAGTCCTGGCTGCTCCACTTCCAATCCAGCTCTCTGCTATGGCCTGGGAAAGCAGTAGAAGATGGCCTAAGTCCTTGGGCCCCTGCACCCTTGTGGGAGACCTGGAAGAAGCTCCTGGCTCCTAGCTTCGGATTGGCGCAGCTCCAGTCATTGCGGCCAATTGGGGAGTGACCAGCAGATGGAAGACCTCTCTCTCTCTCTCTCTCTCTCTCTCTCTCTCTCTCCTCTCTGCCTCTCCTTCTCTCTCTGTATAACTATTTCAAATAAATAAATAAATAAATCTTTAAAAAAAAGTACTCATGAGGACAGGTGTTTGGCATAGGGGTTAAGATAGCAGTTGGGGTCGTCACAACCCATGTCAGAGTACCTGGGTTTCCTAACAGGCTCTGGTTCCTGTCTCCAGCTTCCTGCTAATGCAGACCCTGGGAGGCAGCAGTGATGGCTCAGGTTTTGTCTCCTGGTTTCAGCGTGACCCAACCCCGCTTAGTGTGGGCATTTGGGGAGTGAACCAGTGGATGAGAGTTTGTGCTCACTGTCTCTCTTAAATAAATAAGTTTTTAAAAAGTATTCATTTTAGCCGGCGCCGTGGCTTAACAGGCTAATCCTCCACCTTGCGGCACTGGCACACCAGGTTCTAGTCCCGGTCGGGGCACCGATCCTGTCCTGGTTGCCCCTCTTCCAGGCCAGCTCTCTGCTGTGGCCAGGGAGTGCAGTGGAGGATGGCCCATGTCCTTGGGCCCTGCACCCCATGGGAGACCAGGATAAGCACCTGGCTCCTGCCATCGGAACAGCGCAGTGCGCCGGCCACAGCGCGCCTACCGCGGCGGCCATTGGAGGGTGAACCAACGGCAAAAAGGAAGACCTTTCTCTTTGTCTCCCTTTCTCACTGTCCACT
The DNA here is from genome assembly GCF_033115175.1 of Lepus europaeus. Taxonomy (NCBI): domain Eukaryota; kingdom Metazoa; phylum Chordata; class Mammalia; order Lagomorpha; family Leporidae; genus Lepus; species Lepus europaeus. Next base: position 102,381,726 of record NC_084850.1, on the reverse strand, counting down.
CTGCCTGTCAAAAAAATAAAAATAAAATAAAATAAAAAGTATTCATCTTACAAATTATAATCCAAATATAAAATAGCTTGGAAAACAACATTTATAAAATAGAAAAATAAAAGTCAGTGTGATGAGACAAGTTAAAACAACTAGAACAGTACAGCCTTATATGGTTCCGATTTTAGAGTTTTCTTACTGCACCGTCAGTGTCAGGTATCTGTTGCTTCAGCTGGCTCCATTGTTCCAGATCAACAGAAGTGCCTTGGCTTCCTGTTTTTGTTTCATGTTATAAATCCATTCAATGTTCCCCAGTATCAGTTAGTACTGTCCCTTTAAAATCCTGGACACTGGCCTTCCTCGTTTTCCCAATCTGAAGCAAGTTATCCTGGCTGCTACTGCTTTGTTGGCAAGAGGACAGAGCTCTGCAAGCTTCCCCAGTCTTTTGCTTCTTCATGGGTTTCTCTGAAGCAACTTCTTTAACTTTTTGTCATCTTCACTGTCACGGTCACTGCCAGATGAGCTTGGATAAACTCCTGTGATTAGAGGCCGGCGCTGTGTCATAGTAGGTTAAGCTGGCCCTATAGTAGGTTAAGCCAGACCCATATGAATGCTGGTTCAAGGCCTGGCTGCTCCACCTCTGATCCAGCTCCCTGCTCTGGGCTGGGAAAGCAGGAGAAGATGGCCCACGTCCTTGGGCCCCTGTACCCACATAGGAGACCTGGAAGAGGCTCCTGGCTCCTGGCTTCGGATTGGTGTAGCTCCCGCCATTGCAGCCATCTGGGGAGTGAACCAGCGGATGGAAGACCTCTCTCTCACTGTGTCTCTGCCTCTCAAATAAATAAACAAATCTTTTAAAAAATTCCTTTGATTTAGGCATTACTCCACTCTTGTCTAGTAGCTTCCCCAGGATCCACCCTGTCTTTTCTTATTGAGGCTTTCCATTTTTAGTCCATTTTCCTCTTCTAACTCACTGCTCTTTCCAGTGGACTATGCTAAAGCAGATGAGCTTTCCAGTTTCTTCATTAGACTCAAATTCTGCTCTATCTCCTGAGATCACTCTCAAGTCTCCCTGAGTGAACGCTGAGTAATGATTTCAGTGACAAATACTCCACACGCACTTGAGAAAATGTGTATTCTGCTGTGGTTCTGTCTGTAAGTAGCAATTAGAGCCAGTTCAGTGCTGGTGCTCAGCTCTTTATCTGTGCTGATTTCCTATCCACTTGGATCTACTGAGATAGGGATGTTGATAGTATCTTCCTATACTTCTGTATTTGTCTATTTCTCCTTTCAGTTCGGACAATTTGTGCTTTGTATATCCTTCTTTCCTTGTATGTAATGTGTCATTTTTCTCCCGTGGCTTTCAAGGATTTTTTTTTTTTAAATTTAAAGATTTATTTATTTATTTGAAAGGCAGAGTTATACACACACACATATATATGTATATATATGTGTGTGTGTGTGTGTGTACATATATATATATATATAGAGAGAGAGAGATCGTCTAACTACTGGCCCACTCCCCAAATGGCCACAACAGCTGGAGCTGGGCCAATCTGAAGCCAGGAGCCAGGAGATTCCTCCAGGTCTCCCACGCGGGTGCAGGGGCCCAAGGCCTTGGGCCATCTTCTACTGCTTTCCCAGGCCATAGCAGAGAGCTGGATTGGAAGTAGAGCAGCTGGGATTCAAACCTGCAACCATATGGGATGCCAGAGCTGCAGATGGTGGCTCAACCCATTACGCCACAGCACCAGCCCCGGATTTTTATTTGATTTTAGTTTCCAGCAATTTGATTATCATGTGTCTGGATGGGGGATGCTTTGGCTCTATCCTGTTTTTTTTTAATTTTCTCATCTTCCTAAATGTATCATTTTATGCTTTTCACCAAATGTGGGGAGTTTTCAGTCATGAAACCTTCAAATATTTTGGGGGAGCCCTGCACTTGTTCTTCTTTGCTGGGAACCCTATAACACATTAGCCCTTTTTTGTCCCATGGATCCCTTGGGCTTTGTTCCTTTTTGTCCAGTTTTTCTCTGTTCTTCAGATTGCACATTTCTATGACTGTGTCACTGGGTACACTGACTCTTTTCCTCTGTCATCTCTACCAAGCCCTTCCAGTGAATTGTTTTCATTCAGTAATTTTAGTTTTCAGTTCCAAAATGCTCATTTGGTTATTCTTTGTATAATTCAGCTCTTTGCTGACACTTTCTGTTTGGAGTTTTGTTTCAAGATGGTTATAATTGCTTGTTTGAATTTTTTATAAGAGCTGTTTTAGTCTTTGTCAAATAATTCCAGTATCTATGGCATCTCATTTTGGCATTTGTTGATGATCTTTTCCTACGCAAGCTGAGATTTCCATGTTTCTTTGTGTTACTAAGTAATTTGGGGCTTTATCCTAGCCATTTTAACTGTCATGAGCCCTTGAGTCTTACTTAAACCCCTTGGTTGTCTTAGCAAGCAATGTACAGTCATGTAAAACTTAACAATGGGGATACATTCTAAGAAATGCTTTGTTAGCCGATTTTGTCATTGTGCAAATATTCTTTTTTCGCTACTTATTTATTTATATGAAAGTCAGAGAGAAAGTGAGCTCCCGTCTGCTGGTCCACTCTCCGAATGCCCACAACAGACATCACCAGGCTAAACTGGAGACACAATCTGGCACTGCATCCAGGTCTCTCAGATGCGTGGGCAGGAACCCAGTTACTCGAGCTATGACCACTGCCTGTCAGGGCCCGCACTGGCAAAAAGCTGGAGCCAGAGCTGGGTATCAAACCCAGGTTCTCTGATGTGAGATGTGGCCATCTTAACTGGCACCTCAACTGCTAGACTAACTACCTGCTCCATCACAGAGCAGTCCTACCCACGCTGAGATGGCAGGGGTGTCACCAGGTCATGTCATCTTCTGGGGCCACTGCCACTGACTGAAATGTCCTTATGCAGTCAAGGCTGCATGTGTTTAAGTCCAAGCCCCAAGTTCCAGTGTGTCTCCATTAGATTCTATTAAGATCTGTCCCTCATGTGTGCCCCACAGGGGTCAATCTGGGACCTGGAAGGAGGTCGATCCATTAGCGCCACTCTCAAAATCTTTGCTGTGCTCATTAGAACGCCCTCCATGCCTGTACAAGTTGAGGATGAGCCTCATTGATCCCAAACAGCTGTCTAAGGGCTTGTGTCCCTGAGCAGCTGTTTCTTTGCTGTCTCTCAATAGTTTCTCTTCCAGCTTCCTGGGACTCTCCTTTTTGTTCCTCCAGCCAGAAATCACCTATGTCTGTGATTGTGCTGCATTGCGGCCAGGCAGCAGGAGGATGGGAGGAAAGAGAATAGAAAAGCAATAGTGTTTGGCTCCGCCCTTTTGGAGTTGCAGTTTCCTGGAAGGGAGAGGAATGTCCCTGCCCTTGGAGTTTTCATTCATTGTAGTCTCCTGTTGCTGGCGCTCTCTCTGCCATGGCTCCCCCTGCTTCAGAACTATCTGGGGACTGGCACGGGAGAGAAGGAAGAAAAAGCAGCGGAAAATAACTCAGGGATTCCTTCCGTTCTCCGTGGGCGTCAGGAGTGTTCTTTCCTGCTCCTTGAGCCAGATCTATAGTTTCTCTTGGCTCTCTGGTTGTCTGTCTGCACTACAAGCACTCGCTTCCAGATGTCAGGCTGTATTGAGCTGGCCAGGGGATACTGCAGAAGAGAATAAAGAACTCACCGCCACTAGGTGGCGCTACAAATCCTGCTGTTCTTCCCTGAACTTCCTGCTGATAATTACTCTGCAGCATTCCCAAATAGCCCTGCCACACATTTGATCCAGGTTATAGAGTTGTGCTCCACAGGAGAAAATGATGTTGGTGCGTGTTTACTCCTTTTCTGGTAAAGAGCCTCTCCGCATAGTTGTAATTAAATATATATATATATATATATACATACGGGGGAGGGGCAGGTATTTGTCCTAGTAGTTAAGATGTCAGTTAAGACGCCCACATCTCATAGTGCCTGGGGTCAAGTCCTGGCTCCAGTTCCCGACTCCAGCTTCCTGCTAATATGTACCCTGAAGGGCAGCAGGTGATGGTTCAAGTACTTGAGTCCCTACCACCCACATGGGAGATTTGGATTGAGTTCCCAGCTTCGGGCCTGCCTGGTCCTGACCATTGCTGGCATTTGATAAATAAACAAGTAGATGAAACTTCTGTGTCTTCCTCCCCCTCCCTCCTCTGCCTCTCAAATAAATATTTTTTTAAAAAAACCATATAGTACCCAGATTAGGATTATGTAATAATTTCCTTGATTTAAACACCAGACGGGGGGGGGTCAGTGTTGTGGCACAAAGAGTTAAGCTGTACCTGTGACACTGGCATCTCATGTCAGAGCTATGGTTTGAGTCTCGACTGCTCCACTTCCAATCCAGCTCCTGGCTAATGCGCCTGGAAAAACAGCGGAAGGTGGTCCAAATACTTGGTCCTCTGCCACCCATTTGGGAGAGCCAGGCTCCTGACTTCAGCCTGGTCCCGCCCTGGCTGTTGTGGCCATTTGGGAAATGAACTAGCAGATGGAAGATTGCTCTCTGGGCCGGTGCTGTGGCTCAGTAGGCTAATCCTCCACCTGCGGTGCCGGCACACCGGGTTCGAGTCCCGGTCGGGGCACCGGATTCTGTCCCGGTTGCCCCTCTTCCAGGCCAGCTCTCTGCTGTGGCCTGGGACTGCAGTGCAGGATGGCCCAAGTTCTTGGGCCCTGCACCCACATGGGAGACCAGGAGAAGCACCTGGCTCCTGGCTTTGGATCAGCGCGGTGCGCCAGCCGCAGCAGCCATTGAGGGGGTGAGCCAATGGAAAAGGAAGACCTTTCTCTCTGTCTCTCTCCACTCTGCCTGTCAAAAAAAAAAAAAAAGATTGCTCTCTGTATCTCCCTCTCTGTGTGTCACTCTGCCCTTCAAATAAGTGAATCTTAAAAAAAAAAAAAAAACACTGGAAAGGTTCCCTGGTGAGAAAAGGTGGTACCGTGCATAAATGCCATGTGGCTGAGCTCTGAGCGGTTTGGTTTTTGCAGGCACCATGGCTGAGGAGACAGCCCCAGCAGTTCTTGAGCGGCACCAAGGGTCCCTATACGCCCTGTTCCCTGACCACCAGGTGAAAAAGTACTTTGATCAAGTAGACATCTCCAATGGTTTGGATTGGTCCCTGGACCACAAAATCTTCTACTACATTGACAGCCTGGCCTACTCTGTGGATGCCTTTGACTACGACCTGCAGACAGCACAGATCTGTACGTACTTTTTATTCTTTTTCTCAGTTACTACTGATACTGCTCTCGGGAAGGCACCTTTTCTTCAACTCAGATAAAGAGGCCCTTACTTGTCAAATAGAGAACTTGCCAGTGTTAGCATTTCAATACAGCAGTTATTATAGAGACTTCACAATGCCACCAGTGAAACCATGGCCCTCAACACAAGTATGACCATAGTTGGCATAATATGGCTAGGTCCTTCATCTCCTTTCTTGCCACCCATCGTCAGTGGGGGCCTCACTGGAAAATGGGTCCTGTTCTACCAGAAGGTACCAAAAGGCAAATAATGTACAACAGAATGGAATAAAAGAACAGAATAGTAGAGTTCGGGGTTGATATTTCTTTTCTGTTCTTTAACTAACCATAGGCAATTACTCAGAGGCAAATTGACAACTTTTCAAAGTGGGAAAGAAAAAAAAATAAAAAGCAGTTGCATGTTGTTCAGTTCTGTCAATGGGCTTTAAATGAGCCACAGTTGGAAACTGGTAGGAAAGGAATTGTAAAAAAGAATTCAGAACAGAGTCCTTGGAACCGATTCATGAAAGGTGCCAAACCAAAAGAGCAAAACCAATCATAAAAATGACCTGGAAAAAAATCATAAGAATCTCCATGCAGATTTAATCCGAGGCAAAATATTCCAATGGGGGATGTTTTGCTTTAAAATACGCAGTGCTCTTTTTTATGACTTTTTACCCATTTTCCATACACATGGCTTTACCATTTTTCCATTATACCTTGATGTGCTTATTGTAGTGATCTGGATTTTGTGATGTAAAGTTCTCCTGGACTTTGATGTTTGTTGTTGTAGGCTGGGATTTCCCCTTTTAAGGCCCATGGGGGGGGGTTCAGACTGTGCCTCCCTTTCAGAAACAAGCCCTTTTAATATCTAGTCTTGGTTTTTAGAGCATTCAGTCAGGCAGAAAAGAAAACTCATATATTTTACTAACTTGTGTGCATAAACCATACATGTGGCACCATTAAATTGCCTTATGGGTTTTGGAGTTAATCATGGTAGGCATCTTTGAAGCAAAACAGTTAAGGTCTAACCACAGACTAAAGAGTATCTGAGATGGATATGCAGAGCCTCAGCTCGGGTCAGGTCAGCCTCAAAGAGAACTATTGGTATTTTATTAAAAATTTTGCTTTCATTTTTCTCTCCTCCTCTGAAAGCTTAGATAGATAAGGCTGTACCCAAACAAAAGGGAACAAATCCATCCCAAATCATGTAGCAAAAGAAATCCTTTGTTCATATGCCAAACACTGGGTGAGCAGAAGTGATCTGCATTTACAAGGCTTCTAAACGTTCATGGAAAATGAAATTAAAAGAGAAATTCCTTTTGGTGTAAAAATTTTCTTGAAATCCCTGCATTTTTCTAGCAATACACATTTGTCACGAATTTCTGAGAGTTCATTATTTGATTCTCAGTGACTTGTTGCTTTGTTGTGTTTTCTTTTTGGATCTTATTTCTATTTTTGGTTTTTAACCATAGCCAACCGCCGAAGTATTTACAAGCTGGAGAAAGAAGAACAAATCCCAGATGGAATGTGTATCGATACTGAAGGGAAGCTTTGGGTGGCCTGTTACAATGGAGGAAGAGTGATTCGCTTAGATCCTGAAACAGGTAGGCCCGCAGCAAAATGAGAAATCCCTGTCAACTCTAGAAAACACCACACACTAGGGACTGGAGAAACATCATTACTAATAAAGTTGGAGATTTACTTAATGGTCCCAATTGAAATTAAAGCCAAAGATATAGACCACAATTTATAGCCAGAACATCTTTTCTTGTATTTTTGCTCAAAATAAATTAAATGCATGAATGAATGGTGACTGCTACAGTTTTCTAGAAACTTCCACATTCCTCCACAAAGGGCCCAGAAACATTGCACAGGTGGGAAATTGCTAGAGTTTAACACTGAATAAAATATCTGGCGATCTAGGGAAAAGACTCCAAACTGTGAAGCTGCCTGTTGACAAAACAACTTCGTGCTGCTTTGGAGGGAAAGACTACTCTGAAATGTACGTGACCTGTGCCCGGGATGGGCTAGACCCCGACAGTCTTTCAAGGCAACCTGAAGCTGGTGGAATTTTCAAGGTGATGAGCTTGTTTCTTTTATTTTGGAGAGGGGTGGTGGACCCTTGGTTAAATAATTGAACACTTGATGCTGTTGTATACTTCCCAAACACAACTCTGTTTAGCATGTTAAGCTCATCATGCTAGGCTTAAAAGCATTTTAGATTTTCTAAACTGCAAGTTATCTGAAATTGAAGATGATGTGTTAGCCTACTTTGTACAGTACTTACAAATGTTTTCTTTAGTAATATTTGTTGAAATTCTTCAAACTACTAGAATGAGCTTAGAAGACCAGTATTTGAAAATTTTACAAAAGAATTTATGTATTTGAAAGGCAGAGTTTCAGAAAGAGAGGGAAAGACACACACACACACATACACAGAGAGAGAGAGAGAGAGAGAATCTTTCATCTGCTGGTTCACTCCCCAAATGGCTGCAACGGCCAGGGCTGGGCCAAGCCAAAGGCAGGAACCAGGAACTCCATCGAGGTTTCCCACATGGGTGGCAGGGGCCCAAGTCTTGGGCCATCTCACACTGCTTTTTCCAGGTGCATTAGTGGGGAGCTGGATCAGAAGTGGAGCACCTGGGATTCCAACCAGTGCTCATATGGGATGCCATATGAGCTGCACCATGGCATGGCATCGACCCTGAAACTGTTTATAAGATCACTTGGTTATTTTGATATCATAAAAATATTTTCAAGTTTTTTTTGTTTTTTTTTTTTTTTGCAACACAACACATACATAAAGATCATAGACCTTTTTTTTTAGGGTTTCTTTTTTTTAATTTTATTTTTGACAGGCAGAGTGGACAGTGAGAGAGAGAGAGACAGAGAGAAAGGTCTTCCTTTGCCGTTGGTTCACCCTCCAATGGCCGCCGTGGCCGGCGCACTGCGATGATCCGAAGGCAGGAGCCAGGTGCTTCTCCTGGTCTCCCATGCGGGTGCAGGGCCCAAGCACCTGGGCCATCCTCCACTGCACTCCCTGGCACAGCAGAGAGCTGGCCTGGAAGAGGGGCAACCGGGACAGAATCCGGCGCCCCGACCGGGACTAGAACCTGGTGTGCCGGTGCCGCTAGGTGGAGGATTAGCCTGTTGAGCTGCGGCGCCGGCCCAGATCATAGACCTTTTGAGCTGAAAAGAAATGGAGAAACCCCTTTTGTAACAAGTGGAGAGATGATAAAAATAAAATTCAGTTTAAAATCCAAATTAGTTGTAAATGGATGCTAGTTGGATTATAATATATGTGAATAATTGGATTGCAGGTAAATTTCACATATATTCCTCTTTATGATAGGAACTAAAACAAGAATAATAAGTGGCTAAGCACATTATTATTATTAAACATAAAAATGCTTTTGAAGAACACCTGCGAATTACCTGTTGTCAGAGTTTCTCTGTTTTCTTTTTCAACAGATAACTGGCCTGGGGGTCAAAGGAATTCCTCCCTACGCCTATGCGGGCTGAATAATAGGTGTTCTTTCCTGCCAGAGAAAGCTTTGGAAACAACAAAGGAATTCTGGGGCCAAAATTTCAATCAGTCAGAAAAAGGAATCAATGATTTTGTTAACCAGGTTGCAGTTCCATTTAATTTTTAACAAAGAATGATAACATACCCCTTGATAATACACTGTAAGACCTTTTGTAAAATGTGCTATAGAACTGCAAGCCTCTTGATTCTCTGAAAATTGGTTGGGATCGAGAGGGAGTGAGGAATGGGATGATATCTGTTCTTTCTTCTGCAATCCATATTCAACATTCCTAAAGCTTCAAGAAAAAAAAAAACGAATAAATAGAAACCTGGTAACGGCGGTACAATTATGTTCCTTTTAATTTTCATTGTAATCTTATAAAATATACCACAATGCTAACCCATCTTGTTATTCCTCTTTCTGTGTGTGATTTCACAAACTAAAAGACTGCCGGAGGGGAAGACTGTTTCAAACACTCTGATCAAATCCATGGTTCCGACTGCCACCTACTGGATACCAAAGTAATGCATCACTTTGGAAAGCTTTTTTTTTTTTTTTTAAGTAGCTTTGTTGAGTTAGAATTAGCCAGTACATATTTAAAGTATACAATTTGACAAATGTATCACCTATAATATATATTTATATTCATGAAACCAAGACCACAAACAAAATAATGCATCTCTCCACTAGCCTAAAACTTTTTTGAGTCCTTCTGCATGCCTGCCCCTGTTCTCAGGTAACAACCATTGCATTTCTTTCTGTCACTAAAAATTATCCTTACAATTGGATAGTATGATTTCTCCCACCTTGTTCTTTTCCAAAATTGTTTCTGCCATTTTAGTTCCTTTGACCCTCATATACATTTTAGAATCAGCATGACTATATCTATAAAAAAAATTCTAGGACAATTTCAGTTGGAATTGCTTTAAAACTATAGAAAATTTGGATTGAATTGGCATATTTACTATTTTAAGTCTTCTAATCTATGAACACAGTATGTCTCTGCAATTTTTTATGGCTTTAATTTCTTTCATCAGCATTTTGAAGGTTTCAGCATATAGATCTTATACATGTTTTGCTAGATTTATATACAAGTGTTTCATCTTTAGAGCTGTTGTAAATATTTTTTATTTTCAATTGATCATTGCTTTTTTTATAGAAGTCTGAATGGTATTTATAGGTTGCCCTTGTACGTGATGCTTTTGCTAAACTCACTTATTAGCTCTAGTAATATGTCTCAGAGATCCTTTGGATCTACAAGTATAATCATGTCTTCTGTGAATAGAGACAGTTTTATTTCTTCCATTCCAATATGTATTTTTTTATTTCTTTTGCTTGCCTTATTGCACTAAGAATGCCAGTATTATGTTGAACAGGAATAGGAAGAGTGAATATCCATCTTGTTTCTAATCTTAATAGGAAAGCAGGCATCCTTTTATCATGAAATATGATATTAGCCGTATGTATTTTTGTGGATGCTGTCTCTCAGGTTAAGGAAGTTCCCTTATAGTCTGGCTTGCTGAGAGGATTGTTTGTTTTTTAAATCAAGAATGTATGTCATCACCTGCATTTATTAATGTCATCATGTGGTTTTCTTCTTTAGACTTTTAATATGATAGATTCTTGGGATGATCCCACTTTGGTCATGGTACGGTATTATTTTTATATGCTGTTAGGTTTGATAGTCTTGTTTTGTTAAGGATTTTGGTATCTATGTGCATGAGAGATATTGCTCTCTAGTTTTCTTGATTTCTCCTGTCTCTCTCTGGTGTCGATATCAGAGTAATACTGGCTTTATGAAATGAGTTGGGAAGTATTCCTTCCTATTCTCTAGAAAAGATAGCATATAGTTATTGTTATTTATTCTTTAAATATTTGGCAAAATTCACCAGTGAAATCATTTGGACCTGGAGATTTCTTTTCTAGAAAGTTCTTAACTTCTTTAATAATTATAGAGTCACTCCGGTTATTAATTTAATCTTGGAGAGGTGTGGTAGTTTGTGAAAAATTTATCCTGTACATCAAGTTGTCTAATTATTGTGCATGGTTTATTAAGTTTCCTTAATATCCTTTTAATAATGTTTGTGAGATTTGTAATGATATCCATCCTTTTCCCCCTGATATTGGTTATTTGTGCCTTTGCCTTTTTCTTTGTCAGTCTTGCTAGAAGTTTTTCAGTTGTATTGATCTTTCCAAAGAAACATCTTTTAATTTGATGGATTTTGCCCTTTTTGATTGCCAGTTTCACTGATTTATCCTATTGCCTGTTATTTCCTTTCTTCTGCTATGTTTGGATTAATTTTTGCTCTTTTTCTAGCTTCTTCAGTTGGAATCATAGATTGTGGACTTGAGAAATTTCTTTTTTTTCTAAAATTGCATTTAATGCTATAAATTTTCCTCTCAGCACTGCTTTTTCTGCAGCCCACAAAATTTGATATATTGTATTTTCATTTTTTGTTACGTTAAAAATATTTTTGAAGGCCGGCGCCGCGGCTCAGTGGGCTAATCCTCCGCCTTGCGGCGCCGGCACACCAGGTTCTAGTCCCGGTCGGGGCACCGATCCTGTCCCGGTTGCCCCTCTTCCAGGCCAGCTCTCTGCTGTGGCCAGGGAGTGCAGTGGAGGATGGCCCAAGTGCTTGGGCCCTGCACCCGCATGGGAGACCAGGAGAAGCACCTGGCTCCTGGCTTCGGAACAGCGCGGTGCGCCGGCTGCAGCGCGCCTACCGCGGCGGCCATTGGAGGGTGAACCAACGGCAAAAGGAAGACCTTTCTCTCTGTCTCCCTCTGCTGTCCACTCTGCCTGTCAAAAAAAATATATATTTTTGAATTTCTCTGGAGACTTTTCCTTTGACCCAGGGATTATTTAGAAATGTGTTGTCTATTTTCTGAATGATCAGAGACTTTTCTGTTACCTTTTTGGTTTTTATTTCAGGTTTAACTCCTTTATGGTCATAGAACATATTTTCTATGATTTTAATTCTTTGAATTTCATTAAGATTTTATTTAACACCCAGATTACAGTATATCTTGATAGTGTTCTATGGACATTTAAGAAAAATATCCATTGTGTGGTTGTGTAGAATGTTCTATAAATGTCAGTTAGATTCAGTTGGTTGATGGTATTGTTCAGTTCTATAGCCTTCCTAAGCTTCTGTCTACTAGTTGTATCCATTACTTAGTAAGGAGTAATTATTAATTTTTCTTTCAATATTGACAGCTTGGAGTTTGTATATCTTAAAATTCAGTAGGTGCATACCCTTCTAGAATTCTATGTCTTCTTGGTGAATTGACCCTTTTTTTTTCAATATTAATGTCTTTCTTCATCCCTGGTAATTTTCTTTTTTCTAAAGTGTAATTTTTCTGATTTTATTTTGGTTCATGTTTATATCTCTTAGGTGTATATTTTTCCACCCTCTTATTTTTTTACTTTTATTTATTTGAGAGAGAACTAGAGTGCTCACTCCTATCTGCTGGTTCACTCCCTCAAATGCTGTCAATGGCAAGGCTGGTCAGAGGGCTAAAGCCAGAAGCTGGGAACTCAATCCAGGTCCCAGGGACCCAGTAACTTGAGCCATCACCACTGCTTTGCAGGGTGTGCGTTAGCAGGAAGCTGGAATTGGGAACAGAGCCAGGACTTGAACTCAGGCACTCCAATATGGGATATAGGCATCTTTTGATTTTTTTTAACTATTTTTAAAATTTATCTGAAAGGCAGAGTTACAGAGAGAGGAAGAAATAGAGAAAGAGGTCTTCTATCTGCTGGTTCATTCCCCAAATGGCCACAACAGCCAGGGCTGGGCCAGGCTGAAGCCAGGAGCCTAGAGCTTCTTCTGGGTCTCCCACATGGGTGCAGGGGACCAGGCACTTGGGCCACCTTCCATTGCTTTCCCAGGAGCATTAGCAGGGAGCTGGGTGGGAAGTGGAGCAGCTGGGCCTTGAACCAACACCCATATGGAATGCCAGTGTCGCAGGCAAAGGCTTAACCTGCTGCGACACAGCGCCAGTTCCCCAGGGATGCAGGCATCCTTTTTTTTTTTTTTTGGACAGGCAGAGTGGACAGTGAGAAAGAGAGAGAGAGACAGAGAGAAAGGTCTTCCTTTGCCATTGGTTCACCCTCCAATGGCCGCCATGGCCGGCGTACCGCGCTGATCTGAAGGCAGGAGCCAGGTGCTTATCCTGGTCTCCCATGGGGTGCAGGGCCCAAGCACTTGGGCCATCCTCCACTGCCTTCCCGGGCCATAGCAGAGAGCTGGCCTGGAAGAGGGGCAACCAGGACAGAATCCAGCACCCCGACTGGGACTAGAACCCAGTGTGCTGGCGCCGCTAGGTGGAGGATTAGCCTGTTGAGCCACGGCGCCTGCAAAGCATCTTAATTAGCACCTTAACCACTAGGATAAATACTAGCCACCATCCTCTTACTTTTAAACTACCTGCATCATATTTGAAGTGAGTTTCTTGTAAATATCACATAATTGGGTCTTTTTAAATTGTTCTGATAATTGTTATATTCTGTCATTGTTTTTATTTATTTATTTGAGGTGCAGAGAAACAGATGGACAGAGAGCTCCTATATACTGGTTCATTCCCCAAATGCCTACACCAGCTGGGGCTGGGCCAGGCTGGAATCAGAAGCCTGGAACTCAATACAGGTGTCCCACATGGGTGGCAGGGGCCAAGCTATTTGAGGTATACCTGTTGCCTTCCAAGGTACTCATTAGCAGTAAACTGAAATCAGGAGTGGAACCAGGACTTGAACCCAGGCACCCTACTATGGGATGTGGGCACCCTAAGAGACGTCTTAACCACTAGGTCAAACACCCACCCCATAAGCCCTGTATTTTAATTGCTGAGTTTAGACTATTTATACTTGATAAAAATACCAATATGTTTGGACTTAGGTATGTCATTTTATTATTTGTTTTTCTTTTTTTTTTCCTGGGCATATTCTTGTATTTCCACTTTCTGGCCTTCTTTTTAATTGAGTTATTTTTTTGTATGACAGCACTTCAAAAATTTTATGGAAAATGGAATTAAAAGTTGATTTTGGGGGCCAGCATGTGGCATAGTGGGTTAAGCAGGCATCCCATATGGACACCAGTTCGAGTCCTGGCTGCTCCAGGTCCCATCCAGCTCCCTGCTAATGCACCTGTGGAAGCAGTGGAGGATGGCCCAAGTCCTTTGGCCTCTGTGCCCACCTGGGAGACTTGGATAGAGTTCCAGGCTCCTAGCTTCGGCCCAACCTGGCCCAGCCATTGCAGCCATCTGGGGAATGAACCATAGATGGAAGATCTCTTTCTCTCTCTCTGTCTCTGCATATATAACCCTGCCTTTCAAATAAAGAAAATAAATCTTTTTAAAAAGAGAAGTTTATTTTGGTCCAAAAAAGTTTTGAAATCATGCATAGTTTTTCATAAAATGCATTTACATTAAGTTTTTTAAAACTCCTCATGTGCATGGATTTCAAATGTCTTGACCCAAAACAAAGTTCTATATTTTTAAAAAATTGTATTGATTTTTTTTTAAATTTGAGAGATAGAGATCTTCCATCTACTGTTTTGCTCCCTTAAATGCCTGCAACAGCTGGGCCTGGGCCAGGCTAAAACCAAGAGCCGAATCTGGGTCTCCCATATAAGTGACAGGCACCCAAATACTCGAGCTGCCACCCAGAGTGAGCATTAGCAGGAATCTAGAATCAGAAGCAGAGCCAAGATTTTAACTCAGAGGCTGGCATCATGGCACAGCAAGTGGAGCTACCACCTGCGACACCAGCATGCCATGTGGGCGCTGGTTCAAGTCCTGACTGTTCCATCTCTGATCCAGCTCCCTGCTAATGTGCCTGGGAGGTAGAAGAGAATGCCCAAGCACTTGGGCCTGCCACTCATGTAGGAGACAGCACAGAGTTCTAGGCTCCTGGTTTTGGCCTCGCCCAGCCCTACCCGTTTTGGTCATTTGGGGAGTGAACCAGCAGATAGAAGATCTCTCTCTCTCTCTCTCTCTCTCTATCTGTATCTCTCTGTCTCTCTCTCTCTCCCCCTCTCTCTTCTCTCTCCTTCTCTTTCTGTAACCCCACTTTTCAAATAAATAAATCTATTTTAAGATTCATTTATTTATTTGAAAGTCAGAATTACACACAGAGGAGAGGCAGAGAGAGAGAGGTCTTCCATCCAATGGTTCACTCCCCAATTGGCCACAACGGCCGGAGCTGCACCGATCCGAAGCCAGGAGCCAGGAGCCAGGAGCTTCCTCCAGGTCTCCCATGTGGGTGCAAGGGCCCAAGGACCTGGGCCATCCTCTACTGCTTTCCCAGGCCATAGCAGATATGCTGGATCAGAAGAGGAGCAGCCGGGACTAGAACCAGCACCTATATGGGATGCTGGCGCTTCAGGGCAGGGCGTTAACCCGCTGCGCCACAGCGCCGGCCCCTAAATAAATCTTAAAAAAAAATGTTAACTCCAGGACTATGATAAGGGATACAGGTATTCCAAGCAGTGACTTAACCACTGCATCAAGAGCCCACCCCAAGCTTATAATTTAATTCCATTTTCCCACAAACTGTTCAAAGTTCCCTCATATATACAAGAAAAATAGAATTAAAAGATAAAAAAATTAAAATATAAACTTTATCTCTGAATATAAGCTCCATTAAGTTCAAGGCAGTTGTGTTGGCCGGCGCCGCAGCTCAATAGGCTAATCCTCTGCCTTGTGGCGCCGGCACACCGGGTTCTAGTCCCGGTTGGGGTGCCAGATTCTGTCCCGGTTGCCCCCCTTCCAGGCCAGCTCTCTGCTATGGCCCGGGAAGGCAGTGGAGGATGGCGCAAGTCCTTGGGCCCAGCACCCACGTGGGAGACCAGGAGAAGCACCTGGCTCCTGGCTTCGGATCAGCGAGATGTGCCTGCCGCAGCGGCCATTGGAGGGTGAACCAACGGCAAAAAGGAAGACCTTTCTCTCTGTCTCTCTCTCACACTATCCACTCTGCCTGTCAAAAAAAAAAAAAAAAAAAAAGACAGTTGTGTGTAAGCAATGGTACCAGCCTTTTTTAGTTCTTCACTAAAGAACTGTCAGTTCTGGGGCTGGCGCTGTGGCTTAGTGGGTTAAGCTGCCACCTGTGATGCCAGCATCCCATATGGGTCCTGGTTCAAGTCCCCAGTTGCTCCACTTCCCATCCAGCTCCCTGGCGAAAAAGCAAAGGATGGCCCAAGTATTTGAGACCCCGCTGCCCACATGGGAGACCCAAAAGAAGCTCTAGGCTCCTGGCTTTGACCTGGCCCAGCCCTGGGCATTGCAGCCATCTGGCGAGTAAACCAGTGGATAGGAGATCTCGCTCGCTCACTCTCTCTTAACCTACTACGCTACAGCACTGGCCCCATCAGTGTTAATTTTTTTGCTTTTAAATATCAAGCATGTTTTAAAACAAATGGATAATAGTCTATTATATATACCAAGATATTTACCATTACTGTTGTTCTTCCATGTCTGATCTTCCAAATTTCCTTCCTGTATCCCTTTTCATTTGAAGAACTAACCTCGGCAATTCTTTTAGAGCAGGGTTACAAATTCTCTTCATTTTCTTCCATATGAGAATGTCTTTCACCTCCATTTCTGAAGGCTATTTTCACTGGACATGGAATTTAGGGTTGATCTTTTCTGTCATCATTTCAGCACTTTAAAAATGTGTCCCCCTAGTTGTCACGGTTTCTGATGAGAAATCTCCAGGCATTGAAATAATCGTTCCTCTACAAGATCATTCTCTTACTGCTTACAAGACTTTTTATTTTGTCTTTACTTTTCAGAAGTTTGATTATGGTGTTTCTAGATGTGGATTTCTTTGGCTTTATCTTGTCTGGGATTTGTTGACTTCTTGAATCTGTAGGTTTATTTCTTCACCTAACTTGGGAAATTTGGCACCATTGTTTCTACACAATTTTTTTAAAGATTTATTTATTTACTTGAAAGTCAGAGTTACACAGTGAGAGAAGGGGAGGCAGAGAGAGAGAGGTCTTCCATCTGCTGGTTCACTCCCAAGATGACCACAGTGGAGCTGTGTCAATCTGAAGCCAGGAGCCAGAAGCTTCTTCCGGGTCTCTCACGCTGGTACAGGGTCCCAAGGACTTGGGCCATCTTCTTCTTTTTTTTTTAACTTTTATTTAATGAATATACATTTCCAGTGTACAGCTTATGGATTACAATGGCTTCCCCCTCCCATAACTTCCCTCCCACCCGCAACCCTCCCCTCTCCCACTCCCTCTCCCCTTCCATTCACATCAAGATTCATTTGCAATTCTCTTTATATACAGAAGATCAATTTAGTATAAAGATTTCAACAGTTTGCACCCACATAGAAACACAAAGTGAAACATACTGTTTGAGTACTAGTTATAGCATTAAATCACAATGAACAGCACATTAAGGACAGAGATCCCACATGAGGAGCAAGTGCATAGTGACTCCTGTTGTTGATCCACCAAATTGACACTCTAGTTTATGGCGCCAGTAACCACCCTAGGCTGTCGTCATGAGTTGCCAAGGCTATGGAAGCCTTCCAAGTTTGCCGACTCTGATCATATTTAGACAAGGTCATAAAAGACAGAGTGAGGATAGTAACCAATGATCCTAAGAGTGGAATTAACCAGGTTTGAACAATTATACAGCATTAAGTGGGGAAGAGGACCATCAGTACACACAGGTTGGGAGTAGAGCCATTGGTGATAGAGTAGAGGTTATGATGACAAAGGAATGAGGCCCAAGTGCGCTAGACAGGGTCTAGAACAAAGGACAGAGTCATTATTAGAGGAGCTAAGAAAGGTGCTGTCTAAGCTACAATTAAGTTTTCTGATTGAGAGGCAAATAGAACCTGACAGATGGGGCTTGATAATAATCTGTTGAGCTTTAGGCCCTGTAAGTTAAGAGGCCCAGACCTATCTATCTCTTCACATGGGGTATATCCTAAGGGAAGTGTGAACCTCCTAGGGGAAGGCACTCTGTTGACTTTCATTACTTGGCTGGCCTGGGAGGAGAGCTGGCCAGGTAAAGGCAGGTGGCATCTCTAACAAGAAATTTACAGTTCTGCCTGCAATGTTGCTGACCCTACTTGACCATACCCTCAGCTGCAGTGGTCACTTTGGAAGTTGGGCTGAGTGAAGGGCTTTTCAGCTTAGAGCCAATAAGATCTGTGGCTCTGACTTGGGCCATCTTCTGCTGCTTTCCCAGGCCATGGCAGAGAGCTGGATAGGAAGTGGAGCAGCTGGGACTTGAACTGGCGCCCATATGGGATGCTGGCATTGCAGGAGGCTGCTTTACCCACTACTCCACAGTGCCATCCCTTCTACACATTTTTTGACCCATATTCCTTTCTCTGTGTCTTCAAGTTCACTCACTTCTTTTATCATCTCTATTCTGCTATTGAGTCCATCGTGTTTTTTAAAAAATTTTATCTTTCAGTCCTAAAATTTTCATTTGGTTAGTCCTTATGTCTTTTCTATTCCAATAATTTTCATTTTAATATATGTGTTTTGAGAATTCTATGGTTGTTCATTCAATTGCCTTTCTAATAGCCTCTTTGAAGTACTTGTCAGATAATTCCAACATCTTCATGACCTCATCCTTGGCATCTTTTGGTTGTGTTTCCCCATTTGAGATGAGTGTCTCATTGTTCTTTGTATGCTGAGTAACTTTGGATTTTATCTTGGACATTTTGAACATTACATTATGAGACTCTGGGTCTTGTTTAAATCCTATGAAGAGTGTGGGCATATTTGTTTTATCAAGCAATCTAGATGGTTAGGTTCAGGCCACAAGTTCCATCTTGTGGTTTCAATGTCAGTTCAGCTTTCAAAGGCTTTGTAGTGTTTGGGGGGGGGGGGGGGGTGTCTGTCCCATGTATGTAGCCCCCAGTGGTTAGTCTGAAACTTGGATGGAGGTCTAGTGTTAGCTTGGTTTTTCAGTATTTAGTATGTTAATTAGGATCTAATCCATGCATATGAAAGTTGAGAGCTTAGAAAAGCAATTCCTTAAAGTGAAATGCCTAGGCTCTAACCCAGCCTGCGAAAGCCTTTTCACTGGAGCTCTCCAGAGAACACGGTAGCTACGAAGGCTCAGGCGGCCTCCTCCCACCACTCCTAAACCACACTGTAGTGCACTAGTCGTCCAATCTCTACTTGGTTAATTTCCGTCACTGTTTCTCCATCAAGAGAGTTCAGAAAGAAACAGGACTGACACAGGGAGGCTCCCACGGTTCCAAAGAGGATTTAGGGACTGGCGCTGTGGCGTAGCGGGTAAAGCCGCTGCCTGCAAGTGCCAGCATCCCATATGGATTCTGGTTTCAAGTCCCAGCTGCTCCACTTCCCATCGAGCTCTCTGCTATGGCCTGGGAAAGCAGTAGAGGATGGCCCAAGTCCTTGGGCCGCTACACCCACATGGGAGACCTGGAAGAAGCTCCTGGCTCCTGGCTTCAGATAGGCCCGGCTCTGGCTGTTGCAGTTGCTGGGGAGTGAACCGATAGATGAAAGACTGACCTCTCTCTTCCTCTCTCTCTGCCTCTGCCTCTGCCTCTCTGTAACTCTGCCTTTCAAATAAATAAATAAATCTTAAAAAAAAAAAACAAAGAGGATCTAGAGACCTTATTGTAGATCCTCGAGAAATCAGGGATGATGATCTAAAACATAAGATAGTGTACCTGCACCCCAATATGGCTTCCTAACCCAGTCACCTCCTGCCCATTTCTCAGTCAAGGTAGGTTAGAGAGCAATGAATGGCTGAGGAGCTCCATGGTGCAGTGTTCTGAGAACTCCGAGGTGGGGTTCTCCAAGAATTGCAAATGATCCCAAGTCCCTAGAGTGACTCACCTGCTTTCTCCAGGACCCCTAAACATGGAAATTCAATCTAGTGGGACACAGGCTCTAGTCTCATTCCTCAGTGGCAGAAGCCTCCCCCATAGCAAGCAGTAACCTCTCTGCACTGAGAGAGAGAGAGAGAGAGAGAGAATCTTCTATCTGCTAGTTCACTCCCCAAATGGCTATAACAGCCAGGTACCAGGAGTCAGGAGCTTCTTCCGGGTCTCCCACGTGGGTGCAGGGGCCCAAGGACTTAGGCCACTTGCTGCTGCTTTCCTAGGCACATTAGCAGGGACCTTGGATCAGAAGAGGAGCAGCTAGGACTCGAACTAGCACCCCTATGGGATGGCAGTGCTGCAGATGGTGGCCTAACCTGTTGTGCCACAGTGCTAACCCCTACACTGAGTTGTTCCTGGTTAATTTCCTCAATGGCCATCTAGTCAACCAAACTTCTAGAAAGGACAATTGGTTGATGGGGAATCAAGACATCTGGTCAACCTGCAAATCCAGACTTAAAGTCAACCTCCCAATCAGAACATTTGTCAAACTACAAAACTGGCCATCTGGTCCATCTAATTTACCAAAAGGCAATCTGCCATGGTCTCCCAGGGTACCTGCATGTTCTTGCTAGGCATGCCAAGAATGCAAGGTCCTGAACACTCTTTACACAGGCCATTTCTCAGCAAGCTCCCTTGAAGTGAAGTAGCATCTCCTTCCAGACAAAAAGCAGGCTTGTTACTGCTCATTATAAGAGCAATGAAGGCCGGCGCCGTGGCTTAACAGGCTAATCCTCCACCTTGCGACGCGGGCACACCGGGTTCTAGTCCCGGTTGGGGCGCCAGATTCTATCCCGGTTGCCCCTCTTCCAGGCCAGCTCTCTGCTATGGCCCGGGAAGGCAGTGGAGGATGGCCCAAGTGCTTGGGCCCTGCACCCGCGTGGGAGACCAGGAGAAGCACCTAGCTCCTGGCTTCGGATCAGCGAGATGCGCTGGCCGCAGCGGCCATTGGAGGGTGAACCAACGGCAAAAAGGAAGACCTTTCTCTCTGTCTCTCTCTCTCTCACTGTCCACTCTGCCTATCAAAAAAAAAAAAGATCAAAGGAGATTTCTCAAAAAAAAATAAAAATAAGAGCAATGAATTCCCCACACTCAGTTCGTCCTCTCCTGTAACATCACCCACCATGCATACAAGGTTGCATTTAGACCCACCTGCATTAGCCCCTTGAGACCTTGGGGGGGGGGGGAATGGGGACCCAGCCCAAACAGCAAGATGATATCCTGCCTATCTTTATCTCTGACTGATCTCACATCTTCTGCTCCTACCCGTGAAACAGTACAGCTTGTTATTTTGCTAGTAGGATAAAATCTCAGACCTTTTGCAATTCTGGACGCTGATGCTAACCCATCAGACACTAAATCCAAGGTCTTCAGGCCAGGCACTAACACTGGACCCTGCAGATCAGGCACCAAGCCCTGTCTTCCCCCTGCCAGAGAGCAGCTCCTAACCCATCCTGACAAGTTTCCCCTCCAGAGGCTAACTCCATACCAAAAGCTCCAGGACACAACTCCCACTATTTGCTTCAGAGACGAGTTCTGATCTTTCCTTCCAAAGACAGTTCTGACCTCTCCTGCCAGAAATCAAGTTGAGATCTCTGCCTCCAGAGGAAAAGTCCCAACTTAACGCCACCAGCACTAGGTTCCCCAATTTCCTCTCCGAGAACTAAAAATCTTTACTCTCCCCTCCAGGTTCCAAGTCCCAGTTTCAGCCCCAGGGTTGGAGTTCCCACTTCTTTTTAAAATTTTGTTTATTTTCATTTTAGAGATCTTTCATCTACTGGTTTACTCCCCAAATGCCTGCCAGAGCCAGGACTGGGCCAGGCCAAAGCCTGGAGCCTGGAACTCTTCAGGTCTGCCACATCAGTGGTTCGGACTTGGGCCATCATCTGCTGCCATCCAGGGTGTGCATTAGCAGGAAGCTAGATTGGAAACAGAAGAGCTAGGACTTGACACATGTGCTCCAATGTAGGATGCATCTATCCCAAGAAGTGTCTTGAACCACTGTACCAAATGCCTGTCCCTAAGTCCCCACTCTTTGTTTCATTTTCTCTACAAAGGCTAAGTTCCAAATTTAAAAAATGATTATTTATTTATTTATGTATTTGAAAGTCAGAGTTAGAGAGAGAGGGAGAGACAGACAGGCAGATCTTCCACCTGCTGGTTCACTCCCCAAATGGATGTAACAGCCAGGACTGGGCCAAACTGAAGCCAAGTGCCAGGAGCTTCATTTAGGTCTCCCATGTGGGTGCAGGGGCCCAAGCACATGAGCCGTCCTCTACTGTTTTTCCAGGCATATAGCAGGAAGCTGGATCAGAAGTTGAGCAGCTGGGACTCGAAGCAGTGCCTGTATGAGATGCTGGCACCACAGGCAGTGGCTTTACCTGCTACGCCATGATGCCAACCCCTAAGTCTGAATTTTCACAAGCAGTCACTGAAGCTATCTAACTACCCATCTAACACCTGACGAGGATTCAAGATAGCACACAGCATCAGATGCCATTTACTGTTCCATCAGAAATCATGGGGCCCAGGGAGGAATGTTAACAGACAAGGGAGAGAGAAGCTCACTTCTTTCCCATGTGACTGGCACAGAAACATTTGGTCACACAATGGCAGAGGGACATGTCATCTTAGCTGGACCACCGTACCCAAGTATTTGCAAATATTATTCCTGATGTTTTGGTGAAGGCATTTTTTTTAAAATGGGATTTGCATTTAAATCATAAGACTTTGAGCAAAGCTGATGACCTTCCATCATGTGGGGGGCCTTTATCCAACTAACTGAGGGAATTCCGGTGAGGGCATTGTGGTGCACCAGGTTAAGCTGCTACTTGCAATGCCGGAATCCTGCGTAGGAGTGCTAGCTTGAGTCCTGGCTGCTCAGCTCCCGTTCCAGCTCCCTGCTAATGTGCCTGGGAAAGCAGCAGAAGGTGGCCCAAGTGCTTGGGCCCCTGCTACCTACGTGAGAGACCTGGAGGAAGCTCCTGGCTCCTGGCTTCTGGCTTCAGCCTGGTCCAGCCCCAGCTGTTGTGGCCATTTGAGAAAGGAACAGAGTATGGATGCTCATTTTCTCTCTCCCTCCCTCTCCCTCTCCCTTTCCCTCTCCCCCTCCCTCTCCCTCTCTCTCCCCCTCCCCCTCCCCCTCTCCTCTCCCTCTCCCAATCCCTCTCCCTCTGTTGCTTTGCCTTTCAAATAAATAAATATTTGAGAAAGAAATGGAATTCTGCCTATAGGCTACCTTTGTAAACTGTGGTATGTACTCTTCTCTTGGTCTTCAGCCTGGCAACCTACCCTGCAGAATTTGGACTTTGCCAGCCTTCACAAAATGTGTGAGACAATTCCTTAAGGTCTCTCAGATGTGGACAAAAACAGATGGCTATTTATGTAGATACAGATAAATACATATAGGTACGTAGATATGGATACGATATTAGCATTTTGTTACTACAACAATATCTAAGACAAACCACTTACGAAGAAAGGAGTTTCATTTGGGCTTATGGTTTTGGAGGTTCACAGTACAAGACTGGGCAGGTTTCATTGGTATGGCTGTTTGGTGAGGCCAAATGAGGGCAATGGCAGAGTGTGTGCAGAGGAATGATCACGTGGTGAGCCAGGAAGAAGAGAGAGCATGGCTAGGCCAGGCCCAGGCTCCCATAACCAACACTCTCACAAGAACCACCCTCCGCGGCACACTGCCAAAAACCCAAGGGCCTCCCAGTAGTCTTACTTGCCAAACACGACAATGGGGTCAAATTCCACGCTCACAGCTCTACCGACATAGGCCCTAATCTGTCTGCAGGAGTTCAAGAGCCACATTCTATGCAAACCATAGCAGATACCTATATCCTGATGGTTCTGCTTTTCTGAAGAGCATAGACAAATACAGACAGAGAACCCTGGAGATCCAGAGATAATGCTCTGGAGCATTCCTAAGTGTGCACGTAAGGAAACTACCTGAGACCAGGCAAAAGAACGCGGGAAAGGATGAGCGGGCACAGCGCCTGATGCACACACAGGGTGAGGAATAGTGCCTGCTCCCACCAGCCGGACAGAAGGCCACAGGCAAGGCCTTCTGGACAAGCATGGCAAACCCAGGAGCAGCACCCCTCCCACCTGCAAGCAGCAGTGCGTTGATTACAGTGATTCTGGCAAGAGAGGGGCGGCTGCAAGCCGCCAGGCGGGAGCGTGAGAGTGAGAGTGAAAGTGATGAGATCCCTCCATGCAGCCACACAGCTGAGGCGGAGGCGGAGGAGCATGGCGGGGAGGAGTTCCAGCTGTTCTGCGGCTTCAAAGCCAGCTCCCTGCTAATGCACCTGTGAAGGCAGCAGACGATGACCCAAGTACTTGGGCTCCTGCCACCCACGTAGGACACCTGGATGGGATTCTGGGCTCTAGGATTCAGCCTGGACCAACCTAGCTGTTGTAGCCATTGGGGGAAATAAACCAGCAGATAGAAATTTCTCTCTCTCTGTGTGTGTGTGTGTGTGTTTCTTCTCTCTGATGCTTCTCCTCTCAAATAAAGAAATGTCTTTAAAAAGAAAAAAAGAAGGGGCTGGTGTTATAGCAGGTTAAACCGCTGTCTGCCATGCTGGCATCCCATGATTCCAGTCCTGGCTGCTTCACTTCCCATCCAGCTCCCTGCTGATGGAAGGCAGCAGAAGATGGCCCAGGTGTTGGCCACGTGGGGAGTAAATCAGCAAATGGAAGATCTCAATCTCTCTCCCCCACCCTTTTCTCTCTGTAACTCTGCCTTTCAAATAAATAAAATAAATCTTTATTTAAAAGTAAGACAGATTTATAGGTACACAAAACTATCCAGCACTCAATAAGAAAAAATTTACAATGTCTGGCATGTTATCAAAACTTAGCAGTCATGTAACAAGGCAGGGAAATATGAGGATAACAATCAATCAGTAAAAACCAAATCAGCTTTGGCACATATATTAGAATTAGCAATAATGTACATTAAAAGTTACTATACCTGGGCCAGCACTTGTGACGAATCAGGCAGCATCCCATATGGGCACCAGTTTGAGTCCCGGCTATTACACCTGTTCGAGCTCCCTGCTATGGCCTGGGAAAGCAGTAGAAGATGGCCCAAGTGCTTGGGCCCTTGCACCCACGTGGGAGACCCAGAAGAAGCTTCTGGCTCCTGGCTGCAGCTCAGCCCAGGCCCGGCTGTTATGGCCATTTGGGAAGTGGGAACAGTAGATGGAAGATCTCTCTGTGGCTTTAACTCTACCCTTTAAATAAATAAATAAATATTTTAACAGATTTTAATATTTGTATTTTAAGATTTATTTTATTTATCTAAAAGGCAGAGTTGAGAGGGAGAGAGAGAGAGAGAGGTCTTCCATTGCTGGTTCACTCCACAAATGGCTGCAACAAGCAGGGCTGGACTAGGCCAAAGCCAAGAGCCTGACGCTTCTTCCTTGTCTCCCATGTGGGTGCAAGGGCCCAAGCACTTGAACCATCTTCCACTGCTTTTCCCAGGCACATCAGCAGGAGCTGGATAAAAAGTGGAACAGCTGAGACTCAAACCAGCACCCATATGGGATGCTGGTATCGCAGGCAGCAGCTTTACCCACTATGCCACAATGCCAGTCCCTAAATAAATAATAAATCCTGGGGCTGGTGCTGTGGCATAGTGGGTAAGGCCGCTGCCTGTAGTGCCGGCATCCCATACGGGTGCTGGTTCGAGTCCCAGCTGCTCCACTTTCGATCCAGTTCTCTGCTATGGCCTGGGAAAGCAGTAGAAGATGGTCCAAGTCCTTGGGCCCCTGCACCCGCGTGGGAAGACTCAGAGGAAGCTCCTGGCTCCTGGCTTCAGATTGGTGCAAATCCAGCGGCTGTGGCCAGTTTAGGAGTGAACCAGTGGATGGAAGACCTCTCTCTCTCTCTCTCTCTCTCTCTCTGCCTCTCCTTCTTTCTCTGTGTAACTCTGACTTTCAAATAAATAAATAAATATTTAAAAAAATAAATCCTTTGGCCGGCGCCGCGACTCAATAGGCTAATCCTCCGCCTTGCAGCGCTGGCACACCAGGTTCTAGTCCCAGTCGGGGCACTGGATTCTATCCCGGTTGCCCCTCTTCCAGGCCAGCTCTCTGCTATGGCCCGGGAGTGCAGTGGAGGATGGTCCAAGTGCCTGGGCCCTGCACCCCATGGGAGACCAGGAGAATCACCTGGCTCCTGCCTTCAGATCAGCACAGTGCGCCGGCCGCGGCGGCCATTGGAGGGTGAACCAATGGCAAAGGAAGACCTTTCTCTCTGTCTCTCTCTCTCTCTCACTGTCCACTCTGCCTGTCAAAAAATAAATAAAATAAAAATTTAAAAATCCTTTAAAAAAATAAAAAGTATTATAACTGTTGCACAAGTTCAAAAATCTGACAAGACACAGAAGACATAAGAAAGATACAGTGAAACAACATCTTTAAAGTAACGAATTTTTTTAAATTTTTTTATTTTTGACAGGCAGAGTGGACAGTGAGAGAGAGAGAAAGGTCTTCCTTTGCCGTTGGTTCAACCTCCCATGGCCGCCGCAGCCAGCGCACCACGCTGATCCGAAGGCAGGAGCCAGGTGCTTCTCCTGGTCTCCCATGGGGTGCAGGGCCCAAGCACTTGGGCCATCCTCCACTGCACTCCCGGGCCATAGCAGAGAGCTGGCCTGGAAGAGGGGCAACCGGGATAGAATCCGGCGCCCCAACCGGGACTAGAACCCGGTGTGCCGGTGTCGCAAGGTGGAGGATTAGCCTGTTGAGCCACGGCGCCGGCCTAAAGTAACAAATTTTTAAGAACTGTTAACCAGGGGTGGGTGCTGTGGCACCGAGGGCTAAACTTCTGCTTGGGATGTTCTCATCCCATATAAGAGTACCTGGTATGGGGCCGACGCCGCGGCTCAATAGGCTAATCCTCCGCCTTGCGGCGCCGGCACACTGGGTTCTAGTCCCAGTCGGGGCACCGATCCTGTCCCAGTTGCCCCTCTTCCAGGCCAGCTCTCTGCTGTGGCCAGGGAGTGCAGTGGAGGATGGCCCAAGTGCTTGGGCCCTGCACCCCATGGGAGACCAGGAGAAGCACCTGGCTCCTGCCATCGGATCAGCGTGGTGCGCCGGCCGCAGCGCGCTACCGCGGTGGCCATTGGAGGGTGAACCAACCTCAAAGGAAGACCTTTCTCTCTGTCTCTCTCTCACTGTCCACTCTGCCTGTCAAAAAAAAAAAAAAAAGAGTACCTGGTATGTATGTAGTCCCACCTCCACTTCCAATCTAATTTCCTACTAACAGACTCTGGGAGGTGGCAGATGATGGTTCAAGTGTTTGGGGCCCTGCCACCCATATGGGAGATCAGGATGAAGTTCCTGGCTCCTGACTTTGACCTGACTCTACTCTGGATTTTGCAGGCATTTG
This sequence comes from Lepus europaeus, assembly GCF_033115175.1. Lineage (NCBI taxonomy): Eukaryota > Metazoa > Chordata > Mammalia > Lagomorpha > Leporidae > Lepus > Lepus europaeus. The sequence goes on along the minus strand of NC_084850.1, from coordinate 102,354,636 downwards.
GGGAATTTGGGGAGTAAACCAGGAAGAAGTGGAAGATTCTCTCTCTCTCTCTCTCTCTCTCTCTCTCTCTGTGTGTGTGTGTGTGTGTGTCTCCCTCTCTGTGACTCTTTGAATTAAATAAATACATCTTTTTTAAAAAAAGAAATGTAAACAGAAATTCATCAGACAAAAGGAAAAATATTCCAGTTGTAAATAGAATATAAATCTACCCAAGGAAAGGAGAGAATCAGAAATGGTAATTACCTGGGATATGCATGATTTTGTCTATCCTTGGTAGCTTTAAAATATAGTTGACTGTGTAAACAAAAAGTGGATTAGGGAGTTTATAACAACATGTAGCCAGGGATCTACAATCACAGTCAGAGATTTCAATAAGTTTCACTCAGTGCTAACAGAGAGAGTGATCCATCAATATTAGCAAGGACACAGTGGACGTGGACAACACTATTAACAGCTTAACCTGATTGACATTCAGGAAACTCTCCATTCAACAGCAGCCAGAGTACACATTCTTTTCAAGTCTGAACAAATGGAACAGGATTCAAGTCAAACCAGAAATGTTCTATGATCACACTGGAATTAAATTTGGAATCAGTAGCAGAAAGATCCTTGGAAAATTTCCCAAAGATCGGTACATTAAAACAAACATTTAAGAAAGAAATAATAACTTCTAAACAAGTGCTTCTTCAAAAACTGAAGACAAGCAGTCACTCCTAAACACATGATATGAGGTCAGAAGTCTCCTGACATGAGAACTGGACAAAGCTATTTTTTAAAGAAGGAGAGGCAGAGAGAGAGAGAGAGAGAGAGGTCTTCCATCCGCTGGTTCACTCCCCAATTGGCCACAATGGCTGGAGCTGCGCTGATCCAAAGCCAGGAGCCAGGAGCTTCTTCTGGGTCTCCCACATGGGTGCAGGGGCCCAAGGACTTGGGCCATCTTCCACTGCTTTCCCAGGGCACAGCAGAGAGCTGGATTGGAAGAGAAGCAGCCGGGACTCAAACCGGCACCCATATGGGATGCCGGCGCTGCAGGCAGAGGACTAACCGACTGTACCATGACGCCGGCCCCCAGAGTATTTTTTTTTATGTCTTCTCTCTTGGCTAGTGTGGTCCACTGTATGGTAGTTCAGTAAGCAGTACATTCAATCAAGTGGACATTACACAATAACCTAATGCCATGTCCATCTAGCAAAAGAATCCAGCTTGCTGAATCAGAATTAAGTCTAAATCTCTGGCTGGCGCCGCGGCTCACCAGGCTAATCCTCCGCCTTGCGACACCGGCACACCGGGTTCTAGTCCCAATCGGGGCACCGGATTCTGTCCCGGTTGCCCCTCTTCCAGGCCAGCTCTCTGCTATGGCCCGGGAGTGCAGTGGAGGATGGCCCAAGTGCTTGGGCCCTGCACCCCATGGGAGACCAGGAGAAGCACCTTGCTCCTGCCTTCGGATCAGCGTGGTGCGCTGGCTGCGGCGGCCATGGGAGGTTGAACCAACGGCAAAGGAAGACCTTTCTCTCTCTCTCTCTCTCTCTCTCTCACTGTCCACTCTGCCTGTCAAAAATAAAAAATTTTTTTTTTTTAAAATTAAATCTCCTAGGCTCCTTTGTGACTGGGCTGCCACCCAGAGGATTAGCAACTAGGCTAGCCTGTGATTGCTGTTAGAACAAAACTACATCATGTCCAGGAATGGTCAGAGCAGAATCCTGAAATTTGTCCTAACCATCATTCAGGAGGTATCCAATAGGAGATGAACCCATTCTGTGGACAGCCACATTCACTGACCAAACTGCCTTCTTAAGGTGTGTAGCCCAGGAGGAAGTGAGAGGGCCAGGGTCTGAAATCCCTTTGAGTTTGTGTTGTGATGCTCAACAATCTCAGGTGGTAGGGAATGTGCACTGGCTACTGAACACTGGACTGCTGGCCCTATGTTGGGTGGCCTTGGCAACAAAAGGAACATCATGGTCAGACTGCAAATGTTCTGTGCCAGAAATGTACAAATAGAGCCCTTCATTCTGTGCCCAGCCTATCATGGTGGCTGCATTGCTATGTTCAGGGAACATCATGGTGGCTGCATTGCTATGTTCAGGGAACAAGGGCAGTGATCTGGCAGTGCAGGCTCCAACAGCCGCTTGGGTCCAGTGCATCTCACAGAGAAGAGGCTCTTACTATGGGCATCTACACGGGTGAGCCCGCCTGACCTCAACAACTAACCACCCATTGCAAATCTCCATGAGTGTCTCCAGATTCACCATCACTCACCCCAGAAACACTCCATCAGAAACAGCCCCAGCCCCCTGCTGGGGACCAGCGATGTGGCACAGCGAGTTAAGGTGCCACCCACTATGCTGGCATCCCACATGAGTATGGTTTCGAGTCCCGGCTGCTCCACTTCCCATCCAGCTCCCTACTGATGCACCTGGGAAAGCAATAGAAGATGGCCCAAGTGCTCAGTGGGACTCAGAATCTGTGCAGCCACAATGTGAGGGAAGGGGGCGGAGCTGAGGGTACTCCAAAACACTTTTTAAAATTAAACAAACCAGCTGCTGCTTGGATTTTCTTCTACAATGCTTAGGTACCGGCTTTCACCCAGACCACCTGAGTTGAATCCCAGTATGGGAAATATTATACGTGTTGTGTGTGTGTGTGTGACTGTTTTAAAATATACTAAACTGGGGGGGGGGGTGGCACTGGCTTTTGACAGAGTGGTTAAGATGCCATTTGGGACTGCCACATCCCATAACAGAGTGCCCAACTTTGTGTCCAGGCTCCGCTCCCAGCTAACGTGTGTCATAGGAAGCAGTGGGTGATGCCCCAAGTTCTTGGGTTCCTGTCACCCACATCGGAGACCTGGATAGAATTCCTAGCTCCTGGCTTCCACCTGTTTCTGACATCTGGGGAATGAGCCAGTGCAGGGAAGATCTCCCTGTGTCTTTCTTTCAAGCAAAAGGAAAATAAATAAATAAATACTAAATAAATAAATAATAATAAATAAAAATAAATAAATAAAATTTTTGAAAATTTATTTAAATGTGATTAATCAGAAGCCTTTTTTTTCAGGGTCAGATCCCATATTGACCTTTCTGAGCTTTTCTTTTTAAAAAATAAAAGCTTCCAGGACCAGCATTGCTGTGCAAGCAGTTAAGCCCCTGCTTGGGATGCCTGCATGCCGTGTCACAGCACCTGAGATGAAGTCTCACTTCCAGTTCTGATCCAGGTGCCTGCTAATGCACACCCTAGAGGCAGCAGATGATGGCCCAATTACTTGGGTCCCTGCCACACATGTGGGAGACCTCAGTTGAGTTCCCAGCTCCTGGCTTTGATCCCAGCTCAGCCCTGGCCATTGGAGGTATTTAGAAGGTGAACAAGTAGATGGTAGCTGTCTCTCCAACTCATAAATAAATAAATAAATAAAGTTTATTTTGGTGCAAGAATATTTGAAATCCATGCATTGTTTCTCACAATATGCATTTTCCATAAGTTTTTTGCAGCTCTTTCATATGCACAGATTTCAAAATTTTTGGACCAAAATAAATGTATCTTTTAATTCCATTTTCCCCATAAACTTTTTGAAGTGCCCTTATATGTACTAGGAATGATTCTACATGCCTTTCACATATTACCTCATTAATCCTCACAAGTAGACACCTTGGTTTTCCCCATGCTAAAGATAGCAAGGGGCCAGCGCTGTGGCACCGCGGGTTAAAGCACTGGCCTGCAGTGCGGGCATCCCATATAGACACCGGTTCTAGTCCCAGTTGCCCCACTTCCCATAAGGTCTCTGCTGTGGCCTGAGAAAGCAGCGGAGGATGGCCCAAGTCCTTAGGTCCCTGCACCAACGTGGGAGGCCTGGAAGAAGCTCCTGGCTCCTGGCTTCGGATTGGCCCAGCTCCAACCATTGCAGCCACTTGGGCAGTGAACCAGTGGATAGAAAACCTCTCTCTCTGTCTCTACCTCTCACTGTACTCTTTCAAATAAATTAAATAAATCTTTAAAAAAATGATAGGGAAAGATCTGTAAAGTGACAGAGCTGGGATTTGAACCCAAGCAGTTTAAAGGTTGCCCTGGAACGGGGCTTAGTTGTTCTCATCTGTAAACAATGGGGGCAATTATACATGTGAAGTGATTAGGACAGTTAGCTCTGGATACATGTCAGCATTTATCACTATTACATTATTACTATTACAGCCTTGCTTAAGGTTATTAGCCACCCTGTGGGTTAGGTACCTGATCACCCTTTCCTACAAAAGGAAACAGGTACAAAGAAAGTAAGTGCCTTTCCCAAGGCCACTCTGTTGGCATGTGGCCTATCTGGACTCAAATTGTGATCACTCTTTTTTTCTAATAAACCCATTCCCAGGTTTGGCATTCCCCTGTGGGTAAAGTCTTGGCATGCCCAGGCTTTGTAGACATAACATTTAAATATATCTCTAAATAACCACACATATACACATCTCTGAAATCCTGTGCGATCTGCCTCCAGCACACCAGTCCTGCCTTATCTTCTTAGTGTGGGGCTTTTGCTGGGCTCCTTCCTTCCTTTCCTTTCCCTTCCTTCCTCTCTCCCCTTCTCCCCTCCTCCCTCCCCTTCTCCTCTCTCCTTTCATTGAAACAACGATTTATTTTTAAAGTCCTGGTGTCATGGCCATAACTGAAAGGATGCTATACACAATGTAGTCTGTGTATGCTATGGAAGGGAAAACACCTCTACTAAGCATGGAGAATAAATAATACAGGTGGATTGGGAGTGGGGATTGGACGTTTAGTGAAGGGGGGGTTCTCTTTGAGAAGCTGATGTTTACCAGACTTGAAGGAGGTGAGGCTGTAGCATTTCAGAGCCCCCGCAGGTATACACTGAATTACACCTGTGGCAATCATCAGCTTCCCTAAGTTTCAGCTGGGGCCCCAGAGCCTCACTTTGCGCCCTGCAGTTTCCCACAACCCTCTCTGCCTTTGAGAAGACTGATTCTAAGAACCATGCAGGTTTTCTGACAGCCACTGCTCAAGTCCCAACTGGATGTACTTTTCAAAGTTTATCTCCAGGAACCACTGCTTTTTTTTTTTTTTTAAGATTTATTTATTTATTTGAAAGTCAGAGTTACACAAAGAGAGAGGTTTCCATCTGCTGGTTCACTCCCCAGATGGCTGCAATGGCCAGAGCTGCACTGATCCAAAGCCAGGAGCCAGGAGATTCTTCTGGGTCTCCCACGTGGGTGCAGGGGCCCAAGCACTTGGACCATCTTCCATTGTTTTCCCAGGCCACAGCAGAGAGCTGGATCGGAAATGGCGCAGCTGGGATTTGAACCGGCGGCCAAATGGGATGCCGGCACTGCAGGCAGTGGCTTTATCTGCTATGCCACAGCGCTGGCCCCATGGAACCACTGCTTTCAATGCCAAACACAAAACCTTGCCATCATGATTGCCAGGGTTCCCAAACCACCTTCTATCTCAGGTCCACAATCAGAACTTTCTCAACACCATGGGTCCCACCATTCCTTTTTTAAGGGCATATATATATATATATATATATATATATGTTGTAGACAGTGAGAGAGACAGAGAAAGGTCCTCCTTCCATTGGCTCACTCCCAAAATGGCCATCATGGCCGGCGCTGCGCCAATCCAAAGCCAGGAGCCAGGTGCTTCTTCCTGGTCTCCCACACGGGTGCAGGGGCGCAAGCACTTGGGCCATCCTCCACCAGCCTCCTGGGCCACAGCAGAGAGCTAGACTGGAAGAGGAGCAACCGGGACTAGAACCGGTGCTAAGGGCATATATTTTAAAACTCCCATGATCACTACATTAATATTAAAGAAGACTCAGCGGGCTGGCGCTGTGGCATAGTAGGCTAAGCCTCCGCCTGCAGTGCCGGCATCCCATATGGACCCGGTTCATGTCCCGGCTGTTCTTCTTCCAATCCAGCTCTCTGCTTATGGCCTGGAAAAGCAGCAGAAGATGGCCCAAGTGCTTGGACACCTGCACCCACACGAGAGACCTGGAAAAAGCTCCTGGCTTCAGATCAGATCAGCCCAGCTCTGGCCATTGCAGCCATTTGGGGAGTGAACCAGCAGATGGGAAACTTTTCTGTCTCTCCCTGTTTCTGTCTATAATTCTACCTCTCAAATAAATAAAATATTTTAAAAAAATTAAAGAAGACTCATTCTGTCATGGGGTGGCTGAGTCCAGGTTCTTGTCTCTAACACAAGAAGGAATTCAAGGGTGAGATGTAGGTGAAGATTAGCAGAGAAGCAAGATTTATTTGCATGCGAAGCAAAGCATACATTCAAGAAGGAGTGTGGGCATGCTTAAGAGAGAGCTACACTCGATAACGTTTGATTCAAGTCCAGCCCTTTGAATGAACTGGGGGCATAGGGGATGGTGACTGGGGTGGGGTTTAATGGATTATTCATGAGTGGTGTCTGGGGCGGGGATTGAGTGCCACTCATTTCCTTGCCCTTCTTTAGAAATCTCAGAAGCATCATGGCATCAGGTGCATGACGGGAGTAGGAGTGTCAGTCATGGTAATTTTATTACAATTACAATGACCTCAGCTCCACCTTGTTTTGTTAAGATTTATTTATTGTTCTGATTAAATAAATGTATATGTATAAAAGAGATTTATTTACTTTGAAAGTCAGGGTTACAGAGAAAGAGACAGAGAGATCCATCTGCTCATTCACTCCCCAAATGGCTGAGCCAGGCAGAAGCCAGGAGGCAGAAGCTTCTTTTGGGTCTCCTGCATGGGTGCAGGGGCCCAAGAATTTGGGCCATCTTCCACTGTGCTGCTTTTCCAGGCCATTAGCAGAGACCATGATCAGAAGTGGAGCAGGGGCCGGCTCTGTGGTGCAGTGGGTTAAAGCCCCAGTCTGCAGTACCAGCATCCCATATGGTTGCTGCTCCACTTCCGGTCCAGCTCTCTGCTACGGCCTGGGAAGGCAGTAGAAGATGGCCCAAGTCCTTGGGCCCCTGCACCCACGTGGGAGACCTGGAAGAACGCCCACAATGCCAGCCCCTCAGCTCCTCCTTGCTAGCTGCCTCCCTGCCTCCATCATTTCATTCAGCCAATGTGTACAGATAGCTCATCTGTGTCAAGTAATGTGGTAAGCACTCAAGCCTCTTGCTATCTATATCTGGTAGTTAACATCAATGGCCCCCACTGTACAGAGGTGGAAAAGGGGCAAAAGGTCACACATTTAGTTTAGAGGTGGTTGTGATGTGAATCTAGGCCATCTGGCTCCAAAAGATGTACCCCTAACCACTAAGTTTGATTGTCCCCAAACTTGAGTGCTTGTTTCAAAGTACTCTTCAATTAGACACCTTCTTTGGGTCTTTCTCAAATGACATCTTTTTAATGGGGCCTCTACCCTGACCACTCTAGCTAGAATTTCTACAGATACACATGCTTGTGGGTGTTCACACCCATGCATGTGCACAGCACCAGCTTATATATGTTACTTGTTTATCTAGTGATTATCATTACCCAAAATTATTTGGTCTTGAAATTTATCTATCTCCTATACTAGATATCAGCTCAAAAAAGGCAGGAATTTTGGGGTGTTTTACTGTACTATTTCTCTGTGAGAAAGAGAGACAGACAGAGCTCCAATTCACTGGTTCACTCCCCAAAGGCCTACAACAACTGGAACAAGGCCAGAACGAAGCCAGGAGCCTGAAACTCAATCCAGGTCTTCCACATGGGGTAGGAGGGACCCAACTACTTGAGCTACCACTGCTGCCTCCCAGGGTCTGTATTAGCAGGAAGCTGGAGTCAAGATCTGAATCCGGGGCCGGCGCTGTGGCTCACCTGGTTAATCCTCCGCCTGTGGCGCCAGCATCCCATATGGGTGCCAGGTTCTAGTCCCGGTTGCTTCTCTTCTAGTCCAGCTCTCCTGTGACCCAGGAAGGCAGTGGAGGATGGCCCAAGTGCTTGGGCCCCTGCACCTGCATGAGAAACCAGGAGGAGGCACCTGGCTCCTGACTTTGGATCGGTGCAGCGCTGGCCGTAGCAGCCATTTGGGGGGTGAACCAATGGAATGAAGACCTTTCTGTCTCTCTCTCACACTATTTGTAGAAAAAAAAATCTGAATCCAAGCATCACACCTCAGTACTCTGATATGGGGTGCAGGTGTCATTAAGTGGAGTCTCAACTGCTAGGGCAAATGCCCACACCATTTCACCTGATTTATGCACTACTATATCCCATCACAGAGCAGGCACTTGGTAAGTATTTGTGGGATGAATAAATGATTGAACGAGTGAATGAACCCTTCTTCACACTGATGTACAGGTAATGGTTGCTGCCTGGATCCTGGCCCTTCAGTTGGCCCTGGGGTCACCCATCCTAACTCGTGTACAACTGACGTCTGATGTGTCAGCTCTGCTTCCAAATAGAACCAGCATGGGAAATTGGAATGTGACCAGTTCGGGTGAATTTCTGTTGAGAAAGCTTGCTCTAGAGTGAATTCTCCTGAGTGAACTTCACTTCTTGATCAGTGTCATCCTGTGGTGCAGTAAATCCAAAGCCAACTTTTGTTGTTTTCATTTCCTGAAATAATTTACAGAGGGGTTATTTCTTTTCTGGTTAATTTTTATGGTGATAATTTAAGCCATATATCAGTTCTCTTATCTGTATCAAATTTAAGCAATTTTAGCTCCCTCCAGACAGCTCCTTGAACATCACAGGCACATTCTTGCTTCAGGGTCTTTCCTTCTGTGAAAAGAGCTCCTTCATCTGTAGAGTTCATCTTTTGTTTCCTTCACATTGTTTTCTCTCCAATAATCACCCTTTCACCAAGGTCTGAACGTCCTTCCCCCAGCTCCAGCTTCCTGATTCCCCCTTTGGGCTTCATTTTTATTTATTTATTCTTAAAAATGTAGTTATTTATTTGAAAGGAAAAGTTACAGGGGGTAGGGGGAGGAAGATCTTCCATCCACTGATTCTCTCCCCCAGATGGCCACAATGGCCAGGGCTGGGCCAGGCTGAAGCCAGGAGCGACCTCCAGATCTCCCACATGGGTGCAGGGGCCCAAGCACGTGGGCCATCTTCTACTGCTTTCCTAGGCCATAGTAGAGAGCAGGATTGGAAGACAAGCAGCAGGACTAGAACTGGTGCCCATATGGGATGCCAGCACTGCAGGCGGAGGATTAACCTACTGCGCCATGGCACCGGCCCCGAGGGCACTGTTTTTTCAATCTTTTGTTCCTTGCTGTATCACAGTCCCAGGAACCCAGGAGGTCCTTCCGTCATTCTGAACTGAACTTTATTTGCAGCCAGTTACTACCCAGTCTAATATTTCAGGATCAAAATCTGCAGGCCCATATTGGATCCTTCCACCAGTTTTCTCCTACTACATTTTCAAGTCCACAGTTTTAGCTGCTTAATATATTTGGTGGTGATTATAATATCGATCAGTATAGTAGCCCTCCCTTAACACATGGTTTCACTTTCCATGATTTCAGTTACCCATGATTAACTAAGGTCCAGAGATATTAGATGGAAAATTCCAAAGCCAACAATTCTGAAGTTTTAAATTGTGCGCCCTTCAACACTCTGACCAGCACAGTCACATCTGAGTTACCTTTATTTTGCATAAGAATGGTCCTAAAGCATAAGAATAGTAATGCTGGCAATTTTATTACTTGTTATAATTTGTTCTATTTTACTATTGTTAAATCCCTTACCATGCCTATTGTATACACTTTATCACAGATATATGTTTATAGGAAAAAGCACAGTGAGTGTGCGTGTGTGGTTTGGGTGTTACAGGTTGGGTGTCTTGAAATGTATCCTGCACAGGTGAAAGGAGAATATTGTAATAGCCACTGTGCATCTGGTATGATATTTCGTTTTCATATCCTGGATGATCCATGAGAAAAACGGTAAGCAGGGGCTGGTGCCATGGCTCACTTGGTTAATCCTCCACCTGCGGCACCGGCATCCCATATGGGCACCAGGTTCTGGTCCCGGTTGCTCCTCTTCCAGTCCAGCTCTCTACTGTGGCCCGGGAGGGCAGTGGAGGATGGCCCAAGTGCTTGGGCCCCTGCACCCGCATGGGAGACCAGGAAGAAGCACCTGGTTCCTGGCTTCGGATTGGTGCAGCACCAGCCATAGCGGCCATTTTGGGGGTGAACCAACGGAAGGAAGACCTTTCTCTCTCTCTCACTGTCTAACTCTATCTGTCAAATAAAAAATAAAAAATAAACAGTAAGCAATCCCCCTTAGTGCAGAATTGTCTGGGATGGGTTTTGCTAATCTGGATTTGCAGTAAGTTTCCAGTGAACTTTGTGCCGTGTGTAAAATCTGAATGTGTAAAATCTGAACTCTTGCCAATCACAACCTTATGGATCTGGCCCCTGACAGGTTCCAGTCATCTCTAGCCATGCTTCTGCTCACAATATCCCAGCCACACTGGTCTTTGGTAGAACCTGTCTCATCTGCTGATGGAAGTCCTGTTGACTTTCAGGCAGGCCCACCACCCTGTGAACTCCTGGAGGACAGAAACTGCCTTGGTTTGGGTCCGTACAGAAGCATATCCAGAGACAGGGACTGAAATCAGTTTACTTAGGAAGTGACTCAGGAACTAAAGAAGAGAGACGATGGAGAAGGCACCCACTGCAGCCACTGGGCTCTGCGGACAACTGGCGCGCATTCGCACTGCTGGTTCTGGGGTTTGCTGGAGAACGCACACTTAGAGCTGGCCTCTCTGGGAGGCAGAAGGGGAAGGGGATTTATCTACCAACTCTCATCAGTCAGGGGTTGAGGGCTGCTTCCAGAGGGGGCTCATTGCCTGGGACATCCAGCCTGACCCCTGGCAGAGCAATCTAGACCCTGGCGACAGGAAGTTGGTCAGCACCACTGGAGCAGTGAGGCCTTGGGAGTTGTGGGCAGGAACCTGCCGTGCCTGCTACAAGGGACTGTGTGTCTTGTTCACACATCTGCATACATTGTATGTTCCACCCCAGGCCTCTTGTAGCCTTCCTTGTTCATGAGTACAATGTTGCAAGAGCAGCTTTATTGGAACATTTTTTGAAAAAAAGTTACCCAAATGCAGTTAGACAGAAGGATAAAGAAGGTTGGGTCCGAAATAGCAAGGTTCAAATGGCCTTGGGTGCAGATGGAGCGGTGAAAAGGATAGCACACATAAAGGATCTGTTCAACTCGGGGGCGGGGGGGTTGCCAGATAACTGGCCTCAGGCAGGAGTTGCTCAGAGGAAAACTGTATCCCCGTGACGAGCAGACACAGGGAAGGAATGGTTCCCTCTGGGGAGGCAGTTTGCCAGGGCTCCTATAGCAAGGGTTGGGGGAGCACTCAGGGTGCAGGCAAGGGGGAGTGGAAGGGCCGCTCCTCTCAAGCAGCACACATATCCAGACATCCTATGTTCAAAACTCTCAGACTGGAGGTGCCAGTTCAATTCCCAGCTGCTCCACTTCTCATCCAGCTCCCTGCTAATGAGCCTTGGAAAGCAGTGGAAGATGGCCTGAGTTCTTGGGTTCCTACACGCATGTGGGAGACTCGGAAGAAGCTCCTGGCCCCTGGCTTCAGTCTGACCCAGCTCTGGCTGTTAATGGCTATTTGGGGAGTGAACCAGCGGATGGAAGGTCTCTCTATCTCTGTCTCTCCTTCAAACTCTGCTTTTCAAAAAAAAAAAAAAAAGACAAAACTCTCAGACCCGTGCAGCTTCCTTTGTCCACAGTGGCCTGGGCCCCTTTAAATACATACCGTAATCTAAGTTTTCCTGGAACATGGTCTGAAAAACCAGCTCCAATGGACAAACTGCTTCAGATTCTCTGCCCGTGTTCTGGTGGCCTCCTCTTGTCTAAATCCTGCACTCTTGGCTACAGAAGCATTGTTTTCTCTGGCCACTCACACCAGCCCCTGCCCCCACCCTGGGAAATTCCAGAGGGCGGGAGCCCTGGTATCCATCAGTGCCTGGCAGATTGTTGGCGTCTGGCATTCAACTCCTACCCTTTCATCCCACTGTGGTTCTTGAAAGGTCAGTCACCCACCAGAAGGGCTAACACAAAAAAGGTTATGCCAAGTGATGGTGGAGTCACTAATCTGCTCCACAATTTAGCAATTTTATTCCTTGTACAATGCCCAAGAGAAATGAGTGCATACATCCATCAGAAGGTACACAAGAATGTTCACAGAAGGGAAGCTTACCCAAATGCTTTGGAACATTCGAGCCGATGAAGCATGGTCCATTCATACAATGAAACAGAACACTGCAATGAGGATGAACAGACTACTGAAACTCACGTACGCAACAGCACGATCAGTCTCACATTGTGCTAGGTGAAAGAACCTGGACACAAAAATGTCTTACTGTACCTACAAAAAGTTCAAAGCCAAAGTGCCCTACATTGTTAGAAGTCAGCAAAGTGGTTCCCTTTGGGATTTGGGGGGTGGGGAGGACCTGAAGGGAGCTCCTCTTGGCCCGGGTACTGATTCCAGACGAGTATCTAATTTGTAAGAAGTGAGTTTTGGGGGCTGGCGCTGTGGTGAAGCAGGTAAAGCCGCCATCTACAGTGCCAGCATCCCTATGGGCACCAGTTCGAGTCCCCGCTACTCCACTTCTGATCCAGCTCTCTGCTATGGCCTGGGAAAGCAGTAGAAGATGGCCCAAGTCCTTGGGCCCCTGTACCCATGTGGGAGACCTGGAAGAAGCTCCTAGTTCCTGGCTTTGGATCAGTGCAGCTTCAGCCACTGCCGCCATTTGGGGAGTGAACCAGTGGATGGAAGACCTCTCTCTCTCTGCCTCTCTCTAACTTTGCCTTTCAGATAAATAAATAAATCTTTTTTTTTTTAAAAAAAGAAGTGAGTTTTGTACACTCTTCTGTTAGGTATCCTTTTCTGTATGTATATTTTAATTCAGTTGCTAAAAGAGAGGCAGCCAGCAAGCCTGGACTAAAATGAGAGGAGAAAGGTAGTGCTGGTCACAGTCAGAATGGGAGGCCAGCATTCGCAGACACAAGGGATCCACTTGCTGGTGGTGTTGCCAAATAACCAACCTCAAGCGGGAGTTGTCCAGAAGAAAGCTTAATTTAAAGGAGCCAGAGGGGAAGTAGTTCCAGAAACTGCCTCCCTGAGCAGCAGTTCCCCAGGGCTTTTATAGAAAGGGTTAGGGGATGGGCTGGCGCCGTGGCTTAACAGGCTAATCCTCCACCTTGCGGCACTGGCACACCGGGTTCTAGTCCCGGTTGGGGTGCCGGATTCTATCCTGGTTGCCCCTCTTCCAGGCCAGCTCTCTGCTATGGCCCGGGAAGGCAGTGGAGGATGGCCCAGGTCCTTGGGTCCTGCACCCGCATGGGAGACCAGGAGAAGCACCTGGCTCCTGGCTTCGGATCAGCGCAATGCGCCGGCCGCAGTGGCCATTGGAGGGTGAACCAATGGCAAAAAGGAAGACCTTTCTCTCTGTCTCTACCTCTCTCTGTCTGTAACTCGACCTCGCAAATAAATAAATAAAATCTTTAAAAAAAAAAAAAAAGAAGAAAGGGTTAGGGGAGTGTCCAGGATGCAGGCAAGGGGCAGCGGAGGGCACTCACACGGGCTGTGCCTGTTCCAAACTGACTCAGGCCTCTTGCAGCTTTCCTGGTCCATGGTGATCTGGGCCCCCTCGGAGTACAATGTTAGAGGATAAGTTTTACTGGAACATTCTCTGAAAAATAAGTTGAAGCCCGTCAACTGTTTCAGATCCTTTGCCCTTACTCCTGTGCACTGTTCTTGCCTAAATCCTATACTCTGGTTTATACTAGAACATGGATTTTCAGGATTTTTTAAAAAAATTAATCCATTTGAAAGAGACACAGAGATCTTCCATCTGCTGGTTCATTCCCCAAGTGCCCACCAGAAAACAGGTTGGGCCAGGCTGAAGCCAGGAGTAAGAAACTCAATACAGATCTTCCATGTGGGTGGCAGGGATCCAGCCACTTCCGACATCACCTGCTGCCTCCCAGAGTGTACATTAGCAGGAAGATGGACTGGGCAGCAGAGCCGCGACATGAACCCAGCCACTCGTGGGATGTGGGCGTCCCAAGCGGCATCTTAACCACCGTGCCAAATGCTTGCTGCTGGATTTTCGGTTTTAGTCTAAGTGCAGCCTCTTGTTTAGACACAATGGAGGTTTCTTGAGAGCCCGAGAGCCTGATGAGGCAGAGCGTGGGGGAGTGGGGAGCTGGTCCTGTCCTCAGCGGCTGTAAGCCTGAAGGGCACGCAGAGCAGATGGGTAGGCAATGTCACCTATAGGAGACACAATGATCTCAAGTGCTTTATCACACCCTCATTGTGCCAGTCACTGCTGAGTAAACAGAACATAGCCGAATCCGTGCCCTCGCAGGGTTTCTGTCCGGATGGGCAATGTGTTCTCTGGGCCCCAGGCTGAGCTCTGCATAGGGCTGCCCACTCCCATACACCCAGGTACTTGGTGGCTGGGCTAACAGGCCCCTTTCACTTCCATGGTCCCAGTAACTGCAGGGTGGAGGGGGAGAGTGCTCCCTTTCCACATGAGTATTGTCTGCTTTGAGGCCTATCTACCCTTGAGTTGGGAGACTGGCCCCAAAGCAGCACTTGGGTGGTACTCACCACATACAAGTAGACTAGGGCTCTTGAGACTCTGCGGCTTGGGGCTAGCATCCCTTCTGGTGGTAGGTCTAGCAGGCCACATTTCCTGCCAGCAGCCAGTGACAAGAGGTGTCTACACCCTTGGAGGCCCCAGTCAGGGACACGTACAGAGATGGCAGTGATGAGTATATGACAAGGGGATCTGACATGTGAACTGTGGAAGGAGGGTCACCAAGAAAAGGACAAAGATGCTAGGAACACTAAGGCAAGCCCACACTTGACAGACAGTCCCTGGAGGGAAGCAAAGACAGCCAGAGCCAGAGCCAGGCTTCCACCCAATCTGTGAGAGACAGTAAGCAAGAGGCATGGGAAACAGTCTAATTTCAGCGAGTAAGCAAGAAGGGGGAAGAGTTCTTGTTGGACAGAGACACACAGAGAAGAAGTGGAGTGAGAGAAAGAGACATGTATGTACACACACCAATGTATTCCTTGAGTTAGGACCACCCAGACTTGGGCAAAAGGGAACAGACATCCACACTCATCAAGACACAAGCCAGGGGCAGAAACTCCAAAGCCTGGAGGGAAGCAGGGAAGGTGAGGAGAGACAAACACCCCTCGGCAATAACAGAAGAGCCTGGCTCTGGCTCTCCACCCTCCATCCCTGGTCCTCCCAGCCTGCTGCCTTCAACCATAGGAGGTCCCAGTAGGTAGCTTGTCACTAAAATTGGCTGCCACCAATTTCTTCCTGTATGCTACACTCCCCTCCAGAGGCGCTGAGCCACAGTATAAGCCTGCTGTAGAGAGGCCCCGTGGAAGACTGAAGTGTCAGCCCTGTGGATGAGGAAGCCATCTGGGACATGCAGCCCAGCTGAGCCTTCGGATGGCTCCAGCCACAACCACCATTTAATCACAACTACCTGGGAGCCCAAGAAGAACCACCTAGCTGAACCCAGTCAACCCACAGGATAATGGAGGATAATACTAAACTGAGGCTTTTAAGCCACCAAGTTTTAGGGTGTTTGTTACATGGCAATGGACAACTAAATCACCGAGGAAAGGCTGCAGCAGCCCTTTTAAGGTCTGTCACACTCCCACCCTCATAGCCCCCTCAAAACAAAAGCAAACACTTGCCAATCAGACTTTCAGTCCCTTTAATTAGGAGCTCGGAGGAGAAGACAGAATGGCAGGCGGGGGGAGGGCAGGGTGGTGCTTCTTGAGCCCCACTCAGCAACTGGTCAGTTCTCATCCTCTGGCAGCTGGATCTTGCTGGGATCGAAGCAGTTGGATTCCATAAGGGGGAGGCCATTGGCCTCTCGGTATTTCACAAGCCTTTCGGCTTCCCGGCGCGCCCATTCTTGCATCCTGGAGGCAGCAGCAGTGGGGGAAGATGTGAGGAAGCCTCACTGGACACCCATCCCCCTTCTCACCGCCCCATTCCCCAGTGGTGCAGCGACAACAGGATTCCTTGCAGACACCCTTTCAACCTCCACCCTGCCTCTGCCTCCCTAGCCATCCCACTCTCTTGGCCCACCCTCTGTACCTGTAGTCTGGCAGATAAGCCACAAACGTGGTGCCAAGGACCAGGACAATGGAGAAGCCAAAGAAAAAGACAGTTCGCATGTTCCAGAGGTCCACAACAGGGTCCTTGTCGTAACCATGGGAGTCCGGGTTCTGTGGAGAAGGAAAGGTCAATGAGGGCTTCCTGCCGCTCCACAGAGCCTTATGCTGGCCCGCAGAACCTGCTCTCCACTCTCACCCCAGCCCGAGCCCTGCCTCCCCAGAGTCCTTTCTCATTCTCCTCTTGCTGCAAGACCTCTGTACTTGCTGTTCCCTCTGCCTGCAAAGCATTTCCCCCAAATCTAGGCATGACTGGATCCATCTCCTCATTCAAGGCTTTGGGCTTCATCGTCACTTCCTTTAGGAGGCATTCCCTAGTCACCCTATTACATTGACCCACAGGAAACCGGGATTTTTATAGGTCAAGAGAGGTTAAATTGTGGCAATTCCCTCAGCTCAACCTAACAAAATAGTTGCTTCACCCCTCACAGTCACTCTGTATCCACTTACGCTGTTAAAGATGTTTCTAGCATTTAGTTACTAAAGTAGCACCACCCCAGATCCCTGGATCCCATTATCTTATATTACCCATCACATCCGTCTGTATGATTGCTTTCTAATATATTACACATTTATTTTCTCTCTTCCCCATTATCTTGAAAGTTCTGAGAAGACAGGCTTTGCCTGACTTCCAGACTCCTAGATCCTTAGAGCCATGAACTGTGCCTGGTGTATGGCAAGGCCTCAGTCCATAGTTACAGAATGAACGAGTGAATGAGAATCCTATATACACAAGCTCCTAGACCAGAGGTTAGTACAGATGAGGTACTTATTATGTGCCAGGCCTTTTCTTTTCTTTTTTTTCCCCAAAGATTTATTTATGTATTTGAACAGCAGAGTTAAGAGAGAGAGATCCTTCATCCCGCTGCTTCATTCCCTAAATGGCTGCAACGGCAGGGACTGGACCAGGCTGAAGCCGGGAGTCTGGAACTTCATCCAGATCTCCCACACGGGTGGCAGGGGCCCAAATACTTGGGCCATCTTCAGCTGCCTTCCCAAGCTCAAAAGCAGGGAGCTGGATAGGAAGTAGAGCAGCTGACATTCGAATTGGCGCTCATATAGGATGCTAGCATCGCAAGCAGTCTTTCAACCCACTGCACCCATAAGGGGGGCCTGTGCCAGGTCTTTCACATACACAAACCTCCCAACAGCCCAGTGAAGTGAGTGGAAAGTGGCAATAATAAACCCCTAATGCTGAGAGATGACAGCGTGCCAACTGCTGCTCTGAGCATTTTGGACTCATTCCATTACAGCAGACAGATGTAATGTTTCATTTTTAAAGAAGGTGTCCTATCAATTTTCCCACTTTACAGACAAAGAAACTGAGGTACCAAAGGATTAAATTATTTGCCCAAGGTCACATAGGTGAGTAACTGTCAGGGCTTGGATTCCAACCGTGCTGACTCCAGAGTCTCTGGTACTAATACAGCACAGCAGATCTGCTAATCCAGTTATTTGAGCTTGGGCAAGCCGCGTATCTCTGTGTTTCTATTTCCTCATTTGTAGAATGGGTGTTCATCAAAAGTGCCTACCTCAAGATTGGGTGGTTTTGAGGATCAGATGAGTTACTGTATGTAAGGTGCTTAGAACATAGACTGGCACCGAGCAAGCACCACCTCGGGGCTTTTAGTATTAGCGTGGTTATCCTACTATATTGGTTCCAGAGTGTTTTCGGCATTTTCCACTTTAGGTTTGCAAAATAAGGCCAACTCTGCCTCTGGCCCCGGACCGTAGATATCAGGGGACAAAGGAAGAAAACAAGTAACCAAAATTCCCACGTCTTCAAGGATTTCGCCAGCTGCGCAATCCGCAGCTGCCTCGGAACGTCCTCTGCGGCGCCCCGTCCGCCAGTCCCCAATTGGCCCTTTCGGCGTCCCGTCCTCCCTCCCTCTCACCTTCTCATAGAGGTTGTCGTCCTCGGGATCTGGGTCCTCCTGCCAGTGTACGGTCGGTTCTTCAGGCCGCTTTCCCGCCACAGCGGAAGGGGCGACCACAGCCCTGGAGGAGCTAGATTGCCAGCGAGCGCGGACAGCCGGGAGCGCTCGCGTAGCCGCTGCGGCCCAAAAGCGGCGAGCGCACAAACCTAACATCCCGGCCGCCATGACGAAGAGTGCGGCAGGGTCTCAGGGGCGGGACGGAAATGCGACTGTGCGCAGCTGCAGTTGGTCCGAGCGCGATAATTGTCGCTCCACCCCGCCACACTAAATAGGTCCCAGGTCCGATTTTGTTTGCAAGTGAGGCGGGGCGTCGAGGAGGAGCCCCCTTACCCTCTTGTAGTCATGGCCTCCTGAGAAATTTGCTATTGCTAGGTCTGCACAGAACTTGATAGGAAGGAAACAGTGACATTTGGGTGGCCACGGCTTCCAGCCAATCGCCCAGAGTTCCCTTGCCCTTTAGGGAAAGAGGTGGAGCTTCCGCCTGCCTTTCATCTTCAAAGGAAGCCAAGCTTCTAAAAAGCGGGCCTCGCTGGATTGGCCAATAGCGACTTTTTCTCGACTTGTGGGGCGTTCTCACGGGGAGTGGGGAGGTGGCCTACGCGTGCCAATCAGAGGCGGCCAGGGCTGGCCGACGGCGAGCGGCGACCAATAGAAGAGGCCGGCCAGAGCGCGCTCCCTTAGTAGGTGGATGGTGGTCGGAGCGCCGGCTGCCTTCTTGTCGTCGCCATTTTGTGCTGCTGATTGCGGCCGGCTGGGAGTAGGCGGCCGTGAGTTTCCCTGGGAGGGCAGCGCACTTGGCGCTTCTCCCTTCTCCTGCCCCTCCTTTCTGCCTCCAGCTTTGGACTTGATTGTTGCGCGCTCCGGCTCCGACTGAGCTGGGAGACTTGGAGGAGGTGGCGGCGGGCCGAGGTGATGCCTCGGAGCCCTCCCTTGACAGCCCGAGCCGAGAAGGTGAGCGTCGACGCTGGTCGTGGGGGCGGAGGTAAGGGGTCCCGGGCGGGGGGTTGCACAGATGAAGCGTTGAGGGCGGACTACGGGTTCGGGGCACGCGTGGATCGCAGGGATGCGTGCATGGTCAGAACCCGGGAGGGGGTGTCTTTCCCCCCCCTTGTGAAATCTAGGGCGCGTGCGCGATTGGGACACGGGATGGGTGCACGCGGGCTGGGGGAAGGGAGGGACGGATGGGAATGGGTTACTGTAGCTGTGTTTGCTTACAGAACTTTATGCAGGTGTCTGCGACTTGAGTGTTTATCCATAGGGGAAGGGGTGTGCTGGCTGCTCTCTATGATACTTTGGCACTTACTGATCCATGGGGAAGTGCTCGGCGGCTCTGGTCCTTATTCATGGGGCGGGCACTGAGGGGAAAATGTGCAACTCTGGCCTTTAATCCTTGGCGGGGAGAGGGGCGACTCTGGTCCTTATCCGTGGGGGCGGAGGGGGGCTACCCTGTGACGGGCCCTTACTCATTGGATGGGAGAGTGGTGCAGGGAGCATGTGTGTGGGGTGGTGGGAGAGAGAGAGAGACTTACCTCCCGTTCTTTTGAGGAGTTCATACCATTGAAACGGGGCTCCGTGTGTGATTATGGCCCACGCAGTGGGGTCTGGCTGTGATTTGGGCCAGTATCTGTTGTGAATGCCAGTCTGTTAAGGATTTCCCATCTGCCTTGCAATCGCCGGGGCCCCTGGTTGTGATTCTGACTTTACCCATCTGGGAGCAGGTAACTCTGGTTCCCTGTGGTTTGGGGAGGAAGAGAAGATTGGTGTGTGTGCATGGAGGAAAGGTGTGGTGGCGACGACCTAGTGTTGAACAGGTGCTGTGACCGCCTGGCTTTACCCAATTCCTGTTGAGAGGGAGGAGCCTGGAGATTGTGGGATACATTCCGACCCCTGCCTGTGTTGTCACATAGTTATCAGGAGTCTTAGACCTTGCACAGCCCCAAGGGTTGTATGAAGTGACTGCTCCAGCCCAGTAGGAAGGGCCTCCTTTTGCCTCTGGAACACTTGGGCTCAGAGCCCTAGGGAGCCAGCCACCTTGGGACCCGGCTGCACATCAGAGACAGAGCTGGGGGCTGAGCCAGTCACCGTGCAAGAGCTGGGAGCCCAGGGAGGTAGCAGTTGTCTTGTTGCCGAGGTAGTCCCCTTCACACACACCCCCGTAGCCTTTCAGGGTATCTTGCTGCCTCGCAGGCGGCAGCCAACATCTTGTTGGGATAATGAAATGGTACCTTGGGGCTCATGGAAAGAGCCCAGTGCCTGCCCACTATTGTAAAGTTTTGCCTCTGTGCCTAGACTTGAACATGTCTACCAGGCTCAGATGGCAAAACCCTGGCCACACAATGACTGGCCCCACCAGGTCTCTCTGCAAGATGTCCCCTGTCTGATGAAGGCCTTGTCTTCCAGGGCTGTGGGCTCTAGTTTTGTGTTTGTGGGTTAAGGAAGGAGCAGCCCAAGTTGGGGCTGCCTTCTTGTAGCCTGATCCACACAAGCACTGGGCGTTGAAAAACAATATCCGTGGGCTAAGGGACAGTAGAGAGCCTTGATAATGAGGGTTTCTCACTGCCTTGACCCCTTTCTTCCCTCTACTCTCCCCAGAATCCCTGCAGGAGGCATCACCCAGGCTGGCAGATCATGGTGGCAGCAGCGGGGGTGGCTGGGAAGTGAAACGGAGCCAGCGGCAGAGGAGGGGCCCCAGCAGCCCCCGCAGGTCCTATCAGGACATGGAGTATGAAAGACGGTGAGTTTTCTGCTCCCACCCCTTCTAAGGAGCCTCGGCTTGTCCCCATGTGAGAATCCATGCAGGAAGGTGTGTCAGTAGGGGCCTTCCAGGCGGAGGAAACAGTACAACAGGTGATTGGTTTCTTTTCAGCCGACATGTGTTTGGCACCTGTTGTGAGACAGGCTCTGTGCTAGGCTGTGAGAGTGCACTGATGAATGAGACAAATAAGAATGGCATCCCCTGTGCTCAGGATGTCACAAGGGGTGCCACACAGTTCATAAGTGGTTACAAAACAACTTGATCGGTAGTGTAGTAGTTGGAGGTAAGGGCAGGAAGGGATCAAAAGAAAGGGGGGAATCGAGGTTGATGCCAGGTTTGCAGCTTGCGTGACCCGTATAGGTATGTGGCACCATTCACCAAGGTGAAGGCAGACTCTGCAGGGGGTGGGGGAGGGGGAGGAGAAGAGGCAGGAGATCAGGTCTGTAGACTTGGGTTTGAGGAATGGATGGGAATGCTGCCTTGAGTTAGGAATTTGGTCAGGCAAGCCAGGTCAGATAATGGGAGCCTCCAGGGACAGAGAGGGCTGCACTGGGCATGATATTTTTCTTGAAATGGATACATTCACATGGTTATTTTTGTCAGCTGTGGTATGTACAAGAAACAGTTGGAATGCTGGGTAAAATGCAGAAATCCTGGGTAAAATTCCGTAGTCTTTTGCTATCCTGATGGGTCACCCCAGGTAATTGTGAGGCAGGTGATACACCCATGATATTTTAAGATTGCCTGAGAAATCTGACCTCTCTCTCTCAGAAAGCGTCTATTAAGAATCAACGGATTTATAAAAGGGGTGAGGAGAATCGGAAGATACAGCTTAAAATCTTTTCAAAGGGTTTCTTCTACCATTAGCCCTCTTAAAAATGGAAAACAGTATTTTGCTCTCTAAAAAAGAAGCCCATATTTGAGATATGATCTTCATCTAGTATCATTCAGTCTTGACCAGCTTTTAAAATGGCTTTGAAAGGCCTTTGATTTCGGACAGTGTTCATTTAGAAGTGATGTGTGGTCATTTCTTAGTTTGAGTAAGCGACATGCTTCTTCAGACTTTATCACCAAGTAAAGTGCTGCCTTCCCTCGGCTTTTAAAGCGCCTCCAGTGCAGAGGTTTGAGTTAATCACACTTTCCAGTTCAAGGTAGGTTCCTATTATAGATCAGCACAAGACCTCCTCTTGCTATGTTTATGTTTTCATTTTTATTTCCAATTCCCACCTCTGTGGGCAGCTGCTCTGTTGTGTTGGATAGGTATCCTTCTAAAATAGGTAGTGTTGTTTTGAGTGTCTGTTTTCAATTTACGCAGACGGCATAGTGCTACAGCCTTCGGTCTATTTGCTGAACTTTGTATTCCTCAGCACTGTTTAAGATTTATCTATATGGCAATGTGGGGATGTTAGTGCTCTGCTTCTAGTTGCTGCCAAGGGCACCATGGGGTGTGCCTACTGCATTTCACTTAGCAGTCTCCCCAAGAAGAGCACCTGTCCTTAATTTTTTGGAGCAGGGGGGCTTGCCATTTATTTATGACAGATATTCCACATCCTGATTCTCTCCAATCAGAAGTTCGCCTTGATCAATGGGAGAATGTAGTCATCTGACTCACCCACCCTGCGAATGGCCTCTACAGATCAGGAATGTTTTAAACTGGCCATTAAGCCCGCCTGTGGCCTTGTCAACCTCTACTGCGTTCATCTGGATGGACGCATGGTCCTTGGCACAAATGATGTGTTTGCTGGTGGCACATTCCACCTGTTCTTAATTTTGATGTATTGAGATCATCCCTTTTTTGCCTTATGATGTATACTTTCACAGTCTTTGCTGCCTCAAATCACTATGATTCTTTCACTTTTAGTTTTACCTTTTGCATTCAGGTCTATAATCCAGCTAGAGTCCACTTTTGAATGTGGCATAAGGTAGGTCCTGGTTTTGTTTTCCTCCTTGTGGTGGACAGTTTTCCTGGTACCACCCCTCAATAGTCCATTCTTCTCTACTGATTTATAGTACCTCACTGGATTTCAGGTCTGTCTTGAGTGATCTGATTTGTTCCATTGCTCTGTTTGCTTATCCTTGTATCAGAACCTTACTGTTTTCATTATGATGGCTTTATATATTTTGTGTTAATGACTCCCTTTTTGCTCTTATTTTTCAAAGATGATTTAGCCCCTTGTGGAGCTTTATTCTACATAAAGTGTATGGAAACACTCAACAAGAATTTTGAACATGATTGCACTGGGGTTCTATATTAATTTGGAGAAAATGGTCAACCTTGTAAGTGGTCATCTCATCCAAGACCCGTATGGAGAATATTTTAAAATTTGTTTAGAGTGCATAAAAATCTGAATAAATCGAAGTACAGGTCTTGTGTATTCTTTGTCAAAGTAATCCCTAGGTACTGTAGTAGTTTTCATTGACGTCTCTATTTAAAATTATTTTCCCTGGAACTATTTGCTGGGACACACACAAAAAAAAATGTGCTGTGCTCCTTTGTTATTTATATTTATTTATTTATTTATTTATTTGAGACACAGAGTGCCCCCGTCTTCTGGTTCACTCCCCAGATACCTATAATTGCTGGCCAGCACTGGACCAAGGCCAATGGCAGGAGCTGGGAATTCAGTCTAGGTCTCCCGTGTGGGTGGCAGGAATCCAAGTAGTTGAGCCACAACTGCTGCCTCCAGGGTACCCATTAGCTGGAGGCAAGTATCTTAACACCGGCACTCTGATGTGGGACATGGAGATCTTTACCTGGCACATTAACTTCGAGACCAAACACCTGTCTCACTCTTGTTATTTCTAGCAGTTCATTATTGGTGCCCATGGTGTTTCTAAATAGTTGGTCACATGTGCAAATCCATCCTGTCAGTATTTCTTTTACTTACTTCATTCAAGACTTTAGCGCCATGGTAAATAGTGTCAGTGTTACTGGGTGAACACATTGATTCACTTCAGCTGGTTGTGACAGAGGAGCTGAAGAACAGTGGCTTGAACAAAATGTCTGCCTTTTTTTTCCCATAAAGGCAATCTGCAGATAGGCGGTCAGTCCAAGGCTGATAGGTAGGCCTTTCTGCACAGCCACCCTCAGCACCAAGTACTTGAGGCAACAGGAAAAAGGAAGGGGAATGAAAGCTGTGCCGCCTTATTCGAAGAACACTTCTTGGGAGTTTTATGTAATATTTCTATTTACTTCCCACTCCCCAGAATTCAGCCACATGATTTTTATTCTGGGTAGCCACATGTCCAGCTACCCACTGGGAATTCCGTGGTGAAGCACATCCAGGGCCAAGGGCAAGCTTTTGGTGCAGTGGTTAAGATGCCCCTTGGGATGCCCACCTCTCATATTGGAGTACCTAGGGTCAGGTCCCAGCTCTACTTCCGATACCAGTTTCTTGCTAATGTACAGCCTGGGAGGCAGCATGATATAGCTCAAAGTAGTTGAGTCCCTGACACCCATGTGAGAGATCTGGATTGAGTTCCCAGCTCCCCAGGCATTTGGGAAATGAACCAGCAGATGGGAGCCCTATCTGTATATCTGTCTGTCTGTGTCTCCCAAATAAAACAAATAAATAAAAATTTCAAAAAGAATGTCCAAGGTCAGATACTATAGGTATCTTTATTTTGTCCCTGATCATAAACAGAATGAGTCTAAATTTTCTCCATTAAGTGTGAATAGTACAGTAAGTTTTTTAATGTAGCCATTAATAAACCAAGAAAATTCTCTAATTTTAGCTTGCTAATAATATTGATCATATGTGAATATTGAACTTCATAATCGCATACTTTTTCTCCTTTTGTCTGTTAATTACATAAATTGCATTAAATTACATCCTTGGCATTGAACTGTTCTTGATTGTGTGTGTGTGTCTCTGTGTGCGTGTATAACTTGTTTATTTAAAGATTGATTTATTTATTTGAAAGGCAGAATTACAGAGAGAGAGAGAAATTGATCTTCCTTCTGTTGATTTGATCCCCAAATGACCACAACAGCCAGGGCTAGGTCAGACCAAAGAAAAAGTATAATGAGCTCTCATATATTCTCTACCGAGTCACTAATTGTAAATATTTTGCCACATGTGTTTATCACTCTTCTATACACATATACTCACATATATGTGGCTTTTTTTTGGAATCATTTGAGTTAGTATAACCCTTTAAATATGACAGCATCTACAAAGGATCTTCAAAATTCATAAAAAACGATACTATGAAAAAACCATGCATATATATTTGAAAATCTTTTCAAAATAAAGTTACTCTCTTGAATTTTTATGTATTTGAGGCACAGGGAGAGAAAGACAGAACTTCAGTCCACTTGTTCACTCCTCGCGATGGCTGGGGCTGAGCCAGGCTGGGAGCCAGAAACCAAGAGCCAGGGAATCAATCCAGGATGACAGGATTACTTGAGCCATCACTACTTCCTCCCAGAGTCTGCAGTATCAAGAAGCTAGGGTCAGAAGCCAGAGCCGGGAATTGAATCTAGGCACTCTGATGTGGGACATGGGTGTCAAAACTGCTAGGCCAAAGTCCCACTTCAACTGATCTTTTAATTCTGTTTCTCTATGAAAATGTTAAATACCCTCAGGAATGTCCTGAGAACAGAGTCTTTTTCTTTTATAGTAACATTATACTTACCAGTATCAGGAAATGTAACGATGATTTTTTTTTTTAAAGTTGATTCATTTATGTATTTGAAAGGCAGTTACAGAGAGTGAGGGAGAGACAGGTCTTCCAACTGCTGGTTCACTCACTGAAGAACCCAACTGCTGGTGCTGGCCCAGGCCCAGGCCCAAGGTTAAAGGCAGGAACCAGGAGCTTCATCTAGGTCTTCCATGTGGGTTGCAGGGACCCGAGGATTTGCGTGCACCATCTTCCGCTGCTTTCCCAGGCACATTAGCATGAAGCTGAATCAGAAGTGGAGCAGTGGGACTCAACTTGCTGCTCAAAAGGGGTGCTCGGGGCTGGTGCTGTGGCACAGCGGGTTAAAGCCCTGGCCATATGGGTGCTGGTTTTAGTCCCGGCTGCTCCTCTTCCGATCCAGCACTCTGCTGATGGCCTGGGAAAGCAGTAGAAGATGGTCCATGTCCTTTGGCTCCTGCACCCATGTGGGAGACCCTGGAGAAACTCCTGGCTCCTGGCTTCAGATCAGCGCAGCTCCGGCCATTGCGACCAATTGGGGAGTGAACCAACGGATGGAAGACCTCTCTCTCTAACTCTGTCTTTCAAATAAATAAAATAAATCTTTTTTTTTTTTTTAAAGAGGATGCTGGCGTTGCAGGCAGTGGCTTAACCTGAGCCACAATGCTGGCCCTGATATGATACTTTTATACTTTCTTAATTATATTTTTAAATTTACTTTTAATTTGAAAATCAGGCAGACAGATATCTTCCATCTGTTGTTTCATTCACCAAATGGCTACAATAGGAAGGGCTGGGCCAGGCTGAGGCCAGGAACCTGGAACTCCATCCAGGCCTCCTCACATGAGTGGCAGGGATGTAAGTACTCAAGCCATCATCTGCTGCCTCCCAGGGTGCACATTATCAGGAAATTGGATGAGAAGCGAGTAACTGGAACTCAAACCAAGCACACCAATATGGGATGCAGGCAACCCAAGCAGCAACTTAATCATTGCCTCCAACTCCCACCCTGACACTTGAAATGTACAAAGCCCACATTCAGATGTCCTCAGTTGTCTCAGTAATGTCCTTTATGGCTGGTTTTCCTCAATCCAGGATTCAGTTCACCATCACACATTGCATTGAGCTACTTTGTATTTTTGGCCTGTTTTAATCTTAAGCAGTTATTCAGTCTTTGTCTTTTATGACTTTAACCTGTTTTAAGATATGTTGTTTTGTTGAATGTTTCTCAGTTTGGGTTTTATAATGCTTACTCAGGAATTTTTGACAGAAAGGTTATTTAAATGATTTGTGTGAATTTTTAAAACTGTTAGATTTGATTAGCTGTTATATTATCTAAAATATTTGTGTCTGTGTTTTATCAGTGAAGTGGTCCTCTAATTTTCTTTTCTGCTTTTATCTGACATTGGAATCAAGGTGGCCTTATGACATGAATTGAGCAGCCTTTGTTATTTATTTCTTTATTGGAGAAAATTGGATAAGAATTATCTGTACCTTGAGGCAGGTATTGTGGCTCAGTGAGATAAGCTGCCACTTAGGATGCCTGCATCTCAATATTGGACCACCTATTGGAGGCCCAGCCACTCCACTTCTGATCCAGTTTCCTGCTAGTGCATCCTGAGAGGCAGTGGATGATGGCCCAGTAATTGCGTTCCTGTTGCAAGGAGACAGCAGGATGGGAGACCCGGCTGGAGTTTCTGGCTCCTGGCTTCTGCCTGGCCCAGCACTGGCTGTTGGGTGCATTTGGGGAATCAACTGGTAGATGGAAAATTAATCCATCTCTGTTTCTGTCTCTGTCTCTCTGTCAGTCTCTACCTTTCAGATAGATGAAAATAAATAATAAAATTTTCTTTAAAAAATATATATGTACATTGAAAACTTTGGTGGAACTCACCCTTAATAGAACCCAGAGCTGGGGTTTTTTATTGCCATTTCGTCTCTTCTGCCAATTTTGGTAGTTTATGTTTTTCTTAAATATACTCATTTTATGAGGGTCTCCATGTACTCATGTTGTGATTCAGTCAAACTTCCTAAAAATGTGTTATAAAAGGAGTCTCCCTTTGGAAGGTATTTGAATATTCATAGTGCCTTGTGGCCAATTAAAAGTATCTCTCACTACCTAAGTGTGTTCTCTTCCTGAGTCTCAGGTAGCAAGAATTCAGTAAATAAAATTCATTTGGTTCAGATCCTAGATGTCAGCGAGTTCAGGATTTCATCTGCAATTAATGTCTGTTCAGTTCTTGAATTCTGATGACTGGAGTTCAAGTGACAAGGGATACCTATAGTAAACATACATAAAAAAATCCTGAGTATCAGAAACCTTAAAGTTACTCATGCTGCTGATGGTGACTTCTTGTCTAGGTATTCTCATATAGAAACAATATTTGGGTTCCAAGGCAAGCTCATGAGGCCAAGGACTTAATTTTGTTCATAGCAGCATCCCCTGTGCCCAAAACAGTGCCTAATGCATAGGAAATGTTATGTTGCATGAATAAATGAATGAGAAGACAATTTTTAGACAATGGAAACCAGCAAAAAGTGTCTGGGACATTTTAAAAGATACTTCCCAGAGCAGGCCTTTAGCCTGGCTATTAAGAAGCCAATTCAGTTGCGTGGTGTCCCACATCAGAGTACCTGGGTTCAAGTACTGGCCTCTGGTTCCTGACTCCAGCTTCCCGCTAATGCAGACCCTGGGAGGCAGCAGTGGTGGCTCAAATGATGGGATCCCTGAGTTCCTGGCTTTGACTAGCCTCTGTGGGCATTTGGGGAATGTACCGACATGGAGTCCTCTTGCGTGTTTGTTCTCTGTCTCTCTCTCTGCCTCTCAAATAATAAACAGATTTTTTGAAAGAAGATATGTTCCTCATTTGTTACTTATCTTTTGACTTCGTGGTGTTTTCTCAATACTTTAGTATGAAATTTCAAACATACAGTAAAGTTGAGAGAATTAGAGTGAATGTCTGTCTACCTATCCACTAGATTCTCCCATTAACATTTTACCATACTTGCTTTATCACATGTTTATTTCTGTTTATAGTCCTTTTTTTCTGAAGATTTATTCATTTATTTAAAAGAGTGACAGAGAAGGGGAGGAGACACAGAGAGAGACCCTCTGTTCTCTGGTTTACTCCCCAAATGGCCACAACAGCCAAGGCTGGACCAGGCCAAAGCCAGGAGCCTAGAACTCCATCCAGGTCTCCCAAGTGGGTGGCAGGGGCCCAAATACTTGGCCACCATCTTCTGCCTTCCAAGGTGCATTAGCAGAGATCTGGATCAGAAGTAGAACAGCTGGGACTCGAACTGGCACTCTGATATGCAGTGCCAACAAGCAGCATCTTAACCTGCTGTGCCACATCACTGGCCACTGTTTATAGTATTTTTTTTTTGATACTGTAGATATTTTAAAAATTTACTAAGGCAGATGTACCCGCTTCTTCCCCTTTATGACTTCTGGGTTTTGTCTCACTGAGGAAGGCCTTACCCATTCTTACGGTGATAGATTTTGTTCCTAGGTTTTCTAATATTTTTATGATTTCTGTGGGGGAATTAATTTTTTTTTACCCTTCTGAAATTTACTGAGTGAAAGAAGTAAGATAAACAACTTTATTTTCTTGGGAGTCAACACATTTTTTCCTGTAAAGGACCAGGTAGTAAATATTTTAGTGAATGATGTCAGCAAACATACAAGTATATCTGTGCATCAGATTCCCAGAACTAGGATTGTGAATCAGTGTATAGATTTAATTTTGCCGGCCATTGCCAAATTCTACAGCAGTACAAATATGCGTATTTCTCATACCACCTTGCCAGTGGAGTTTGTTGTCAAACATTTGGACTTTGCAAATCTCTTGGGTTAAAAATGCTGTAACACAAATGAAGAATTCCAGATGATACATGCAGATACTCCCCCACCCAAGAAGTAGAGAGATTTTATGGGAGAGAAACCCAGCAAACAACTACAAAACCGGATCAAAGTGAACCTCACCAGTAATAAGTCATGTTGATACGATGTATTCCCTGCTAGGACACAGTCAGAAGGGTATCACACTGCTCTTGTGTGCTTCTCCAAACAAAAGCCCATAATCCAGAGTCCAATCATACGAACACATTAGACAAAACCCATTTGAGGGGCATTCTACAAAATACCTGCTATAGGCATTAGAGGGGAAAAAGCAGACATTTGGTGTTGCAGTTAAGACACCCACATCCTGCATGGGGGTTCCAAGTTCAGTTTGGGGAATATGGTGGTAAGCCAGGCAGATGTGGTCCCCTCATTTCCTGGAACTCACAGGCTAGAAACTTTTGGTCTCATCAAAGAAATGCTCCTGGCTTTGGCCTGGTCCAGCCTTGGCTGTAAACCCACTTATTTTTTAAAAAAAGAAAAAGATCTATTCGTTTGAAAGGCAGAGAGAGATCTTACATGTACTGGTTCACGCCCAAAATGCTTTCAACAACCAGTTCTGAACCAGGCTGAAGCCAGGAACCTGAAACTATCCGGGTCTCCCACGTGGGTGGCTGGGGCCCAAGGTCATCCTCCACCGCTCTCCCAGTGCATTATCTGGGAGCTGGATTCAACACTCTGATACGGGGTGCCGTTGTTGCAAGCAGTAGCTTAACCCAGTGTGCCACAATACCAGCCCCCTGCACCAACTAGGAGGTAATTATTTTACAATTGCAGTAGGAGAGAATTTAACAAAGGTGCTGCTGATGCTACTAGGTGACTGAAACCAAGGAGCAGGATGGCACAGCGTACTGTAGGAGCAGGGAAAGAGGTGGGCAGGGACCAACCCTGTCAGCCTTGCAGGACCTTGGTGAGCATGTGGGTGTTTTATGAAGGCTAAGAGGGAGCCCCTGAAGGGAGCAATGTGATTGGGTTTGATTGGCTTTGCCTTAGAGAACACACAGGGACTTGGGGATTTGGAATGTAAAGCCTGAACTAGGGGTGGCCTGGGTGGATGTGAGGAAGCCAGGGGAGGGCTTTTGCACTGTCAGAGGTGGGATTGAGGGCCCCAGTGATGTGAGTTGCCAGGAGAGGGTCGCACCTGCCTTGTGCGCCTTTCAGAACAGGCGGCCCTCTAATGCCTCTCCGTCCTCCCTCCCCAGAGGTGGTCGGGGTGACAGGACTGGGCGCTATGGAGCCGCTGACCGCTCACAGGATGATGGTGGGGAGAACCGCAGCCGAGACCACGACTACCGGGACATGGACTACCGCTCGTACCCTCGCGAGTACGGCGGCCAGGAGGGCAAGCATGACTACGACGACTCGTCTGAGGAGCAGAGTGCAGAGGTGAGGGCCGGCCGGGCCTGGGGCAGGGCTGCCACAGGGCCTTGGCATCTGGCTGCCGCACTTTGTGCGGGCAGCTCTCTGCTCCCGTGCCTTCAGACTCTGCTCAGTGGCTTTGCCTCACCCACAGGGTCTCTGCCCACTCCCTCCTCTGAGGACTCCTCTCCCGAGTAGGGTCTCCCTGGCTTCCACATGCTTGGCTCTGTACTTCTGAGGGCCCCTGGCCACTACCTCTTTCCCTTCTTCCTTGTTCAGTTTGGGCCCAGGGTTCATTGCAAGGCCGGTACTGCCTGCTCTCAGCCAGTTGGGGATACTTGAAGAGCTTCTTTGATGAGACCCGGTGTGTGGGGTTGGGAGGACAACTTGGAGATGGGATGTCACGAAGCCGAGTAGCTCTGGGAGGCCAGTGGTGGGCACTCCCAGGGTCGACAGGACGCCCACACAGAAAGGACCCTTGTGGGAGCTAGTACCCTATTGGATAGTTGCTGTTAGCCTGACGGGTGAGGCGTGAGGTTCACTGTCAGGGAGCACCCAACCAGGGGTGAAGAAATGGCCTTGTGTTAGGGAAGCCCGTTTTAGGGGAGTGGTCAGGGTTGTGGCCTAAGCAAGCTGGCAGATCTCCCTGTCCAGCAGGGTGGGAAGGATATGCTTGCAAGCCCAGCCCTGGGGGTTGGGGTGGGGCAGGGTGTGAGCCCTTGCAGGGGTTCAGCGTAAAGACCCCCATGGTGGGGTCCAGAAGCAGAGCACAGCCAGGCTTCCCCAGTGGCGGCCATTGAGCTGTGCCTGCATGCCTGCAGGGGCAGAGTGGTCCCTGGGCAGACCTCTTGACAAGTGTGGGAATAAAGCACCCAGTTATCTGGCTCTGGCCCACTTGTGGGTAGGAGGGGGATAGCCCCTGGCCTGGCCTGCTTTAGTCCTGGAATGGATGCTTTGGGCAATAGCTAGGAACCTGGTAACCACACCCTGATCTGAAGGAGGCTGGTGGTGATAGGGCCGGCTAGGGGTTAGGAGCAGGAGCCAAGGGAGTGTGTCCATGACCCTCATGCCTTCACCAGCCCCTGCGGGCTGGCTCTAACCCAGATCTGAAGCTGTTCCTACACCCCCAGCTTGGTTGCAGGGCCCAGGCCGGGAATCCTTGGAAACATGTGGCCTTCAGTGGCACAGGAAAGCATTGTGCACATACCCGCTGAGTTGGCGAGGGAGGAGGGGGTAGCATCTGGTTGCCAGCCCTAGCTGATCCACCCGAAGGAGGTTGAAGTTGTGTCTCAGCACCTTCCTTGGGGAGTTCCTCCCCTCATGCCAATACTATCATTCCTGTAGGCAGCTCCCCCAAAGTATCCCATGGAGAATTTCTAGCCCCAGAAGCATCGCAGGGCAGGGCCCTCCCACTCTGCCTGCCTGCGCCTTTAGCCGGAGCCCGCGCACCCCTGGCTTTCAGAGCCTGCCTGCCTCAGAGAGCCCGTGGCCAGCCCCTAGGCCCGCCCAGACTGACTGCCCGTCTGGTGTCTCTCGTCTCATTCTGTCGGCCAGGATTCCTACGAGGCCTCCCCGGGCTCCGAGACTCAGCGTAGGCGGCGGCGGCGGCACAGGCACAGCCCCACCGGCCCGCCAGGCTTCCCCCGAGACGGCGACTATCGGGACCAGGACTATCGGACCGAGCAAGGGGAGGAGGAGGAGGAGGAGGAGGATGAGGAGGAGGAGGAGAAGGCCAGTAACATCGTCATGCTGAGGATGCTGCCACAGGCAGCCACTGAGGATGACGTACGTGCCCCCCGTGGCCCCGGGCAGGCGGCAAAGCAGGAGGCCATGCTGGGTCTCCTCCAGGGCCCTTAATTTCTCCCCACCCCTCCCTCACCCCCAACCTCAGCACCTTTCATTCCTTCTCCCCCACCGGCTCCTGGCCCCAGCACTGATGCATCCCACGTGGGCAGGCCCCGTCAGCTCCTTGTCTTGAAGGAACAAGTGTCGTGTCAGCTAGGCCGGCTTGGCCCAGGGGCAGCGGCCGTGGGTTATTCTGTTGGTGATGCCTGTGGGGAGGACAAGGGCATTGTCCCTGCACATTCCATTGACTTCCATCCATTGTGCATGTGTGGATCAAGGGCCAGGTGCTTACCAGGTCCCGTGCTGGGTGTCGCTGGGTACAGAGATGATGCCTGGGCCCTGCAACCGTGGGAGTGGTGAGGGGGCATGAGATTTCCTGAAATTTCATTTTCATTTCTCTTGCTCTCCCTTTTTGTCAGCAGCATCAACACTCATCACTGGCCTGGCCACAGAGCCTTGGGCGGCTGCTCAAGGCCTCCACATCTGCTTTCCTGTGTGGCCTTGTCTCCCTTCCGTTTTTCTCCTGTTTCCTTCTCCTACAAACTTCTCAAAATGGGCTGCATTAAAACCCTGAGAAGGCTACTAGATTCACCTGCTGACCAGCCTCCTTAACTCTGGTCGTCCTTACAGTCCATTCCAGCCTCCCACGAATTCTCCCATCGGCTCTCCTCTGAAATCTGCTGGCTGCCTGTTTTGTAGTGGAGAAAATCCCAGCTGTGTATGTGAGGGCCTCTGAAGTCTGGCCCACCTGCTGTGCTAGGGTCAGATGCTGGCTGATTGCTGATGTTTGTTGAGGATTGGTGGCAGAGCAGGCCACATGCCAGGTCTGACTTAATCTGCATAGCAGCCCTGCAGGGCAGGTGCTCTTTGTAGTCTATCTTATGAATGAGGAAACCAAGGCCCAAGCAGTGAGGTGACTTGCCCCAGGTCCCCATAGCCAGAGGAGTGGCCAAAAGGAGTTGGGGTCTGAGTCTGGGTAGCCGGGCCCCAGGGCCTTGTTCTTGCTGCTTCCGGAGCCCTCAAAGTGTTTGGAGTCCTGCTAAGCTCTTCTTTGTGTCTTTCCTTTTCATGTGTGTAGGGGGGTGCCGGGTGCTACCCTCCTGCCTGTTGTTCAACCTGATAGGGTACTGAGGCCCAGGGGCATGCAGCCTCCTTCCTGAGAATGCCCAGCATAGGCGCCCCGTCCTCTCCGAGAGGCTCCACTGGCCTGGGGACCATGCCTCACCCAGTCCTAAATCACCTCTGCAGCCTCCCTCTGGCTTACTTCATCCAGGAAGCTTTGGGAACCCCACGGCCCTGCTTCACCGTCTCCGCCCTAACTTACCGCTAAGCTCACAGTCCAGAGTTCTTGGCTGGGATTTGCATCCTCCAGTTCTCAGTATGGCATTCGTGTCACGGGTCTTTCTTGATGCAAGCTGGGAGGTGGGGGTGGAGGTGGGGGAGGGGGCTGATCCCCTTATAAAGGGCACAAGTTGCATTTTGACTTTTCCTTGCTTTGTGGCTGCCACTGAGCCTGTCAGATCACCCTGCTCGCCATCCTTGAGTAGTTTGGCTTGCTCGCTCGGTCCCTGCTCTCTGTGCCCCTGGGGCTCATCTCGCTGCCATTCTTTACCTTGTCTAAGGCCCCTTGCTTCATTTGACTCATTTTCTGCAGATCTGGTGCTGAAAGCCAGGACTGGGTGCTGGTGCGGGCCTGGGGCTGTCACTCTGGAACTAGTTCCAAAAGCAGATGAGGAGACAGTGTGTGCACATTGCTGATGACTCCTCAGGGTCCAGAGGCCTCAGCCTGCCTCACATCCCCAGCAGCCTCCTTGTGCTGAGCCTACCCCATTCTGTATCTCCCCGTACAGATCCGTGGCCAGCTGCAGTCCCATGGCATCCAGGCACGGGAGGTCCGGTTGATGCGGAACAAATCCTCAGGTGAGCTCTTGTTCCCAGTGCCTTCCCCTTCCACTGGCCAGCCTGAGCCTCTGAGTCTCCCTCCACCTCTGCCTTTCCCCTCACCTTCCCTACCCTGCCTTTCTGCCACAGCTGGGAATGGGCAGCTTGGGGTGCCCTCTCTTCTTCTCTTCCCCACCCCCCTGCTCTCCTCCCAGCTCCAGCCTCTGCGGGAGGCTGTTGGGGAGGGAGCACAGCTGGGAGCTGAGCTGAGTGCTCCCCGGGGCCAGGGCCAGGGCCAGGCTCTGGGGAACCTCCTCTTTGGGATTCTGAGTCTCTTGAGATGGTCAACCTCCCCAATATACTCCCTGCCCTCTCCTTCCTTGCCCCCACCCCTGCCCTTGCTCTCCCCCAGTGTTTTTCTGATAACCGCCTCTGACCAGAAAGTAGGTCTGACACAGCCCCACCTATGTGTCCCAAGAGGGGAGGCAGGGGCTGGCTCTTGTCTTAAGGGCACATCCCAAGGAACAGCCAGGACTTCCTGGCCTCCTGTTCCCTCCCTCCCTCTTGCAGGCTGCTTGGAGCTGGCCTGAAATTAGTGGGGTGGGGGGGAGTTGTCTCTGCAGGACCTCTGCCCAGGCTCCCCAAGGCAGGCACAGTGGGGCCTCACTCTGCCTGGGCTTCTTTTTTCCATCTCTCAGTCTCTTTCTTCCCCATACTTCCATACCTCCCCCCTTCCTTCCCCCAATCTCTATAGTCAGTGAGTCTCTCCAGTCAGTCTCTCTCTCTCCCTCTCCCTCCCCTCCCTTCTCCCTCTTTTCTCTCTCCTCTCCTCTCTCTCTCCTCTCACTCTCTTGCTCTTGCTCCCTACACCCCTCCCACCCTCCTCCCTCTTCCCTCCTTCCTCCCCTCCTCTCCTCCCTCCCTCTCTCCTCCCTCCCTCTCTCTCCCTCTCTCTTCTCCTCTCCTCTCCTCCTCCTCCTCCTTCTTCTTCTTCCTCTCTCTCTCTCTCTCTCTCTCTCTCTCTCTCTCTCACTCACTATCCCATTGCATTGTCCTGTGCATCCTAATGTTTATTCTTGAGATCAAGCATGCTCCACCAAAAACCCCGCCACACCCAAGCACTGCCCGAGTATCTGCATATAAAGGAGATGCTTTCCCAAGGCCTTAAGCCTGAATCCTCTCCCCAACACTGGCCAGGCTTGGCGTCTCTGTTGGCTGCATGTAGTAGGTCTTGCTGTGCCACCCCAGCTAGACCACACGCATTGACAGATTCTGGGTTTCAGCCCACCAAGGAAGCATCCCGCGTGCATCCCTTTCAATGGCCCTGAGCACTTTTCCCATGGCTCTACTAATTCTTGTCTCTAAGGTTCCACTGGCCAATCCCACTGCTGTTCTCTGTCTAGGACAGGGGTGGGGAACCTGTTTTCTGCCAAGGGCCATGTGGATAATTATGAAATAATTCATGGGCCCTATAAAATTATCAACTTAAAAATTAGCCTGCTATAGATATATTGGATTTCAAGTCTCTTCAGTGGTTGCCTGGGCAGGGCCAGACCAAATGATGCCATGGAATTTATGTGGCCCACGGACCAGAGATTCCCCAGCCCTGATCTAGAAGGACCTGGACTGTTTGTGGCTGTGGTCTTCCCAAAATGGCCCTAAGCTGGCTCCATAGCAAGGCCTCCTTCCGCTGCACAGTGGTGGGGCTGAGATGAGATGTTTGTCTCTAACCTCCTACTCATCTCCCCCTCCTAACCTCCCAGAGCAGCCTGGCCGGGCTTCTCTTTTGCTCTTTTGATTAACCACCTGTTCGAGAACCCCTTCTAGTTGCCCTGGCTTTGTGAGTTCTTTCCTCTACCTCCTGTGGAGCCAGCAGCCCCACCCACCTTCCTTTTCTGGAGATAGATCTCTGCTCCCTGCCAGCTAGCTGCCTCCCTCCTCTGTCACTCTGGCTGGGTGGGCTGGTCTGCCCAAGCCCAGTCTCTCTGTCTCTCTTCCTAGTTGATGTTTGTGTCTCTCCCCCATCCCAGCTTCTCCTACTCTGATTTCCTCCCTCCTCACTTCCCTCTTTCCTGCCCCTCCTGTCCATCGGCTTTGCCTCCCTTGCCTCCTGGCCTTTTTCTCTTGAGTGCTTCCTTCTCTTCCTTCTTTTCTCCTCTTCCCCCTTCCCTCTCTGCCCCTGGTCCTCTCCCCTCGGGTCCCACCCCCGGGAACGCCGTGTGTCCAAAGCTGTTGACTAACCCACTGCGTCTGTATCTGAATGCTGTCTCCAGGTCAGAGCCGGGGCTTCGCCTTCGTCGAGTTTAGTCACTTGCAGGACGCTACACGATGGATGGAAGCCAATCAGGTTGCTTTGCCGCACTTGAACCCCCCCCCAAACAAATACTACTTTGTAATCGAGCGCTCCCCATCGCCTGATTCTTATGGACACAGTTCCCTGCCCTCCGGCCCTGTGTCCCATCCCCCCACCCTCTCTTTCCCCCTTCCTGACCCTCACTATCTCCTCTTCCCGTCTCTCGCTACCCACTGGGCTTCCCATCCAGAGCCCACTCACCACTGGCCCCTTCCTACCACCAGGCACTAGCTTTCAGAGAAAGAGCTGCTGGGGGAGGGGGGTGCCTTCCCTTAGCTTCCCACTCCTCAGGGAGTGGGGTGCGTCCCAGGGGGACTGCTCCACTCGGGTTAGCCAAAGCCAGAATTTCACTGCGTTCTCAGGACCACTGAGAGCGCTGCCACTGGGGAACTTAGCTGTTGGCACCATAACCAGCAAGACCCGTTTTGTCAGTCTTGCCTGGCATGTGGACTTGGCCCTTTGATTTCCACGCAAGGGGGCAGCGCTGCTCTGTTGATCTAAAGTTCCAGTCAAGTGTGATATAGTTCCCGTCGACATCCTGGACTCACTTCGCTCGGCCCTACCTTTCCCACTGCACCTCCCCATCCATAGGAGGCACCACCTCGGGCAGCTCCATCTTCTCCGTGAAGAGCCATGTGCAGTCAACTGTGGAGGGAGCCCACTCCCCCAGCCTGGCACGGGATCCCGGCCCTGCAGCTTTGGGACCTCCTGAGACCCAAGGATCTGCCCTGGCCACCCACCCCAGCCCAGATCCCTGGTGTAGGGCACGGAAGAAAAGCGTCAGGGGAGGAAGGACCAGCTGTGGTGAAGTGTGGGGTGGGGGCTCCCGGCAGAGGCAACCCTGGGGCCGGCTCTGTGGAGCAGATAGGCTAGTGCGATGGGCCCAGGACCCAGCCATCCATGGGCAGGCGGCCTCATGGCGGGAACCTCCGTCTGTTCAATATGGCTGTTTCTTTCTCCCCTTCTCCAGCACTAGCGCGCGCGTGCGCTTGCTCTCTTTCTCTCTCTCTCTTTCTCTCTCTCCCCCTACACCCTCCACTCCCTCCCCTCCCCAGCTGCCCTCATCCCCGAGTGTAGCCTGTGTAGTGCTGGCCCTGGGTGTGGCCTGGCAATGTCAGGGCCGAGTGGGGGTTTCTCCCCACCGTCCGGCAGGCGTCGGTCAGCCGAGCACCGTGTGCCTGGTGGTGTGTGCTCACGTGTGTGCGTGCGTGTGCCCGGAAGAGCAGCAAGCAGCTGCGCCCGAGAGCTGTGGCGCCTTCCCTCCCTCCTTCCCTCCCTCCCTCCCTTCCTTCTTCCCTCCGTCCGTTCTCCGACCTCCCTCCGTTCCCTGTCCCTCATCCATCCAGCTGAAGGGCTCGCTCACTCTCTTCTCCTGTGCTGAAACGGTGCGTGGGGCACTGCTGCCTGGGCCTCACCGCGCTCTGCTTTTTCCCGCAGCACTCCCTCAACATCCTGGGCCAGAAGGTGTCCATGCACTACAGTGACCCCAAGCCCAAGATCAATGAGGACTGGCTGTGTAATAAGGTACAGGGGTGGCGGGCAGCCGTGGCCAGGATTAGACGCAGCTCCGACAGAGGCAGCAGCACCCATCGTCTGGGGCCCATGAGGAGGTGGGGGTGTGGAGTGCAGGTGCTCCGGTCCTGGCCCCGGCTCCTAGCCTACAGACTGAGCCTATACTCAGTGCCAGGCTCTGCCTGCCAAATGCATAACCCTGCCTGGGGTCCCAGTAGCTTTAGAAAGACATATTTACGTAAGTGACAAATTAGCAACAGTATAGGCATGACATGGTGTAGAATGTTGGCTTTGGAGTCAAAGCTGGCTGAAATTCAACTAACCCCGCTACGCCTTGATTCTGGTCACAGTGCTTAGCCACTGTGTGCCTCACTTTCCCCATGTGTAACATGCACATACTGATGATAGCTCTCCCAAAAGGCTATTGGGAGGGTTCGGCCATGTTGGTGAGAGGATAACAGTTGGACAACACAAGCTGACCCAGAGCGAACAGGCTGAGCATTAACTGTTATCGTGAAAGAAAAGCACGGAGTGTTCTGAGAGCACCTGCCTGGTGACTCGAGCTTGAAGGCCACCATGACAACACCCCATCAAATCTGAGACTGGAGGGTAGAACGTGTAGGTTTTGTAGTCACTTCCCTCTCCCCTAAGAGGAAGCTGGGCTCAGCGAAGTGGGACCCGGGTCAGCCTTTAGCTGTGACTTGCTCCTGATCCCAAGGCCCCTGGGTGCCACAGTGGCGGCAGGTCCGCCCTAGAGCCAGCTTTGGGATTCCACAGCTATCTGTCCGTCTGAGACCCAATAGGAAGATGGAGAGCTGTTGCGACTCCTGCCCTCTTCTCAAGAAGTGCTGTGCCTAGTTGGGGGCGTGGCATCTATTGTTGTTGCTGCTGTTGTTGAAGGCCTATCAGAGGGCAGGCCCTCAGCTCCATCCCTCCTGTGTTTCCAGATGTTCCTTGAACCAGAGTGGTCTCCTTGACTCCTTCCTCTCCTTTATCCCTCCCATCCCGTTGGGCACCAGGGCCCATTGCATCAAGTGATGGAAATTTCCCCTTTCCTCCCATGCCATACCCACTCTCCTGCCCCGCTCTTGGAAACCAGCTCCAGCCCCCCACTCCTTCTCTTGCTCAAAACCCTCAACTTCAAATTGAAGCTGAAGATCCTCCATGACTTAGCCGTGTCTTCCCTCCCCAGCCTTGACTTTTGCTTCTCCCTTCCCCTCCTACATCAGCTATGGGAAATCCATGGTTCCCTCTGTTGGGAATCCCTTCCCAGCCAAACTAAAACTTATGGGCACCCCAGATCAGACATGCCTGCTTCTGTGCAGCCCTTCCTGACTGTCCCCAGGTGAGCAACCTGTACCCCTTTCTTGGCTTATTCTCCTCCTGAGCACCTCCCCAGCCCACCCTGAGTGGCAGTCTGTGATGACTGACCTGCCCCTCTGTGCTCCTTGGTCATGAGGGAGAGGCCCCACCCTGTCCACGTGGGGCAAGGCCTGGCACAGAAGCAGTGCTGAGTACCTGACTCTGGAACAGATTTAGAACGTGGTGGAAGCCGGGGAGCCTCCGGAGGCCGAAATAGCCAAGGAAAGTTTCTCAGCAGTAGCAGGAGCCAGTGCAGCCCTGGAGATGGAGGAGGAGTTAGGGTCTGACAAGAGGTGTGCAACGTTGAAGGTTTCTGAATAGGGAAGCATGGTGCAGCAGCAGGGACCTACCGAAGGGACTGAGCAGTAGCCCTGAGGAGGCAGCCGTTGTAACCAGTCGGGGAGCTGGTGATTCCTGAGCTGGGACTTGCACTGAGGACAACTTTGAGATGTGTAAAGGGGAGATTCCCAGGCCTGAGCATGTGCCAGGAGGCTCCTGGCACTCCTGACTGTAGGACCTTCCTGGGACGTTGCTGGGTTCCTTGGGGGAATCTCTGGATTCAAGTTTGGAGGGTGCAGTGCAAAGCCCTGCCTCCTCTGACGGCCTGGCCTGTGCCTCACAGTGTGGTGTCCAGAACTTCAAACGCCGTGAGAAGTGCTTCAAATGTGGCGTGCCCAAGTCAGGTGAGGCCCACATACCTACCTCCCCCCACCCCCCAGGACTTGGGGTGAGTAGAGGCTAAGGGGCCAGGGATCGATCGAGGGTTGGTTTGGGGAGGAAGGGGAGCCAAGGAGCCTCCCGTTTGTCACCAGCCTGTGTCCTACCTCCCCCCATTCCTCGACAGAGGCAGAGCAGAAGCTGCCCCTCGGCACAAGGCTGGATCAGCAGACGCTACCCCTGGGTGGACGAGAGCTGAGCCAGGGCCTGCTCCCCCTGCCACAGCCCTACCAGGCCCAGGGAGTGCTGGCCTCCCAAGCCCTGTCCCAAGGCTCCGAGCCAAGCTCCGAGAACGCCAATGACAGTGAGTCAGTTATTCTTCCCTTCTTTCTCTGTGCCCCAGGGTCTCTGGGCTGAACCCATCAAGACCAGAGAAATGGTAGTAAGCAGAACGTGATCCTCACAAGAGTCGCTGGTTGTCACCTGGTGGGGTGACAGGCCTGTGACATTTGGATGAGCAAAGCAGTAGCAGGTGGGGGGGGGCAGAATGGTGGCCAGAAGTGTTGGGAAGATTTCTTGGTAGATGAACTTGGATCAAGCTGGTACCTGGACTGCTAGTCAGTGTGTCCCCTAGGGGAAGCAGCAGGTGCACAGGCCTGGAGGCCAGGGAACAAGGCACAGTGGGGAGCCACCAAAGAGGGGCTGAAGCAGGCTGCCAGGGGTGCCCTCTAATGCTGAACCCCCTTCCCACAGCCATCATTTTGCGTAACCTGAATCCACACAGCACTATGGACTCCATCCTGGGGGCCCTGGCACCCTACGCGGTGCTGTCTTCCTCCAACGTGCGCGTCATCAAGGACAAGCAAACCCAACTGAACCGAGGCTTTGCCTTTATCCAGCTCTCCACCATCGTGGTGAGGGCGGCACAGGGGGGGGCCGGGCAGCCAGGGTCCCGGCCCCCGGGGGTGGGGAGGAGGGATCCTTCCCCTGCCTCCCACCGCGGTCCCAAGCCTGGAAATGGGGCAATGGAGCCGGGGGCCTCCCCGGGCCTGACCCTTCTGTCCCTGCCTCCCCTCCACCCACACAGGAGGCTGCTCAGCTGCTGCAGATCCTGCAGGCCCTGCACCCACCTCTCACCATCGACGGCAAGACCATCAATGTTGAATTTGCCAAGGGTTCTAAGAGGTCAGGACCCCACCCACGTCCTGCCCAGCTTATCCCAACTTGCGTGGAGCCTCCCATCTTACTCCCAGTCTCCACTGTCCTTCCCAGGGACATGGCCTCCAACGAAGGCAGTCGCATCAATGCTGCCTCTGTGGCCAGCACTGCCATTGCTGCGGCCCAGTGGGCCATCTCACAGGTACTCAGACCCCTCACCCCTCAGCATCCTGGCACCTGGGCTTTCTCAACTTTCCTGTACCCTCTGTTCAAACGGAAGGGCTGACTTGCTTTCCATGGATGCAGAATGCTTTCACACTGGCTGGTGTGGGCCCCTCTCTACCATGTTCTCAGCTCTCTAGACCCCGCCCCTCATATGTCCCCTGTCCTCACCACAGCTGCTTCCCAGTCACCTCCTGGGCTGTCACTTCAAGCAGGGCCCTGGCTGCTGCTGTGTTCTATTGGGTGGGACTTTTCATGTGTTTATATGTATGTACGTATGTATGTATATATATTCATTTATATTATTCTGGATTCATGCAATGTATTGCATACTCCATATTGAGGTTATATATATATGTATGTATGTATATATCAATGTTGCTGAATAAAGAGGAATTTATAAGTGATTGAGAAAAATTGGGAGAAGGAGAATAAAGGAGGATGGTGGCTTCCTTAGTCTAACACCCAACACTTGTACTGCACATACCAGTACCAGCACTGGAAGCACTTGGGTGTGCGTGGATTTTTTTTTTTTTTTGCAGTCTTGTTTTTGGTACTGCTCTGTTCTCTTGTGGCCAGTTATCTTAAGGCTACATGTTTTACTGTCAAGTAGAAACACTAGCCCTATGTATGGGACAGCTGGCTTCTAGCAGGCTCCCCACCCCCACCTCCTGCGCCCCTTCTTGTTCTAATGAGCCCCTCCCACCTGCCCCTCAGGCCTCCCAGGGTGGGGAGGGTGCCTGGGCCACCCCTGAGGAACCACCGGTCGACTACAGCTACTACCAACAGGATGAGGGCTATGGCAGCAGCCAGGGCACAGAGTCCTCCCTCTATGCCCATGGCTATCTCAAGGGCACCAAGGGCCCTGGCATCACTGGAACCAAAGGGGACCCAGCTGGAGCAGGTAAGCCCCAGCATCTCTTCCTGAGCTCATGGTGGGGGCCAGAAGGCAGGGGGTCTGGGCCCCACCATTCACAGGCATCCTCCTTCCCTGTGCATTTCCAGGTCCTGAGGCATCCCTGGAACCTGGAGCAGACTCCATGTCACTGCAGGCTTTCTCCCGTGCCCAGGCTGGTGCGGCCCCTGGCCTCTACCAACAGGCAGCAGCCGATGCCAGCAGTGGCCAGGGTGCTGCTGCCAACAGCCAGGTAAGTGGGCTCCAGGGGATCCCAGGGAGGCAACTGGGCAAGGGTGGCATTGGCAGACCCTGAGCCCTGTTCCCCTGTCTGGCCCCCTGACCAGTCATACACCATCATGTCACCTGCTGTGCTCAAATCTGAGCTCCAGAGCCCTACCCATCCCAGCTCTGCCCTGCCGCCGGCCACCAGCCCCACTGCCCAGGAGTCCTACAGCCAGTACCGTGAGTAGCCACAGCCTATGGGCAGGGATGGAGAGTTCTCAACAAACCAGGGAAGAGCGTGATGACCCCCCTCTCCCCTCCCCCTAGCTGTGCCTGACGTTTCCACCTACCAGTATGACGAGACATCTGGCTACTACTATGACCCTCAGACGGGCCTGTACTATGACCCCAACTCCCAGGTGATGGAGCAGACTGGGGAGGGCTAGGGTGAGACTGGGCAGCTCTCCCTGCAGGTCTCCTTGTC
Organism: Lepus europaeus; assembly: GCF_033115175.1. NCBI lineage: Eukaryota > Metazoa > Chordata > Mammalia > Lagomorpha > Leporidae > Lepus > Lepus europaeus. Next base: position 102,311,279 of record NC_084850.1, on the reverse strand, counting down.
GGCCTTCCCTCATGCCCCCTCTGCCCCCCACAGTATTACTACAATGCTCAGAGCCAGCAGTACCTGTACTGGGATGGGGAGAGGCGGACCTACGTTCCTGCCCTGGAGCAGTCGGCTGACGGGCATAAGGAGACAGGGGCTCCCTCAAAGGAAGGCAAAGAGAAGAAGGAGAAGCACAAGACCAAGACAGCGCAGCAGGTGAACATCGGGCGACTGGCAGGCACCAGCTAGCTGGCAGGTGTCTTCTGACGACCATGTTCTTTCACCTCTGGCCTGCTGTCACAGAGGGTGGTGGGCTGGTGGCTGGGCAGGAGCAGTCACTAGGCCAGCTCTGCTCTTGGCCTGTTCAGTGCGTGGCAGGGCGGCCCACCCCCGGGAGGTGGCTCGCACTATTTCAGTGAGCCCTGGCAGCTTTCCTCTGCCCTTGTGGGCAGCCTCGCACCACTGTTGGGGGTGTGTGTGTGTATAGGAGTGCGTCCTGCCGAGGACTTTCCACAGGCCCTGGAAGAAAGGCCTTGCTGTGTTTCGTAGTGGGCAGCGGGAGGGAGGCTCTGTGTCTGTCTGGGCAAATGGTCTGACAGTGGGGTGCAGCATTTAGGGGCAGATGCTAAGTGCTGGCTTACCGACCTGGCGGCTTCTAAACATGGCGGTGAGCACAGGGGGCAACGTGGAATACAGCATTGCATCACGTGCGTAAATGGACAGTCTTGTGCACTTCCGAAGGCTAACGTGGAGACAGCAAACGGGACGGTGTGGGCACCTGTCGGGACATAGGAGCGCACACAGAAAAGGGCTTGACGGAGCAGTGGTGCCGGATGGCAGGGCAGTGGGAACTCAGCACCCCCTGCGTCTCCCACCTGTTGCTTACTCTGTACCAGACTCCCGTTGTGTGCTGGGCCTGCCACTCTACCCAGACTGTTTCTATCCCCTTGCCATTGCAAACCGGGGTGGGGTGGAGGTATTCCGAGATGAAGTTGGTAGGGACCAGGGAGCCAAGTGCTTCTCTGGCCCTGGTCACAATTTTGAGGTTGCTCTGGGTGTGAGGGGGGAACCGAGGAAGGGTTAAGAGGAAGTTATTTTAGGGGGAGGGCAAGTAGTTGATGAAAGTGTGGAACTCAGAGCCACAGGCAGCCCGTTGCAGTGGTTCAGACCAGGGAGGCATGCTGGGTAGCTGGGCCCCAGGGTAGGAAGCAGCCAGGCTGCTGCAAGGTTTGTGGGTCAGTGGGTGCCATCGGTGGCCCCAGCAGCCTGAGGGCTCCTGGGAGCCTCACCCCTACTTTCATGCCCAGATTGCCAAGGATATGGAACGCTGGGCCCGCAGTCTCAACAAACAAAAAGAAAACTTCAAAAACAGCTTCCAGCCTATCAGCTCTCTGCGAGATGACGAAAGGCGGGAGTCAGCCACCGCGGATGCTGGCTATGCCATCCTGGAGAAGAAGGTGTGTTGTGGCTTCCCCACACCCCACCCTGCAATCCCGCCTTTCCTCCAGGGCCTCTGTGGAGTCCCTCGATATCTCTCCCTCCACTTCAGGGAGCACTGGCCGAGAGACAGCACACAAGCATGGATCTCCCGAAACTGGCCAGCGACGACCGCCCAGTGAGTGCCCTGGGCCCAGAGGGGCAAGGGAGTTTTCTTTGGCCAGGCCTGACCGCCCACCCTCACCCTCTGCAGAGCCCACCGCGGGGGCTAGTGGCAGCCTACAGCGGGGAGAGTGACAGTGAGGAGGAGCAGGAACGCGGGGGCCCTGAGCGCGAGGAGAAACTCACAGACTGGCAGAAGCTGGCCTGTCTGCTCTGCCGGCGCCAGTTCCCCAGCAAGGAGGCGCTCATCCGGCACCAGCAGCTCTCGGGGCTCCACAAGGTGACTGAGGGGAGGGTTGGTGGGACACCTGGCGCCCGGTGCCCAGCGCAGTCCAGCCGCCTCACTCCATGTCCCATCCTCTGCAGCAAAACCTTGAGATTCATCGGCGAGCCCATTTGTCGGAAAACGAGCTGGAAGCGCTCGAGAAGAACGACATGGAGGTGAGTTGCGACCCACTCCTGGGCCCCGTCTCCTCCATCCTTCCGAGTCTCCATCCCCTCAAGTTCTTTAGCCAGGTGTGATGCCTTGAGCGCCATCAGCCATCTCACACCCTTGTCCCTGCAAGGCTCCTTTCCCGCCCAGCTCCCCCCCCCCCACCACTTGGACCCACGCTGTCCTGACCCTTATGACCTGCGGGCCAGATGGAGCTCCCCGTGAGGCCCCCCCACCCCAGCAACCCCTGCCCAGGTCTCCCAAAAGCAGTGGCCAGCTCCCCAGCATGCAAACACACAAACGCGCACACACTTGCAGCAAATGAAGTACCGGGACCGTGCCGCTGAACGCAGAGAGAAGTATGGCATCCCCGAGCCTCCCGAGCCCAAGAGGAGGAAGTACGGCGGCATAGCGGCAGCCTCTGTGTGAGTGCGCGGGGCTGGGCGAGGGGGCCCGTGGCTTGCAGGCCAGCCGCTCACACTGCACGCTGTCCCCTGCCCCCTGCAGGGACTTTGAGCAGCCCACTCGGGATGGGCTGGGCAGTGACAACATCGGCAGTCGCATGCTCCAGGCCATGGGCTGGAAAGAGGGCAGCGGCCTGGGCCGTAAGAAACAGGGCATCGTAACACCCATTGAGGTGAGTCTCCAGTGCTCCCAGCCCTGTCCCCCAGGACCCCCCGCTGCATCCCTCAGCCAGCCTGACAGAACCTGCCTCCCTTCTTCCCTCACACAGGCCCAAACACGGGTGCGGGGCTCCGGCCTGGGTGCCCGGGGCAGCTCCTATGGGGTCACCTCCACCGAGTCCTACAAGGAGACACTGCACAAGACAATGGTGACCCGCTTCAACGAGGCCCAGTGAGCAGCTGCAAGAACATCTTCTTCTTACATTATTGAGTTTCCATCCTGGGGCAGGGGATGATGATGCGTGGGTGGTTAGAGGGAGATCCTGCTCCCATCCACCAGCCTGCTCCTCCACCAGAGCAGCCCTGACCAAATCAAAGTTGGAGTTGGTGACTTTTGTTGGAAAATTGGGCTGGGGTCATGTTCTTTTTGTAATAAAACTTGAAAAGTCTGCATCTTGCGGCTCTTCTTTCTCATGCCCTAGAACCAGGGACACAGACGTAGATGGACAGGAAGGGCGTTGTGGTGCAGCGGCTTAAGCCGCCATTTGGGATGCTGGCTTCCATACCTGAGCACGTGAGATGAAGTCCCGCCTCTGCTTTCTGTCCAGCTTCCTGCTAAGGCGTATCCTGGGAGGCAGCGGATGATGACCCAAGTACTTGGGTCCCTGCCACCCACGAGAGAGGCTGTGTTGGAGTTCCGGGCTTCTGGCTCAGCCCCAGCCCCAGCCATTGCAGGCATCTGGGAAGTAAGCAAGTGGATGGAAGTTTTGTCCCTCTTGGGCTCTGACTTTTAAATAAATAACTTAAAAAGAAAGAAAAGTGAGATCTTTGACAGGCCAACATCAGTGGCCATGATAGCATTCAGTATTTGGCACATGCTGGCTACTACAGAATGGGGTTCTGGCCTGTCCCCCAACCCACAAGATCCTAGGCATGGCCCCTCTCTCTTGTCAGGGTCCAGCAGGTCATGCTCTACCAGGAAGTCCAGCACCACGAGGTTCGAAGTCCCCCTAGATCAGAACCAGTACTGGGTACCCCCACTTCCACCCCCTGTCCTTGCTTGCTGTCCCCAGATTAAACTTGGCCTATGATCCCCAGACTAAACTGTATTTTGCCATCCCTGGATCTGGGGACAGTGCCCTCAGCACTTCCATGGAGAAAACAAGCACTCAGGGCCCAGGGACATGCTGACTGGAGGGGTAGATTGAGGAAGCCCAGCCTGCAAATCCCAGGTCCCAGGAATACCGTTGGGGGAACCGTTCACATCCACTCAGGTCGCCATCCTCTGAAGAGATCGCCACAGCGCCCCGTGCCCTCTGCTCTGCATGCTGATTCTGCGACATGTGCTGTGGCTGCCTTCTGCCAGACCTTAGCGGGCTGGGCTGTGAATTGGGTCCAGGAGCCCACCCCCACGCACATACACAGGCTTATGAGATGAGGGTGGGAAGGAGGTGGTGCCAGAGGAGCAGTCCCTCCCCCATTAGACATTGTGACTTGACCCTGTGTCAGTTGTGAGGGTTGGGACTAGAAAGTAGGGGGGCCCTAGGGGTGGGATGGTGCTGATCGGATATGGAAGTGTTGCCCAGTGAGGGGAGGGGAGAGGGAATAGGAAAAGAGGCAGCCTGAGCCTGAGTCTCAGGACGAGTGTGCCTTTGAGCCAAGACACCCCCACATTCCACTCTCAGAGTCTTTTACACCTTCATACCTCATTGGCAGTGGTAGACAATGGTACAGCCACCGGAGAACTGCCTGTTTTCTATGAAGTTCTACACACACTCACCTCGTGACCCAGAAATTCCACTCCCAGGCACTTACCCAAAATAAATGCGAAGGTGTCAATCAAAAGACTTGTGGGGGTGGGTGTGACTTGTGCATCTTGCAGCTTTTGGTATTTGTGGGGGCCCTGGAACCAATACCCTTCAGATATGAGGGACAGTTCTGTTTTCTTCCTTCTTACTTGAGAATTGCTTTGGTGATCTTTGCCTAACCTGTTATGTGATTTACATATGATGAAAAGTAGATTTTAATTATAAAGCTTGTTGAATTTTTTTTAACCTAAGAACCCATTTGATCAGCACTCCATCAAGAATCCTTTCATCATTCCAGGAAACTGCCTTGCAACCCTTTCCAGTAGATAACACCAACCCAATTTCAACCTTCTCTGACCACTGTTCTGCTTGATGTAGAACTTCATATACATACAGTCATACAGTAGATGCACGTGTAGGTTCCACGCACATACTATGCCATTTTATACTCTTTTGTGCCTGGTTTCTTTTATTCACTATGTTTGTGAGATTCATCCATGCTGATTGTTTCTTTAAAGACTTTTTTTTGTGAAAGAGATCTTCCATTTGCTCCCCAGATGGCCACAATAGCCAGGGCTGAACCAGGCCAAAGCCAGGAGCCAGGAGTTTCATCCGGGTCTCCTACATGGGCAGCAGGGGCCCAAGCACTTGAGCCATTTTCTATTGCTTTCCCAGGCCACAGCAGAGAGCTGGATTGGAAGTGGAGCAGCCGGGTCTCGAACCAGTGCTCAGATATGGGATGCCAGCTTAGTTCGGTGCCACAGCACCAGCCCCATTCTCCTCTATATTTTGAATCATCTCTAGGTTACTTACAATACCTAAAACATTGTAAATGCTTTGTAAATATGTGTTACACACTATTGCTTAGGGAATAATGACAAGAAAAAAAATCTCTACATGTTCAGTACAGATGCAGGGTTTTTTTCTGAATATTTTCAATCCATGGTTGGTTGAATCCACAGGATGCAGAACCCATAAATATAGAGGGCCAGTTCAATGAAGAGAAAAGCACTGAGCCGGCACCGCGGCTCACTAGGCTAATCCTCCGCCTTGCGGTGCCGGCACACCAGGTTCTAGTCCTGGTCGGGGTGCCGGATTCTGTCCCGGTTGCCCCTCTTCCAGGCCAGCTCTCTGCTGTGGCCGGGGAGTGCAGTGGAGAATGGCCCAAGTGCTTGGGCCCTGCACCCCATGGGAGACCAGGATAGGCACCTGGCTCCTGCCATCGGATCAGCACGGTGCGCCGGCCGCGCGGCCATTGGAGGGTGAACCAACAGCAAAGGAAAACCTTTCTCTCTCTCTCTCTCTCTCTCCACTCTGCCTGTCAAAAAATTAAAAAAGAAAAGCACTGATGAACTAAGGAGTAAAGTATGACAGATCAATAAAATTAAAAGCAGAATCTTTGCAGTAAAGGGAAGATGCCTGGCAAAACCAATCAGTTAAAGAAACTAATGGTGCTTAAATTTGTTTTTTAATTTGAGAGGTGGAAAGACAGACAAGAAGCTCCCACCCACTGATTCACTCCTCAAATGCCTGCAACAGCCTGGCCTGGGTTGGGGAAGGGCTGAAGCCAGGAGCCCAGAACTCAATCCAGGCCTCCCACATGTGTGTCAGGAGCCAAGGTGACTTGAGCCATCACTGCTGTTTCCCAGGGTCTACATTAGCTGGAAGCTGGAGTCAGGAGCTGCAGTGTTGGGTATTGAACCCAGGTGCTCCGATGTTGGACATGGCCATCCTAACTTTTTTTGAAAGACAGAGCACTACCATCTGCTGGTTGGCCGGGGCTGGTCCAGGAAAGGAGCCAGGAGTCAAGAGCTGGGATTGCAATCCAGGTCTCCCAAGATTGTGGCAGGAACTCCATCACCTGCTGTCACCTAGAGTGTGCATTAGCAGGAAGCTGGAACTGGGAGCAGAGCCAGGACTCATGCACAGGCACTACGATATGGGATGCAGGCATCCCAAGTGGCATTTTTTACCACTGACCCAAATTCCTACCCTACAACAGAATTTTTAAAAATGAAAAGAGAGCCAGTTTTGTGGTGCAGTGGGTTAAGCCACTGCCTGCAACGCCAGCATCCCATATGGGCTCCAGTTTGAATCTCTGGTGCTCCACTTCCAATCCAGCTCCCTGCTAGTACAACTGGAAAAAAAGTGGAATATGGCCCAAATACTTGGGCCACTGCCACCCAGGTGGGAGACCCGGATGGAGTTCCTGGCTTCTGACTTTGGCTTGGCCCAGCCCTTGTCTTGACCATTGAGGAACAGTGGTTTTTCTTTTTTTTTCTTCATAATATTTGTTGAACTCTTAGTGTAGGATTAATCTTATAAGTATAAAGTTAACAGAAAATAGATCTTTGTAAAAAAAAATAAGGGAATAAGAGAGGGAGGAGGAAGAAAGGTGGGAGTGTGTGTGGGAGGGATGGTAGGGTGGGAAGAATCATTATGTTGCTAAATTTGTATATATGAAATGCATGAAGTTTGTATACCTTAAATAAAATGTTTCTAAGTTAAAAAATAAATTACTTGAAACTTACAAAAATTTCAAGTCTGTTTCACTTATAGATGTAACAATGTTTAATAAAATGTTACTGATGGAATTAGAAAATTAACAGATGGGGTCGGCATTGTGGTGTAGTGGTTAAGCCTCTGCCTGCAGCCCTGGCATTGCATATGGGCACAGGTTCGAGTCCAGGCTGCTCCACTTCCAATCCAGCTCCCTGCAAACAGTATGGGAAAGCACTGGAAGATAGCCCAAGTGCTTGGGCCCCTGCACCCACGTGGGAGACCTGGAGGAATCTCCTGGCTCCTGGCTTTGGATAGGCCCAGCTCCGGCTGTTGCGACCTTTTGGGGAGTGAACCAGTGAATGGAAGACCTCTCTCTCTCCCCCCCTTCCTTTCAAATAAAAAATAAATGAATCTTTAAAAAAGGGGGAGAGGGGTTAATGTAAACACCCAGCCCCTCTGAGAAGCTGTGGACAAACAGGCACTTTCATATAGCACTGGGGGCAATGATGAATGGTGCAACCCCTCACCCATCCTCTCTCTTTCTGGCCCACTTTCCTACTGCCACACTTTTTGTCCAAATTGTTCTCTCCAACTGGAATGCCCTTCCCTTGCCCTGTGAAAGTCCAAATCCTGTCTCAATGACTCTCATTTGGCGACAATCCATTCTTCAGAGAACTCAGCCACAGCCATGAATGGCTTCAGTGGTCACTTCTCATGTTCCCCAAATCCTTATCTCCAGGGCAGACCTTCCTTATAGCCCCCAAATGTCAGACCTGCTCTCCAACTGTTTCCTCTCTACTTGGGGATGTCTAAGAAGCACCTCAAATGTAACAGCATCAACACCCAACTCCTGCTTTTGTTCCACACCTGCTCCCAATAGAGTATTTTCCATGCCAGTTCATGGCTACCCCATTCTTCCAGCTGCTCAGGCTGGGAACCTGGGGGTCAGCCAGGACTCCTCTTTTCTACACCCTGGTCTGCTCTCGGCGAACCCTGGCATCTTTATCTTCAGAATCAACCCAGAATTCAATCCCTCCTTAACTACTTTCATCACCTTGATCTGAACCTCCATCATCACTTCCTAGAATCTTGCAGGAGCCTTTCTGCTGGGTTTCCAGCATCCACCTTTCCCCCTAAACTCCATTCTCCAGGTGCTCCCATATAACATGTGGGCATACCAACCCCAGGTTCAGCCAGATGTCCCTGCTTAGATAGAAAAATCCTACCATTGCATTACAATTACTCATCGTGATACAATTCAGCACAGGAACACGCGATAGGTATATTGTGGGCACTATGCAGCTACATCCCATATCCAAGTGCTGGTTTGCAGCCAGGTTGCTTGGCTTCTGATCCAGCTCCCTGCTGATGCGCCTGGGAAGGCAGCAGCTGATGGCCCACGTGCTTGGGTCTCCACCCAAGTGGGAGACCCGGATGGAGTCCCAGGGGCAGCCGTTTGGAGAATGAACCAGGTGGAAGATCACTCCTTGTGTCTCTCCCTCTCTCTCTCAATTACTCTGCCTTTCAAATACATATATGCATATATAATTTTAAAAATGCCGGATCCCCATTGTTAAGTGATGCACAACTAGATACACTTTATATACTCATACAATAAACACATTTCGATATTTACTGACATTTATTATACACAAACATGTAAATTATTCACCATCAACAGTACCTATTAGTAGCTTTGGGATCCGCAAGGAGGAAGGCCTATACTTCCGGGAATGGAGAAGTCCCTACCAGTACTTGCGGGGAAGAAAAGTCCTTGTCAAGGTCCCTGCGGGTGCCTAAAGGTCAACCAATGAGGATCAGACCTGCCTCAACCTTTAACCCCCGTGCCCTGAATCTATAAAAGGAGCTCTCCCAGTCTCTGACGCGCGACTTCCCCGCCCCGCTCTGTTGCTCTGTTGGGGCCGTGGAACCTTGCCCAGGTGCGTCTGCCTGGGAAGATTTGTTACCCGCCGGACACCTTGCACCTATCATGTTATATAGGATGTAGTCGTTATATGTATGCTTTATTACATATAATGTATGTCATATAGTCACAGATATCATTATAACATACTTAAATGTGGGACCATAATTTTTACTTATTTGCTACGTTTATAGTCTATCTCTCACGCTGGAATGTCCGCTGCATAACGGCAAGGAAGACGAGCCAGCACCTGGCCCACAGCCATAAACGTCATATGAACAAACTTCGTTGGTCACCTAAGCCTCAACCTTTCCATCTGCAGGATGGGTGTGTCTTTCCATCTGGGGGCACCTCTACGTTCCATTCCCTCTTCCCATCGCCTCAGAGCAGGGATCCAGGAATTCCACAGCCCAGGCTTAAATTTTCTCATAGTCGGGGCGCTGATGCCCACCACGTGCACCAAGCACTAGCCAGAGGGGACTACCAACCCCAGCATGCCTCGCGGACTGGGGCTGTACCACAAGCTGTAGGGGTATCTGGAACTGAAACTTGAGCCGGCGGCACGGGAGCACGCGCGCTCGCCCCTCTAGCAATGCGTCGGTGGTACATCCCAGGCCCGGGGCCCTCTAAGGCCCCGCGCTTCCGAGCTCCGCGCAAACTCTGGCTCTCTAGTACACCGGAGGTGGTTTTCTCTTCCGTTGCCCCGTGGCTTCGGCTCATCTCCAGCAGGAAGGCGAGGCTTCCGCCCGGCATAGGGGGTGAGCTGGAGCACCATGCCCCCAAGCCCCTGGACAGCATTTGGAGAAGGGTGCTCCCCTAAACCCCAACTTCGGGGGTCCCCTAATGGGTGTACTTGGAGCCTCTGGGCCCGGGATGGTATTTAGAGGTGTCTGCTTCTGAGGAGACCCTTCGGAGCTGGCGTTTGGGAACTCCGGGGCGGGATTAGGGAGTCTGTTTTGGAAGTACCCCCTCGGACGCTGGTTTACGCAGGTAGAGGCTGGGGGGAGGTGTTTGGGTCCGTGCATGGGTGCCCTATCTGTGGGCAGCATATGGGCTCTTCCGCAAGGGCAGAGTGGAAGTTTGAGGTTACTTAAGTCAAGGCGGGATTTGGGCAGGGTTTGCTTGTTTCGGGACGGGTTCAGGACCAACGTGGCATTGTGGGGGTGTCTGTGGTCTTTGTGACTTCTGAGTCTCTGATGAAGTCCTTGAGCTTGGCTCCTCGGGGCGGTGAGCCTGGACACGTCGGGGCCCAGACCCCGAGAGAGGACCCCCTCCAGCTCAGGCTGGGAAAGGAACTGTCTGCCAGGCTTCTCCTGAGCGGACGTAATGCCACCGGGCCTTTTTTGGCTGCGGCTTCATTCATTATTCATGAGGAGGAGGGGCTGTGGTGGGAAGCTGATTGCCTTCTTCGCACCTGGTGTCCCCTGGCGGTCTGGGCTGTGAATTGTTCACGAAGCGGCGGATCAGGGTGCCGAAAGGGAGTGCTGAAAGGGTGTTCTGATTTTGCCGCCCAAGCTAGAGTTTACTGATCATTCACAGAGGTGAGTAGGTAGCGCCCGGAGTTTTCTGTGGCTTTTCTAGGGGTATTGTGCATAATTCACAAGGGGCGTGGCTTCCACCCGCCTCATCTGCCTGTTCCGTGGTTAGCTTTCCCTTATAGGTTCCAGGGTTTAAGCCTTGCCTCTAGCGAAGGGATAAGGCCTCGTGCACTGGACATTTTTTATGGGGCAGCCATCGCAGATTACCAGCGGAGGCTCTGAATTCAAATCAGTCCTTGCCAGTGGTGTGGTGTTTGGCAAATCTTTCTGTGAGCCTAAAAAAGGTATGAGGGTAATGATTCGCTTCCACTCATTTCGATACTTTATTAGCCTAGTTAATCTTCACAACAATCCTAGGAGGTAGGTTATTATTATCCCACTTCATAGATGAGAAAACTGGGGCACAGGGAGACTAATTTGTCTTAATGTTACACGGTCAGTGAGTGGCTAAGCCACGATTCAAACCCGAGGAGGAGTCTACGTCTCATGTCCGTAGTCTTGGTAACGCAGCGTCATAATGCGTCCCCCGCCCTATATAAGAGCGCTCCTCCTAATGCTAGTCCTATACCACTTAACTATGTATCAAGCACCGTTTTGAGTCCTTTCTACATATTAACTGATTTAAAAATCCATCTCAAGGTAAGTTATCGCTGTAATTCCCATCTTATAGATAAACAATAGCCCAAGTTGAGAATTTCTCTATTGGCTGGGTGTATATACTTACACATAACTAATTTTATGCTAACAGGAATAAATATTTGCCTTTTACCTTTATATTAATATATATATATATATATTAAAACGCAACAGTGCCTCGAGCCAGCACTGTTCTAAGGCTCATTCTATAATTCACAGTCGCTGCTTTCCGTAATAGCTCATTTTATCTCTATGAGGTGCATGCGTTCTGCTACTGTGCCCATCTTAAGACTCTGGAAACTGAGGCACCTGCCAAAGACCTGTGAGTCTGGATTTGGTTGGATTAAGGCAGCCCTGGTTCCTGAGCAGTTAGTCGGGGAGTGTTGGGGCTACACTCCCCCTGGGTTTCCCCTGTGGCTCTGTGGTGTCTTCTATTGCTCGCGAATGGGAAGGCGTGGCCATGTCGCCCTGACTATAGTGTCTTAATCCCTATTTGCTGGTTGGCGCTCTCTCGAGTGTTTCTGTCCGCCCAGTCTCATGCATAATTCATAAAGTGGGTGGGACCTTTCTTGACCTCTCTGAGTCTCCAGGTTGAGCTGCTGCAGTAGCAGTATTCATTATTCAGTAGCAGAGGGAGTAGGTGCTCCCTGCGGTAGCCCAATTTAGATGCAGCAATAGGCGGGCCCGCCCCTTTTGTTCCAGCCCACTGGGCCTCATGCATTATTCATGATTAAGCTGTAGCTTTGGTCTCCTTGGCTTCTGGGCTGCTGCAAGATCATTCATTATTCATGAGCGGTGGGGGTGTGACTTGCATGTTGTAACGTCGGCTTTCTGGCTTCTGGGTGTTAGTCTACCATCTACTCGGCTGCAGTTATGACTTGTGATCAGAAAGCATGGCCTTGAGGGCCTTTCTTGGTTTCTGTTACAGCGTGGTGGCAGCAATTCAATCCTTCGTGTTCCATGGGGCGTGGCCTCTGGTTTACCTGTTTTCCTAGTTATTGCTTCCGTAGCCACCAGGTGGAGCCGTTCCTCTTCTAAACGAATGAGTAACAACCTGCCAGGGAAGATTATACATGATTCATGAACGGGCGCGGCCCTCCTGCATCCGGGTTTCTGGGGGTGGGACCCAAGGTTTTGTTCCGGCCTTGGGCTTCGTGGCCGCCATCTTGTGTCGGCGGGTGAGGTGAAGGAGGTAGCAGGGACGACCACAACCACAACGGCCGGGGGAGGAGGCAGCGGCGGCGGCGGCGATTCTAGGCGGCCCAGGCGGTGGGGAGAAGGAGGAGGGTGGCGGCCGGGCTTGGCTTCGGCTCCTTGAGGAGTTGGCGGCGGCACGACCCGGGGAACCGGCATTGGTAAAAAACAGCCTATCTCAGTGCAGGGGCAAGGGTGTCGGGAGGCATTGGAGGGGCATGAACCGGCAGCGTGCTAGGCTGATGTCGGGGCGGGCCATGGTGATTTGGACACCGAGGATCGGTGGCAGGATGGGGTGTGTGCGTGGTGGGGGTGCAGATTCTGGGGCGGGGCAGGTTTTTCCCTTCCAGGACCACCCCATTCCCTCGGGCTCTCAAATCTGACCTTGGGGTCAGTTGCGGGATCTGCTTTTAGAGACTTGAGCCCAATATCCTTAGTTGGGGACCCGATCCTATCCGGAACCTGGTACTGCAGATCACAATCCCCCGCCCCCCACCATTCCCTAAAGGAGACTCTGGGATCAGCATTTGCTGATCAAAGCCGCGTGCCATTGGATGCGTTAAAGACCTGCTCCCAGAATCTCCCTTGCAACATCTCAGGAGCCCTTCGGGATTGGCCTTTGTGGCTTCCAAGAGAGGCTAGAACTTGCAGAGAGACTACATGGCCTTCATTTTTGAGAATCTTCTCTAGCATTTTCTTTCAGGACCCTCCCCCCACACACCCCCACCCACCCCTGGGCCCTCAAACACACACCAGCTGCCCTGAGAGCTTCCCTGGGGGCTTACACCCTGAGAAAGGCCATTTGGTCCTGGCTTTCCTATCAGTCTCCCTTGTGGCATCTCATGGATCTCCCAGCAGGGGTGTCTCCATTCCTGTTCAGAGGCTCCTTCCAAGCCCAGAGTCTGCCCTTAGAGACCTCTGTTTGCAGGCAACAACCCCCCCCCCCCCAGGGTTTTTTTTGCCGTGTTTCTGGCATTCAGAGATTACCCCTCGAAGGCCTTAGCATCTTACCCATCAGTGTTAAAATCCCCCCCCCCCCCCGCAGTGTCTTCGCAGGGGCCCAGACCCCCCAGGGAGGAACTGTAGAGACAACAGCAGTCCTCCATCAGGGGTCCCCTGTGGCCATCTGCTCGTGCAGGCCCCTTCCCTCGGGGACTTGGCTCCCCAGACCCAACTCCTTAGTTTCAGCTGCTTCTCATGGATCTCTCAACCTCTCATCAGGCCCCAGCTTTTTCAGCCCAAGGGCATTCCAAGCCCCTCAGCCTCCCAGGGACCCCAGTGTCCCTGGCAGATGTCCCTTCCCTCCAGCAGGCTCTCTTGTTCTCCGGACAGAGTAGAACCGCCCCCCACCCCCACCCCTTTCTCAGCTTCTACTCCGTGTGCACGGGGTGGGGGGGGAGTGGGATGTAGAGATGCCTGACCCCAGCTGGAGACCTAGGCGTGACCGGTGTGTGTCTGCTCAGCTTCTCTCCCTTTGATGCCGGCAGAGCTGAGCCAGGCCCTTTGTGCTCCATCAGAGATCCTGCCTTGGAGGCCTGTCCGCAGGGACCTCTCCCAGCTCCTCAGCATCCACCCTCACCCCCGCCTGCTGGCACTCGGGCATCCATGTCCGAGACACCTCTTGCCCTGCAAGTCCCTGGCAGTTTTTGTTCAAAGGTTTCTTTTCTGCCGCCTGCAGCTGTTCCCCAGAGTCCCTCAGAGCCGCAGTGTTCCCCTGGTGGAGCATGCATCTCCCTGCAGGCCCCAGCAGCTTCCTGCAGCTTCTTGAGGTTCAGCGAGCCCCTACCCATTCCCTGGGCACCCTCCGTGAGCTCCAGCAGCATCCCTCCCACCTCCCTGCAGCCTCTGGAGGCCTCCAGCGCAACTGCCCTGCCCTTCCCCAAAAGATCCTTTTGCAGAGACCCAGACTGATCGGATCTTTCTCACCACCCTCCCCCAGCTGCCCTCCTCCCCATCTTCTAACACCCCCTAGTCCATCTCTCTGAGAGCCTCCTCGTGCACAGACAACCGCTTCCTGAGGCCCTTCTCTCGCTTTCCCAAAGGGCTTCGTAGTTGTTCTCTCTCTGGGAAACTTTGACAGGCCCCAGCCTCCCTTCTCCTGCCTTGGCTCCTCTCTCCTGGTTGGGTGGCCCCAGGCCTGCTGCCTCAAACCTACTGGAGGACTCCTCCCTCGAACCTTCTCTGCTTTGGGGATGGAGTAAGCTCAGGCTTCAAAATGATTGGTTTGGAGACCCCCGGTTAAGTCTTAAAGGTCTATGAAGTCCCAGGCCAGCTTTGCCAAATGATCCCCAATATATGTGCCTTCTGGGGAATCTGGGTGAATGCTGCCAGAGTAAGGCTTGAGACTGTCTTCTCCTTTTTCTGACCCTGGGGATGTTTGGCTACTCTGCAGGGGTTTTTGCCCCAGGCCCCTTCAACTTGGCCTTGAGAGTAGGGCAGTTCCAAACCTTTGCAATTGGACTCTACCTGGGAGCAGCCCTTTAAGCCTCCTAGCAGCCCCTCCAGGACAGTCCTTTTGTCTCAGCTGTTCGAGATGATGGGGCTCAGCAGAAATGAGCTCCTTGCCCAGATCTGAAAGCCAGCAAGTGGGACGTGTGAAATTGCCTTTGTCTCTCTGCTCACCCATCGAGGCTTTTCCTACCTAGGTTGGCTCTTAGCACTGCCAGCCATTCAGCCGGCAGACTCAGGCTCTAGCCAGCCTCCTGCCTCCCCTCATGTCCTTAGCCCTTGGAGGTTGGGAGGGTGGGCTCTGAGCTGAGTCCCGACTCCATTCTCCCAGGACGCGTTCAGCAAACTCCCCACCAGCTAACTGCATGACTGTGGGTGAGTGAATGGGTTCTCAGAGCCCTTGCTTTTCCCACTTGCGGTATGGGCATAAGGCTGTGTAGTTCGTGGGCACTGTTAGGGTTAGACCAAACCGTTTACCCTGTGGTTGACAGGCACTAAGCTCTTGGTAGGTGATAGGAAGCTCTTGTCGTTGTGGTCAGTGCAGAGGTATGACAGGTGGAATCTTAGGTAGACTGATGGCCCTGGGTGTGATCAGGGGTCACCAGGGGCTCGGTGTAGGAGGACATGGGTGTGAGTGAAAGGCTCAGTGCTCAGAGGAGCAGTGGGGCAGAGGGGAAATGTTTCTGGATCCAGTGACACACACACACTGCACCACTGCCAGATTTCTCTTCCAGGGCACACTTGTTCTGTCTCTGGGAGCTGGCACGTGACCTCCAGCAAGTTACTTGACCTCATGGGCTCAGGGTTTCTCATTTGTGCGGTGAGGACACTAAACTGCCCTGCAGGGTCAGGACCATTGGGATGAAATGTGATAATACCGGGAGGTAGCCTGGGCTTCGGAGTCAGCAGATCCTAGTCTCTTCCCAGCTTAGCCACACTCTGGGAATTTTGATCAAGTCACTAACCGTGTCTGAATGCAATTTTTTTTCCTTCGCAGTGTGAGTTGGGGGCTATTAATAGTAGTCCAAAGCTGGCGGGGAGGCCCCCTGAGGACAGAGGGAGGCAAGGCTCATGAAGTGTTAGTTTGTATCAGGGGCTCCACTTGTAACCAAGACTTGGAAAGTATGTATTTGCATTTGCTTTTCCTTTCTTCCTGCAACATTGTGTTTTGTTTTGTTTCCCTTTTTTAACCTGGGCCAGCTCTCACGCAAAGCTGGGGTTAGGGGGTTGGACTTTGTAAAACTGCTGCCGGAGCCACTCTGGAGAGTAGGTTCTCAGCAAGGTGTCTCCTGCATCAGGCCACCCTGCTGGATGTCCAGGCCTCCTTTCCCTCTCCCACCCTCCTCCCCTTTCCTCCCCCTGCCGTCCGTGGGATGGAGGGAGAGGAGAATGGTTGCTTATTACTGCTTGCCTACTCCGTGCCAGGCTTCTCGGTCTGTGTTTTTTCTCACCTCAGCCCCGTGGGTAAGGTAAGTGGTAGTATCGCCTCTCCCTGCCCCCATTTTACAAATGAGGAAACTGAGGCCCATAAGAGTTCGATTACAGCTGCCAAGGAGTAGCTGGCTAGAGACTTGAAAACTGGAGCTGTCCTGAAGCCACATACGTTTGCTGACTTCTCCACAATGTGTTTTTGTTACTCCCGTCATCCTGCAGGATTGGAGTCTGTCCGTCACTACGCTGGGCTGGGGCGAGGCAGCTGGCTCAGTGGTGAGCTGCATGGATCTGCCAGCCACACCACCTGGGTTCAGCTCTTACCTCTGACGGCTGAGTGACCTTGGGCAAGTCACCTCACCAATCTGCCTGTCTCCTCTTGTGTAAAATGGGGGGACTCATGTGGGACTCATGTTGAAGTCGTCCCCTGCAGTTCCCACCAACCAATCAAGTAATGTCCTCGTGGGCACCAGGCTCACCCCTGCCTTCTTCTTGCCCTCCAGATGTCCAGCTCGCCGCTGTCCAAGAAACGTCGCGTGTCCGGGCCTGATCCAAAGCCGGGTTCTAACTGCTCCCCTGCCCAGTCCGTGTTGCCCCAAGTGCCCTCGGCGCCAACCAACGTGAGTGTCTTCTCTCTGGAGACCGGCAGGTGGGAAGGTGTCCCGCTCCTGCCTGTCTTCCTGACTCTGCGCGTCCTCTCCCTCCCTAGGGAATGGCGAAGAACGGCAGTGAAGCAGACATTGATGAGGGCCTTTACTCCCGGCAGCTGTAAGTGGGGCCGAGGCTGGGCTGAGAGCTGGGAGGCGGGGTACTGCGAAGGGAGGGTTGGGTGGGCCGGGCCCTGACCTGGAGTGCCCCTTAACCTGACAGGTATGTGTTGGGCCATGAGGCGATGAAGCGGCTCCAGACATCCAGCGTCCTGGTGTCAGGCCTGCGGGGCCTGGGAGTGGAGATTGCGAAGAACATCATCCTTGGCGGGGTCAAGGCCGTGACCCTCCATGACCAGGGCACGGCCCAGTGGGCTGACCTCTCCTCCCAGGTACCTCGCTGCCCCCTCGCCTGCTGCTGAGAGACCAGCTCCTCTGGATGCCATCTCCCTTGACCTTTCTCCCGTTGTAGTTCTACCTGCGAGAGGAGGACATAGGGAAAAACCGCGCTGAGGTGTCACAGCCCCGCCTCGCTGAACTCAACAGCTACGTGCCTGTCACTGCCTACACTGGGCCTCTGGTTGAGGACTTCCTCAGTGGTTTCCAGGTACCTTGGGGGTACCACACAGCCTCTTGCCTCTTGTGCAGATCCCATCTCTGGGGTGCTCAGCACTTGCTTAATGGGCTGGCCCTGTGTGCCAGGTTTTGTGCTGGGGGAGCCTAGAGGGTGCCGGCAGGATGAGATTTGGGACTGACCTTTCTGGGAGGAGGACACATACAGGCAGACAGTGCGGCTTAGGGGCCTGAGCTCAGGCGCTGGGGCCACACTGCCCTGCCAGGAGCCTCTCGCTCTCCTGGCAGGGTTTGGGCAGGTCCCTTAGTCTCTGGCTCTTGGTTTTCCCTCTTTGTAGTCTGGGCATAGGAATAGTACTGACCTCAGAGTTTTGGTGAGGGTTAAGCAGCTGCCACGTGGTAAGGGTTCCATGGGTGTTCATTAAAATGTCTGGAGCGCAAAGAGGAGCTGTGGAAGCTGAGATTCAGTCCAGGAAGCCAAGGGCACTACAGCTGGATCCTGATGTGGCTAAGTAGGAGCTCACCCTGGCGGGTCAGGATGGACGTATTGAGGCAGAGAGCAAAGTCCCCAGGATGGGGCCGGGCAGGCGTTGTCCTGAGAATCGGGAGCAGGTGGGTGTGGTAGGGGTGAGCTCAGATGCTGGCTGCCTCTCCGAGGGCACGGCAGGGTTGTAGGCAGGCAGCAGTGGGTGTTTGTCAAACAAGTGAGTCAGCTGTTCTGCATACTCCATCCTCCCAGCTGCCTCTGTGCCTTTCCAGGCATGCTTTAGGGATTCGGTTTTCTCTTTGCCGAGGCTCACCCTGGTGGAGTCTGACACATAGTAGGTACTTTGCCTTTGTGAAAGAGGACTGAAGCGGCAAAAAGCCCAGCACCTGGGCCTTAAGGATGCTTTAGCCCTCTGCGCAACTTCCCTTCATTGTTCTCCCCACGTCGCCCCAGTGCCAGGCCCCCGGCCTGGGCCTCCCTGCTGAGCCGCTCCATCCCTGCAGGTGGTGGTCCTCACTAACAGCCCCCTGGAGGACCAGCTGCGCGTGGGCGAGTTCTGTCATAGCCGTGGCATCAAGCTGGTAGTAGCAGACACGAGAGGCTTGTTTGGGTGAGTGCTGCCCCCCACTCTCTTTGTCCCTCACCTCTATCAGGCCCAGACCGAGACCCCCCAGGCTCTTTGTGCCCTCATCCCTCCCCAGCCACCCGAGTTTTGGATTATTTTGTGTTCCTCTGTCCTCCTGTGGCCTGAGTGCCGTCTGGTTCCTGCGGTGATTCCAGCAGTGATGGACTGAGCAAGTACTCACTGCATTTTGAGGGACGCATGGGTCTTGGGCGGGGGGGAGGGGAGGGGGCTTTGGCATCAGCCCTGTTGTCTCTCCCTACAGGCAACTCTTCTGCGATTTTGGAGAGGAAATGATCCTCACAGATTCCAACGGGGAGCAGCCCCTCAGCGCCATGGTTTCTATGGTCACCAAGGTAAGGACCAGGCTTGGGGCTCCTGGCAGGCAGATGGGCAGTGGCAACCCTTGTCTGCTCCTGATACCCTCAGCCTGCCTCTGAGGCTCACTCCTTCTTTAACTAGGACAACCCTGGTGTGGTTACCTGCCTGGATGAGGCCCGACATGGGTTTGAGAGTGGCGATTTTGTTTCCTTTTCCGAAGTACAGGGCATGACTGAGCTCAATGGAAACCAGCCCATAGAGATCAAAGTCCTGGGTGAGCCGAGGCCATGGGGGACTCAGAGGGGAGCCAGGAGCGCAGTGAAGAGGGGACGATGTCCCTGGGTTCCCGGTGAGGGGAGACAGACACATCCTGGGTGTCTGAGATGAATCAGAGACAAAGTCCCCTGGTCCAAGCAGAGCTGATGGCCATGGGGGAGAGATGCTGACTGTGTCAGAGCTATTGCTAGGGGAATGGTTCTTGGTATCTGAACTGGGGGAGGTCTCTGGTGTTTGAACGAGGCAGATCAGGGTGTACTCATACTTGAGCTGATTGGGATGGGGAGCAGAGACACAGGCTGTTGTGGGGTTTAAGTTGGGTCTGGGGCAGACCAGAGATAGTTTCTGATCCACAAGTGGAACTTGCGGGGTGAAGAGGGGCGATGGTTCTTGGTGTCTGAGCTGGGGGAAAACAATTATTTCGCATACCTTGTGAGTGTGGAGGATTTTTAGGGAGGGTGGGTAGACTTGACAACTTCCCCATCCATCCTAGGTCCTTACACCTTTAGCATCTGTGACACCTCCAACTTCTCCGATTACATCCGTGGAGGCATTGTCAGCCAGGTCAAAGTACCTAAGAAGATAAGCTTTGTGAGTGTGTTGGAGGGCAGTGGCCTTGGGGGCGGGGGGGGGGGGGGGGGGCTGGCTTGAGGCGTTTCCCCCTCTTCTGTTCCTCTCTTCTGGTTCCCATGCCCTGTCTGTCTCCAACAGAAATCCTTGTCGGCCTCGCTGGCAGAGCCTGACTTTGTGATGACGGACTTCGCCAAGTTTTCTCGCCCTGCCCAGCTGCACATTGGCTTCCAGGCCTTGCACAAGTTCTGTGCACAGCACAGCCGGCCACCTAGACCCCGGAACGAGGTGGGACGTTGGTTGGGGAACCACGCCTCTAGCTGTTTGCTCGTTTTCCTCCCCTGGTGGCCTGACAGGCCCTCTCTTTTTTTTTTTCTTTTTTTCCCCTGGCCCACCAGGAGGATGCCGCAGAGCTGGTGACCCTAGCACGTGCTGTGAACTCTAAAGCCTCATCGGCAGTGCAGCAGGATAGCCTGGATGAGGACCTCATCCGGAACCTGGCCTTTGTGGCAGCCGGGGACCTGGCGCCCATCAATGCCTTCATCGGGGGCCTGGCTGCCCAGGAAGTCATGAAGGTCAGTGGGAGTGGAGCATTAGGATCCGCCACTTGGCCGTCCACCTGCGTCAGGTCCCAGTTAATCGCTGGCCACCTCCTGTCTCCTTCCCCATCCCCAGGCCTGCTCCGGGAAGTTTATGCCCATCATGCAGTGGCTGTACTTCGATGCCCTTGAGTGTCTCCCCGAGGACAAAGAATCCCTCACAGAGGACAAGTGCCTCCCGGTAAGTGAGTAGGGCCTGTGGGGAAAGCATCACTGGGGACGTTTCTGAAGAGGGCCCTCTCTCAACCTCCTCCCTTCATGCTCCTCAGCGCCAGAACCGTTATGATGGGCAGGTGGCTGTGTTTGGCTCAGACCTGCAAGAGAAGCTGGGCAGGCAGAAGTACTTCCTGGTGAGTGATCCCATTGGACACCTGCTACCTTCGCCTCCCCTGGCCTCAGGCCATCTCTTCCAAGGCCACCTCCTGCATCCTGAAGGAAGAGGGAGGGTCTTTTGTTTCTTGTGCTCATATCACATCTCTTCAAGGAAAGTCTTGTGTGTCTTTGCCTATCTGGTTCCTCCTTCCTCAAATGACTGTGGGTTTGGGGACCTGAAGATGTACTACTCGACCTTCTTCCTGTCTCCTGCTGGCTCCGGGGGACTGAGGAGTAATGGGTGGTTTTGCACTGATCTTCATCATCCTGACCAGCCTCTCTCTCTGTCTTCTTGGCTGCCTCTTAGGTGGGTGCAGGGGCTATTGGCTGTGAGCTGCTCAAGAACTTTGCCATGATTGGGCTGGGCTGTGGTGAGAACGGAGAAATAATTGTCACAGACATGGACACCATTGAGAAATCTAATCTGAACCGACAGTTTCTATTCCGGCCCTGGGATGTCACGGTGAGTACAATGGGGTCCAAGGTGGGCCTTTGTCATCTCTTTCTTTCATCCCTCTGTCCCTCACTTTCTCTTGTCATTCATTCGAGAAACCTCCACCCTGTTTTCTTTGATCTCTTATCAGTGCTGGCTGTGACTGTGTTGAGGGCCTCTAAAACTACTCCAGGCTTGATGATTCACTGGGAGAACTCACAGGACTCGGCATGTAGTTGTATACAAGCTGTGGTGGTTTTTTTTTTTTTTAATGATTTATTTATTTATTCGAAAGGCAAAGTTACAGAGAGGCAGAGACAGAGAGGTCTTCCATCTGCTGGTTCACTGCCCAAATGGCCAAAGCCAGGAGCTTCTTCCGGGTCTCCTACGTGGGTGCAGGGCCCAAGCACTTGGGCCATCTTCTACTGCTTTCCCAGGTCACAGCAGAGAGCTGGATCAGAAGTGGAACAGCTGGGACTCAAACTGGTGCCCATGTGGGATGCCAGCACTGCAGGTGGCAGCTTTACTCGCTATGTCACAGCGCCAGTCCCAAGGCCCAAGGCTGTGGGTTTTTTTTAAAGATATATTTATGGGGCCAGCACTGTGGTGCAGTGGGTGAAGAGCCGGCATCCCATGTGGGCACCAGTTTGAGACTCGGCTGCTCCACTTCTGATCCAACTCTGTGCTGTGGCCTGGGAAAGCAGTAGAAGATGGCCCAAGTGCTTGGGCCCTGCACCCATGTGGGAGACCCAGAAGAAGCTCTGGCTCCCGGCTTCGCATTGACGCAGCTCCGGCCATTACAGCCAATTGGGGAGTGAACCAGCAGAAGAAAGACCTCGCTCTCGCTCTGCCTCTCTTCTCTCTGTGTAATTTTGCCTTTCAAGTAAGTGTGAAAGGCAGAATTACACAGAGAGAGGGAGAGATAGATCTTCCATCCATTGGTTCACTCCCCAGATGACTGCAATGGGACAGGCTGAAGCCAGGAGCCAGCAACTCTACCCAGGTCTCCCATGTGGGCCATCTGCTGCTGTTTTCCCAGGTGCATTAGCAGGGAGCTGGATTGGAACTGGAGCAGCCAGGACTGTAACTAGTGTTTTTATGGGATGCCAGCGTCACAGGTGCTGGCTTAACACACTGTGCCACAACATGGGCCCCAAGGCTGTAATTGATTATAGTGAAAGGATACAGACCCAAATCAGCAAAGGGCAGAGGCCCATGGAATGAAGTCAGGTTCTAGTTTGTAAGAGTTGTCTCCTAGTGGAGTTGCACATGACATGCTTAGTTTCTCTATTCAGGGAGTTGTGAGAAGCTTATTAGATACCTAGTACTCAGGGATTTTACTGGAGGCTGGCCCTATAGCAAAATTCCAGATTCCCGGAGGGAAAGAAAGTGTGGGCATGAACCACATTGTTTGGGGGCACCGTTGAGGCTCATTGGACCACCATGACCCGGTAGAGAATCGTGGGCACCTTGCAGACATCCAGGGTCCCAGACCACAGCCAAGGACTAACCTTTCTAAGGACTGTAATTTAAATCAGTTGGGTTCACAGATCTTGGCACAGGTGGAAACTGGGTTATACAGGGATCTCTCTGGGAGGCCTCCCACAGGGGACTGTCACTTTTGCTTGCCCAGAATCTAGTTCCCTTTTCATTCATTCACCAAATAGTTAGGTAAAGGTGTTGCTCTAGGCCCTCGGGGTACACCAAGGAAGAAGTAGATGCGTACAGTAAATACAGTATCATAGTGAGGTGTGCGGTTAGGGGGTAATAAATGCTCTGCAAAGGAAAAAAGGAAAGGAAGGAAAGCCGGGTGTGCCAAGGAAGTTGGTTTGCAGTTTTGAGTACAGTGGTAAAGGAAGGCCTGCTTTCTGCAGACTTAGATATGAAGGACTAGAGCGCCCTCTTCTGGGGAAGAGTGCTGCAGGCCAAGACAGGAACCCATGCAAAGATCCTGCACTGGGAGAGTGTGGTAGGAGATGAGGGTTTGGGAGCCAGGGAAGGGTTCTGAGCAAAGAGGGGCCCTGACTTGGCCTTTACAAGGATCCTGCCTGTCTGGGTTTTATTTTATTTTATTTTTTGAGGGGTGAGGAAGGATCTATTCCAATCCTGGGTGCTGTTGTTGCCTAAAAGAACAATAGATGTTGGGTAGACAGAAGAACCAGTGTCTGGCCCGTCGTCTCCAGTCTGTCTGTGTCCCCTGTTTTCCCTCTGCACTGAGCCCCAGCCACATCTGCCACAGCCCTGGACATGTAGTATTGTCACAGAGTGTCTCTCTCGCTGAACCAAGGGACCTCTTGAACTTGGTCTGAACTTCCCTAGCATTAAGTAAATCAGTCCTTAGGAGGTCAGCTCTTTGTAGACATGTGTTGAGTGAATGAACAGATAACTGAGTTCTCTTCCCCTATCTCCTCCCTGGAACTGTACTCCCTCGCCTCCCCGCACCGCCTCCCCATGCCGCGCAGAAGTTGAAATCTGACACAGCTGCTGCAGCTGTGCACCAGATGAATCCACATATCCGGGTGACAAGCCACCAGAACCGTGTGGGACCTGACACTGAACGTATCTATGATGACGATTTCTTCCAAACTCTGGATGGCGTGGCCAACGCCTTGGACAACGTGGATGCCCGTGAGTTGGGAGGCGGGTGAGGAGGTCGAGGGCAGAGTGGTGTGCGTCTGCAGGTGTGTGTTGTGGAGTACCTGCCTCTGTTCTCTCCTGACATTCCATTCCCCGACCTCCACACAGGCATGTACATGGACCGCCGCTGCGTGTACTACCGGAAGCCGCTGCTCGAATCAGGCACCCTGGGCACCAAGGGCAATGTCCAGGTGGTGATCCCCTTCCTGACAGAGTCCTACAGCTCCAGCCAAGACCCACCTGAGAAGTCCATCCCCATCTGTACCCTGAAGAACTTCCCCAACGCCATCGAACACACTCTTCAGGTGAGCAGCTCTGGGAGGGAGGGGACAGGGGGAGGCACCCAGCTTGCCTCCCTGCCACCAGTCCCTGGAACACATGCAGTGATGCACATGTAAGTGTGAGATGAGCTTTTTCTCCAAACCACTGCCACCTCACTTGGACCCGGCAGCGTAGGTTTCTGGAATGACTCGTTCACTTTTACTGTGAATTCGTTTCTGAGTTCAGACAAGCAGAAAGGGTACTGTGGCGGATACCCAAATACCACTCTTTGCCAAGATTTAGCAGTTGGCAATGATTTGCCACCTTTTCTTCAATTCCTATAGTTTTTTGCTTCTTTCTGTTAGAGCACATCTTGGCCATCACAACCCTCTACTCCCCATTGCTTGTGTATGCCTGTGCAAAGGACCTGTTCCTGCAGAATAGGGTTTTTCCACCTTGGCACTGTTGACCTCTGGGATGGGAGAGGTATAGGATGTCTCACAGCATCCCTGGCTTCTGTCCACTAGAGCCTTACAGTGAACCTTCATCCTCCCCCCCTCCATTGTAACAACTGAAAATGTCCCCAAACAGTGCCAGCTGTTGGCTAGGGATGAGAGGGAGTGACAAATAATTCCTAATAGGGAACTGCTGATGTGAAACCGAAACAACTGTTTTCATGCTCAACAAAATGTACCAGTCATTTCTTAACATCTTCCAGTTACTTGTCTCTAAGACTCAGGCCATATTCAGGTGTTCCAGCTGTTGTTTGAAATGAGTTTAACAGCTGGCTTGTCAGGATGACTGTGTGTGTGTGTGTGTGTGTTTGTGTGTGATGTACATATGTGCCCAACAGTGTATGTATCATTTAGCTGAAGTTTTACAAAGTGAGGAACAGCCCTAGATGACCAGCACCCAGGCCACAAAATAGAACCTCAGCAAGCAGGGTGGGCATTGTGGGGCAGTAGGTGAAGCCACAGCTTGGGATACCTGCATACCACAATGGAGTGCCTGGGATCAAATCGCGCCTCTGCTTCTGATCCAGCATCTTGTTAATGTGCCTGGGAGACATCCAATGATGACCCAAGTACTTGGGTTCTTGCCACCCACATGAGAGACGCGGATGGGGTTTCTGGCTCTTGGCTTTGGCCTGACCCAGCCCTCTGGCTGTTGGCATTGTTGGGAGTAAACCAGCAGATGGAAGATCTGTCTCTCTCTGTTTCTCTCCCTCTCCCTCTCTGTTACTCTGCCTTTCAAATAAATCAGTAAATATTTAATAAAAAAGAAAGTAGGACCCGAGGATTATCATGGGGCCATCAGAATGATTCTTAGGGCTGTGCCAGACCATTCAGAATGTTTTGTGAGTAGTGTGAGAGGGTGGGACTGAAATAAGGAGGGGAAGAATCCATTCCATCTATCACTTTGCCTTCTGATTCTGTGGTTCCAGAGTGGGTGTGTTTGTGCAACCACCGCAGTCTCACTAGACCATGTGTGACTTTGACTTAACCTCTCCATGCAGCTTCTCATATTCCTCCTCTGTCGAATCTGGAGGTAATGACAGCGTCTACCACACAGGGCTGTTGTAAAGCACTAAAGCACTTTGCACTCCCTGTGTGAACTCGCACTATTTTGTCACCTTTAAATATGTACTGTTAGAGATGAGAACACAAAGTTAGGGGTGTCAGGTGTCCTGAAGTCACAAAATTAAGTCCTAGGTAGCAGAGCTGGAGTTTGAACCTGGATCTCTACTCTTCGTATGTGTATACTGCAGACGACATAGCTAATGATTACATTTACTCTCCCAGTAATCCTCAAGACGGAGCCCCTCTGTCTTGTGTTCTGCTGAGACCGCAGGGCCTGGATAGGAATGGTTTTGGTCTGATTTTTTTAAAAAAAATTTTTTAACGCCTTTGTTCCAATATGTTTCATTGAGGCATAGCATACCTAGAGTGAGGTACACAGATGTTAAGGGTAAATTTTGGGGCCGGCATTGTGGTGCAGTGGATTAAGCTGCTGCCTACAGTGCTGGCAATCCCATAGGGGCATTGGTTCCAATGCCGGCTGCTCCACTTTCGTTCAGTGGAAGATAGCCCAGTTGCTTGGGCCCTTGCACCCATGGCCACATGGGAGATGGTGATGATTCTCCTGGCTCCTGGATTCAAGGGAGTGAATTGGCTCACTGACTGTCTCTGTCTCTCCCTCTCTCTCTGTAACTTTGCCTTTCAAATAAATCTAAATCTTTAAAAAAATGGTAAATTTTTTTGGAGCAGTGGTTTAGGGGCTCCTCTCTCCAAGGGCAGTTGTGCAATTCCCTACTTACTTTATTTACTGATGGCCTTTCTCTCTTTTTTTTTTAAGGTTGATTTATTTACTTGAAAGAATTATAGAGGGGCAGAAGCAGAGAGAGGGAGAGGTCTTCCACCCACTAGTTCACTCCGCAAATGGCTGCAATGGCCGGAGCTGGGCTGACCCAAAGCCGGGAGCTTCTTCCGGGTCTCCCATGTGGGTGCAGGGACCCAAGCGCTTGGGCCATCTTCTGCTTTCCTAGGCACATTAGCAGGGAGCTGGATCAGAAGTGGAGCAACCAGGATTTGAACCGGCACCCATATGTGATGCTAGCACTGCAGATGGCAGTGGCTTTACTCACTACTCCTCAGCGCTGGCCCCTATTGATGGCCTTTCTGATGCCTATGAAACCTCATGCTATCAACCTGTGGGCCCACTGTAATCCATGTGCTCTGTCTGCAGTGGGCTCGGGATGAATTTGAAGGCCTCTTCAAGCAGCCAGCGGAAAATGTCAACCAGTACCTCACGTGAGTAACTCACCTGCCTGCTTACCCTGTCCCCTGCCTGCCAATGAGGGCAGCCTGGCTGCTCCTCACCACTTGCACTCAGCACCAGGCACACTTTTTAAGTGAATCGGTGACTGCTCTGGCCTCGTACTGTTGTTGGTCAGAACTGGCTTTCCATGGAGAAAGTGGGCTTGCGCTGGAGCCCACTCCTGGGGCTGCTATGTGACCTGCCCCCTCTGTCCCCTCTGCTTCTCGTTAGAGACCCTAAGTTTGTGGAGCGGACATTGCGGCTGGCGGGTACCCAGCCACTGGAGGTGCTGGAGGCTGTGCAGCGCAGCCTGGTGCTGCAGCGACCGCAGAGCTGGGCAGACTGTGTGACCTGGGCCTGCCACCACTGGCACACCCAGTATTCTAACAATATCCGGCAGCTGTTGCACAACTTCCCTCCCGACCAGGTATCACCCACTTGCTGGGTTCCCTTGGCAGAAGGCATGCCCCTGACACGGGGGCCTGCTGCGGGCTCTCCAGGTGGTGCCGCCCACTCATTAGTCTAGCTGCAGCTGGTGCCCTGAGGCATGGGGGTGTCGCAGAAGAATGATTAAACCTGACCTGTTTTTTCTCATTCCTGCTTCTTGGAGCAGGATATTTGATTTCTAGTTCCCTTCCCTGTGGTATGGGCAGGGTCACACCCAACTCCCAGTCAGGGCTGCAGGGACTGTGGGGAAGAAATTGAGTTACCAGCACAAGAATCAGTGTGGATTCAAATCCTAGCTTCATTTGAACTTGGGCAAGTCACGTAACTTCTCCCTGCACTTCCGTGTCCTCACCTGTGAAGTAGAAATAATAGGGGGTGATTGTGAGAATTCACTGGTATTTATCAACGTTTGGTTAGTACAGTGCCTGGGAAGCCCACTAGAGTCTGTTAAACGGCCATGTGTCTTACACAGAGTGGGTGCCCAGGAATCGGTAGTGCTCCCTGGTTCAGTGTGGCTTTGGAACTTCCCTCGACAGGACCCTGCAGTGTGGGTCTTTCGTGATTGATCCCCTTTTAGAGCCTCGCCAGGGGTAGTGAGTTGCGGCATGTCTGGGGCCAAGGTGAGGAGTCAGGATTGGCAGAATGGCCCCCGCTCTCAGGTCCTGTTCTTCAAAAATCTCTATTTCTTAGCTCACAAGCTCGGGAGCTCCCTTCTGGTCTGGGCCCAAACGTTGTCCTCACCCACTCACCTTTGATGTTAGCAACGTAAGTCTCCTCCTCCCTGGGAGTCCCCTGTGGTCAGATGGAGGGCAGGTGGCTGGGAAGGTGGTGGTAGCTGTCCACTCGAGGGCTGCCATGCTCACTCTTCTCTGTCCTTTTTCCCAGCCTCTGCACCTGGACTATGTGATGGCTGCTGCCAACCTGTTTGCCCAGACCTACGGGCTGGCAGGCTCTCAGGACCGAGTTGCTGTGGCCACCCTCCTGCAGTCTGTACAGGTCCCTGAGTTTACCCCCAAGTCTGGCGTCAAAATCCACGTTTCTGACCAGGAGCTGCAGAGCGCCAATGCTTCTGTTGGTGAGGGTGCTTGGCCAGTTAGCCAGAAGTCATCTCCTTGTTTGTCCCTGTCCTCGTCCATCTTCCCCATCAGTCCTGTGCTCCTGGCTCTGTGGCCCCAGGTTGCCACAGACCTGCAGCTTACCCACACCTTCCTTCCATCCTCCTGTCCTCTTTGACGTGAAGAGTCAGTTGAGGGCAAATTGATCTCCCACCTTCTCCTTCCCACTTTCTCTGGCCCTCAGAGCTGTTTGCTTCTCTTGCTCTACACGAATCTGACTTGCTTTAGTTCTTTGCTTCTTGACCTGTTCAACTAAGGGATATGACCTCCAGCAGTGATCTTTCTCCCTTGATACCTGCCTGCTTTGTCTCCTTCCAGATCTCCTCCCATCTCCCCATCTGCACCTCTGCCTCTGTTTCCCTATGCACTTTCAGCCCACTAGTGCTGTCTATAATTTGGGGCCATAGCTTACTGGCCACTGGTCTACACCCAAGGGTATCTTAAAAAAGGGAAATTGAAAGATAAGCTTATTTTGGTGTGAAAAGTTTTGAAAGCCATACAGCTTTTTTCACAGTAAGCATTATCTGATCTCTGGATGACTGCTCGGATTTGTCCACGTCCCTTCCCTCCTGCATGTCTGTAGTGCACCTGTAGCTCTTAACTCCCCCTAAGTTGCCCTTCCTTATATCTCCTCCCAGCACCCTTCCTGTGACCCCATCTTCCTGTGGAAATGGCTGTCCCTTCATGTTCCTCTCTGTATATTTCTTCAAGTTTTTCTCCTTCTACATTTCCTCCCACCTATCTCACCCTAGTGTGTATTCTGTTCCCACTTTGCCTGTCTGCTCTGTCTCCCCCTCCATATCCTTCTTCTGGATTCACATCTTTGTATTTTCCCCCAACTTTTTCTACATGTATCTTTTTCATTTCCCCTTTTCCCATGTATCATGTGCTGTGCCCCGCCCCCCCACCTCTCTGTGCACGGTTGTCCCTGGCATCCACAGCTCTCCTGCCTCAAACTCTTCATCTCTGTCTCCTTTATTTATTTATTTATTTATTATTTTTTTGACAGGCAGAGTGGATAGTGAGAGAGAGAGAGACAGAGAGAAAGGTCTTCCTTTTTCTGTTGGTTCACCCTCCAATGGCCGCCGCGGCCGGCGTACCACGCTGATCTGAAGGCAGGAGCCAGGTGCTTCTCCTGGTCTCCCATGGGGTGCAGGGCCCGAGCACTTGGGCCATCCTCCACTGCACTCCTGGGCCATAGCAGAGAGCTGGCCTGGAAGACGTTCAACCGGGACAGAATCCGGCGCCCTGACCGGGACTAGAACCCAGTGTGCCGGCGCCGCAAGGCGAAGGATTAGCTTAGTGAGCCGTGGCGCCGGCCGATCTCTGTCTCCTAATGTCATTTTCCCTCTTCATTGTCTCTAGAGAGATCCCTCTTGATGGCCTCTGCCTCTTTCTGTCTGTCTTTCCCAGATGTGTACTCTATCCTCCTGCTCTGCTTCTCCCCTTGCCCTGTTTGCTCCCAGGATGTCACTGCTTTCCAAGTCCTGTACCACCTGAATGCTTTTTGCCCCAGCCTGGGTTCCCATTTCCACCCAGATCCTGGCCTGGAATCTAAAGACTGATGGTGTTCCTCTCTCTTTGTGCAGATGACAGCCGTTTAGAGGAGCTCAAGGCTACGCTGCCTAGCCCCGACAAGCTCCCTGGATTCAAGATGTACCCCATTGACTTTGAGAAGGTGATGGGCAAGGGCCCTGGGAAAGGCAGGAGGGTGGGGTAAACGCAGATGGCCTGGAGAGAACGGGTCTCTGAGGATCTGGAGCCAGCCCCCAGGCCTTTGTGGGGATCAGCTCATGGGCCCGCCTCACGGCTCTGAGTGAGTAGGTGTTCCCAGCTATCCCCTTGTGAGCTAGGAGAGTCCAAGCCGGTAATTGCAGTGGAAAATACCTGTGTCCCTAGAGGGAGGCCAGAACACCTCTTCCTCATCTCATCCTCTTCCTTCTATCTTCCTGTCTTTCCACTCTTCCTACTCATACCAGGATGATGATAGTAACTTTCACATGGACTTCATTGTGGCCGCATCCAACCTCCGGGCCGAAAACTATGACATTCCCCCTGCAGATCGGCACAAGGTGAGGGGAATCTAGACTGATGTCCCTCTCCCTCTACCTGGGCTTGACTTGCTCCGTTTGGCCTCTCCTGTAGACCCAGAGCCTCTTGCAACAGCGATAGCTATCACCTTCCTGGTCCCGTCCTGTCTTGTAGAGCAAGCTGATTGCAGGGAAGATCATCCCAGCCATTGCCACGACCACAGCAGCTGTCGTTGGCCTTGTGTGTCTGGAGCTGTACAAGGTAGTACAGGGACACCGACACCTCGACTCCTACAAGAATGGTTTCCTCAACCTGGCCCTGCCGTTTTTCGGTTTCTCTGAACCCCTGGCTGCACCACGTCACCAGGTATGGGCCTGCATCATCAGCAGGTGGGTTTGTGGGTGGGATGTGTCTCTGGAGAGCTGGCTCTGGTTTGCCGTTATACCTTGTCGTCAGGTGAGAGTTACTGTTGAAGGATACCTGTTCCTTTGGTGCATGCCTTATTTATTTATTTGTTAATCACATTGTTTAAGACTTGCCACGTGGCCGGCGCTGCAGCACAATAGGCTAATCCTCCGCCTGTGGCGCTGGCACACCTGGTTCTAGTCCCGGTCGGGGCACCGGATTCTGTCCTGGTTGCCCCTCTTCCAGGCCAGCTCTCTGCTGTGGCCCGGGAGTGCAGTGGAGGGTGGCCCAAGTGCTTGGGCCCTGCACCCCATGAGAGACCAGGATAAGCGCCTGGCTGCTGCCATCGGATCAGTGCGGTGTGCCGGCCGCAGCGCGCCAGCCGCGGCGGCCATTGGAGGGTGAACCAACGGTAAAGGAAGACCTTTCTCTCTGTCTCTCTCTCTCTCACTGTCCGCTCTGCCTGTCAAAAAAAAAAAAAAAAGACTTGCCACGTGCTAAGCACCAGTATGATTCTGCCTATAAGAAACCCACAGGAAAAGATGGGATATTTGAATGTGTCGTGGGGGATTATTTATAACCTTACAATAATAAGCAGCCAGCATCTACTGGATGCTTACCCCTGTGTTTATTGCTTTACTCGCTTCACTCATTAAGTCACTCAAATATTTGCTGAGCACCTACTCTGCACAGGTAGGTACTCCTCTAGGTGCTAAGGTCATGTTCATCCAATCGAGTATAAATAACATGATAAGTGATTTTGGAACCCACAAAAAGCAAGATAAGGAGAACTTGAATATCAGGGGGCAAGGGGGTGGGTTTAGGGTTTTCAATGTAGGGTGCTCAGGAAAGGCCTCGTGGAAGAGATGCCATTTGAGCTCTGACTTGGAGGAAGTGCTGGGACAAGCCACGCGGGCTTTGGTTGCTGGGGGTACCTTGCAGGCAAAAGGACTCAGTCCTTGCAAGGGTCCTGAGGTAGGAGTAGGAGTGTGTCTGGCATTTTCAAGGAATAAAATGTTAATAGAGCAAAGTGAGTGAGAGCACCAGGCAGGTAGGAGATGAGAAGAAACTAGGATTCCAATGGCAATGGCATGGGGCCTTCTCAGTCATCCAAAGGGTTTCAGTGATTAGTGAGAGTGTGAAGGAAACCACGGGAAGATTTGCAACAAGAGAGTTTGATCTGTTGTGACGTGTGTGCATGAGTGGGGAGTGATGGAGGCAGATGAGCCTGGACCCTCTCGGGTAGCCCCTGTCCTACCGTGCCCTCCTTGTCCCGCAGTACTATAACCAAGAGTGGACATTGTGGGATCGCTTTGAGGTTCAGGGACTGCAGCCCAACGGTGAGGAAATGACCCTCAAACAATTCCTCGACTACTTTAAGGTAAGGTCCCCTTCCCACTCGCCCTACCTGGGAGGCAAGGTATGCAGGTGACTTGCTGGTCTGTCCACTCCCATGACACTGGTGTCCCCTGTCCTCCCCTCTCCAGACAGAGCACAAATTGGAGATTACCATGCTGTCCCAGGGAGTGTCCATGCTCTATTCCTTCTTTATGCCAGCTGCGAAGCTCAAGGAACGGTTGGACCAGCCGTGAGTTGGCTGCAGGGCATGCTGGGGAGGCCCTGTGTGGGTGGGGACACCTCCACGTGGCAGCTATCCCATTCCTGCCTTTTACCTCCTGTGCCCCCTACCTCCCTGCCTTCCTTTCTTGCTGTCTGCCTCTCTGACCCCACCCCCGATTCCCCCAATGCCTTAGGATGACAGAGATTGTAAGCCGTGTGTCGAAGCGAAAGCTGGGCCGCCACGTGCGGGCGCTGGTGCTTGAGCTGTGCTGCAACGACGAGAGCGGCGAGGACGTCGAAGTCCCCTATGTCCGATATACCATCCGTTAACCCTCGGCCGCTCCCCTAGGCCAGCCCCGATTGACCCACCCCAGACCCCTTTCAGCCCCAGGTTCCCATTTGGCCTCCGGCAGTGGCCCACCTAGCAAGGCCTGGTGTTCCCTTGTTACCCCCTGAACCCTTCTTGCCACTGCTTTTTACCTTGTTTGGAACCTGAATCCTAATAAAAAACTATTAACCCAGATGTGGCCTGCCCTGCTGGTTCCAGGGAAGAAAAGAGGCTTCCTGGAGCTGCCTGGTTCAGATGGTAACCCAGAGGGCTCAGCCCCACCCCAGCTGCCAGTTCTCTGGACAGAGAAAAAATGGGAATTGCCACTTCCTCCTGCCCTCTCTGCTCACAAAGAAATGAAGGCACTGGTGAGGCTAGAGAGAGCAGGTACCTGGGTCCATGTGAGTTTGTTTTTGAGCCGGGTGCAATTTCCACCTTCCCTGGGTTGTAACATCCTCCTCTGTGCGGAAACTGGTTTCCATGCTGCCAAGGCCTGGTCAGCATGCCTGATGTCCTTGAGGCAGATCCCTCTGCTCAGGCCCTGGACAGGCATTGACAGCACCGGAAACACCTGTGGTGCTACCTAGTTCACCTTGTCTGCCATAGGGGTCCCTGAACAGCTCAGCTGACCTCGGGCATACTTTGCAGTTTTTAAAGGGAATATTTGGCTGAGAACATCCATAGAGGAAAGCCCCTTTTCTGCCTCACCCTGTCCCTCTTGGCTCCTGGTCTGTGTGTCCTGACTGCCCTTGATGGTCCTCGGGCCTCCTGCCTTGAAGGAGAGAGCTGGCAAAGGGGTGTAGAGTGTTCACTGGCTATAGCGGGAGACTCACCCCCACCCCCATCAGGACTGTAGAGCTGCCATCCTCTATCCTTGGTCTTGGCTGAGCACTGGAGACAGTTCACAGCGGCAGCCTGACTGGCTACTTCCACATCTGTTCCTTCCTTCGTTAGCTTCTGGCACCCCAGGATACCACCTATACGTCTGTCCCTTAACCTAGCAAGACACCAGTTTCTCTGTCCTACCCATTATCAAGGCCCCTTACTCCACTCAACCCTGAGTATAGGGAATAGCTCAATCTGTTCCAGAACCTCACCTGACTCCCATTATAACCTGGCCCTGTATCTACTGCCTCCTGGGCCAGCTCTGGGCCCCTGGCACGGTGTATGCCCTTGCCCTCCTTCTTGGCACCATTTTTTTTTTCTTGGCCCGTTCTGCTTGGGTGACCTCATCCTTCTGCAGTTCCTTTCGATTCCCTACCAGAACAATGAAGACAAAAGGACTCAACCCCTGGTATCTGTACGGTGATACTGGCTGTCTATCTAAGCTAAGTGCAGAAGTTTTCCCACCACAGGCACTTCTCCGTTATGGCTGTTCCAGGGTACACCAGACCGACACTTCACACTCTGTCCACAGTCTCCACCATTATTGCAGCCGAGGCTTGCCCACAAACTACTACTCTGTCCCCCTTTCTCCACTATCCCAGCTCCCTCACAGGTACTCCGTGCCGACTCCGCTGACTGTCTCCCCCGTTACAGCTTCTGAGTCTCCGGCTACCCCTCTGCACCCCCACAGCACTTGGATCCCCTTTTCACTTTATTGTAAGCTGACGTCCTTCTCCATCAAAGCCAGCTTCTGGGTCCCTGTGAATCCTGGCTCCTGGTTCCGTCTTAGTCCCTGTCTTCCTCCCCATGCCATTTTGCTTGTCTGTTGTTTGTCTACCGTTATAACACCAGCCAGATTAGGAGACCAGGGCTCAGCAAGCAGTGGTTGGTGACATCACTGAGCTCCCTGTACCCAGCCAGGCACAAAGGACAAGGTGGCACAGGAAGTCACTTGGTTTTTGGAGCTGTTTGCCATTTGGGTATTCCAACAAACATCTGTTGACGGCTGACTGTGTGCCAGGCTCCGTTGTAGGCACCAGGGACACAGTATGGGATAAAAGAAAAAATTCCTGTCCTCCTGGATCTTATGTTCTTCTAGGCAAAGACCCAGGTTAGACAATAAACACAATAAATCGTATGTTAGGGAGTGGATCAATGCTGTTTGAAGGGTGAAGAAGAGAGTCAGGTCTGGGGATCTGGAATGACGGGTGCAGGTAGGAACTTTTAAATAGGGTAGTCAGGGAAGGCTTCCTGCAGCCAGTGGCACTGACTCAGGGAATTGGAATAAGTGAGGGAACAAGGCATGTGGGTATGCGACAAGAACATTACAGTCAAGTGCAAAGTCCGCAAGGCTGGATGGTGCCTGAGTTAATCAGGAAGAGCTAGGAGGAGGCTAGTGTGCCTGGAGTTAGAAGGGTAGGAGGTAAGGGATGGACCTGATGTCTAGCCGATGGTGAGGACTTTTGTCTTTGAAATATTTCCACTCCCATCATGGCCGGGCACATGGGCCTTAACTTACTGGTTAAACCAAGGCTGCCCGAAAAGGGAAGCCCAGAAGAGGTAGGGGAGGGTGCTTTTGTGCAGCATAAGGATGTCTCAAAAGGCTGCCACCATCTCAGCTGAACGTGGGGATGTTGTGGGGCTTTCCAGGCAGAGAGGAGCAACGGATTAGGCCTGTCTGGTAGTGCCTGGCACACAACCGGCACCCAATAGATAAAAATAAAAACCGCAGAGTGAGGGGAACCGTGGGCAGGGCTGCGGCGGCCAAGTTGTGGTGGATGAGAGGCGCAGGAAAACTCAGTTCAGCGTGCATACGCAGATACTCGGGTGAGCCGGTGAGCCGAAAGGCCCCGCCCCTCTCAAAAGTTCCGAGCCTGCGCAGTAACAGAGCCCGCCCCTGTAAAGGGCCGCCTTTTTCCTGTCTTTTCAGCCTTGACTCCGCCCCCGAAGGACCTGCTGGAGGAAATGGGAGGGAATAAAGGTGGGACCAAACTCCATTGAGCGTTCTTGGCCAATCACCTGGAGGAATATTTGTTCTATAGTGAGAGAGGAGCTCAGAACAAAAAGGAGGCCCCCTTCCCTGATGGGGAAAACCAATGAAAAACGTGTATAGGAGTGGGGGCTGAGGGAGAAAAGCTGAGCCACGCCCTTCATTCTTGCTTTGCCTCACTACAGGACGCCGACCCGATTGGTTGGGCAATAACCTCAAAGGGCGGGGCTGCAAACGTTCACAGTAGCAAAAGAGCTAGCGGTGGAGGGAACAGCGGGGCGGGGCCAGCCTGTCCTAGCTGAGGTGGTAAAAGGCCAATGATTACCCAAGCCGCCTGTCCTAGAAAAGTCATCTTCTCGCGAACCTTTAAAATTCCTGCTTGCTGAAGCACCTCAAGGGACCCAAACTGACAGCCTCATTTGTCTTTTTCCTTCTTGCAAAAGTCCCGTTTGCCACCATGGGGATGTACCAAATGAGACTGAGTAGGGGGAGCGAGCGGTGACTGGCACGCCTGACTAGGGCTGCTGCTTACCTCCACGCTAGCAAACTTCTGGCAAGACCCGAACTTAGTCCTAAGCAGCCTCTGCACTTGCCCCTCTGGCGCCGTTCCAGGGCAGGCGCCACATTCCTCTGTGGGCGCGCAATGGCCGCACCCCCTCCCGCTGCGGACGGGTCTTTTGGTACATGCAGTCCGAGGTAAGTCCCCTCCTACCCGCTTCACCCTGGCCAGCGCGTGCGTGCGCATGCGCGGAGCGCGGCGCGCGCGGCGGTTGGGCCGTTGGCTGCTCGGCCCTGGGATCCGCGTCTCCGCGAGCAGTCGGCTCTGAGCCGCAAGTCGCCGTGAGCACTCGGATTCGAGCCGGCGCCAACGAGCCCGGGGGCATCGCCCGCAGCGGCCAAGCTCATGGCCGGCTGAGCGGGACGCCGCCTCCGCCTCAGCCACCGCCGCCGCCGCCGCCTCCTCCTCCTCAGCCGGCGGCGGCCCGGGCCCAGCAGCCATGGCCGAAGACTACTGGGACGGGCGCCTGCGGCGAACTGGAGGAGAAGGAGGTCGCGCGGCCTGTGGCCAGGCCGCCGCCCCAGGCGCCGCCGCGCCGGCCCCGCGGCTCTGAGGTTGCTCGCGCGCCCCCGCCGGTGAGCGCGTCCCCGAGACGTGGGGTGGGGGCTGTCCCTCCTCCTATAGAAAGAACGCGACCCCGGGCCGTGCCCAGGGGTCTGGCCTGCAGGGCTGGCAGGTGCCCCCACCCCCGACGAATTTCCCAGAATGCACCGGACAGGGGGGTCATTCGGGGCCTCCCCTGACCTTGGCCCCGCCCTGGGCCCGTCCTAGGAGCTAGGGATGGGGAGTGCTGTGGGTGTTAACGGGGTAATCTAAGGACCAGAGAGTTTGGAAATGGGTGGCATGATGGTGAAAGGCTTGAGGTTTACTACCGGGGAGGAAGGGGGGAGGGGGGCTGACCTCTGCAGGGGTCCAAGCATGTGGTCATAAGCCTTAGGGCTGTGTGTTCATGGAAGGGGGGCGCAGGACAGCGAGGGACACCGGGGTATGTAATAATAGGGGTAGGGTATCGGGACAGTTCCAGGACACGCTAGTAGGGGCCATGGCTGTAGAGAGACCCAGTGTATAATGATGGGTAGGAATGTAGAGGTACCAGCAAGTATGCTGATAGAATCAGGGCTCTGAGGCCCCAAGACTGATAAGTGTCAGTACGGTATTAATGTTTCTTTGCTTGTCCATGGGAGGCTACAGTGTGAGGGTCTAGAGTGTGCAGCTGAAAGACTCCAATGCGGAGTGTGCTGATGGGGCTCATGGCTATGTGTGCATGTGGTCATGGAAAGGGTGGGTAGTGGGGGCAGAGTGACAGATGGACTTGATGAGTGTGTCGTGGGGGTGGGACAGTGAAGACCTGAGCCCTGTACTACTGAATGTCAGAACTGTGTGTGCGTGATTCAGAAAGTTCATGGAAAACTCACAGCAGCTTTCCATTCCATCTTCCACGAACTTTTTGAAGCCCCTGCAGATGTGTGTGTGTGGGGGGGGGGGTAGTGGTGAGGGAAATGTCCTAGTACTGTGAGGGACTTGGTGCGCTAAGGGTCAGGGTACTGAGAGTATGTCCATGAAAAGTGGGGAATGCAGGTCTCCAGGGCATGTCAGGAAAGTACAAGGTAATACATGAAGTTCTAGTGACTGCTCGTGTGGGCTTGGAGCCATAGAGCCACTTGTTAAAGAAGACTTTTTTATTTGAAAGGCAAGAGTTACAGAGAAAGGGGTGGGGGTGGGACGGAGAGACAGAGATCAATCTTCCATCTGCTGGTTCACTCCCCAAGCAGCTGCGGCCCAGGCCAGGCTGAAGCCAGGAGCTTCTTCCGGGTCTCCCATGTGGGTGCCACTTGGACCATGTGCTGCTGCTATCTCAGGCGCATTAACAGCAAGGTGGGTTGGAAGTGGAGCAGCCAGTAGGGATTTGAACCGGCACCCATATGGGATTCCCAGGTCCTAGGTGGCAGCTTAACCCCACTGCACCACAATTCTGGCTCCCCATAGAGGCTCTTAATATGTATGTCAAGTGGAGGGGGAGCCAGAGCAGTGTGAGTTCTGGAATGTGCTGATCAGCATAAGAACATTATGAAGACAGTGTGTGCCTGCGTGTGTGTCTGTGGAGAGCTATAATGTACTGAGACTCCAGGGAGTGCTGATGGGAGATAAAGCTGTGCAGGGGACCTACTGTGTAATAAGGGGGAGCAGGGCTTGTGAAGGGACCCAAGTGTAAACCAGCAGGGGTTATGGCTGCAGAGGAGTTGAAGCAAAGAGACACAGAGGACAGGACATGCGATGGTCTAGGTGTGCTACAGTAGATCGGAGCCGTGGAGAGCTGCAGTGTGTGCTGCTGAGGGTCGGGGTGGAAAGAAGAGCTTTGTGCACTAATGAGGGTCAGGCTGTTATAGAATGGCATGTTTGTGTGTCCATGGGGAACACGGTTGAGTAAAGGTTCAGGGTGTGCTAATGCGGAGCAGCGCTGTGTGAGGCCCAGCATGTGCTAATAGGGGTCAGGATAAAGGTTCACTTTGTGATGGAGGGGATAGGGTAGTACGAGGACAGGAATGTGTGTCGATGATGGGGCCTCACTGTGCCCAAGTAGTTAGGGATCTGCAAGGTTCACTTTGTGTTAATGGGATTCAGAGCAGCGTGAAGATCCTGTGAGTACTCACCCCAAATGCGTGGTAACAGGGGTCAGAATCAGGTGAGGGGAGCAGTATGTTAATGGAGGGGGAGACATTGGTGCTATGGAGAAACTGACAGGTAGCTGGGCCAGGGAAGGGCCCAACCATGTGGTGGCAAAAGTTTCTTGGAAAGGGGCCGTGGAAATGCTAAGTGGAGTTCAGTGGGATACCATAGGGCTTTGAACACCTCTGGGGGTTAAAGGTACACAGGGAGGTCACGGGTGCCAATAGCAGTTAAGATACGGTGAGGCCTTCTTGAGAGTCTAGTGCATGCTGGTGAGGTCAGGACTCGGTGAGGAGGTGTGGTGAAGTGTGAGGAGTGTATCCTCATCAGTGGTCTATGTGCTAAGCGGGGGCCAGGATCTGGGTTGTGAGAGTAGTCTGAGGATGGGTGTGTGTCCTTAAGGGTCAGGAATGATCAAGAAAGACCTGTGCTTTTTGGGGGGGTAGAATTGTGTGTCCAGTTCTTCCTCCCTCCTTATTCTTAACTATGAAAAACTAAGACAACTGAAATGATACTATTTTGGAAGTTTTGTTGCATATAATTGTTCAAGTATCTCTGTTCACAGGAACCTGCCCAGGGTGCACACCCCTTATTGGGAGTGCTGCTTGGTACATAATCTTGTTCCCCATCTTCCTAAAACCTCTCGCCACAACTGAACTCTTCAACATGTTCAGCCCTTGGCATTTCCACTCAGAGGCCATAGTTCATTCTAGCTCCCTCCCATCATCCTTTAAGTCCTACTTACAGTCTCCCCAGCCCTTGCCCCATTGCCTATCACAACATGCGAAGCAACTGGATATCTGTGCCATATGGGGACACAAGGTAGTCTTTGGGAGCTGGCCATACTTTGCCTTCTTCGGCCTTGGGTCCAGGATTGTTTTGTCGCTCTTATGCTGGGTTCTGTGTGGATGGACCTCATCTTCTCTTAGGTCTTTGTGCTAGGCTAGTCCCTCTACCCCTCCATGGGGGTGGTGAGTTCAACCAGGCAGGAGTAGGGGTGGGAACTTCTTGGCTAAGCACCAGGTTTCAGGGTAACAGATGACCCATTTCTCTCCTCAAATCTAGCCCCAGCCTCATCCTCGACCTCCTATCTAGCTCTACTTCCCTTGGGCCAGGGCCATCTTAGGCCCTGCTGTGAGTCCAGATGGTTCCTGGGCCAGGTCTTTCCCCCTCCTTGCTGGCCCAGCACCGAGGAGGAAGTAGAAGGCCAGCCGAAGCCTTTTGGTGGCCCCATTCCCTCCAGCAGCCCATCTAGGTCATCTTCCTGTCGATGCCAGCATCTTTGGAGCACCCTTGTTGGGGGTTGTTCCTAACTAGCAGGGACCCCCTGCCTCAGCAGAGATGGTTCCTAGGCTCTCAGCTCCCTGATGCAGTCATTTCTGCCATAAGCGCTTTTGGGCATCTGCTGTGTCAGTCACTATTCTAGGTCCTCAGGATATAACTGTGACCTAAACAGAAAGACATTTATCCTGGCAGAGCTGATCTTCTAGTTGTGGCAGTGAAGAGACAGTAAAGAATAAAAGAACCCAATAAGTAGATGTGTTATTTCCAAGGAGGTGATGAGTTCTGAGGGGGACAGTTGGCAAGATGAGGGAGCTCAGGATGGTTGAGATGTTAGATATTCACGAAAGCCTCAGGTGAAAAGCTGAGATTAGATCAATGACCTGAAGGGAGTGGGGAGTAAGCTGTTTCAAAATCTGGGGGAAGGTATTCCAGGTACCAGGAACAGCCAGTGTAAAGGCCCTGCTGCGTGTGGTACAGAACAACAACTAGGAATGATCCGTGAGGTAACAGGGCAACTGAGGTATAAGACCTTGTAGGCCACATGGAGGACTGGGCTCTTTATTTGGATTTGGGGTGATAAGGGGGCTGTGGTGCATTTTCAAGTAGTGGAGAAATGTGACCTGGCTTTTAAAAATCTGGATTGGGCCTATAGGTGCCTACCAGATCAAACATTTCCAGCAGTCCTGAGGATAGCTGGTCTATACTGAAATGGGGGGGTCTCTCAACCCAATGGTAGGGTCTGAGTAGAATCCTCCCTGCATCCCCTACATGAGCAGACTTAATGGTTTGGTTCACTAGTCACCATGACGATGGTCACTGAGGGAAGCACGGAGTTCCTTATGGCTATAGAGAGCATTCTGCCTTGGCAGTTGGGGGTGATGTGGGGCTGGTGCCAGCGGAACATAATGTTTTATGGGCGTGCCCAGGGCCATGGTTCCTTGGTTCTGGGAGAGCCCCCTGTACCACCCAAACCTGGGTCCATTACTGCCGCTGCACCTGACAGTACCTGCTGTGGAGCCTTCTGCTCCCACAGTGAGGCTGCCACCCTAGAGACCATCAGTCTACCTACTGGGCCCCTGCCCTCAGCCAGCCACCCAAGTCTGAGTACCCAGGTAAGCCCCTCAGGAGCAGGGCCCAGGGCCCAGGGGCTGGTTCTGGGTGGGCAGGCACTGACAAGGGTCCCCATCCATACGGCTTTCTCAGGACTCCTGAACGGGGCCAGGGGCCCACAGTGGTTGGGCGGCCACTGACATAAGTTCACGTTGGTGTTCCCTACTAGGTTGTGGGTTTTAGGGGCCTCCTAGTGGGCCAGCAGATGCTAATAGAGGAGCCCTATGCCCTTACTCAGGTCGCCATGGATCGGATGAAGAAGATCAAACGGCAGCTGTCAATGACACTCCGAGGGGGCCGAGGCATAGACAAGACCAATGGTGCCCCGGAACAGATAGGCCTAGATGAGAGCGGCGGTGGCGGTGGTAGTGACCTTGGAGAGGCCCCCACACGTACCGCCCCAGGAGAACCTCGCTCTGGACGGGGCCCACTCAGCTCTGCACCAGGTGGGTCCACAAACTACTCCTTGGTCTCATGTCTCTAGGCTGGTTCCCAGGTGCTGCCTCCCGGCCCAGTTCCTCTTAGACTTGTGCTCCCATTTTCTTCCCCTTTCCTGCTCCATGTGTGCTGTTTTTCCCCTTCCCTGCCATCCTCTCAGCATTCTCTGTCCAACTGTGCCCCTGTCCTTGGCTTTGTGCCAGGCCCCAGGGGAGGAGACGTACCTTGCATGTTGCACCTGCCCCAAGGTTTCCTCTGCCCTTCTCCTGCACCCTGCGGTGGCCCCCTCAGGCCTCCTGGCACCTACCTATCCAGTGCACTTGCCTCCCAGAGCGCTTGGCTACCTCTGCCACCACCTGCCTACTGGCCCCAGTCCAGGGTAGCTGCATTTTCAACTCACCCTGGAATGGGGTACTCCACTAGGTGACTGTTGTCCGTCTCCTTCTCTGTCCGGGACCTGCCTAAGTTCCCTTAGGCCCCAACACCTTCTCCTTGAGGAACTGTGGGCTGCTCCAGGGGCCATGCATGCACATGTATGAGGAGGGAATGTATTGCATGGGAGAGGGAGTGTCTTGGGGTTCCTGACCCCATCTGGCATACCCTCCCCCTCTCCCTGCCACCAGAGATTGTACACGAGGACTTGAAGATGGGGTCTGATGGGGAGAGTGACCAGGCTTCAGCCACGTCCTCGGATGAGGTGCAGTCTCCAGTGCGAGTGCGCATGCGCAACCACCCGCCGCGCAAGATCTCCACTGAGGTGCTTAACCCACTGTTCGGGTGATGGGAACTGGAAAAGGGGGCTGGAGGTAGGGAGGTGGAGCTCATGGTCCCTTTTCTCCTCTGTCTTGCTTGGTAGGATATCAACAAGCGCCTATCACTACCAGCCGACATCCGGCTGCCTGAGGGCTACCTTGAGAAGCTGACCCTCAATAGCCCCATCTTTGACAAGCCCCTCAGCCGCCGCCTCCGCCGTGTCAGTCTGGTGAGCACTTTCTGTTCCTGTCCGCTCTCCTTCCTTTCCCTGTCCCCTCCCCTGAGCCTGCTTCGACCTGCCTACTTTATCCCACAGTCTGAGATTGGCTTTGGGAAATTGGAGACCTATATCAAGCTGGACAAGCTGGGTGAGGTGAGAGACAGCCAGGAGACCCACGGTGGGGATGAGGGTCAGCAGGAGCTCCCTGCAGCCTCATTACGCCTCTCCTGTCACACTTGCTCACACCCCCAGGGTACCTATGCCACCGTCTACAAAGGCAAAAGCAAGCTCACGGACAACCTTGTGGCACTCAAGGAGATCAGGCTGGAACATGAAGAGGGAGCACCCTGCACCGCCATCCGGGAAGGTACAGATCCCTGGCCCACCTTTCACAGGCTTTCCTCATGACACATGTACATCCTCACTCCATGGTATGAGCAGAGACAGGGGGTTCTGGAACTCCCCCTTCCAACACACTAGCATCTATGAGAATGCCCATCAACCCTATATCTGGGTAATAATCAGAGTCACCAGAAATCTGTTCCTGCTTGGAGGAAAGGTAGATGAATTGCAAACCAGGGTGCTCACTTTGGTTCTGACAGCATCTTTGATAAACCTCACCAGTGTACTTGCTCCAAAGTGTACAATCAGAATATCAAATGGAATGAATTTGAATTACACAGAAATTGAGTGTGCAAACTCAATTTCACACAATGCTACAGGCCTG
This sequence comes from Lepus europaeus, assembly GCF_033115175.1. Classification (NCBI taxonomy): domain Eukaryota; kingdom Metazoa; phylum Chordata; class Mammalia; order Lagomorpha; family Leporidae; genus Lepus; species Lepus europaeus. The sequence continues at coordinate 102,268,027 of NC_084850.1, read as the reverse complement.
TGTACTGAGGGTCAGAGCTAGGCCCCTTCCCAGAAACTAAAAGCAGGTTGTGAAAATCTAGTTCTTGCCCAGTCCTCATCTCTGAGGCTTATTTCCACATGTGGAACATGAAGACCCACCTTCCTGGCATAGGGTGGGTCAGAGCTGGTGGTTGTGAGGTGGTACCCCAGACTGCATGGGGAAAGAAGGAGACCGTGGGCTCGTCCATCCCTGCCCAGTCCTTGTCCTCACCTCTGTGCTGACTTTCCCCCTTCCCATTCCTTGCTTCTTGCAGTGTCCCTGCTTAAGGACCTCAAACATGCCAACATCGTCACACTACACGACATCATCCACACGGAGAAGTCCCTCACCCTTGTCTTCGAGTATCTGGTAAGGTTGTACGGCAGTAGGTCTTGCAGGGAAGTAGGGAGATGACTAGGAGTGACGGAATGTGACCCTTGTTCTGTCCCGCTCTGTCTGTCCTCAGGACAAGGACCTGAAGCAGTATCTGGATGACTGTGGGAACATCATCAACATGCACAACGTGAAAGTGGGTGTGGGGCAGGAAGCAGGGGCACCAGGGGTCCCCCTCTCACTGTACCCCTCAAATCTCCGACAAATGGACTTTTCCCATTTGGCTTTTTTGTAGTTGTTGGAAGCCCTTGGAGGGCACTGGGACCCTGTCCTCTTGTGTGTGACACGGCTCTGGGCTGGGTGTCTGGGGAGGGGGGAAGCAGTGCTTGCTGGGGGTTGGACTGGTAGATACTCTTTGACCTCTGCCTACCTTTCCTGGGTCCTCAGCTGTTCCTGTTCCAGCTGCTCCGTGGCCTGGCCTACTGCCACCGGCAGAAGGTGCTACACCGAGACCTCAAGCCCCAGAATCTGCTCATCAATGAGAGGGGAGAGCTCAAGCTGGCTGACTTCGGTACTGCTGCCTCCCCCTTCTTCCCATTGATCCCCAGCCTTACTCTGCCAGCCTCCTCCTTCCCCATAGTTGCCTGGTCTGGTTCCCCTTGAGCCTCTCCAGACTTTGCCAGCAATCTCCTCATTTCAGATGCCCCTTCTCTTGCCTCCCAGGCCTGGCCCGAGCCAAGTCAATCCCAACGAAGACATACTCCAACGAGGTGGTGACACTGTGGTACCGGCCCCCCGACATCCTGCTTGGGTCCACAGACTACTCGACCCAGATTGACATGTGGTGAGGACAGGTGGAAGTATGGCTGGGGCCGTGCATTGCAGGGGGTGGCTTGGTCACAATAGCCACCTAGCCAACTGCCTCCCCATCCACTGTGTCCTCCATGCCCAGGGGTGTGGGCTGCATCTTCTATGAGATGGCAACAGGCCGGCCCCTCTTTCCGGGCTCCACAGTAGAGGAACAGCTGCACTTCATCTTCCGCATCTTGGGTAAGGAGGCATGAGCCCTAATTGCTGTGGGGACATGCAGGGAGGACCTGTGAGAAGTTTAGGGTGACTCTTCTTCCCTGCCAGGAACCCCAACTGAGGAGACGTGGCCAGGCATCATGTCCAATGAGGAGTTCAAGACATACAACTACCCCAAGTACCGAGCCGAGGCCCTTTTGAGCCATGCACCCCGGTGAGGCTAGTGAGTGGGTGGGTGGGCAGGTGTTAGGGGCCAGAATGCTCAAACTCAATGTAAAGCAGATCCTCTTGTCCTTGTGGTAGACTTGATAGCGACGGGGCCGACCTCCTGACCAAGCTGCTGCAGGTGAGACCACCTTCCTGGGCCAGCTGTGGTTGGGAGGGGATTCCTGATGTGAGAACACAGACTCCCGAGGGCAGGGTCTATGGTAAGCAGGAAGAGGGGACCTATTTGTTGAAAATACTAATATTCCTCTGCTCCAATTCAGTTTGAGGGTCGAAATCGGATCTCCGCAGAGGATGCCATGAAACATCCATTCTTCCTCAGTCTGGGGGAGCGGATCCACAAACTTCCTGACAGTGAGTGGAGCTAGGGCATGGACTGGCTGGTGGAGGGACCACGGGGAACGGGACTGCCGGGGACAGCTGGGTGCATTGTGTAGGTTTCTGAGTATGCCACTTCTACAGGAAGGACAGCTTCATACTGTGTGACGGGTTATGTTTGTTACAAAAATGCTATTTCTTGTTTTTTAGTTACTTTTTTCACTCATGAAATGTTTCAAATATACATAGGATAGATTTCAACATGTTGAAGCAGACATTCCTTGTGATGTGTGAGGCTACTTCAGAAAGATCATGTATTAGTTGGCTTTTCATTACCTTAACTGAAATACCCAAGAGGACCTTCTTGGGGAGGAAAAGGTGTTATTTTGGATGACATTTTTGAGGTTCACGGTTCAGAACCAGGCACCCCCATGAACCTGGCATCTGGGACATTGGGTACACAGGGACAGTCATGGGGTGAGCCAAGAAGCGAAAAGAAAAGCTAAGATGAACTCAGTTTAAATAAGCCACCCCCTCACAAGAATTATATTCTGAGGGCAGTCCCCTAGTGACCTAAGTAGCTCTCACCAGGCCCATTGCCCTCTCAGACATCACAATGAGATCAAGTCTCCACCCTTCATCCAGCCACCCTCAACATCTGACCAAGTTTGGGGAGCTAAGTCCTGCTCAGACAAGTTCATTTGGGTACAAAAAAAATACTGGAATCCCTGAGTTTTTTTTTTCATGAGCTTTTTGAGGACCCCCTCATATATGCTTAACATGCACAGATCACTATTAGACAAAATAATGGGATGAGTCCCTAGCTATTCCAACAAGTCATCAGCTCATTTTTGTGTCTCCTCCACCCACAGCTACTTCCATATTTGCACTAAAGGAGATCCAGCTACAAAAAGAGGCCAGCCTTCGGTCTTCATCAATGCCTGACTCAGGTAGGTGTGGTCCCTCCCTTCCCCATCCCACCCCCCTACCTGCTTGCCCACCAACAGCCATCCGCTCTGCTTCCCCCTGCAGGCAGGCCAGCTTTCCACGTGGTGGACACCGAGTTCTAAGCCGATTCTAAGCCACAGACCGAGGCCCCAGCAGGCAGCGGCTGGAGGGATGCCACACCCCTCACAGGGCAGCCCCCAACTGCATCCTCCCTGCTTGCTGCCTGCCTACCTACCTGCCTGAGCCATGCTCACCTGCCCACTTGTCCCTTGCTGCCTGTGCAAAAACATCTGACCACTGTCAACCCACCCATTGGCCTGTCTCCTGGGTGCTAACAAAGCTCTCATCGCTCCTACGCCTGGTCTGTCTGTCTGTCTCTCTTTCTTTGTCTTGGTAGTTGCCGGCGGACAGCATGGCCGTGCCAGCCTCCCACACTGAGGCCAGGCCTCTCCCTCCTCGTCGTATCCTCCCCCAGGACCACTACCCCATGGCCAGCCAGGGGTCCGGAGCTAGCCCAGGCTGGGGCTCTCGACTCAGACAACATGGTGGCAATGCCTTGGGTCTGAGGTGTCCCCTGGCTGCTTTCCTGCCTACCCCATCTGCCTCATGTTGTGTGGGCCTTTTTTTTGTTTGTTTCATTCATTGTTGGTTTCTTTTTTAATTATTTTAAATGAGGTTTTCATTTTTTTAAATGCAATATCTCTGTATACAGACTGGCTGGGCCCCACCCCCTGCGTGTGGCCCTCTCACAGTATTTTGTGCAATGAAGCCCCGCTCCCAGCCTTTCAGAGGCAGGGACACAGCCCCTATTCACAACCCTGACCTTCACCAGACCCTGGGATCGGCTATAGGAAAGCATGCCTCGGCCACTCGCCTTCCTACCCCCGCCTGCCATCCCCAGCCGCAGGGGGATCTGGGGGCTACTGGAGACTCTGGGAGATGGACAAGGTGGGGGGCCCACTCTCTCCCTCCTGCAGTCCTGTAGCCGGGGCCTCCTTCCTTCTCAGGGTCTTCCCCAGCCCAACCCTTCTGCCCCCATCCCACTTGGTGCTGTTGAGTAGGGGCCCTGCCAGGAACTGACCAACTCAGCAAGGAGCCATAGTGTGTATATGTGCACAACAGGGACAGAGGGGCATGTGGAGGTGTGTGCCCAGATGTTGCCCCCAACCCCTGGGTGGGGGGTGAGGCAGGGCAGGGACAGTCTTCGGGGTCAGCCCCCGGATGGGTGGTTACCTCCCCTTGTTCCACCCTAAGCCCTGGGGCCCTCAAATGGGGTGGGGGGGCAGGGGTGGGAGCCCTCCTCATGGGGTTTGGGGGGTTGGGTTCCTGAATGCACCATAATCGCTGTATGAAATATTAAAAAGTCTAAAGTGTAAAGCCTGATTGCAAATCCTGTGGGGGTGGGGGCTAAGCCCACTGTGGGGGTGGGAGTGACTACTGGGACCTCAGGGAATTGATACCTGGCCCTCGTTGTCTAGAAGAGCACTGGGAATGGATACGACATGACTGAAAAAGGCATCTGAAGCGCTGCACATTTACTGGCACGTAGAGCTGAGGCAGGCAGGGCAGGCTGAACAGTGTTGATGAGCTGAGAATCAAGCAGAAACGAAGGTTAACCCAGGACCAGGAGGAAGCCTGGAAGAAAGTAGAGGCAGGAGGGTGTAATGAGGCTGTTTGAAGGCCCAATAGAAGCAGGGGTTGGGGGATGTGGCAGAGAGGCCTAATATCACCACGTATGTGGCTGGGGCACTGTGGAGAGGGGATGTGAGAGAGTAGGTTCTAGACCACTGAGCAGATTAGGGGAGTCTAATACATGGGGTGATAGGTGATAGAACTGGAAGTATGAATTATTGGTGTCCAGGAAGTAATGGGAACCACAGGCATGGATGAGATGACCCTGGGAAGGATGCTATGGTTTGTAAGGGTAGAGGTCAGATGGCCTAGTCTGGGTCTTGCCCTCAGGTGTGAGGATAGTTGAGGTTTTGGTTTTCTTTTTCCTGTGAATTCAAGCCCCTGTCCCCACCATCCTGGGTAAAGGCAAAGATAGACTTCGGGCAGAAGAGGTGCACTGCATGGGGCCGGCAAATACTGCAAGTAATAGCAAGCCTAAGTGATTGTTTACTGAAGCCCAGCAGTGGGAGCCTGTGGTTCTCTAGTCTCTCTGCTGTGTCCTTATAAGCACTTCAGTGATAGCTTGCAGCTTCAAGGTGCCATGATGGCTTCTGTGTCCCCAGAGAAGGGAAAGCAAACTGAGGAAACAGGAGTCCCACCTATTTTCTTGAAACAGGGCTGGAACTTCCACAGGCTCAGCAGACTTCCCATGCCATCCCTTAGCTAGAATCTGATGACACAGCCACCTCTGGCAGCAAGGGTAGCTGGGAAACTGAAGACCTTGCAAAAGAGGATAACATTGCCAGGCTGGACTCAGGACTAGAAATCGCCCAACGGCTCTGAAAAGTGCCTTTGGATGTGGGCAGAAGCTGGCCTCTGGGAAGTGGAGAAAGTTAAGTCGAAGCCAGGAAATGATTGGATTTACCTGGCAGCCCAGGTAAATGAAGAGGGGGGATTCTGCAGAGGGGCAATGAGGAGCATGAATTCTGAGTAGCTGACAAGATTCAGAAGGGCTCGAAGAGCAGCTGTTTGCCATGTGCCAGACCCAACTCATGCCACTTTGTTTGGGGACCCCCCCCCAAGTGAAAGGGCTTCTCTTCCTCAGGGTTTAGAATCACAGTAATAAAGAATCTCTGCCTCACCAAGGTTAACTGAAAATAAGGGGTAAGAGTAGGAGATCCTGTGGGAAAATGACCGGGGGGGGGGAGGGGGTATTGCAGAGAGAGAGACACCTGTGTGTGCATGGGTCCGGGGGCGTAGAAAAGGTAAGGTTTGTTTTGCCTGTGGGGACAGTGAAGGGAGTCACAAACAGCCCAAGCAAGAATCATAATCCTGTCCTGGGGAACTTAAGGCACAGCTGGATGAAGACAGCCAATAGGCAGCCAGATGCTAGGGACCTCAGAGGAATATATTAAAGGTACCGCCAACAGGTAGAACTGGGAGCCCTAACAGAGAGAGCATAGCACAGTGCAGTGGTTCTCAGACAAGGACAATCCCTACCCCAAGCCTGGGAGGGGGGTGGGCATCTGGCAAGGAGCCAGTTCCTTGTCCTGAGGGGTAATCTGGTGGTAGAATCCAAGAATGCAACTAAACATCCTGCAATGCTCCCTACAACAAATAAATCACAGTGCTGAGATTAAAAAACCATGGCCTTGTCAACTGTTCTCAAACTTTTGGTCTCAGGATCCCTTTATATTCTTAAAGATTGAAGACACCCAAAGAGTTTCCTTCTGCTTATATCAGGTAGCTTCTAGATAATTCTGTACACGCATCAGAGAATGAAAAGTGACAAAGTACTGTGAAAATAGTTTTGACTTTGTGAATCCCTCGAGAAGGTTTCCTGGACCAATAGATAGCCTGGGACCACAGTTTGAGAATCCTTGGCCTGGTGTTTAAGGTGACAGCCGCGGAACCAGATTTCCACCAGCAGGAACCGCACACAGCACTACCACTTAACTAGCCAGGAGGCAGTGAGGTAACATTTCTGGTCCCCAGCTTCCCCCATAGTTGTCCCTGGGCAACAGGATAGTACCTGCTACCTGAGGCTACTATTTAAGTTCAATAAAGCACTTAAACTGGTCAGACTATTAGTTACCTCTTTTGTGACTCCAACAAACACCCAGGGCCCGGGGCTACTTTGCCTTCAACACATTTGTCCAGGGAATAAATTTACTTCTGAAGACACAATGGCGGGCCTGGGCCGCTCTCTCTGGGGATGCCGAACTCTTGCACTGAGTTTTCACAGCTGAGAACAGTAGTGCCATGAAGGGACGGCATTCCAGTCTGGATAACAGAAACACTGTCCCCAAGGTCGGGGTCCGCGGTTCTCAGCAAAGCACACGGCTGGGAAAACTCAGGGCCTTTGTGACCCCAACACTCCCAACTTGCCCTCGCCCACCTCTAGAGCCTCGGCCTCTGCTTTCCATGCAACCTTTTACCCTAACTCAACATGGCGTTAGAGTCCCACAACCCTTGCTTAGTTGTCTGTGTTCGTTCCCAACTGGATGTTTTACCCCGCCTCTCCCCGATGTACGCCCAGCCCCCCAACTCGTCTAAGCGTGGGGCCCATTTCCAAGATGGCAGTAGTCCCCTGGTTGTTCGGGGGGCTCTGCTTCCGTTTCCGGTACCAGAATCCGGAAGTGGCAATCGAGGGTCTTCCTATCTCCAGTTGCGTCGGCAGAGAGAGGACGAACGGCGATGGCGGCGGTCGCAGCGGATCGAGCTGCGGCCGCGGCCGCGGCCAGACAGCCACGACGCGAAGCTGTGCCCGGCCTCGACAGCCAGCGACACCAGATAGAGAATGGCGAGAATGGGCGAGAGCGTCCACTCCGAGCCGGCGAAAGCTGGTGAGGTTGGGCTGCCGCGGACGGTGGGGGCGATAACCACCGCGGAGGGTTTGGCAGCCGAGGTCCGCGGAGAACTGCTTGCGGGGGCGGGGGAGGGGGAGGGGCTGGGGGGGACAGCGGGAGAGAGGGGCGGGGTCGTGCTTGAGAATGAATGGCAGTGTCTGGGAAAGGGGAGGGGCCTATGAGGTACAACCTGACGACTGAGAACAAAATGGGGCTTGTTGTGGGGGCGGGGCCTGAAGGGAGCCGTCGTCTAGGGAGGTGGAACCCCGCCTGCGTGTTGGACTTGGAGCTTGGGAAGAAGGCGGGGTCTGCGACGTAAGGCGGGGGGGCGTGGCCTGTGTTGCGTAAGGGAGCATCTCGGGGTTCTAAGCGGTTTGCGATTGCTCTCGGGAGCCTGCGAACGCGGCGAGCGTTGGGAAGTTAGCCAAAGAGCAGGATCGGGGCCAACGGCTGTAGGTCGCTGGGAACGAGGGATTACGTGGTGGAAGAGCGAAGCCAAGTTCGTGACGTGGGCCGAGGGGCGTGGCCTGAGGCTAGGACAGACTGGAGAGGAGGCGGTACCGAAGAGGCAGAAAATGGCGCCTGCGAATGTGTAAAGTTTGTGAGGCGGCGAGGTTTTTGAGTTGAGAGGAGGTATTTTTCCCAGGACGGGAGGAAGAGCAGGTGATTAACGTGGGAGGGACCTTGATGTTAAATTCGGTTTCTTTTTTAGTACTTCTTTTTCTTTTTACAATCCGGAAAAATAAGCAGTAAGAATCACTGCCTATCGGTAAATCGGATTTTATCGATTTCACTAATGAATGACTTCCGAAATGTACTGCTTTTTTTTTCCTTCATTTTCACCGAATCGCATCTCGCCTTTGAAATTCTGAAATACGTAAGACGTAAAAAGATTATGGTACAAAATAATTGTGCAGTCCAGATTGATGGACATCCTAGTAACATAAACCGCCTATATTCTTCAAAAATGTCATGGTTGTGAAAGGCAAAGGCTGAAGAACTATTCCAGAGTGAGAGAATTGATTTAGTTGAACAAGTTCTGATAACTAAATACAACATGTGATCCTCAGTTGGATCCATGAGGGTTTTTTTTTCCTTATAAAATTATCTTTTTATCTTTTATTGAAAAAGGCGATGGGAAAAAAAGGTGAAATGTGCCGGAAGTCCATAGGTTAGCTATGAGTACTGTTCATTTCTTGATTGTGAAAATAGTCTTTTTGAAAGAATATCCTTGTTTTTAGGACTTAGGTACTGAAATATGTAAAGAACCATAATGTAACCAAGCTTATACCCAAATGATTGAAAAAAAATAGTATATTGCAGAAAATGCACATGAGGGGGATTGGGAAGATGTTGGTGAAAGGATACAAAATCCAAGAGGAGTGAAGTTTAGGAGGCTTGTTGTAAACGTGGTGATTCACGTTAATAATAGTGTGTTACATTTTTGAAAATTGCTGGCAGATTTAAATGTTCTCATTACAAGAAAAAAGTGATTAGTACATGGTGTAATGGGTATGTTAATTAGCTTTCATCAGTCCACAGTGTATACACATGTCAAAACATCTGGCTGCAGCAACACAAATGGGCAGAATTTTTGTCAATTTTAAAATACATTAAAAACATCCCCAAAATGCAATAATTGAGAAAATGGGTAAGATGTTAGATTTGGGGACTCTGGAAGTGGAGCATACAGGGAATAATTTGTCTATTATTTCTGCCACTTTTCTTAGTCTATGTCAAAGTAAAAAAAAACCTGAAGTATAAAAAGGAAAAACACGTGAAGTGACCACCAAGGTTAGCATTGCACACATCACCTTAGGATACCCTTCTGGGCCCCTCCCAGAGGGACATTCTCCTCTCCCATTCCGGAGCAGCTCTTACCCTGAATTCCAAGTTAACTAGCTCTCCTTTTGCTTCAGTGTTCTACCTCCTGTGTATGCACCCCTAAATAGTATTTGCTCCCTAGGCACATACAGAGTGTGTGTAGGTATATATGTATGAAACCAGACTTCATATACGATACATACGAATTCGTGCTGCATACATACTGTGAGCCCTTGTCCTGTCAGGCAATCCATGGGCTCCACATGACAGCAGCATTTGTGATGTTAACCTGGATGCTTGTTAGGCTAGTTTCTGGACTACAAAGGGCGCCAGTTTTCTCTTTAGGCACACAGTAAGGGATTTTTGAACTATGTATCACGTCGTTCCTCACAGTATTCTCCCAGCTTCGCATCTCATGCTGTGTAAGTGGCTTACAGGGCTTTGAGAGGCTGGTCCCCTGCTTCCATTCTACTTCTTACTGCCACCTCCCTGATGACACACTCCCTGCCTCTTTCTCTGTCACGGTCAGCCATGTTGGTCTCCTGCTGTTGGGCAGCCAGGTGAAACCTCAGAGGGCTTTCTAGTGAGGCTTTCCTGCATTGAGCCTTCAGTAACAGTAGCAGTGAAGTGTGGTCCCTGGTACTGGAGAGAGACATTGAGATGCCCCAGCTCAGGGATACAAAAACCAAACAATGTTTCTCTGCCATTACCTCATAGCTCTCCAGCAAGGAAAAGCCTCAGTGGGTCTTGAAAACAAACAATAGGCAGAATGCCCGCTTGGAGATGTTTCAGAGGGCCTCCAGGCTTGGTTTCTTGCACCCTCCCTACCATGACAGCCTTGTCATGACTGTGTCATTGGTAGGTAGGACATGAGATCCTGTCATCCTTGGCAGCACCCTTTACAATTACCCACCGGTACCAGGTTTTCTTTTGTAGTGATGAATGGAGCTAGGTAGAGATCATGGTTGTACAACATTGTGAATGTTCTAAACCCCACTGCATTACTGGTTAACCTTAAAATGGTTAGTTTTATGCTATGTGAATTTTACCTCATTAAAAAATTATCACACCAGTGCCAGTTCAGCTCTTGTGGGCATTATGGAACATTTTTGCTAAACTCCACTTTTTAAATGCTAATCTATTTAGGTGATGACAAAGCATCTAAAGGTTACTTTGCTATCCATTTTTTTAGGGATTGGCTGCAATGGTCAAGAAATACATGTTTACAAAGCATCTTGAAGTCATGGGTTAATCCCAAATCACAGACCTTGTATGAATATTGTTATTTGCACTTTGTATCTTGTGTCAGTTGCCAGATCTGGACGAGGGCAATTAATAATTTGGTTGTCTGAGTTGATATGACATCTGGGCACAGCTTATATTTTAGGAGTAAATTCAAATTTATGACAGTGTAACTTCAGAAATTGGTAGTTTTTCTTTTCGAGTGTGAACCACCTATGAACACAATGAAATGAGCTGTAGCCAGGGAGTCGAGCAGGTCTGGGCAGGGTGTGGATAGTTGGCCAGCAGAGGTAAGCAGTCCCAGGATTCCTGTTTAGGTGGAGGAAACAGAGTGGTTGAGTTCAGAGCCTTGCAGCAGTGGGTGAATGGAAGGCAACAATGTCTCATAGGAGATTAACCCAAGAAACATTGATAGATACTTATGTTAGCATATCTAATTATATCTGATTATAATTGAAATAGGAAGCTAAACTTCTTTTTGAGTTGGAAAAATGAAAGCTCATATAAAAGTTGTAAACTAATTAAAGTTATAAAGTAACTACTATTTGGACCATGTTGGAGAAATGTGATCGTTCTTACTGCCCTTCCTTTGTTGATGCAGGCTCAGATCTTTTTGAGGAACATCTTAGCAGTATTGCCCTGGACTCCATATAGAAAAAAACCCCAGATCTAGTTTTCTGCCTTTGGTACATTAGTCATTTAACAACTTACAGTAAAGGATTTGTTAACATGCCTATATATATATATATATATATACACATATATACATATATATATACATATATATATACACACACACACATATATATGTGTATATATATGTATATGTATTTAGGCATATACAGGTATAATAAAATTTAGTACCACAGTGTTACATTAACCATCTGAATAAACCAACAGCCTTTTAAGAAACAAGTAGGGAGTCATTTCTTACATCCATGTTTCTATTTCTCTGTCATTATTATATAATTAACCCATTTATGTAAATCATTAGCATAACTAAAATAACCAGATTTTCTCAGAAATGAGAACAATGTGAGCACTGTGGCAGGGTTTGGGAGCGGTCACTACAGCAAAAAACACACCAGCCAAACTGGCCAAGAAACTCCACAGTAGTCAGGTGAATTCTAGTCTATTCCAAGATTGTTCTGTGCTTCCCAACTCCCACCTCTCCAATGCTTTTATGAACAAGAAAACGTTGACGTTTAAGAGATCAACATTTATGAGATTAAACTGCTGGGAAACAGACCAGGACCATGTTATGTGTATTCCATCAATTTGGTTATTTTTTAAAAAGTGTTCATTTGGGGCTATTAAATATTTAAGGCAGCCTTTTTATGCATCAGAAGTTCATAGCAAAGCAGCTGTATGTGGGAGGAGGGTTATATGTTTCTGTGTCTACACTTTTACATTCAGGCCTTGGAGTCAGAGCTAGCATCGAACACTTACTACATGATGAGTATATTCCAGACTTTAGAACGTCTCAGCATTTTCTTTTTTAAAAACAAATATTTATTTATTGTTTTTTTGAAAGGCAGAGTTAAGAGAGAGACAGAGAGATGAGAGAGGTCTTCCATCTGCTGGTTCACTTCCCAAGTGGCCACACAGCTGGAGCTGGGCTGGATCCAGAGCCAGGAGCTTCTTCCAGGTCTCCCACACTGGTGCAGGGGCCCAAGGACTTGGGCCGTCTTCTGCTGCTTTCCCAGACTATAGCAGAGAGCTGGATCGGAAGTGGAGCAGCCAGGATTCAAACCAGTGCCCATTTGGGGTGCCGGCACTGCAGGGGGCAGCTTTACCCACTACGCCACAGCGCTGGCCACACACTGACTAAATTTTGCTTCTGATGTATGTTTGTATGATTTGACAGTTCTCATGTTGAATTACAGTATGTTGGTGGAAGTTGTACATGAATTGCGAATCTCCAGGTAACTTGAATCTCCAGGTAACCATGTAACCCCCTTTTCCCTGTCTGGCCCCAGGTTCCTTGTGGAGCGAGACTGGTATAAACAGTGGGAGCTGTACGTCCAGGAAGGCAACCAGGACTCCTGCACCTTTCCTGGCTGCATCAACAATGCCAAGCTCTTTGAAGGTATCAGGCCTCTCCCGCATCCCCCCCACTAACCTAGCCCTGGAGTTCTTGTGCCCTCTGTCCCTACAAATGGCCGGAAGCCCATTTTCTGTGCTAGCTCATGGGTGGGATGGCCAGAATTACTCATCAGATTCCTTCCCTGATTCTTTTTTTTACCACCCCTCTCTTCCCCTCCCCAACCCCACAGATACAATAAATTGGCGCCTCAAGCAGGGCTTGGTGGAAGGCAAGGATTACGTGCTGCTGCCAGCAGCTGCTTGGCGTTACCTGGTCAGCTGGTATGGTTTAGAGCATGGCCAGCCACCCATTGAACGCAAGGTATAGTGGATTGGGAGGGTGCCGAGAGGTAGATTCCATGGGAGGTTGGGTGCGAGGAAGGCCTTAGAGGTTGGGGGTGGGTCCAGACCCACGTGTGTGTGCACATCTGTTTTCTGGGTAGAGTCACCTGTGTCTCGGCTCACAGCTCGTGCTGCAGGTGTCTGCATGTGTCTACTGTGTGAGTTCAGCTCCACTCACAGATGGCTGTGTGTCGTTGTCTGCTACTATCAAAAGCCAGCGTGTTTGTTCCTTTGACCTCAGGTCATTGTGCCTGTGTCTGTGTGCATACTATGTGGGCATGCCTGTGTGTGTACCACTGTCTTCACAGGTCATAGAACTGCCTAGCATCCAGAAGGTTGAGGTGTACCCGGTGGAACTGCTGCTCGTCCAGCACAATGATATGAGCTCACCCCGCACTGTTCAATTCAGCCACACGGATTCTGTTGGTGAGTCCAGGGCGCATGGAATGGTTGTTGGTGTTCCCAGCGGTGAGTCATAGCTCAGTGACATGCGTGTGCATGGGAGTAGGCTGTGGCACACTCGAGAGAGCACCGATCAGACCTTGGAGGACCAGGAAGGCATCGCTCAAGTTAGTGGGAGGCACTCGGCGCCGGGAAGGGGGGTTCTGCTAGAGTCTCCAGAGTTATGTGAGCAGCACCCCAGTGGTTTAGACGTAGGGCAGAGGGTATTTGCTGGGAATCTGAAGTCCTGAGTGTGGATCAGCCACTTGGCGATTGGTCTGGGGACATGGGAGTATTGACTAAGAATGTGAAGATGAGTCGAGGATGCTAACGTGGGTCAGTTCTTCTGGGGCCCAAGAAAATCTTGAATGTGCCCCATCAACCCTCACAGACCTAATACTACGGACAGCGCGACAGCAGTTTCTGGTGGAGTCTCACGTGGACACGCGGCTGTGGGTCAAGAATGCAGAAGGCACTCTAGATCGCCTGTGTGACCCACACGTCACAGTGCTGGACGCTGCCCTCGAGTCTGGGCAGGTAAGAGTAGGGAGGACTTTTCTGCTCAGGTAGGCTGGGGGGAAGAGAGGAGGAAGTGCCCCCAGGCCCTCCATGAATGCCTCTGCATCCCTTCTTGCTCCTTTTCCAACCCAGCTGATTATTATGGAGACCCGAAACAGAGATGGCACCTGGCCCAGCGCGCAGCTGCATGTCATGTAAGCCTTTGGGGTGGTTGGTCCACAGTGGGGGTGGCTGACAGTCAGCCAAGTGATTGCACCCATGTGCCCCTTGTCCCCATACGTAGTAGGCCTTCCGCTGACACGTTTTTCATCCAACTCAGGAGCATAGCGGAAGAAGATGAGGACTTCCAGGGCCAGCCGGGCATCTGTGGTCTCACCAATCTGGGCAACACGTGTTTCATGAACTCAGCCCTGCAGGTTTGGCCATTACAACCTTTTCTGGCACTGCCACGCGGGGTGGGCGGCAAGACCTGGGGTCAGAGTAGGGGACTGGGGCAAGGGCTCAGGTTGGAAGCTCAGGCCTCACAAGCCTGCGTCAGCATGCCCATATGCACTCCTGAAACACCAATCCCTTCGCTCTCTGCTTGTCCCTCGCTTTCTCTAGCCTCCCCTCTACCCCCACCACTTCCTCCTCGGGCAATACTAATATCTTCTATTTCCCTTTCTCTTCCCTCTTGCTTTCCTTTTCCCTGTCCACACCTTGGCCACCTCCTCTCTCTCCTGGCCCTGCCCCCCTGCAGTGCCTCAGCAACGTGCCACAGCTCACTGAGTACTTCCTCAACAACCGCTACCTGGAGGAGCTCAACTTCCGCAACCCGCTGGGCATGAAGGGGGAGCTCGCAGAGGCCTACGCAGACCTGGTGAAGCAGGCGTGGTCGGGCCACCACCGCTCCATCGTGCCACACGTGTTTAAGGTGCGGCGCTACCCTGGGGCGCCCTCACCCCCACCCCCCACCCCTCCTGCCTCTGCTGACTCCCTCCGTCTCATCTCACACTCTCTCTGCCCTGCCCGCCTTAGAACAAAGTCGGCCATTTTGCCTCCCAGTTTCTGGGCTACCAGCAGCATGACTCGCAGGAGCTGCTGTCATTCCTCCTGGATGGGCTGCACGAGGACCTCAACCGGGTCAAGAAGAAGGAGTACGTGGAGCTGTGCGACGCTGCTGGGCGGCCAGATCAGGTGGGTGCTCCTCAGTCCCACGAAAGCCACCACGGCCTCTGCCTCGGGAGTTCTCTGGCCTGCCCCCGAGTATCCAGCATCCCCCTGTGTGCTGGTTTGCTGTTAAGTTCCTTTCCCCTGGACGTCCACTCCAGCCTCAGTCTCGGCCCGTAGCTCCAGCACCATGTCTGCCTCTGCACCTGCTCAGAGTTGTCCCCAACCCAAGCTCCTGCCCCAAATAAACTCCAGCCCTCGGAGTGAGCAGCGTCTCTAGATGGACTTAGTTGTGACTGTGCTGCCAGCCCTTAGCAGCAGCCTCCCCTTTAACCCTGTATGAATCCACCCAAAACCATTGTACCCTGCCCTGGGCGAGCCCCTCCGCCCACCACACGTGCACCATCATGACCCTGTCAACAGGAGGTGGCTCAGGAGGCCTGGCAGAACCACAAGCGGCGGAACGATTCTGTGATCGTGGACACGTTCCACGGCCTCTTCAAGTCCACTCTGGTGTGCCCTGATTGTGGCAACGTGTCTGTGACCTTCGACCCATTCTGCTACCTCAGCGTCCCACTTCCTGTGAGCCACAAGAGGGTCATGGAGGTCTTCTTCATCCCTATGGATCCCCGGCGCAAGCCTGAGCAGGTATGGGGAGACACAAGGAAGGACAGGTGGTCAGGAGTTTGGCACTCTGCCCTTCCTTAAGGTTCACTGTGTCAGCTCACCACAGACCCTTTTGATCTTTTGTGGATACTCTTTGTCCCCTCAGCACCGTGTTGTGGTCCCCAAGAAAGGCAACATCTCGGATCTGTGCGTGGCTCTGTCCAAACACACCGGTATTGCGCCAGATAGGGTGAGACTCTGTGGAAGGAGGCCCCGCGGGGGTGGGATTCAGAGGGCGGGGAGGCAGAAGGGCCAGGGGACACCTTGCGGGCTGACCAGTATCCCCCCATCCCATTCTCAGATGATGGTGGCCGATGTCTTCAGCCACCGCTTCTATAAGCTCTACCAGCTGGAGGACTCTCTGAGCACCATCTTAGACCGGGATGACATCTTTGTGTGAGTGAGGAGCCCAGGGGAGATGCTGGTTCCTTGGGAAGCTGGTCTGTTGCTTTTTAGTGGCGCTACCTTCACCACCTGCCCTCTCCCCTCCTCTGCCTCCCTCGCCCGGCGCCCTGCGTAGACCTTTGGCCATGGGCTGTGGCAGGGCCGGGGCGTGTGTGTGCTGTCAGCAAGGTGAGTGTTGAGGGACACAGCTTTAATACAGGGTGTCTGTGGCTGTTTTCTTCCTCATTACGGGAGGGAAGCCACTCTTCCCCTCTTTCACTGGGCACTCACTGGGCCCCTTCTGTGCCTTCTGAGTGGAGTTCCTTACTCTGTTGAAGTCTTCAGAACAAAAAGGGGGTTTTGAAATACGACACACTAAGATGCTTTTTGAACACGGGAGCATTTGGACCAACTTTTAAATCTGTTTCAGTTTTTGAGTAAAAACTAAACATGCTTTGTGAGCAGAAAAGTTCTTTGTAAGCCAAGCAATGGGTTTTTTTAATGCGTGTTTTTATTTATTTGTTTGAAAGGTGAGTGGCAGAGAGAGAGAGGGAGGGAAGGAGGGAAAGATGCAGTTGGTCTTCCAAATGCTGGTTCACTCCCCAAATGGTCTAAACAGCCAGGGGCTGGGCCAGGCAGAAGTCAGGAGTCTGGAACTCCATTTAGGACCCCCTGGTTGGTGGCAGGGACTCAGGCCTCTGCTGCTGCTTTCCCAGGCTCATTTGCAGGGTGCTGGATCGGAAGTGGAGCAGCTGCAATTTGAACCAGTGCTCTAACAGGAGATGCCATTGTTGCAAGCAGCCGCTTAACTCACTGCACCACAGTGTTGGCCCTGAAAAAGTGTTTTTTTTTTTTTTTGACAGGCAGAGTGGACAGTGAGAGAGAGAGACAGAGAGAAAGGTCTTTCTTTTGCCATTGGTTCACCCTCCAATGGCCGCCGTGGTTGGCACGCTGCGGCCGGCGCACCGCGCTGATCCGATGGCAGGAGCCAGGGGCTTCTCCTGGTCTCCCATGGGGTACAGGACCCAAGCACTTGGGCCATCCTCCACTGCACTCCCTGGCCACAGCAGAGAGCTGGCCTGGAAGAGGGGCAACCGGGACAGAATCCGGTGCCCCGACCGGGACTAGAACCCGGTGTGCCGGCGCCGCAAGGCGGAGGATTAGCCTAGTGAGCCACGGCGCCGGCCTAAAAGTGTTGTTTTTTTTTTAAAAAAATATTTATTTTATTTCAAGGCAGAGTTAGGAGTGGGGGAGCGGATCATCCATCTGCTGGCTCACTCCCCAATAGCTGCAACGGCCAGGGCTGGCCATGCTGAAGCCAGGAGCCCGGAGCTGCTTCCAGGTCTCCCGTGTAGGTGCAGAGGCCCAAGCACTTGGGCCATCTTCTGCTGCTTTCCCAGGTGCATTAGCAGGGTGCTGAATCAGTAGAGCAGCCGCGATTTGAACCGGTGCTCCAGCATGGGATGCCAGCGTTGGAAGCTGTGGCTTAACTCACTGCACTACGGTGCTCACCCTGAAAAAGTGTTTTTTTTAATAGATGATTTTTAAATTACTTTGTCACTAAAAGTTTTTGTTAACCTCCTCAGTGCTGTACTAGAGTACATTATAAAACGACTTCTAAGTCACGTGCTGTGTAAGTCATTTCAGTTTGTGAAGCATCAAACAGGGATTTTTTTCCCAGACTAGAAGAAGGGAGTGGGTGGAGCAACTGGGACAGACTCAGGGAGTCCTTGAGCTGCTGTGATCGGGCATGACCCGCTGTCCGCCTTCTGCAGATACGAGGTGACAGGTCGCATTGAGGCTATCGAGGGCTCAAGAGAGGACATTGTGGTTCCTGTCTACATGCGGGAGCGCACCCCAGCCCGAGACTACAACAACTCCTACTACGGTCTGATGCTTTTTGGGCACCCGCTCCTGGTGTCGGTGCCCCGGGACCGGTTCTCCTGGGAGGGCCTGTATAACATCCTGATGTACCGGCTTTCGTAAGTGTGCCCTTCCTGGGGGCTGAGGGTGGTGCGGGCTGACCTGGGTATTCAGCCGCATGGTGATACGTCCCCAAGGCAGTTCAGACTTCCCACGGCCATAGGATTTGGAAGGCTCTTGCTTTGTCGAGATCCCTGGCTTTGCTTACTGCCTGTCTGAAGTGCTAGAGATACAGAGGTGAACAAAAGTGCAGAGACAGCTTCATCTTAACGTGTCACTGTCTCCTCCCTGGAGAGACCCGGTTGTGTTTTTACCGAAAGGTTTTCATCCTAACCTAAAATCCAGGCCAAGCCATGTGTCATCTTCATCTTCTTTTTACCCTCAAAAGTTCCCTCCTGGGGCTGCTCTTGTGGTATATGAGATGCATGCTCCTGACTGTGGCTCCCAGGATGCTATGCGCTCCGGCCCCTGCTCCCACGCTAGCCTCTCCACCAATCGCATGTCACCTTCTCAGACCTGCCAGGCCCTTCAGTAAGAACCGTTGATGTGTGGGTGTACCGGTGACTTCCCATCATCATCAGTCAAATTCCAGGCTCTGCCCCCGCCGCCCCGCCCCCGCCCCCTGCCCCGCTGTCCTTGTGCCCTGCCTTGGGAGTCTCCTCTGCTCTGTCGCAGACGCTACGTGACCAAACCCAGCTCAGATGATGAGGACGATGGGGATGAGAAAGGTGAGGGAGAGGAGAGGAGGGAGAGACGGTCGATGAGGATGAGGGTCCTTCCAGGTGGTCCCATGGCCTGAGTGGGGGGTGAGGGGCCAGGGCTCAGCGGGTGGGGGTTCTGGGGCAGGTCTTACCCACCCAGGGTTCTGGATGTGCACTGCAGCTTAACCCCTTGGGGCGCCCACGGGCCAATCTTCTGACATCCTCCCCATCCTAGGAGACGAGGACGACGACGATGACAGCGATGATGAGGATAAAGATGCTATGCCTGGGCCCTCCACTAGGGGCAGCCTCCGAGAACCCGAGCCAGAGCAGGCTGGGCCCAGCTCTGGGGTCACAAGGAGGTGCCCGTTCCTCTTGGACAACTGCCTTCGGTCATCTCAGTGGCCCCCGCGGCGGCGGCGCAAGCAGCTGTTCACCCTGCAGACGGTGAACTCCAATGGGACCAGCGACCGCACCACCTCCCCTGAGGACGTCCAAAGTATCTCCCTCTGGCTGGGAGCTGGGCTTGGAGGGGGCAGGGAGGTGGGATTGCCTAGTAGCAGGAACCATGACCATCCCCTCCTCGCCCCCAGCCCAGCCGTACATCGCCATCGACTGGGAGCCAGAGATGAAGCGGCGCTACTATGATGAGGTGGAGGCTGAGGTAAATGAGATCCCAGGGCTGATCAGGGGTGCTCAGAGTGCATAGCCCCCACCCCCACCTTTGCCCGCTGGGAGCAGAGCCAGCAGATCGAGGTCCAGGTGCTGCCTGGCCTTGGAACCTGAATGTGGCACTGAGCGCTCCAGGGCAGCAGGTCCCTAGCGTCAAAGCCTGTGCTCTGCCCCCTCCTCCTCAGCCTGTGTCTTCCACCCCCCGCTCCTTGCTTCTCCCCACCCTCATACCCGGCCCCACGGCCGCCGTTTGACCCCACCCCAGGGCTATGTGAAGCACGACTGTGTCGGGTACGTGCTGAAGAAGGCGCCGGTGCAGCTGCAGGAGTGCATCGAGCTCTTCACCACCATGGAGACCCTGGAGAAGGAGAACCCCTGGTGAGGCCCTGGAGTGGGGTGTGGGCGGGGCCCAGGCCAGCTGCCTCTCGAAACGTGTCTCCTTCCACTGGCCCCCAGATGGAGACCCCGCCTGCCTCACTGGCCACTGGCACTGTGAGAACGTTCCCAGCTGCACGCCTTTACCTGGGCTGTCTCTGCTCCCGCGGGCGTTCTTTGCCCTGTTACCTCTGGGCTTGGGTCTTTGGACAAATGTGACCCACCAGGCAGGCCGCCTCTTAGTACCCTGCCGAACGCCACCCCTCCCCCGCTGCCCGCCCCCTATTCCCTCTGTGCGCCTGCCTTCCAGCCAAGCCTGCCTTTCTTTCTAGCTCAGTAGCGCCACTTGACATCATGTCCGGGATCCCTGTTTGTGTTGCCTGCCTTCTCCGCTAGAGAGAAACTTCCTCAAGGGGAGAGGCTTTCCAGTTCGGTTCTTAACTGCTTACCCTGCTGTCTGGTGTTCAGCAGACGTGCAGACACTTGCAGGGTAAAGCGGAGAGGACCAACATGTGGAGGCCAGTCTCCCAAATACAAAAAAAGAACAGCATCAGCTCCACAGAGCAGAAATGGAGCAGAAATCTAAAATAGCCCCAAGGGGCGAAACAGTAGGCAATGGACAGATAGCTGGGGAGCGAATGAATGCCTAAAACACGAAGAGAGAAAACTCGAGAGATACAGAAAGAGCGTAAACTAAAGACTGGCATCTCACGGGCCAGAAAGCAGGCACAGATACAAAGCAGTACAGAAACTGCACGTATACAGGAGGCAGGCGGGAGAGACTCAGTGAATGGGAGGGACTTGAACGAAGAGAGAGCAGCCTAATGTCCCCGGGCGGGCTACAGCTGGGACAGTATGTCTGTGGGCCAGACAGTACCAAGGCCTGCAGTAGGTGCTCAGAACGTGTCTTCCCCGGCTCGGCTACGTGTCTAGGTACTGCCCCTCCTGCAAGCGGCACCAGCTGGCCACCAAGAAGCTGGACCTGTGGATGCTGCCGGAGATTCTCATCATTCATCTGAAGCGCTTCTCCTATTCCAAGTTCTCCCGGGAGAAGCTGGACACCCTCGTGCAGTTTCCTATCCGGTGAGGAGCGGCGGGGGGTGTGAGGCAGGGGAGAGGTGGGGAGCGAGGGAGGGTGGGCGGGCGGGCAGGCGGGCAGTGGCACCGGTATTCATGGCCCTGTCTTCACCTGCAGGGATCTGGATTTCTCTGACTTTGTCATCAAACCGCAGAACGAGTCGGCTCCCGAGCTGTACAAATACGACCTGATCGCGGTTTCCAACCACTATGGGGGCATGCGCGATGGACACTGTATGTGCCAGGCTGCGGGCAGGGGCGTGCCTTGGGAGGGTTCTGGACTTGGGCACGGAAGGATACCCCGAGCGGGTGACTAGGTGGTGGGTGAGCCTGAACAGACCTCTTAGGGGCGGGAGGGAGGATGAGGACGGCTCCCTCTCCCTTCCAGACACAACATTTGCCTGCAACAAGGACAGCGGCCAGTGGCACTATTTTGATGACAGCAGCGTGTCCCCTGTGAATGAGAATCAGATTGAGGTATAGCTTCAGTGCCCTTTCCTCCCTGCCCGTGTGCCCGTGCCCCCTGAAGTCCACACTGACTCCTCTGCTTTCCCGGCAGTCCAAGGCAGCCTACGTACTCTTCTACCAACGCCAGGATGTGGTGCGCCGCCTGCAGCCCCAGTCCCCGGCCTCCCCTGCCTGCAGTTCCCCTTCCAGCTCTGAGTTCATGGAAGTTAACTAAGCGGCCCTGGGGCCTGCCACAGGGAAGGAAGCCCTCCTGCCACCTTGCTTCTTGTGTCCACCCCCAACTCTCTTCTCTGTGCTCGGTGCCCCCACCAGGCGTTAACAAGGCTTAGTTGTGACTACCATCTTCCTGTGCTGCTGCATTGCGCTCTGCCGGGGGAGAGGAGGTCGTGTCTCCCCTGGCCTGTGTGTGCCCCTTAGAACGTACCCTCCCTCCTGGTCTTTATTTATGGTTGTCCCTTTCCCTCTTCCTCACCCTGGAGTGTTCTGAGTGGCTGCTATGGGGGTTCACCTCAACAGAGAGTGTATTTTCTTATTGAGATCCTGTACCTTCTGTTGTGTGTGTGTGTTATATAAAGCGCCTTGTGTTCCCTGTTCTGCGGTGTGGGTTCTTTCCCCGCCACCCTGCCCCCCACCCTGTGCTTAACTAAGCACAGGTTTATACCTGACTGTTGGGTGCACTTCCTGAATGCCAGGTGGATTCAGTTTGCTGCTCCGAGTGCTCGCTGAGCACCAAGCGTGTGCGACGTGCTACTACTCTGAGCACTTTTCCTTATCTTGACAAAGTGTTTGTTGTCCTCTACTTGAAAGGCAGAGTGACAGAGATTTTTTTAAAGCTTTTATTTAATGAATGCAAATTTCATAGGTACAACTTCAGGAATATAGCGGTTTTTCCCCCCATACCCACCCTCCTACCCCCATTCCCGTCCCACCCGCTACTCCCTCTCCCATCCCATTCTTCATTAAGGTTCATTTCTAAATAACTTTATATACAGAAGACCAACTTTATACTAAGTAATCATTTCAACACTTTGCACCCACACACACACAACATAGAAAGTACTGTTTGAGAACAAGTTTTGCAGTTAATTCTCATAACACAACTCGTTGGACAGAGGTCCTGACTCCTGTTATTAATTTAACAATTGACACTCTTATTTATGATGTCAGTGATCACCCGTGGCTCTTGCCATGAGCTGCCAAGGCTATGGAAGAGAGAACTTCCATTTACTTATGGCCTTGTCTAAATACTGATGGAGAGATCTTTTTTTAACATTTTATTTCAGAATAGTTTTAAATGTGCAACACAAAAATTGTGGTAAAACCAAAAGTTCCCATATACCCCTCAGCCTGTTTCCCCTATTAACCTCTCATCTTAATATCTTTGTCACAATTAGTAAGCCACACCCAGCTTCTCCTAATTTTTTTTAATCCAAACTCCTTTTATCCCTCTTGCCCCTCCATGCCAGAAAGAGAGAGAGAGAGAGAGAGAGCTCTCCTGTCCACTTGTTAACTCCCCCAAATGCCGCAACAGCCGTCCCCTGTTCTGAGCAGTAAGAACCAGCTATGTGCCCAGTTTTTTTATTGATTTTGATTCATAATAACACTCACCTTATAACAGTCTTTCGTGGGAGTTGCTATCTCCAGTTTCAGAAGGGGAGAGTGATGTACAGGAGTCCAGGAATTGCTCTGGCTCAGGTCAGTATGACCTCGTCAGTTCCCAGATGGGGCCCCTGGCCTGTCTGGACCCAGGACCACAGATCTGTGCCTGAACACAAGCGGCGCCACATCTCGTGTGGAAGGAACACACCTGGACAGACGGGCCTCCCTGTATACGAGTGCTTTCCAGGTGTAAAGATCCTCACCAGAGCACCTCACAGCCCCCTAGGAGCACCTGCTGCACACGAGCTTTGCAGACCTGGCCAGCCAGTCCGCACTGCCCCTGACCGACCTCCCACTGTGACCTCCGCACCCCCCACCATGCAGGTTCTCCCCGCCTCACCCCAGAGAAGAGCAAGAGGGAGCGCCTGCTCCGGCACGATGCCTAAGCAGACAGGCATGGTGTCTCTGAGCTTGAGATGCCCTTCAAGCACGGAACGTTTTCCACTCAACCCCTCCCAGAGGCGCTGTTACTGCGGAGAAACAGGCTCCCCGGGGGAACAACTGTGGAGCCGAGGAGGGCAGACAAACGAGGGGCATCTGGACATGAGCAAACCACCAGGCCTTTCACGCCAAGGGAGGGGCTCCTGCTCCGTGACAGCCACCGGCCGTACCACTGCCCAGCCCCACCCCCCAGCCTCCCAGTCACTTCATTGACACAGGTGATCATGGAGGCAGTTGCTGTTAAGGAACCCAACTCAAACTGCAGCACAGTAACCAGAAACGCTGGTTTCAGTATGCCTGGACCCAGGAGAACAAAAGCTGTCGTCGAATCCTTATGTAGACCATGTATATGACTTAGGCACTGTCGTCGCCCCGTTTTGCAGGTGAGGAAGCAGGTATAAAGAACTGGCTCCGGGCTGGCGCTGTGGTGTAGCGGGTAAAACCGCCAATGCAGTGCCAGCATCCCATATGGGCGCCAGTTTGAGTCCCAGCTGCTCCATTTCCTATCCAGCTCTCTGCTATGGCCTGGGAAAACAGTAGAAGATGGCCTAGGTCCTTGGGCCCCTGCACCCGCATGGGAGACCAAGAGGAGGCTCCTGGCTCTTGGCTTCAGATCAGTGCAGCTCTGGCCATTACGGCCAATTGGGGAGTGAACCATCAGATGGAAGACCTCTCTCTTTCTGCCTCTCTTCTGTGTAACTCTGACTTTCAAATGAATAAATCTTTTTTTAAAAAAAAGAGTTATAGAGAGAGGTAGAGAGAGGTCTTCCATCTGCTGGTTCACTCCCCAAATGGCTGCAATGGCTGGAGCTGAGCCAATCCAAAGCCAGAAGCCAGGAGCTTCTTCCGGGTCTCCCACTTGGGTGCAGGGGCCCAAGGATCTGGGCCATCTTCTGCTGCTATTTCTCCCCATTCTTTAGGTTGTCTTTCCACTCTGTTGATTGTTTCCTTTACTGTGCAGATTTTTAGTTTGATTATAATCCCACTTTCCTGCTTTTACTTTTGTGGCCTGTGCTTTTGGTGTCCTGTACAAAAGAGTTGTTGCCCAGACCAATGTCTTGAAGCTTCTCTGTTTTCTACTAGTAGTTTCATAGTTTTTGGTCTTAGATTTAAGTCTTAATCCATTTTGAGTCAGCTTAGTATATGGTGTGAGGTAGGGTCTAATTCCATTCTGCATACAGATACCCAGTTTTCCCAACACCATTTATTGAAATGACTGTCCTTTTACCACTGTGTGTTCTTGGCACTTTTGTAAAAAATCAGTTGACTATAAACAGGTGGATTTGTTTCTGGGATCTCTGTCCTGTTCCCGTGGTTGAAATATTCGTCTGATGCCAGTGCGATGCAGTTTTTGTTACTCTAGCTTTGTAGTATAGTTTGAAATCAGGTGATATGATGCTTCCAGCTTTGGTCCTCTTTCTCTAGATTGCTTTGACTATTCAGGGTCTTTTGTGACTTAAAATGAATTTTAGGATTGATTATTTCTGTGGAGAGTGCCATTGGTATTTTGGTAGGAATCACATTGAGTCTGAAGATCACTTTGGATAGTATGGAGTATTTAATTTTCTTAGAAACAGTTTGCTCTTTTAAGGTATTCCTTTTATGATTTGCTAGGTGATTCCAAAGAGATATTCAGTGTAGGACTAATTATTCCCCATGACTGGGGCAAGACCATTCCGAGTTCTCTGTTCAATTACCTGTGAACATTTCCAGATCGGTAAGTGGGATCAGCCACTGTTTCCCACTCTGTATGAGTGCCAGGCGCTGTTCACGCAATCCTTTTGGATGGCTGCTCCAACCTCAGGCAGTGTACTCACACACGCGCAGTGCTTGAAACTGCTGAAGACTGGAGGAGGACCCTTTGCCCATCTCCTGGGTTCTTTCTGTCGGCACTCCTTTTTTTTTTAAAAATTTTTATTTAGTAAAAATAAATTTCCAACGTACAGTTTATGGATTACAATGGCTTCCCCCCACCACAATTCCCCTCCCCCTCACACCCCTCCCATCTCCTGCTCCCTCTCCCATTCCATTCACATCAAGATCCATTTTCAATTATCTTTATATACAGAAGATTGATTTAGTATATATTAAGTAAAGATTTCATCAGTTTGGACCCACACAGAAACACAAAGTGTAGAGTACTGTTTCAGTACTAGTTATAGCATTACTTCACATTGGACCCTAATTTAAGGACAGATCCCACATGAGAAGTAAGTACACAGTGACTCCTGTTGTTGACTTAACAATTTGACACTCTTGTTTATGGTGTCAGTAATCTCCCTAGGCTCTAGTCATGAGTTTCCAAGGCTATGGAGGCCTTTTGAGTTTGCCGACTCCGATCTTATTCCGACAGGGTCATAGTCAAAGTGGAAGTTCTCTCCTCCCTTCAGAGAAAAGTACCTCCTTCTTTGATGGCCCGGTTCTTTCCACTGGGATCTCACTCACAGAGATCTTTCATTTAGGTCGTCGTCGTCGTCGTCTTTTTTTTTTTTTTTTGTTTTGCTGCAGTGTCTTGGCTTTCCATGCCTACCATGCTCTCATGGGCTCTTCAGCCATATCCGAATGCCTTAAGGGCTGATTCTGAGGCCAGGGCACTTCTCTTTTTTTAAGATTTATTTTTATTATTTATTTGAAAGAGTTACACAGAGAGAGAAGGAGAGGCAGAGAGAAAGAAAGAGAGGTCTTCCATCCACTGGCCGCAACGGCCGGAGCTGCGCCGATACGAAGCCAGGAGCCAGGAGCTTCCTTCTGGTCTCCCGCACTGGTGCAAGGGCCCAAGGAGTTGGGGCCATCTTCCACTGCTTTCCCAGGCCATAGCAGAGAGCTGGATCGGAAGTGGAGCAGCCAGGACTCCAACCGGCACCCATATGGGATGCTAGCACTGCAGGCGGTGGCTTTACCCGCTACGCCACAGTGCCGGCCTCTCTGTCGGCACTCTTGTCTGATTCTACATCCTGTGCTGCTGTGGACTCTCAGCTTTGACTGCTGTACTCAGAGTCTGCAGAGCTCTGCCTGGGTTTCCTTATTGTCTCTTATTTTTCCAATGTCCATTGTTTTGAAAACTGATGTTACATGTATTTTGTTTGGGTCTATTGTTTTAAGCAGGAAGCTAAGTCTTGCCGATGATGCTCTGTCTTGGCTGGAAGCAGAAGTGCTTTCCTTCAACTTGTAAATCTATTTTGTGGAACCAGCACTGTGGTGTAGTGGGTAAAGCTGGTACCTGCAGTGCCAGGATCCCATAAGGGCACTGGTTTGAGTCCTGGCTGCTCCATTTCCCATCAGGCTCCCTGCTAATGGCCTGGGAATGCAGCAGAAGATGGCCCACGTGCTTAGGCCCCTGCACCCATGTGGGAGACCTGGAAGAAGCTCCTGGCTGCAGGCTTCAAAAGGTCCCAGCTCTGGCTGTTGTGGCCATTTGGGGAGTAAACCAGCAGATGGAAGACTCTGCCTCTCTGTAACTCTGCCTTTCAAATAAATAAATAAATCTTTCAAAATAAAAAAAAACTTTGCTCTTTTTCTCACTTCTTGAGATGGAGTCTTAGCTCAATAATTATTCAAACTTTTTGCCTTGATATAGTTGTAGTCCTATATAGTAAAAGGCAGAAATATGGGTTGTAAGAATTCCATATACATAAACTTACTACTTCTAATGCTGTTGGATTCTTTAAATTCTTTAAATCCCAAAAAAGTTCATCTACCTGTGGAATGCTTAGTTTTGGGTGCCACAGTAGCATTCATCTTTACAAAAGTTGCTGTAACAACTGGACAGAAACAGATAGAAAGGTTGATATAAAGGTTGCTATCCATATTGTTTGAATTTGTTTCATATTGCACCTTTTAAAAAGTGTACATTCTTTTAGTGCAATAAGGAGACAGGAAACACAAATGTGGAAGTTAAAAAGATGAAAGTGACAATATGAGATCACTGAAACTCTAATGTCTTTTTTTAAAAGGTTTCTTTATTTTATTTGAAAGAGTTACACAGAGAGAGAAGGAAGAGGCAGAGAGAGAGGTCTTGCATCGCTGGTTCACTCCCCAGATGGCCACAATGGCCAGAGCTACACCGATCTGAAGCCAGGAGCCAGGAGCTTCTTCCGGGTCTCCCACATGGGTGCAGGGGCCCAGGGACTCGGGCCATCTTCTGCTTTCCCAGGCCATAGCAGAGAGCTGGATCAGAAGTGGAGCAGCCGGGACCCAAACCGGTGCCCATATGGGATCCCGGCACTGCAGGCGGCGGGCTCCACCCGCTACACCACAGTGCCGACACCGAAACTCTAATGTCTTATTTCACTTTCTCCAAGGGGTGAAGAGGGGAAGAGTTTATTGGGAGTCAGGGCCATGTGAAGACTGTGGCGTTGTGCAAGGGTGATTTCCAGTAGCCCGGATTCAGCAGCCTCCTGACGCTCCCATGCATCTCCTGTGGACCCCTTGCCCCCCACCCCTGCCCCGCTGCAGCTCTTGGCTTCCGTCTCGTCTCAAACGGGTACACTACAAAACTGGAGCCTTCCAATTTGGGGAGGAGAAAATGGCTGCTGACTCAAAACAAGGACACAAAATGTTTGCTTTTCTGAAACATGTTTATTATAACTCAGGACCCCCTCTCTGGCTTTTGTTTCCCATGCAAACTTTTTTGCTCCCCTTTTGCCTTGACACCATCGTTCATTTTATTAAGGTTGAGTATGGTTCCTCTGTCTTGTCCTCCGCCAGACAAAGGCTTAGGGAAAGTCAAAGAACGCGTTAATTATGTTTCTTGTAGACTGACTTTTCATTTCCCCTAGCACATTTCATTAGCTTGGTGTTTAACACTCAGTTGCTCCAAATTTGCTGTCTTTATCTAAACAAATAAATGCATTTGACCAAAAAAAAAAAAAAAAAAAGAAAGAAAAAAGAAAATCAGGAAAAGGGAGAATAGAAAAGTATTTAAGCAGCACATGGACAAGGCTTCCAGAAATGGCATGGAATCCCGCATGGCTTCTGGGCCTGAGGTTCTGGTGGGCATAGAATGCGCCGCATGGCATGGCTGGGCATGGTTCAGACGCATTCAGCTGTTGCCCAGCTGAGCTGCTCACTGCCTGTGTTAGCAACTGGTAAAAAAATACATAAGCACACTAATAGGAGAAAACTTAATGTGACTATAGGTTTTTGGTGTTTTAAGTCTGTACCCGGGATTCCAAGAGACTGTTAAATAAAGTTTTGTAGAAGTCTATTTTTTTAAAATGAATTCTTTCTTTATTTGAAAGGCAGAGTTACAGAGAGAGGGAGAAGCAGAGATCTTCCATCTGCTGCTTCTGTCAACTCCCAGAACTAAAGCAGATTCTGGGAATTCCAACTGATAAGATGATCTCACAACATTTATAGGAACACAGAAGTGAGGCATAGAATACAATTTTAATTGGCTACAGCTTAGTTGGTTTCAGCTTAACTGGTCATTACAGCTTAATTGCAGGGCCTCCTGCAAGCAACCAAGCTTAGTTGCTGTGTTTACACTCTACAGTGCTTTGGTCTGTTAGGCCCAGAATAGGAGTTAAGCCCGTGAATAGACTCCTACAGGGGCTAACGTGGTGCACTGAGCTGCCATGTTCGAGTCCTGGCTGCTCCACTTCTGGTCCCGCTCCCTGCTATGGCCTGGGAAAGCAGTGGAAGATGGCCCAAGTGTTTGGGCCTCTGCCAACCACGTGGGAGATCTGAATAGAGTTCCAGCTGCCTGGCTTCACCCTGGCCCAGCCCCAGCCATTGTGGCCATTGGGGAGTGAACCAGTGGAAGGAGGTGCGCTCTCGCGCTCTCGCTCTCTCTCTCTCTCTCTCTCTCTCGTCTTTCCCTCTCTCTGTAGTTCTGCCTTTCAAATAAATAAATCTTAAAAAAAAAATAGTATCATTAGCCAGGTGCCCTATCCAAGACCTCACTCTCTACTGTTTCATCTTTTTTTTTTTTTTAAAAAAAGATTTATTTTATTTATTTGAAAGAGTTACAGAGGGAGAGAGAGAGATGTCTTCCATCTGCTAGTTCACTCCCCAAATGACCACAATGGCCAGAGCTGAACTGATCCAAAGCCAGGAGCCAGGAGCTTCTGGGTCTTCCATGTAGGTGCAGGAGCCCAAGGACTTGGGCCATCTTCCACTGCTTTCCCAGACCATAGCAGGGAGCGGGACCAGAAGTGGAGCAGCCAGGACTCGAACCAGCACACATATGGGGTGCCGGCACTGCAGGCCAGGGTTTTAACCCGCTGTGCCATAGCACTAGTCCCTCTACTGTTTCTTCTAACGTGCCCCAAAGCATTTTAGTTTGTTTACAGAAAAAGAAAGTACTTTTCAACTCTGCTGATGAGAAAAGGAAATGTAGGAGGGTCCTTGACAAAGTTCGTCATGCAAAAAATGTTGAAATTCATGTATACGAGGGGTCTTAAAGGTTCACGGAACCTTTCCCATAACGTGTGTTATGGGAAAACCGCGGATACATTTCCACATTCACTTGCACCAAAATAAACACCTTTTAGCTTCCCTTCTCTGTGAATTCTTTGAAACCCCCTGGGATTCCTGCCATTTGCAGGGCTGAGCCATGTGGGTGGGGTCAGCTCTAGACACCCATTGCTTATCTGATCGTTTCATTCCTTCGCCTCATCTCTTTTCCCACGGCCACAGTGGGATGGATGCTGCCCTGGTTGGTGAAGCACTCTCCAGCCTGGGAAGGGCAAGGCCCTGACCTCATGGGATTGTCGAGCATTGCTGCTTTTTCCATGGTCCTGGCATGATGTTTGAAAGTAAGCAGTTTAGAAAAAAAATTTATTTGAAAGAGTGACAGAGAAAGAGAGTGAGAGAGATCTTCCGTCCAAAAGCCTGGAGCTGGAGTAGGCCGAAGCCAGGTGCCATCGAATGCCACCTGGGTCTCTGGCGTGTGTGGCAGGGACCCGACTACATGGGCCACCTTCTGCTGCCTCTCAGGTGTGTTAGCAGGGAGCTGGATCAGAAGCAGAATAGCCAAGACTCGATCCAGCACTCTCCAATATGGGATGTACATGTCTCATGCATGGGCTTAATGCCCGTTTGTGAAAGTAAGCAATTTAACAAAGCTGACTTTCTCTCCAACATTCTTTTTCAAATTTCAGCTATTTATGGTTGCTTTGTCTTAGCCTGGAATCAAAAACTCGCAGTTGCTATTCTGTTGCACAGAGCCTGAACATATGCTTTGACTGCTACAAGGCAAGTCCTCTCTGTCTGCTCCCTTTGGCATGTTCTGGAGACTTCCACAAGGAAACCAAAGCCACAGGGCTGCCTCCATGTTTTTACAGGACATAGAAGCAACGAAAGCTTCAGATTGTGCTGCACTGGAAATGGCCACCGTTCTGGTGGAGTAATTTACATACCAGAAAATAGATTATTTTGTAAATAATCTTGCATAAGAGGTTATCCCATGTACACAAGGGAACTACAAAAATTCATGGGAATGTACATTATGTAAAAACTATGCATGGGGTCTGGCGCTGTGGCACAACGGGTTAAAGCCCCAGCCTGCAGTGCCAGCATCTCATATGGGCGCCGCTTCGAGTTCCAGCTGCTGTACTTCCAATCCAGCTCTCTACTGTGGCCTGGGAAAGCAGTAGATGGCCCAAGTCCTTGGGCCCCTGAAGAAGCTCCTGTCAGGCTCAACTCCAACCATTGCAGCCATTTGGGGAGTGAACCAGTGGATGGAAGACCTGTGTGTGTGTGTGTGTGTGTACCTACATCTCTGGAACTCTCTCAAATAAATAAAATAAATCTTTAAAAAACATGCATGGATCCTTTCTTTTTTTAAAGTGAATCTGCATTCTTTTTAAATTTTTTATTTTTATTTATTTATTTTTTGACAGGCAGAGTTAAACAGAGAGAGAGACACACACACAGAGAGAAAAGTCTTCCTTTCTGTTGGTTCACCCCCCAAATGGCCGCTATGGCCAGTGCGCTGTGGCTGGTGCGCTACGCCAATCCAAAGCCAGGAGCCAGGTGCTTCCTTCCTCCTGGTCTCCCATGCGGGTGCAGGGCGCAAGCACTTGGGCCATCCTCCACTGCTTTCCCAGGCCACAACAGAGAGCTGGACTGGAAGAGGAGCAACCGGGAGTAGAACCCAGGGTGCTGGCGCCACAGGCAGAGGATTAGCCTAGTGAGCCACGGCGCCAGCCCTTTCAATTTCTTAGCACTAAAATAAACTTATCTTTTAAAAATTTTAAAGGGTTATTTATTTATTTGAAAGGCAGAGTTACAGAGAGACAGAGGCAGAGAGAGAGAAAGAGAGGTCTTCCATCCACTGGTTCACTTCCCAAATGACTGCTGGCCAATCTGAAGCCAAGAGCCAGGAGCTCTTCTGGGTCTCCCATGCACCCGGGTGTAGGGACCCAAGGACTAGGAGCATCTTTTACTGCTTTCCCAGGCTATAGCAGAGAACTAGATCGGAAGTAGGGCAGCCAGGACTGGAACTGGTGCCCATATGGGATACTGGCACTGCAGGCAGCGGCTTTACCTGCTACGACGCAGAGCTGGCCCTATAAACTTATCTTTTAATTCCACTTTCTATGAACTTTTTGAAGTACCCTCAAATTTGTAGAATGAATAGTTTATATTAATCATATTCCAAAGTTTACATTACATCTCTCTTGCTGTTAAAAACGCAGTAGAAAGCTCCAACCGAAAATATTTTGTTGGAGGTAGGCCATCCACTGCTTTTCCAGGCACAATGAAGGGAGCTGGATTGGAGTTGGGGCAGCTGGAACTTGAACAAACACCCATGTGGGATTCTGGCATTGCAGGCAGTGGCTTAACCCACTGAGCCACGATGCTGCCCCCATTCCCTCAAGTGGCATCTTAACCTCAGTACCAAACACCCATGTGGGATTCTGGCATTGCAGGCAGTGGCTTAACCCACTGAGCCACGATGCTGCCCCCATTCCCTCAAGTGGCATCTTAACCTCAGTACCAAACACCCATCCCTGGTTATTTTTTTATTAGATGAGGGCTGGCGCCGTGGCTTAGTAGGTTAATCCTCCACCTGTGGCACCGGCATCCCATATGGGCGCTGGTTCTAGTCCCGACTGCTCCTTTTCCAATCCTGCTCTTTGCTATGGCCTGGGAAAGCAGAAGATGGCCCAAGTCCTAGGGCCTATTTTAACCTATAAGAGATTCTGTGTTCATGATCGTGCATTTGTGACCATCAGTTATTTGTGACCATAGTGGCTCTCTCTGATATTCTTTCTGCTCTCAAATCTTAAAAGTGCTGTGGAGGAGGAGACACAGGAAACAGATAATTCATTTTAATGCTTTCTGGGGGCCGGAGTTGTGGTGTAATGGGTGCTGGTTCTAGTCCTGGCTGCTCCATTTTCCATCCAGCTCTCTGCTATGGCCTGGGAAAGTAGTAGAAGATGGCCCAAGTCCTTGGGCCACTGCACTCATGTGGGAGACCCAGAAGAAGCTCCTGGCTCCTGGCTTCGGATCGGCACAGCTGCAGCTGTTGCGGCCATTTGGGGAGTGAACTGGCAAATGGAAGACCTCTCTCTCTCTCTTAAAAAAAAAAAAACAAAACAACAACAACAAAAAAAAATTTTCTGGAACAGACAGGTGATTGCTTCAGGAAAAGATGACTTTAGTATTTACTCCTTTTCACTCCCCTTCTCCCAATCCTTTCATGGTGATGTATAGTTGCTCATCTGCATTGACCTTGTCCTTCAACCACTGCCATGTGGCTGGGGCAGTTTTTCAAGTGCTGTGTACATTTCAGAACACTGTGCATTTAAGTGAGTCTGCAGGAATCTTTTCAATAGAGAGACTCGGTTGTCTTCTGTTAATGGGGACAACTCTTTGAGGGCTTCATTCTTTTTAAAGATTTCTTTATTTGAAAGCCAGAGTGACAGAGAGAGAAGGAGACACAGACAGAAAGAGATCTATTCACTGGTTCATTTCCCAAATGGCCGCAGCAGTCAGGATTGTGTCAGGCCAAAGCCAGGAGCCAGGAGCTTCATCCAGGTCTCCCACATGGGTGGCAGGGACCCAAGTACTTGACCTAACACCTCTTGCCTCCTAAGGTGCATATTAGCAGGAAATTAGATTGGAGGTGGAGTAGCTGGGACTCCATGATGTGGGATGTGGGTGTCCCAAGTGGGGATATAACCACTGCACCACACACCCACCCATTGAATCAGCGGGTGCTCAGTGTCAAGTGCCGGGTGCATGTGTCACTGGTGGTGCTCAATGGGCGCAGCACTCAATACCTGTGGGTCAGAGTGAGATGCCTCCTGCCAGGCTCTCTCAGCCTCTGTGGTATTGGGGAGAGAAAGGTTCATCCTGGTACTAGAACATCTTTTTTTTTTTTTTTCTTTAAATTTTTTTTGTTTGACAGGTAGAGTTATAGAGAATGAGAGAAGAGAGAGACAAAGTCTTCCTTCCGTTGGTTCACTCCCCAAATGGCCGCCACGGCCAGCACTGCGCCGATCCGAAGCCAGGAGCCAAGTGCTTCTTCCTGGTCTCCCATGCGAGTGCAGGGCCCAAGGACTCCTCCACTGCCCTCCCAGGCCACAGCAGAGAGCTGGCCTGGAAGAGGAGCAACTGGGACAGAATCCGACGCCCCAACCGGGACTAGAACCCTGGGGCTCTGGCGCCACAGGTGGAAGATTAGCCTAGTGAGCCATGGCGCCGGCCACTACAGGAGTACTTTGACATGGAAATTCAAAGATAAGTTTATTTCAGTGTAAAAATTTTAAAACCCATGTACAGTTTTTTTTTCTTTTCTTTTAAAGATTTATTTATGTAATTGAAAGGCAGAGTTACAGAGAGGCAGAGGCGGAGAGAGAAAAAGAGAGGGAGAGAGAGGGAGGGAGGGAGAGTCTTCCGTCCACTGGTTCATTCCCCAATTGACTGCAATGGTCAGAGCTGCGCCAGTCTGAAGCCAGGAACCAGGAGTTTCCTCTGGGTCTCCCATGCGGGTGTAGGGGCCCAAGGACTTGGGCCATCTTCCACTGCTTTCCCAGGCCATAGCAGAGAGCTGGATCGGAAGTGGAGCAGCCAGGACTCAAACCAGCACCCATATGGGATGCTGGCGCCCATATGTGATGCACCCATATGGTGGCCTTACCTGCTTTACCACAGCACTGGCCCCTTTTCTTTTTCTCTTTTTTAAATATTTATTTAGTTAGTTATTTGAAAGGCAGAGCCACACACACACACACACACACACAGAACCTTTCAACCACCGGCTTATTCCCCAAATGATCGAAACAGCCAGAGCTGGGCCATGCTGAAGCCAGG
Organism: Lepus europaeus; assembly: GCF_033115175.1. Taxonomy (NCBI): domain Eukaryota; kingdom Metazoa; phylum Chordata; class Mammalia; order Lagomorpha; family Leporidae; genus Lepus; species Lepus europaeus. The sequence goes on along the minus strand of NC_084850.1, from coordinate 102,233,484 downwards.
AACCAGAAACCCCATTCAGGTCTTCCACATGAGTGTTAGGCCCTTAGCGCTTGAGCCATGCTCCACTGCATTCCCAGGTGCATTAGCAGGGCGCTGGATCAGAAGTGGGGCAGCTGGGACTCGAACCACTGCTCTAATACGGTATGCCAGCGACCCAGGCAGTGGCTGCTTCACATTAGCCCCCCCATGAACTTTCTGAAGTCCCCTCATTTTAATTCCATCAAAGTAACTCACAGTTATTATAGGGATTTTTTTTTTCAAATAGCTACACAAACTCAGAAAATAAATAGAAATACCAGGTGTTCCTAGTATTTCTCTTCTTACTCTAACATTGAGATTATGTTACATAACAATTGCAAATCACTATGTGATAGTGTTGCAATCATAAGTATGATTAATGTATATGACCAAAACTTGCAATTAAAATAAGCTTTGATTCTGTTACTAATTCCCCTTCATAAACCCAAATAGATATTTGAATAAGCAACAGGCAAGGGTGGGGTGATGGCCTCAGGATATTGGATCAGAGATTGGGAGCTAGAGGGTGGCCAGTCACTGAAGAGTCATTAAAACACTAGCAGGTAAAGCCGCCGCCTGCAGTGCTGGCATCCCGTAGAGGTTCCAGTTCGAATCCCGGTTGCTCCACTTCTTTTTTTTTTTTTTTTTTGACAGGCAGAGTGGATAGTGAGAGAGACAGAGAGAAAGGTCTTCCTTTTTGCCGTTGGTTCACCCTCCAATGGCCGCTGCTGCCGGCGCATCATGCTGATCCGAAGCCAGGAGCCAGGTGCTTCTCCTGGTCTCCCATGCGGGTAAGGGCCCAAGGACTTGAGCCATCCTCCACTGCCTTCCTGGGCCATAGCAGAGAGCTGGCCTGGAAGAGGGGCAACCGACATAGAATCCAGTGCCCCAACCGGGACTAGAACCCAGTGTGCCGGCGCTGCAAGGCAGAGGATTAGCCTGTTTAGCCATGGCGCCGGCCTGCTCCACTTCTGATCCAGCTCTCTGCAATGGCCTGGAAAAGCAGTAGAAGATGGCTCAAGTGCTTGGGTCCCTGCACCCGTGTGGGAGACTCAAGAAGCTCCTGGCTCCTGGCTTCAGATCGGCACAGCTCTGGCTCTTGCAGCCAATTGGGGAATGAACCAATGGATGGAAGACCTCTCTCTGTCTCTGCCTCTCCTTCCCTCTTTGTGTAACTCTGACTTTCAAATAAATAAATAAATCTTTAAAAAACCCACTAGCACACTAGTGGTGTGCAGGCACACTTGTCCTTCACGTGTGGGTAAAGGCTGTTGCTCATACCCCACTCACTGCAGAAAAAAAAACAAAACTCCACAACTACCCATGCTATAGAAGAGTATATGTAGTATCTCCCGAGTATTCCATATCAACATTTTAGGGCACACATTTTCCATGAGTGTGAAGCTTTTCATCTGTTGGTCAGTTTTAAGATTTTGTTTCGTGAAACAATCTGTTTTAACTTTTTTGATGAAAGAATTGTTAATTTTCATTTTATTTGAAACTCAGGGAGACAAAGAGACACTGAGAGGTCTTCCACCCACTGGTTCACTCCCTAAATACCTGAAACTCCTGAGGCTGGGCTGGGCAGAAGCTGGGAGCAGGGAATTCCAGTGCAGGTCTCCCATGTGAGTGGCAGAGACTCAAGTTCTTGGGCGATCACCTGCTCTCTCCTAAGGTGCGTGTTAGCAGGAAGCTGGATCAGAAATGGAGTAGCTGAGACTTGAGTCAGGCACTCTGCTGTGGGATGTGGGCAAACGTCTGTCCCTTTTGAGAGGGAAGAAGAACTGCACACCCGAGCCAGAGAACGCAATCTTTGTTTTGGGCATAGGTGCTCACTGCTGCTTTCATGGCTTGGGTAGGGATTTCCACTCTCAGGGGACGAAAGGGAAATTGGCAGTCCCAACCCCATGGCTGAGAGTTTGGACGAGACCCCTTTCAGTGTAGCGTCTCCATCTCCTGACCGGGAAGACAGTACAAGACAATGTTCCTGTCTGATTAGATCGCTGTTGACCCAATTCCCAAAACCCCTTTGCACTGTAGAGCATCTGTGACCTGCATCCATAGATGGCACAGATACACAGATTCCTTTTCACTGGAAGGTTTTTCTAGGCTTTTGTTAGTTTCTAGGTTTTTTTAAGTTACGATTTCTTGTCTTCTTTTTAGGACTATGATAAGGAACATGGCCCCTTTGAGCTCCCTGTGGGTTGCCCAGGGCTAACAGTGTGCACGGTTCCTTAGCCCTCAGAGGTGTGATGTATTAAGCAGAGTGACACAGGAGGCTGATATGTGAAGTCATAAGATAAGGGGACATTGGGAAGATGTTTCATCAAAATGCCTAAGTGAGAGAAAAGCACTTCCTCCCTTGTATTCGCGCACATCGATGTCAAGTGGTCAAGCTGTTCCTAAGCAACGGTGTGGAGGTGGTTGCTAGGCTGTCTTATCACATGTCCACAAGAGTAGGTGAGCCCAAATGTTTCCAGATTATTCCTTAAAGAGACAGCAAAACTAAGACCACCCTGATGTCAGCTCCCATGTCCCCAGTCCCAGCGGATGACACTGAACTAGATGGGCTATGTGAGAGGCAAAACAGATAGCAGGTTGCTCTATCACTGAACAGCCAACCCTACACCCCAGATGAGTAGTTTTATAGTAGACTTGCACAGAAGCCTGCAACTGTACCCTACCTGTGGCCAAGACGGATAACCCTGTGTCGCACCAGAGCCAAGGAGGCCGATGAGAAGGTGTCTCAGGACTGCTTGTCTTGCCATGTATAGGAAAAAAAATCTCAGGATGTTCTGCTGAGTAGCAAATCAGACTTCAGTGAAGCCTTGGCCCTGTGGCCTATGTGGAGATGTGCCAGGTCACGTCTCCAGCTGAGAATTCTTTTGAGAAGCACAGGCCACCCCTATCAGATGTCTCAGTGAATTGTGCTGATCAGGGCTTGGCTGAAATCCTATCTGTCTTAGGCAACATCAAATAAGAGTAACTGTGCTTATGACCTCAAAGAGAGAAGGATCAGAACAAATTGGAGGCTCCTGGTCCGGAGCCAAACCAGCCTCACCAGCAACTGAAGGTACTGGAGCCTTGGTCTTGGACCTCTCAGCCTCCAGAGACGCGAGAACTAAATGTCTGTCATCCACAAGGTTTGCTAGAGCCACCCGAATGGACTAAGACAACTTTTGTAGCCCCCCTGCCATGGCTTACTCAGGGAGAACTGGATTTGGCTAACAGGTGTGTAGCAACCTCAGCAATAGCATTTTGTTGTCTTGAGGTCGAGGACAGGGTTACCTAAGCTTTCGGCGATGAACAAGCCAGGCCAGTTTCCTGCAGGCAAGAGTTAAGAGAGGCTAATGGTGCCCATCCCCCTCCACCCACCTCCTCAAGTCTAAGGTGTTCCTTCCTCAAAGCTCGCGTTCTCCTTCGTGGCCCAGTGACCAGTGTGATCAGTGTTCAAAGTAAGCCCATTTCCAATTCTTGCCCAGAGTGTTCCCACACTGTGTGTGGAGATTCACCCTGAGGGGGTTCAATGCTTTCTTTTTTGCATATCTTGTGCCATCCTACAGCAACTCCTACCCACTGAGGTCTGCACAACTCCAGGCCCAACGTAAAAGGTGTCACCTCACACCAGTGAGCATGATCGCCCACATCCATAACTGCCCAGACTGGCAATATAACCGGGTGGTGGGAGAAACAGCAGCTCAGAGGCTCCAACCTCCCCTCTGTTCTTTTGATTTATTGAAGAGAGAGAGAGAGAGAGGGAGAGAGAGAGAGAGAGAGCGCGAGCCCATCTGCTGGGCCACTCCCAAAATGCCCACAATGATTGGGGCTAGGCAGAAACTGGGAATCAGGAACTTAATCCAGGCCTCTCATGTCAGTGGCAAGAACCTAAGCGCTGGAGCCATCATTGCTGTCTTTCTGGGTCTGCATAAGCAGGAAGCTGGAATCAGGACCCCCAGGCTGGTGTCGAACCCAGGCACTCCAGTATGGCTTGTGAGGGTCTTAACTGCCATATTAACTGCTATGCCAGATACCTGCCCAAACCTCCCCCCCCCTGCTTTTTTTTAATGGCATTTGTGCCTGTGAGTGAAATGGGCATAAAATGTTCAATGACTGATACCCTGCTGGGTGACTTCTCCTAAAAGGTGGCAGCATTTGGTGGCGATTTTGATGTGTTTGGGAAATCTGAAAACACAGCCTAATCCTTTTAAATAATATGTCCCCACTTGCTGTGCAGACATAGGTGGCAGTGCCATACTCTGGGAAGGCACCAACTGCTGTTGGTGTCTGGCAGATCTCACTTATTGAGATGGGCATTGTGGCCCAGGGAGTTAAGCTGCTGCTTGGGATGCCTGCATCCCGTGTTGGAGTGTCAGTTGGAGTCCTGGCTTCTCCACTTCCAATCCAGCCTCCTGCTAATGCACCAGGGAAGACAGCAGATAATGGCTCAAGTGCTTGCACCCTGCCACTCACGTGGGAGACTTGGATGGAATTCCCGGCTCCTGGCTTCAGCCTGGCCCAGCCCTGGCTGTTGTGGGCATTTGGATGGAAGATCTCTCTCAATCTCTTTCTGTCTCCCCCCTTCCCCCATCACTCTGCCTTTCAAATAAATAAAGCTTTTAAAAAATGACAGGGAAATATTCTGAGAAATGTGTCAATAGGTAATTTTGTCACTGTGTGATCATAATAGTGTGTACTACACAAACCTGAATGGTATAGCCTACTGCGCACCTAGTCTATACCGTCTATACTTGTATATATATATATATGATCTAGCCTGTTGCTCCCAGAATATGATGAACAAAACAACATGAGATTAAATCAAGCACAAAGGAAAATGATGCACTTGAGATGTGATAGACCCGAGACATGTTAGACTACTGGTAACAGAACCCAGCATGTGGTTTTAAGTAAACTTTACAAAAAGCTTTTTAAAATTTGAGAGGCAGAGAGAGGGATCACATCAACTAGTTCACTCCCACCCTAAATGCCCCATTGGGCTAGGCCAAAGCAAGGAGCCAGGAACTCAGTCAAGGTCACCCATGTGGGTGGCAAGGACCTGACCATTGGAGCCATCACCACTGCCTCCCAGGGTGCACACTAGCAGGAAGCTGCAATCAGGAGCCAGAACTGGGTATGGAACTAAGTCACTCCAATGTGAGACATGGGCATGTTAACTTAATACAGATTGTTCTTTATGAACAAGCAGAAGGAGCACACCATAAAATAATGATGAAATTGCAATATAGTAAATACATAAACTAGTCCCATAGTCATTCATTATCATTAGCAAGTATTGTATACTATAGATAATCATATGTACTATACTTTTCTTTTTTTTGACAGGCAGAGTGGACAGTGAGAGAGACAGAGAGAAAGGTCTTCCTTTTTGCCGTTGGTTCACCCTCCAATGGCCGCTGCGGCCAGCGCATCTCGCTGATCCGAAGCCAGGAGCCAGGTGCTTCTCCTGGTCTCCCATGCGGGTGCAGGGCCCAAGGACTTAAGCCATCCTCCACTGCCTTGCCGGGCCATAGCAGAGAGCTGGCCTGGAAGAGGGGCAACCGGGATAGAATCTGGCACCCTGACCGGGACTAGAACCCGGTGTGCCGGCGCCACAAGGCGGAGGATTAGCCTGTTGAGCCATGGCGCTGGCTCTTTTTTTTGTTTTGTTTGTTTGTTTTGTTTTTTGACAGGCAGAGTGGACAGTGAGAGAGACAGAGAGACAGGTCTTCCTTTGCCGTTGGTTCACCCTCCAATGGCCACTGCGGCCGGCAAGCTGCGGCCAGCGCACCACGCTGATCCGAAGCCAGGAGCCAGGTGCTTCTCCCGGTTTCCCATGGGGTGCAGGGCCCAAGAACCTGGGCCATCCTCCACTGCATTCCTGGGCCACAGCAGAGAGCTGGCCTGGAAGAGGAGCAACCGGGACAGAATCCGGCGTCCTGACCGGGACTAGAACCCAGTGTGCCGGCGCCACAGGCAGAGGATTAGCCTATTGAGCTGTGGCGCCGGCTATATGTGCTATACTTTTCTACGACTAGCAGAGCAGTAGGTTTGTTCACACCAGCATCACTGCAAACGTTACGTAAGTAATGCATCACATTATGATGTTCTAATAACTATGACGTCACTGGGCAATAGAAATTTTCCAGCTCTCTTGTGGCACACTGTTGTGTGTGTGGTCCATGACTGACCAAAACATCATAATGTGGACTCTGAAGTTTTCTTTGCCACCCAATTGTGTAACTGGTTGTCTTAACACCTCTGTCAGTGTCCTTGGCTTGCTGAGCTGGAATCACTGGACTGTGTCTCGGGGCCTGGTGGTGGATGGGTGACTACACTTTGTGTGACACCGTGCCCAGGCAATTCAGCTTGCTAATGTCCCTCCCCAAAGGGTCCTGTGCTTTGGGGCTTGTGCAATCTGCTACCATCATGTTTGGACCCGTGGAGCCTGAGACTCCATCACCCAGTTGCTTTCTTACCAGGCTCCTCTCCATGGGGCCAGGCCAAGCCCTGCGGCTGTGCGCATACAGTTGCCTTTTCTGTGCAAAGTGTTGTTTTAACTTTGACTTTTGAAATCACGATAAGTTCACATGGAGTTGCAAAAAAAATAGTACACATTGATTCCATGTATATTTATGCAATGGTTTGATGACTATAGAACGATAGCAAATGGAGGATATTGACATTGGCACAGTCCACCAGTTTTATTCAGCTCTCACAAGTTTTACATGTGCTCATTTGCATGTGTGTGTGTGTGTGTGTTATGTGATTTTATCCCATGTAACAATGACTGGATTCAACATTCAGAAGCACTCCCCCAGCATAAAGAACATCATGCTAACCTCTTTCAGTGCCCCTGCCTCCATCCCTGTCCCCTTGGCAACCACTAATCCGTCCGCCATCTCTATAATTGTATTATTTCGAGAGTGTCACAGAAATGGAATTACACAGTAGGAAACCTTCGAGATTGGCTTTTTCCACTCAGCGTAAGTCCTGGGGATCCAACTGAGCATTTATTGTTAAGGATTTTCTCTCTTCCTACAGGATGTGCAACTGTTTAACCCTTTGCTCACCGAAGGACATCTGTGCTAATTCTAGTTTGGGGCTGTTATGAATAAAGCTGCTAAAATCGTTTGTGTACAGGTTTCTGTGTGAGCATATGTTTTCATTTCTCTGGGATAAATGCCCAGGGAATGCAATGTTGGATCATATGCTAGATGTGTGCTTCATTTTATAAGAAACTGCCAAAATATTTCCTCCAATCTGTTGCTTGTATTTGCTTTTTCTAATTTTAAAAAAGGAGTTGTTTATTTGTTTATTTGGGAAGCAAAGTGAGCCAGCGAGCAAGTGAGAATCTTTCATCCGCTGGTTCACTCCTCAAATGCACACAACAGCTAGGGCTGGGCCAGACCAACGCCAGGCAGTCTGAAACTCCATCCTGGTTTTCCACATGGTGGCAGGGGACCAAGCACCAGAGCCATCACCCTATGCCTTCCCAGGTGCATTAGCCGGGAACTGGATCAGAAATGGAGCAGCTGGGATTTGAACTGACACTCTGATATGGGATCCTTGCATGGCAGGCTGTACCTTAACCCACTATGCCACAATGTTGGCCCCAGCTTGGCTTTTCATTCTTCAAACAGTCTCTCTCTTAGGGCTGAAAAATGTAGTTTTGATGAAGCACAGTTAATCGAATCTTTTTGTGCATTGTGCTTTTGATGTTGTGCACAAAAGCTCTTCACCCAGCCCAAGGGCCTGGAGGCTTTCTCCTATGATCCCTTTGAAAAGTTTTATGTTTCATGTTTGATCCTGTGATCCCTTTTGAGTGACTCTTTGTATAAGATGTGCGACTTGGGTCATGGTTAATATTTTTGGCCCATGGTCGTCCAATTGTTCCAGCACCTTCCTCCATTGAACGGCTTTTGTTCCCTTGTCAAAAATCAGTTGGACTCATGGGTATGGGGCTCTTCTTGGGTTAGGTACTCTGTCCCGTTCTGTGCGTGTGTCCTTCTGCTACTCCAGCTTCTGGCAATTACTCCTTATACTGAAGGAGCAAAGGGCAAAAGACGCTAAGTTTGCTACATTGATTAGTTCAGGCTGAAAGCACTGGAGGAACTGTGACTTCAGACAGGGCCATGGGGCCTCTTTCCTACAAGCACAAACCATAAAGATTCTTTGGGGAGGGTATGTCCTTCACAAGCCGAGGCTGGAAAACAGCCTTGATCACCAGAAATGTGACACTTGAATAAATAGGGAGGAACCTTTATCTTCCACTAATTTTTTACCCTGCCCCCTCCATACATCTCTTGGAGACATCTCCAAAATTTATGACCCCAGTCCAGAGATCCATTAGTCCTGTCACCCTTAGCAAACTTTTTGAGGGGGCCTGAAATGTAGAAGAACATCATGCTTTGGTCATTTTTTTTTTTTTATGGACTTCCAGCTCTTGTAAATATCCCCATGTAGATGCAAATTTAATCAGACATTTATGATTTTTCTTATTAATCAGCTTTACATCAGTTGGTTTCCTAGGTCCAGTTAAAAATCTCACATAAGAACTAAGTGGGGGGGCTTCCCAGCACAATGGTGTAGTGGATAAAGCTGCCGCCTGCAACCCCAGCATCCCATATGGGCACCAGTTCAAATCCCGGCTGCTCCTCTTCCAATCCAGCTCTCTGCTATGGCCTAGAAAAACAGTAGAAGATGGCCCAAGTCCTTGGGCCCCTGCACCTGCATGGGAGACCTGAAAGAAGTTCCTGGCTCCTGGCTTCAGATCGGCCAAGCTCCGGGGAGTGAACCAACACATGGAAAATCTCTCTCTCTCTCTGCCTCTGCCTCTGCATCTCTGTGACTCTGCCTTTCGAATAAATAAAGAAATCTTAAAAAAAAAAGAACTAAGGGGGGGTGGTGGAGGAAAGACACACACACACAGACACACACACACACTCACAACTACAAGTCCTTAACATCAAGGACTGTGATTCTTCCCACTGTTTTCTTTTTTCTTTAAAGCTCCTCTGATGTCTTTCATCAGTGTTTTGTAATTTTTAGCATACATGCACTATACATGTTTTGTTACCTGTACACCTAAATATTACATCTTCTTTGGTGTGATTGTATGTGGTATTGTGCTTTAAATTTTGATTATTAGGATGAGGGTGTATCAAAAAGTGCATTGAAAAATGAAATAGAAGGTATGCATATTTTTGGTGCAAATGTTTGCTCCATGATACAGGGAAAATTCACACCATGAAATAAACTACTCACAGGTTTAACAATTTTGCATCAAAACAGACTTATCCTTTTTGTTCTGTTTTCCATGAACTTTTGAAAATGCCCTTGTCTATACCAATGCTATTGACTGTGTGTTCTAACCACACTTTCTTTACAAAAGCAGACCATGGCTCGTGTTTGGCTACAGACCATGCTTTGCTGGCCCCCACTGTGAGACAACCTAAAAAGAACTTAAAGCAGATATACTCAGGGTTTTTTCTCAAAGGCACATTTCCGTTACTAAATAAACAAAAAATGACAATTAGGTTTTGTTTTTTAAAAAATTATTTATTTGCAAGGCACAGTTACAGAGAGGCAGAGAGAGAGTGAGAGAGAGAGAGAGAGAGAGAGAGTCTTCCATCCAATGGTTCACTCCCCAAATGGCTACAAGGGCTGAACTGAGCCTAACTGAAGCCAGGAGCCAAGAACTTCTTCCAGGTCTCCCACGTGGGTGCAGGGGCCCAAGGACTTGGGCCATCTTCCACTGCTTTCCCAGGCCTTAGCAGAGAGCTGGATCAGAGTGGAGCAGCCGGGACTCAAACCGGTGCCCATATGGGATGGTGGCACTGTAGGTGGTGACTTTACCTGCTACACCACAGCGCCGGCCCCTAGACAGGTTTTCAGTAACCAAGTACATAAATATATCACCTCAGAATCCCTTTTATGTGAGGGTCTTTAAAAAATTCATGGAAGGGCCGGCACTGTGGCTCACTTGGTTACTCTTCTGCCTGCGGCGCATATGGGTGCCGGTTCTAGTCCTGGTTGCTCCTCTTCCAGTCCAGCTCCCTGCTGTGGCCCGGGAGGGCAGTGGAGGATGGCCTAAGTGCTTGGGCCCCTGCACCCGCATGGGAGACCAGGAGGAAGCACCTGGCTCCTGGCTCCTGGCTTCGGATTGGTGCAGTGCGCTGGCTGTGGCGGCCATTTGGGGGGTAAACCAACAGAAGGAAGACCTTTCTCTCTGTCTCTCTCTCTCACTGTCTAGAACTCTGTCAAATTTAAAAAAAATTCATGGAAAATGTGTATTATGAAAAAACTAGAAACCCTCGTCACCCCTGCAGCTTGCCCGCGGACTTGGCGCCCACCGCACCCTGCTCGCCTCTGCCCTGGGGACTCCCTGGGGTCGGCTGCACACGGACCCGTTCTGCTCTCAGTGCGTAAATTCACAGAGAAACATGAATGGATAACAACAGAAAATGGCACTGGAACAGCGGGAAACAGCAATTTTGCACAGGGAGCTTTGGGAGATGTTGTTGATTGTAGTCTGCCTGAAGTCGGAACAAAATTGAAAAAACAAGATGAGTTGGGTGCTGTGGAAAGCGTGGACGCTGCTAGTGAACTCTGTTCTCCTCTCTCAGGAGGAGTAACTGAGGTTAACGATGCCTTGCAGAAGACCCAGGACTCGTCCACACATCTTGTCCTGAAGATGGCTGGCTGAGCAAGATGACACTGAGCAACCCTTCAGAACTAGGTGAACCGAGGAGTGAAGAAGCCTATGAGAAATACATAAAATCTATTGAGGTGTGCAGGTGGAGCCCTTCCATGAACTAGTATGGGATAACTTAAGCCAGCACAGTTTTCTCTTATGTTAGTGGCGGACAAGACTTAAAATAGCAACTTTTAGCAATATTGATGGAAGAAATACTACTTGCAGCTCTGCTACTGGAAGAATATATCCCCTAACTTTGTAATGATGGCAGGTGAACACAATATGCATCTTTTTCACAGTACCTTGTGATTTTTATACTAGGCTTTAGGCACTGGTATTCAGAATACATGAAGTTATCTGTGGTAAGAACTAGTTATACAAATAATGTAATTCAAGGATAACATTGTTATCTTAAGCCTTATGTAATATTGTAACTTGCTTATACCCATCCATGGATTGGGGCCAAAATATGTAGTGCTCTTTCCATTGGAAGTACCTGGAAATGCACCACAGTTTTTGTTAGTTGTACAGCTCCAGAGAAAGAACAGTACTATCTTAATTTTGCAATATGTTGCATTTGCTGGTGCTGTTTTACACAGTGAAGCAGCAACTCTACAGGAAAATAAGAAACATAGTAAAATTCTCAACTTCCTCATTAATAAAAAAAAAGAAAAGAAACAACTAGGGCCGGCATTGTGGCATGGTGGATAAAGCACCGCTTGAGACGTTGTCATCCCATGTGAGTGCTCCATTGTGTCCCAGCTGCTAATCTGTCTTTTAATTGATTTATTAGATTTATTTAAATTAATTAGTAATTTGTTGGGGCTTGTGTCTTCCACTTTTTATTGTAAAGATTTATTTATTTACTTGAAAGGCAGAGTTACAGAGAGGCAGAGGCAGAGAGAGAGAGAGAGAGAGCTGTCTTCCATCCACTAGTTCAGTCCCCAGTTGGCAGCAACGGCTGGAGCTGCGCCGATCTGAAGCCAGGAGCCAAGAGTTTCCTCTGGGTCTCCCATGCAGGTTCAGGGGCCCAAGGACTTGGGCCATCTTACATTGCTTTCCCAGGCCACAGCAGAGAGCTGGATCAGAAGTAGAGTAATGAATACGCTGGTTCACTCCCCAAATGCCCACAACATCCAGGGCTGGGCCAGGCTGAAGCCAGGATCTAGGAACTCCATCGGGATCTCCCACACAGGTGGCAGGGGCCCAGGTACTTGTGCCATCTTCTGCTGCTTTCCCAGCACAATAGCAGGGAGCTGGAAAGGAAGTAGAGCAGCTGGGACTCGAACCAGCGCTCCAATATGGAATGCCAGTATTGTAAGCAGCGGCTTCATTTGCTGCACCACAACACCAGTGCCTGTGTCTGCTGCTTTTGAAAACTATTTATTTTTCATCTACTCGAAAGGCAGAGAGAGAGAGAGAGAGAGAGAGAGAGAGAGGAAGAGAATCTGCTCCCCAAATGCCTGCAATAGCCAGTGCTAGGCCAGACCAAAGCCATGAACCAGGAAGTCCATCTGGCTTGCCTATTTGGGTGACAGGGGCCCAAGTAGTTGAGCCGGCATCTGCCACTCCCCAGGATATATGAACAGGAAGCTGCATCACAATTAGAGTACGGAGCACTCAGGACATGAACCTGCACTCTGATATGGGGTGTGGGTGTCTGGAACAGGGGCTTAACCCGCTGAGCCACAGCACTTACCCCTGTGCCTGCCATTTTATTATTTATTTTCTATTTGTCCCCTCTGATTCTCCCTACTATTTCTCTGCTATTGCTGTATTTTTAGAGTATCTTTTTTTAGAGTCCGATTTTGCTTTGTTTGTATAATTCTCAAGTGTGTCACTTTGTATAGTTTTCTTGGTGGTAGTTCTTGGTGTTATGATGGGTATGTGTAACACCACAGTCTACTGATATCAGTGGCTTACTGCTCTGATCGAAGTGGAGAGGCCTCACTTTCCTATGGGTCTCTTTACCCTTCCTGCTTTAAGTATTTTGTTTAAATACATTGAACACCAAGTCATATTGATACTGCAATTTTCGCTTCAATTATTAACTATGATATGAAAAGCTCATGATAATAAGGCTATTTACTACGACTGAAACCCATTCTATTATTTTTTATTTTAAAATATTTATGTATTTATTTGAGAAGCAGAGTTACACATACAGAGAGAGAGAGAGAGAGAGAGGGAGAGAGAGAGAGAATCTTCCATCTGCTGGTTCACTCTTCAAATGGCCACAATGGCTGGAGCCAGGAGCTTCTTCTGGGTTTCCCACGCAGGTGCAGGGGCCCAAGTGCTTGGGACATCTTCCACTGCTTTCCCAGGCCATAGCACAGAGCTGGATGGGAAGTGGAGCAGCCGGGACTTGAACTGGTGCCCATATGGGATGCCAGTGTTGCGTGCGGAGGCTTAGCCTACTATACCACAAGGCTGACCCATTCTATTATTCTTATTTACATTTTGAAATTCAGTCCTTCGTATGTTATTATTTTCGTTCACTTCCTCCAGCCATTCCTTATGCAGATCTGCTAGCAACAAACTCCATGAGGGTCTTAGCAATCCAGTTACTTGAGCCATCACCTGCTGCTTCCCAGAGTCTACATTAGCAGGAAGCTGGAATTGGGAGCCAGATCCACCGCACACATCTTTTTTTTTTTTAAGATTTATTTATTTATTTGAAAGGCAGAGTTACAGAGAGGCAGAGGCAGAGAGAGAGAGAGAGAGAGAGAGAGAGATCGATCTTGTATTCACTGGTTCACTCTCCAAATGGCTGCAATGGCTGAGCTGAGCTGATCCAAAGCCAGGAGCCAGGAGCTTCATCTGGGTCTCCCACGTGGGTGCAGGGGCCCAAGGACTTGGGCCATCTTCTGCTGCTTTCCCAGGTATCTTAGCAAGGAGCAAGATGGGAAATGGAGCAGCCATATATGGTGCCCATATGGGATGCCAGCGCCACAGGCAGAGGCTCAACCTACTGTGTCACAATGCATGCCCCTACTAGTATTTTTTTTTAATTCAACAATGATTTTTCTTGGTTTTGGTATGATACCTGATTGTTTATCATAACCTGGGCATTTTATCTATTAGTTTAGGACATTTGGGATCCTATTTAACTACTGTTTTGCCAGGTAGTCATGCTGTGTAGGCTTAACAAGCATGTCTTGGCTTCTGGGACTGTGGATCCAATGACATTTTAGTTTTCAGAGACCTTTGCCTGGTGCTAACTCTGTCAGCCTTTGGTGATGACGGAGTGGGTGTCAGTGTTCCTATCTGGTGCTGCCGGGGAAGGGATGGACGTTGTAGGGCTGGGAGGTGGGAGTACTTCGGTCAGCTTCCTGGTGCTGGCAGGCCTGCTGCTCCATCGGCACTGCTGCTGCTGCCCTCAGGCCAGCACGGCCCTTCCCTCGGCCGGCACGCTCTGTGCACAGTTAGAAACTGGATTTGTGCTATGAGTGATCACCCTGCTGAAGTGGCCTGCGACGCTCTGTTAGACTTTAACTCAGCTGACCCCTCTGGAAATCAGGTCCTGTTCTCCTTAGGAATCTCTAATGACTCAAGGCAAGTGCCCGTGTGCAAAACCCCAGAGGGCAGGGTGGCCTGATGCTAACTTCTTTTTGCCACACCCTCCCCTGTGCATAAGTGTCGGCCACTGACACTTGGAACTGAAAAGGCTCCTTAGGCCTGGCTGGGCTGGGCTAATGGGAATGAGGGTCTGTGCAGACTGTTGTGGTTTTTTTTTTTTGTTGTTTGTTTTATTAAACACTTGCATCCTTATTGTATTTTTTTTTTTTACGAAGAGTTCTTTATTTATTGAACCTGGGGAATATTTACATCCATGACCAAATCGACCAAATTTTTTTAAATAAAGATTTATTTATTTATTTGAAAGGCAGATTTACAGAGAGAGAGACAGAGAGGGAGAGAGAGAGAGAGAGAGAGAGAGAGAGAGAGAGGTCTTTCATCTGCTGGTTCATTCCCCAAATGGCTGCAATGGCCGGGGCGGGTCAGGAGCTTCTTCCAGGTCTCCCACTTGGATGCAGAGGCCCAAGCACTCAGGCCACCTTCCACTGCTTTCCCCAGCACGTGAGCCAGGAGCTGGATCAGAAGTGGAGCAGCAGGGACGCAAGCTAGTGTGCATATGGGATGCTGGCACTGCTGTGCTGCAGCATTGGCTCAATACACAACCAATTTTAAATTTACATCTTTTAACTCAATTTTGAAGTGTTTTCAAACACCGATACACATAAAATTGGCATGCAATAGTTGTCCCAAGATGAAACACAGACACCTTATTGATGAACTATTGCAAGCTGTTTTCACCCACAGTTGCAAAAGTATATTTCCTAAACATGGAAATCTGTAAGAAATATAAATGAATTATATAAAACTTGGTACAGTTTTCTCCTTGTAAAAGTCCAAGGGGCCGCCATTGTGGCACAGTGGGTTAAGCTGTGGCCTGCAATGCTGGCATCCCATATGCGCGCCAGTTTGAGTCCTGGCTGCCCCACTTCCCATCCAGCTCCCTGCTAATGTTCCTGGGAAAGCAGTGGAGGATGGCCCAAGTTCCTGGGCCCCTGCACCCATGTGGGAGACCCTGAAGAAGCCCTTGACTCCTGGCTTCAGCTTGACCTAGTCCTGACTGTTTCAACCATTTGTGGATGAACCCAGTTAGATGGAAGATCACTCTGTGCCTCCCTCTCTGTAATTCTGCCTTTCAAATAAATACATAAGTCTTTAAAAAATGTACAACTAATATATACCAGTTATAACATAATCCTGGATCATTCCCACATCAACAACAGATGCTCCTTTAATCTTAAAACCTATCATCAGAGATCAAAACAGTTATTCCATTCTATTTAAAACAAAATTCACATGGGCAAAAAAAAATGAAAAACAACCAAGACAACAAGACCCAGGAGAAACAAATAAAAATCCCTAGAGCTGACCCCAATGTCCGGTGCCCTAGTTAGGGTAGCCCCAAAATAAAATAGTGGCTGTGTGTCACTGTGACCAACTCCAACATTAGAAATCCAGATTTTTCCAATTACATGAATGCATGCTTCCTCCGTGCCAAGAGTGGCTGTGTCTTTGCAGAAGGAATGTGCTATTGCTCAAACACCTGGGGAGTTGGCTTTTAGTAAGGTTTCTGCCAAGGTTAGGTAGAAACCAGAAAATGATCATGAGCTGCTTTTGTCATCAGTTTAAGTGGAGGTGGCCAAAGCCTCCGATTCACCGATTCAGATTCACCGTCAAAACTCAGAGGAGCCTTCTTTTTAAAGCAAAAATCAAAATCAAAATGTGAAAGCCCCCAGTCTGAGGGTGTACTCTAAAGCCAGCAAAATACTATCAGGGTGCTGGGTAAACCATGGATTAGGAGTTTGAGATCATCAGGAAAAGGCTTTTTAAACAACCCTGTGGACGTCAGAAAAACCTCTTCAGGTTGTAGATCCGTCCCGATGTCACAGCAACCGGAACAAGAGCTTCAGGGAAGGAGCAAAGGACCCCTGTTGTTCTGTGCGAGTCTTGCTGCTTCACGGCCGTCCTGGCCACTGCCAGCCCATTCATCGTGTCTTCTAGCTTGTTCTGGTGAGCTGCTCCTGTTTCCGAGTCTTGTGCTTTCTGACTCTCCCCAAGGGCAGTGGTGAACATCGCTATCTCTGGAGTCACAGTGGTCACTGTTACTGCAACACAACTTGGACGTTCCACCCATGTGAGGGGCAGATATGTATTTCCCACTGGACTCACGGGCTCCTTTATTATCAGCTCCTGTAATCTCCACCTTGATGTCCAGGAAGCTGCCCTCGGCCTCCCCAAAAATGAGACCCATCTTGGTGCCTGAGATGATTCACAGGAAGGTGCATTCCTTGGCCTGCCCATAGATGCTGACGAAGTAGCCCAAGGGTGTGGCCAGTGGAGCAGCCAGCAAGCATCACCATAGCGGGGCTGGGGCCGAAACCAGGACCAGGACTGCAGCTTCCAGATCTTATTTATCGTCTACCCTCTCTTGCTTTATTTAACTGATACCATGTGGCTGAGTTGAGGATGCCAGGGCAGTTCCCGGTCATGTCTTACCTCACTGTTACTATTTTACTTATTTATTTGTTTATTTGAGAAGTAGAGAAAGAGAGAGAATACAACAGACAAAACTCCCATTCACTGGTCTACTCCCAAAATACCAGGAACCAGGAACACAATCCAGTTCTCCTATGTGGGTGACCAGGACCCAGGGTGCACGTTACAAGAAGCTGGGGTTGGGTGCAGAGCCAGGACCTGAACCCAGGCACTCTAGTATGGCATGTGGGTATCCCAACTGGCATCTTCACTTCTAGGCCAAATGCCTGTCCCTCACTGCTAGCATTTTAATGGCGCCATTTCTGCATTGGGGACAGCCAATATAATAGAGGCATCACACATTCCTAAAACATCTATCAGTACAGTACTTTTAACAGCATCAGTTCAAATCACTCGGGTTTATGTCTATCAAGTAAAATACGACATAGTCTCAACAAGTATCAATGATGCTGAGACATCACTGGTAACGTGAAATGATGTCATAGGCCTAGTAGAGTCGATCTATTTGGAGCAGACTGTGCTAATGCCTGCTCTGATGGAGACTCTTTAGCCACAAGACCAATGGAACCGATTTTTGGCAAGGAATTACATGTCTGGCATGCAATAGAGGGTTTCATATCAGAAACATAGTGTTGTCTCCTTTGTAAGAAACAACATGGTTTTTTCTTGTCTTCCAGAGGGACAGAATGTTGTGAATCCACCCACCTAGGTAATATACTTCAGTTGGCAAGCAGGACTTTGTGTTTCGTTGGGGTTGACCAGCTGGTGGAGGTGTGGTAACACCAAAGTAAGAGCTATTGGGGCTAAGGCTTTTGATTTGCCAACCGACAGGGCATCACCTATGCAGTGAACGCTTTAGGCGTCAGAGGGTAGAGACACTTGCACTGAATCTCAACACACCCATTGGTGAGGAATGGCAGTGGTATTTGCCCCATGAATGCTTTTTACATATGGCAGTTTCCTGAAAAATAGAAAGTCTCCTTGTATCTCTTAACTCGGCCTGCACAAGTCTCTCCAAAAAGGCATCATGACCTTGCGTGGCCGCCCATGGGGTGCCAATGTGTCATGCTGTCAAGTAGGCCCTGAGCAGCAGCACTGTTAAGTCCATAAATTCAGCTAGTGAGGGGACAATGAAGTCACAAGGGTTTGTCGTGTACACAGACAGTAGAAGCAAGGTCAGCATTGCATTGCTCCTCACGTGCTTTGTCTCAGCAGACGGCACTGAAGCAGAGAGGCTGGACGGTGGGAAGTGAGCATGGCGACTCACTCTGTCATGGATGATCCTCTTCTAAACGACCGCCAACAGCTGAGCCCTAAGGGGAAGCACGGGTCAAGGCATAAAGTCCCCTGCGTCACTAGAACAAGGGAGGCAGATGAGAAATGGCCTCGTGACAGCTCTTCACAAGACGGCTGTGTTCCAGGGACAGATGACAGGGCATGCTGCCAGGCCTCTGGTGACTGCGGTCAAGTTCTAGCTCCGGGGCCAAGGGGGACAAATGCAAGTTCCCAGGGCTTTCAGGCTGGAGCCCTTTGCCTAAAATTTATACATGAAGACTTGCACCTTGTAGCTTAGAATCTCAGCAGCATTTTATAGGAAGTGACGGTCTAGGCACAAATGGCCCGTGAGTAGAGAGTTGTGAGTGGTACCACTAACAGTAAGATTATCTTGTTGAACCTTGATTAATATTATTCAAATAGAAAATATTTTGTCAAAATATTAGGACATGAAAGTGCATGTTCTCTTTCTTTTTTATTTGAAAAAAGTCTTATTTATTTGAAAGACAGAGTTATAAAGAGGCAGAGGCAGAGGCAGAGGCAGAGAGAGGCCTTCCATCTGCTGGTTCACTCCCCAAATGGCCACAATGGCTGGAGTTGCACTCATCTGAAGCCAGGAGCCAGTAGCTTCTTCTGGGTCTCCCAAGCAGGTGCAGGGGCCCAAGGACATGGGCCATCTTCTGCTGCTTTCCCAGGCGATAGCAGAGAACTGGATCGGAAGTGGAGCAGCCGGGACTAGAACTGGTGCCCATATGGGATGCCGACACTTCAGGCCAGAGCGTTAACCCACTGTGCCACAGGGCCAGCCCCTCTCTCTTCCTTGTTTAAAAGATTTATTTATTTGAAAGGCAGATCATCAGAGAGAGAGAGAAGGAGAGATGGAGAGAGAGAGAGAGAGAGAGAGAGATATTTATTTGAGTCTCTCACATAGTTGGCAGGGGCTCAAGCATTTGGGCCGTGATCTGCTGCCTTCTCAGGCACATTAGCAGGAAGCTGGATCGCAAATGGAGCAGCCAGGACTTGATCTGCTGCTCCTATGTGGGATGCTGGCGTCATAAGTGGTGGCTTAACCAGTTGTGCCACAGTGCTGGCCCCATAAAGACATGTTTTCTTATTGTTCATATGCCATTATCATTTTGAAATTGTCTTAATAAAACACAGAAGCAAGGGCCAGAATTGTGGCATAGTGGTCTAAGCTGCTGCCTGCAATGCTAGCATCCCATATCAGAGCACAAGTTCAAGTCCCAGCTGTTCCACTTCCTATCCAGCTCCCTGCTAACGTGCCTGGAAAAGCAACAGATGATGGTCCAAGTCTTTGGGCCCCTGCACCCATGTGGGAGACCTGCTCCTGACCCTGGATAGGCTCAGCTCTGGCCTTTGCGGCCAATTAGAAAGTTAACCAGTGGATGGAAGACTCTCTCTCTCTCTGCCTCTCCTTCTCTCTGTGTAACTCTGACTTTCAAATAAATACATCAATCCTTCTAAAAATAATACTATGTCATTCAAGTCTTATCCCTAGCCATGATTTTCCTGGGTATTGCAGAAAGGACTGTTTAGGGCAAATAGTTAAGAGAAATGGAATAATTGCCTTTACAAATACATTTAGCAATGCCAAGTGTTGTTTTGAATTTGGAACAATGGGGACTATCATGTAGTGCTGGTGGGAATCCAAACTGGTACAATGACTGAAAAAGCTGCTCTTATCTACCATACATATCTCTCTGACCATTTCATTCCTAGGCCAACATATGTTCAACAGAAACACATTCTTGTGTAGGCTAAAAGCCATGTACTTAATGTTCATATCAGTGTGTTCTTTGTAAAAGTACAACCCCAGAAACAATCTAGGTGTCTATGGACAATAGAACAAATAGAATGTGGTAAGTGCACGCAGTTGGCTTCCATAGTCATGGGTTCTGCATCCATGGATTCAGCCAATCATACATTGAGATTGTTCAGGAAAGAATTTGTTTCTGCAGTGTACATGTTCACTTTTTTTCTTGTCGCTATTCCCTAAACAATGCAGTATGGCCACTATTCACACAGCATTTACATCTCATTAAGTGTTGTAAGTGATCTGGAGATGATTTGAAGCATGTGGAATGATGTGCATAGGTTCTAGAGAAATAATGTGTCTTTTTATATCAGGGGCTTGAGCATCCATGGATTTCTGTATCATCAGTGGATCCTGGAACCAACTGCCTGCAGACACCAGCAGATGACTGGACTGTTCCATAATGAAAAGAACAAACTACAGATAAGTGCAATAACGTGAATGAGTCTCATAACACGGTGTTGAGTGGACAAAGCCAGACACAAAACAATACATGCTGTGCTGTAGGATTCCAATTATTCAAATTCAAGAGCAGACAAATGAATGTATGGTGGAACTAGTCGGAGAGTGGTTACTTTGAGGAGGCAAGAGGCGAATGATTTGGAAGGACTCCAAGCAAGACTTGTGGGGTGCGTGTGCTGGTGATGTTATACTTCTTATCCCACACACTCTCTCTTTTTTTAAAAGATTTATTTATGTATTTATTTGAAATTCAGAATTACAAAGAAGGAGAGGCAGAGGCAGAGAGAGAGAGAGAGAGAGAGAGAGAGAGAGAGAGAGAGATGTTCCATCTGCTGGTTCACTCTCCAAATGGCCAAGTGGCCACAACAGTCAGGATTCAGCCAGGCTGAAGTCAGGAGCTTCATCTGGATCTTTCACGTGGGTGCAGGGGCCCAAAGAATTGGGCCATCTGCTGCTGCTTTCCCAGGCGCGTTAGCA
Source organism: Lepus europaeus (assembly GCF_033115175.1). Lineage (NCBI taxonomy): Eukaryota > Metazoa > Chordata > Mammalia > Lagomorpha > Leporidae > Lepus > Lepus europaeus. The sequence goes on along the minus strand of NC_084850.1, from coordinate 102,212,650 downwards.
GGGAGCTGGATAGTTAGTAGAGCAGCCGGGACTCGAACTGGCATCCATATGGATTGCTGGTGCTGCAGACAGCAGTTTAACTCACTATGCCACAGTACCAACCCCATCCCACACTCTTGATTGATCTCATCACACCTATTTCTTCCATTGCTAGGGGGTGCAGGGTAGCCCCCCCATGTTGTTATTCCATACTTTTCTTTCTTAAGCTCAAAATAAACATTTCAGAAAGGATTTTTTTTTTGGAACATAAGTCCTCCTAGATACCTTATGGGGAGAGAAGCAGATCCACAGTCAAATAATTTGGGGAAATGTCCTTACTCTTGGAAATTCATGATGGATATCAACCTTGTAAACAGGCTATGCACCTATTTAACCAAAATTTTTCTAACTTCTTTTTTTTTTAACCATGAGGATGTTCTCACAGTTTTCCCTTTATCTGGATGTCAACTGCATGCACATCAAAGCCATCTTGCTCAGAACAGTGTTCAGACTCTCCCTGTAACCTTCAGTTTCCACATCTCATCAATCATGAAATCCCAGCAATCTCTCTCAACACTCCCTGGCCCCCCCTTCCCCCATTCTCAGAGTTTTTACTTCAGGCCATTGTTACATTTTTTTTTCCACCTGAACTCTTGCAGTAATATCCTAAATGTCTCTCTGATGCTATCCTCTTTCTCCTTCCTTAAACACACACTTTGCACTGCCACCAGACTGAACTAAGAATAGACAGTGACTACCTTATTCCATTTGCTTCGATGCAAAGCTTGAATTCCTTGGTGGGGCCTAAAGTATGCCCTGTGAATGCCTTCGCCCAACATAGAAGCCTCTTGGGCTTTCCTTCTCCCTGTGACTGCAAGCCACTTCCTCCACTCCCTGTGCCTACAACCTCTTCGTTACCCTTGTAGATTAGTAGAGTCAGACCTGGGTCCACATTCTAGCTTTATATCTGCTATGATTGGATTATGATTTGTCCCCCCTGAACTCACACAGGTAGAATTAGAGAGATATATCTTTTATCTACTGGTTCAATCCCCAAATGGCTGCAATGGGCTGGGGCTGGGCCAGGCTGAAGCCAGGAGCCAAGAGCTTCTTCTGGGTCTCCTATGTGGGTGCAGGGGCCCAAGCACTTGGTCCATCTTCTACTGCTTTCCCAGATATGTTAACAGGGAGCTGGATTGGAAATGGAGCATCTGGGACATGATTAGGTGCCCATGTGGGAGGGTGGTACTGCAGGCAGCAGTTTGACCCGCTGCACAAGTCCCTTATATTAACAGTATTAAGCAGAGAGAAACTTAATCTGACCATAGTGTTTACAAGTGGGACCTTTGGGACATGACTAGGATGAGATGGTTCAAATCCTTGGGCCCTGGTACCTGCATGGGAGACCCAGAAGAAGCTCCTGGCACCTGGCTTTGGATCAGCCCATCTCTGGCCATTGCAGCCATTTGGAGAGTGAAGCAGTAGATGGAAGATTCTCTCTCTCTCTCTCTCTCTCTCTCTCTCTCTCTCTGCCTCTCCATAATGCTGCCTTTCAAATAAATAGATGAATCTTTTTTTTTTTTAAAAAATTACTGTTACAATTTGAATTTTGTTTCTCTCAAATTTTATTTCTCTTGTCTTTTGGTCCCAACCACCATAGCTAATGTAATTTCTGCTTCCACCGTGGGTGAGTTCACCACACAAGTCTATATTTTAGCTTGCTCGCCTGGTTTATTTGTCCCAGATGTTATCTTACGTATTGATATGCTTATTGACTCTTCTATCCCTCCTAGAATTTTACCTTGAGCAGAGGGACTAGGTCATTTTTATTAATGCCTTAGGCACCTCCTTGTTAACTACACCCATGCCAATCAGGCATCAGCTTCCTCCCCCTAATGCATTGAGCCTGAACCCCATCCTTCTCACCCCACCCAGCTGAGTGAGTTCTCCAATCTCCATGGACCTGTACGTAGAATTGGTCTCCAAACTGTTCACCAAGCCCAAGCCTCCACCCCTCAACCAGATGAACTCTTCCCTCCACAAATACTTCCAGTAAGTGTACTCACAAGGTTTATTTTCATATATGTTGGACTAATAAAAGAATGAATGAATGAATGTAATATCTTGGTATTAACTCAGTGCTGAGCACTGGTGATGCAAAAATGAAAAAGAAAGCAATCCAGGCTGGCGCCGTGGCTTAACAGGCTAATCCTCCGCCTAGCGGCGCCAGCACACCGGGTTCTAGTCCCGGTCGGGGCGCCGGATTCTGTCCCGGTTGCCCCTCTTCCAGGCCAGCTCTCTGCTGTGGCCCGGGAAGGCAGTGGAGGATGGCCCAAGTCCTTGGGCCCTGCACCCGTATGGGAGACCAGGAGAAGCACCTGGCTCCTGCCTTCGGATCAGTGTGGTGCGCTGGCCGCAGCGGCCATTGGAGGGTGAATCAACGGCAAAAAGGAAGACCTTTCTCTCTGTCTCTCTCTCTCTCACTATCCACTCTGCCTGTCAAAAAAAAAAAAAAAAAAAAAAGAAAAAGAAAGCAATCCATGCCCACAGAAAGGTTATTTTTCAGTGGAGGGAAAAAAGCAATAAGCAGATAAATAGGGGAAGCACACTACTTGTGAACTGATAGATGATGGATGGAGATGTTACCGGTCCTGGAGGGGAGGGTGGTTGCTGGAGTGAGGGTCATGGGTTCTCTTCCTCTGCTTAGTATAGAAATAAAAAGCCGCTAAACAATTTGCAAAGAAGCAGAAACTTTTATTTGACAACAAAATGTCTAGACCAAGAGGAGACCAGGCAGAATGCCCGAGCGAGACACTGGCTTTAAGGAAGTGTCCTGGGTTTTTAAGGCATTATTATCTGATCATTGGGTCATTCTAGTGGGGGTGCCCATTGGACAGGTGTTCCACATACGTATGTTGGTTGGCTTGGGGCTCATGGAGATAGCGGGGGGTCTCCTGGAGATGGCCCGTCTCCTCCTTATTGCCTCAGCCTCCTCCTCTGCTGACTCTGGGTGAAAGATTGCAGGCACTCTGAAGGTGTGAGTTAAGGCCACAGGGTCACACAAGATAGCCTGGATCTCCTGGAGCCAGTCTGGCTCTCCCCAGGGGCTCAGCCCCTTCCCCTGCCAGCTCTGACTAAAGATTGCACCCACCCTGAAGGTGTGATTTAAAGCTGCAAGGACACACATGCAGCACAAGAAGCTGTTAGTGGGAGAGATGCCGGTCAGTCTGGAGACAAGCTCCCCACCCCAGCCCAACTGGACAGCTGAGAGAGAGAGAGAGAGAGAGAGAGAGAGAGAGAGAGAGAATCTTCCATCTGTTGCTTCACTCTCCAAATGGCCGCAATGGCTGGAGCTGGGCCGATCTGAAGCCAGATGCCATGAGCTTCTTCTGGGTCTCCCATGCAGGTGCAGGGGCCCAAGGATTTGGACTATCTTCTACTGCTTTCCCAGGCCATGCAGAAAACTGGATCAGAAGTAGAGCAGCTAGGACTCAAACTGGTGCCCATATGGGAAGCTGGCACCACAGGTGGCTGTTTTACCTGCTACTCCGTGACACCAGCCCCAAGAATAACTTTTTTTTGAAGATTTATTTATTTATTTGACAGTCAGAGTTACACGGAGAGAGGAGAGGGAGGGAGAGAGAGAGAGGTCTTCCATCTGATGGTTCACTCCCCAATTGACCACAACGGCTGGAGCTGAGCCGATCCGAAGACAGGAGCCAGGAGCATCTTCCGGGTCTCCCACTTGGGTGCAGGGGCCCAAGGACGTGGGCAATCTTCTACTGCTTTCCTAGGCCATAGCAGAGAGCTGGATGGAAAGTGGAACAGTTAGGTCTCGAACCAGTGCCCATATGGGATGCTGGCATTTCAGGCCAGGGCGTTAACCTGCTGCACCACAGCACTGGCCCCAACAATAACTTTTTATTAAATAAACTGAAATAATTAAAGTATAGTCAGTGGGGCTGGTGCCGTGGCATAGTGGGTAAAGCCGCCACCTGCGATGCCAGCATACTATATGGGCACCAGTTTGATTCCCAATTGCTCCACTTCCCATCCAGCTCTCTGCTATGGCCTGGGAAAGCAGTAGAAGATGGTCCAAGTGCTTGGGCCCCTGCACCCGTGTGGGAGACCCGGAAGAACCTCCTGGCTCCTGGCTTTGGCCTGGCCCAGCTCCAGCCATTGCAACCATTCAGGGAGTGAACCAGTGGATGGAAGATCTCTCTTTCTTTTTCTCTCCCTCTCTCTGTCTGTAACTCTGCCTTTCAAAATGAACAAATAAAAATTTTAAAAAAGTACAATCAGTGAAAAACAAAACAAAAAACCAAGGAGCTACCTAAGGAGGGGGCTTCCCATCCCACCTCCCTGGCCAAGCATCCAAGATGGTGGTGTCTAATAAGGGGCTGCAGTGTGGGCATTGCCATCTTGTTTGAGTTTAGGGAGGCAGGAGATTGTGGGGAGGACCACATTGGTTTAAGGCCCTGGTCTACAGTCTTAAATCCCCAGTGTGTATGCCAGTATTCTATCCCTTCAAGTGCAAATACCTGTTTGCATTCTATAGAGCTTCTGGAAATGAGCAAAATCCACATGACTCTGAGAAGCCCGATGGGGATTTGTGACGTGAGTGGTGAGATTTCTTGGTGAGTGACAGGTTCTTTTTTGTTTTTAAGACTTATTTATTTATTTGAAAGGCAGAGTTACAGAGAGGCAGAGGCAGAGAGAGAGAGAGGAGGGAGGGAGGGTGGGAGGGAGGGATAGTCTTCCATCCGTTGGTTCACTCCCCAAGTGGCTGCGATGGCCAGAGCTGGGCCAATCTGAAGCCAGGAACCAGGAGCTCCCTCCAGGTCTCCCACGCGGGCGCAGGGGCGTAAGGGCTTGGGTCATCTACTGCTTTCCCTGGTGCATTAGCTGGATTTGAAATGGAGCAGCTGGGACTGGAACCGCCGTACATATGGGATGCCAGCACCAGAGGCAGAGGCTTAGCCTACTATGCCACATCGTTGATTCTGTGACAGGTTTTTGCTATGAATCCTGGGCATTCAGAGAATGAGGGGTGTCTGGGTAGTGAGTTAGAGTGGGTCTGAAGGGCGAATGAGAAGTGTGCGAGGTGAATTATGGGCTCCTTGTGGGAAGTGTGGACACCTATGGGGGTGAGTGATGGTGTGGGTCTGTTGTGTGCAGAATGGGGCTCTTTGGAATGGTGAACAGGTGGGGTGAGCGGCAGGGAGTCCAGCAGGTGAGCAGGGCTGCACATAGTCTGAGGACTGGGTTCTGCAGGGTTCACAGTGGAGGGTATCTTGGTTGAGTGTTGAGGTCTGCGGGTGACAGAGTGGGGAGCGAGTGCTGAGGTCTGTGCTGAGTGAGGAGGGTCTGGGCAAGGGTAGGAGGGGTCCACCCAGGGAAGGCTGGAGCGGCCGTGTCTCTAGTGATGAGGACTGCAGTGTATGTGGGAGTGGCAGAGGGGATGCAAAGGAGTGATGGTGGTCTGAGTGCGAGTTAGGGTGACTGTGTGTGTTAGTGCCAAGGTTTTTCTTGGGCTGTGTGCTCACTGCCTGTGGGCTGTGTGACAGGGCTCTTTGGAGTAAGGGATGGGGTGAGAGATGAAGACTTGGCATAGCGGGGTGCCTGACAGGGCTAGGTTCAGTCATTGGATGTTTCCCTTTAGCTCCTTTCACGTTTCTTCACCAATTTTCTGTTTTTCTTCTCTCTTTTAAAGATTTATTTATTTATTTATTAGAAAGGCAGAGCTGCGGAGAGGCAGAGGCAGAGGGGGGAGGGGGAGGGGGAAGGGGGAGGGGGAAGACAAGGAAGAGAGAGAGAGAGAGAGAGGCCAGCGTTGTGGCAGAGCAGGTTAAGCCACCACCTGCAGTACAGGCATCTCATATGGGCACCAGTTCGAGTCCCGACTGCTCCACTTCCGATCCAGCTCTGTGTTGTGGCCTGGGAAAGTAGTGGAAGATGGCCCAAGTCCATCCCTGTGGGAGACCCAGAAGAAGCTCCTGGCTGGGAGCTGTGATTGGATAGGTGCAGTTCTGCCACATTTGTAGATTTGTGTAACCACCACCACAATTAGGGTGTGAAACTGTCTCATCAGTACAAAGATCTCCTTCCTGCTACCGCCTTGCAGTCCCACCCCACGTGGGCCACTCCAGTCCCTAATTCCTCGCAACTATTATTTAGCCCTCCAGCTCCACAATTTTGCAAACGTTGTACAAATGGAATCACCCATTATGCAACCTGTTGGGACTGGGTGTTTCCACTGAGCATTCCTTCTGAGTTGTGTCAAGAGTTTGGTCACTTTTCTTGTTGAGCAGTGTTGCAAAGTGTGCATGTGCTACAGTTTGCTTAACATTTCACCATTTGGGGGATATCTGGGCTGATTCCAGTTTTTGTCTATTACAAGTAAAGCTGCTGTGAACATACAGGTTTGGTAGAAACATCAATGTTCATTTCTCTGGGATACATTCGGTGTTAGAAGAACTCACCAAATGGTTTTCCAGATTGGCTGTGCTGTTCTGCATTTCCACCAGCAATGTAAGAATGATCATATTTGGCCGGCGCCGCGGCTCACTAGGCTAATCCTCCACCTTGCGGCGCCGGCACACCGGGTTCTAGTCCCGGTCGGGGCACCGATCCTGTCCCGGTTGCCCCTCTTCCAGGCCAGCTCTCTGCTGTGGCCAGGGAGTGAAGTGGAGGATGGCCCAAGTGCTTGGGTGCTGCACCCCATGGGAGACCAGGAGAAGCACCTGGCTCCTGCCATCGGATCAGCGCGGTGCGCCGGCCGCAGCGCGCCTACCGCGGCGGCCATTGGATTGTGAACCAACGGCAAAGGAAGACCTTTCTCTCTGTCTCTCACTGTCCACTCTGCCTGTCAAAAAAAAAAAAAAGAATGATCATATTTTTCTATATCCTCACCAATATTTGGTGTTGTTATGTTTATGTCAGCCGTTCTTAGATGTGTGGACTGATGTCTTTGTGGGCTAAATGTGCTAATGACACCGAATGTCATTTCATGCACTCATTTGCTTATTGCATATCCTTTTTGATGAAATGACTTTATGCCTTTTGTCTATTTTCTAATTGCATTATCTGTTTTTACATTCTGGAGTCTGGAAAGTTCCTTGTATATTCTAAAAATGAGTCTGCTGTGAGCTATGCAGTTTGCCAATATTTTCTCCCCATCTGTAATTTGCCTTTTTAAAAAAATATTTATTGCCGGCGCCGCGGCTCAATAGGCTAATCCTCCGCCTTGCGGCGCTGGCACAGCAGGTTCTATTCCCGGTCAGGGAACCAGATTCTGTCCCGGTTGCCCCTCTTCCAGGCCAGCTCTCTGCTATGGCCCGGGAGTGCAGTGGAGGATGGCCCAAATGCTTGGGCCCTGCACCCCATGGGAGACCAGGAGAAGCGCCTGGCTCCTGGCTTCGGATCAGCGTGATGCGCCAGCTGCAGCGCGCCGGCGGCGGTGGCCATTGGAGGGTGAACCAACGGCAAAAAGGAAGACCTTTCTCTCTGTCTCTCTCTCTCACTATCCACTCTGCTTGTCAATAAATAAATAAATAAATAAATAAATTAAAGATATTTATTTTATTTTTATGTGAAAGGCAGCGTTACAGAGAGAGAGGGAGAGTGGGAGATCTTACATCCTCTGGTTCACTCCCTAAATGGCTGCAATGACTAGGCCTAGGCCAGACTGGAGCCAGGAGCCAAGATCTTCATTCAGGTCTCCCACGTGGGTGCAGGGGCCCAAGTACTTGGGCCGTCCTCCCCTGTTTTCCCCAGGTACATTAGCAGGAAGCTGGATTGGAAATTGAGCAGCCTGGACTCGTGGGATGCCAGCACTGCAGGCAGAGGCTTAACCCACTATACCACAGCCCCGGGCCCTTGTAACTTGTCTTTTCATCTTCCATCTTCAGGTGAGATTTCCCAGAATAAAGGCTTTTAATTTAGATGGAGTACAATTGATCATCTTTTCCTTTTATGGATCGTGCTTTTGATGTCAAATTTAAGAAGTCTTTACCTATTGTTAGATCCTGAAGATTTTCTCCTAGTTTTTTTGTTTGTTTGTTTGTTTTCTGAAAGTTTTGCATTTTATGTTTTGTGTTAATTTTTGTTCAAGATGTTCCTTATGCTGTGCCTCATTTTTTGGGCCTATTTAAGTCCACTTGCTCCCACATCATTTGTTGAAAAAGCTATCTTTCTATGTTGACTTACTTTTGCAACTTTGCCAAAAGAAATTAGCTATCCTTGTTTGGGGCTTCTTCTTGGTTCACTATTCTGTTCTATTGATCTATCTATGCTGCCACGCTGTCTTTTTTTTTTAAGATTTATTTGAAAGTCAGAGTTACACAGAGAGAGAAGGCGAGGTGGCGGCGGCGGGGGGGGGTCTTCCATCAGCTGATTCACTCCCCAATTGGCCGCATGGCCGGAGCTGCGCCAATCTGAAGCCAGGAGCCAGGAGCTTATTCTGGATCTCCCACGTGGGTGCAGGAGCCCAAGGAATTGGGCCATCTTGTACTGCTTTCTCAGGCCATAGCAGAGATCTGGATGGGAAGAGGAGCAGTCGGGACTCGAACTGGTGCCCACATGGGATGCTGGCACTGCAAGTGGTGGCTTTTCCTGCTACACCACAGCACTGGCCCCCACGCTGTCTTGGCTAATGTAGCTATGTGGTAAATGCCTAATATTGAGTAGGATGATTCCTCCCCCTTTATTATTATTTCTCAAAATTCCTTTAGCTATTCTAGTTCCTTTGTCTTTCTGTATAAATTTCCTAAAATTATTGTCTGTGTCTACAGAAATCCTTCCTGGGATTTTGGTAAGAAATTGTATTAAACCTACACTGTGTATCAGTTTGGGGAAAACTGGCATCTTTACAGTGTTGAGCCTTCCATTCTGTGGACTTGGATTGCCTCTCCATTTATTTAGCTCTTCTTTCAACATTTTGTAATTTCTGTCATCCAGATATTTTACATCTTTAGCTAAGCCTAACTATTTAATTTTTAAGGACTGATTATAAATTTTAAATTTCAGTTTCTTTATATTCATAGCTACTATATGGAAATGTGATCATAGGGCTGGGATCATGGCATGGTGGGTTAAGCTGTTCACTGCGGTGCTAGCATCCCATATGAGCACCGATTTGAGTCCCAGCTGCTCTGCTTATGACTCAGCTCCCTGCTAATGTGCCTGGGAAAGCAATGGAAGAAGGTCCAAGTGCTTGGGTCTCTGCCACACATGTGGGAGACCAGGATGGAGTTCCAGGTTCCTGGCTTCAGCCTGGCCCAGCCCCGCCTATTGCAGCCATCTGAGGAGTGTACCAGCAGATGGAAGACCTCTCTCTCTCTCTCTCTGCCTCTCCTCTCTCTGTGTAACTCTGACTTTCAAATAAATAAAATAAATCTCTTTTTAAGAAGGTGATTATTTTTGCTCGATTAATTTTGGAAGTTTTGTCATGCAAGATTTCTTGGGACATTTTACATAGATGATCACGTTATTTAAAAATAGGGAGCAGGCAATCAGCACAGTGGTTAAGTCCTGGCTCTGCTTCAGATCCAGCTTCCTGGTAATGAACACCTTGAGATGCAGCAGATGATGGCCCAAATATTTGGGTACCTGCCACCCACATGAAAGACCTAGATCAAGATCCAGGCTCCTGGCTTTGGCCTGGCCCAGCCTTGGCTGAAGCAGATATTTGGGGAGTGAATCAGCAGATGGAAGATCTCTGTCTCCTTGCCTTTAAAATAAAATGAAAATTAATAAATAAAAATTAGAAATTAAGAATAAGGAGAGGCCAGCGCTGCGGCTCACTAGGCTAATCCTCTGCCTTGCGGTGCAGGCACACCGGGTTCTAGTCCCGGTCGGGGAGCCGGATTCTGTCCTGGTTGCCCCTCTTCCAGGCCAGCTCTCTGCTATGGCCCGGGAAGGCAGTGGAGGATGGCCCAAGTGCTTGGGCCCTGCACCTGCATGGGAGACCAGGGGAGGCACCTGGCTCCCGGCTTCAGATCGGCGCGATGTGCTGGCCGCAGTGTGCTGGCCACGGCAGCCATTGGAGGGTGAACCAACGGCAAAAAGGAAGACCTTTCTCTCTGTCTCTCTCTTTCTCTCACTATCCACTCTGCCTGTCAAAAAAAAAAATCAAAAAGAATAAGGCGAGAGGTGAGCATTTTGTCCCATGGTTAGGATGCTGTAAGGTGCTCACACCCCACATTGCAGTGTCTTAGTTCAATTCCTGGCTCCTGACTCCGGTTTCCTACTGATGCAGACCCTGGGAGGCAGCAGTGATGGCTCGAGTATTTGGGTTCCTGCCACCCTCGTGGGAGGCCTGGATTGAGTTCCCAGCTCCCAGCTCTGGCTTGGGTAATACTGTAAATTAATCATCTCTTTGTATTTTCTGTTGTCTGGTGCTTTGCTGTTTGTAGAGGAACTTCCCCTTCCAGGGTTAACCAGTTCCTAGAGGTAACGAACAGCTTGTCCCTGGACATACCTTTCAAACACAAACCAGTAAATCCAGAATCTATATCCCTGACCTCCTCCTCTCTGGACTGTCACACTCCAGGCCACTATGCTTTTCCTCTAATCACCAGACAACCGGAGACAACCCGAACACCTCAGAGGCAGTTGAAGTTATTGAAACCAGCCTAAACCTGCTTAGCTGATCAAATCAGGCAATTAGCATTTCCAAGTCTTTATATTTTATTTTTAAAAAATATTTTATTTGGGGGCCGGTGCTGTGGCGTAGCAGGTAAAGTAGCCACCTACAGTGCCGGCATCCCATGTGGGCGCCGGTTCGAGTCCTGGCTGCTCCACTTCCAATCCAGCTCTCTGCTATGGCCTGGGAAAGCAGCGGAACATGGCCCAAGTCCTTGGGCCTCTGCACCCACGTGGGAGACCTGGAGGAAGATCCTGGCTCCTGGCTTCGGATCGGCTCAGCGCCAGCCATTGTGGCCAATTGGGGAGTGAACCAGCGGATGGAAGACCTCCCTCTCTCTCTCTCGCTGTCTCTCTCTCTGTCTCTGCCTCTCTGTAACTCTGCCTTTCAAACAAATACATCTTAAAAAAAAGAGTTGCAGAGAGAGAGGGGAGTGACAAACACAGAGAGATATCTTCTATGTGCTGGTTCAATTCCCAGATGACCATAAGCCAGGGTTGGGCCAGGCTGAATCCAGGAGCCAGGAGCTTCATCCTGGTCTCCCATGTGGATGGGCTATCTTCCGTTGCTTTTCCCAGGCTACTAGCAGGGAGCCGGATCAGAAGTGGAGGGGTCAGGGCTTGAACAGGTGCCTGTATACAGGGCAGCCAGCACTGCATTACCCGCTACACCACAGTGCCGGCTCCTATGTTTTCTTTGTGTTTGGATCCCAGCAGCTCCTCTCACTGAGTTCTTTATATAACATATAATACATTATTGTGAAGTGTGATTACCCCTCTCTGTGCTGAGTTTGAGCATCTGTTATCTAGTCTCCCTCTATCCAGTTCTTCCTATTTTTTTTAAAGATTTATTTATTTATTTGAAAGTCAGAGTTACACAGAGACAGGAGAGGGAGAGATAGAGAGGTCTCCCATCTGCTGGTTCACTCCCCAATTGGCCGCAATGCCTGGAGCTGCACTGATCCCAAGCCAGGAGCCAGGAGCTTCTTCTGGGTCTCCCATGCGGATGCAAGGGCCCAAGGACTTGGGCCATCTTCCACTGCTTTCCCAGGCCATAGCAGAGAGCTGGATAGGAAGAGGAGCAGCCGGGACTCGAACCGGCACCCACATGGGATGCCAGCGCTTAAGGCCAGGGCGTTAACCTGCTGTGCCTCAGCACCGACCCCCTTCCTAACTTCTAATAATCACTTTTCTAAGTTCAGGCTGATAGTTTTTTCAACTTGCACATAGGAGAGAGAACATGTGGTATTTATCTTTCTTTGTACAACAGAAATTTCTTGGTGATGGTTTGGGAGGCTGGGAGGTGCAGGATCAACACACTAGCAGACCCTTTGTCTGATGGGGGCCTGTTCTGCATGGGTGGGTCTCCTGTGCATTCTCACCTGGCAGCAGGGGGAACAGGCTCCCTTAGGCTTAACCACATGTGACTTTTTTTTAAAGAAGGTTTTATTTATTTATTTGAGAGGTAGAGTTACAGACAGTGAGAGGGAGAGACAGAGAGAAAAGTCTTCTGTCTGCTGGTTCACTCCCCAAATGGCTGCAACGGCTGGAGCTGCGCAGATCTGAAACCAGGAGCCAGGAGCTTCTTCCAGGTGTCCCACATGGGTGCAGGGGCCCAAGAACTTGGGCCATCTTCTACTGCTTTCCCAGGCCAGAGCAGAGAGCGGGATCGGAAGTGGAGCAGCCGGGACTAAAACCGGCTCCCATATGGGATGCCGGCACCGCAGGTGGAGGATTAACCCACTGCGCCACGGCACCGGCCCCTACATGTGACTTTTGAGCTGTATTTGAAACATACTAAACGTAAAAAAAATCTTGAACGGAGCCGGCGCCATGGCGAGTAGGTTAATCCTCTGCCTGTGGCACTGGCCACCCATATGGGTGCCGGTTCTAGTCCTGGCTGCTCTTCTTCCTATCCAGCTCTCTGTTGTGGCCTGGGAAAGCAGTGGAAGATGGCCCAAGTCCTTGGGCCTCTGCACCCGCATGGGAGACCGGGAAGAAGCATCTGGCTCCTGGCTTTGGATTGGCACAGCTCCAGCCATTGCGACCATTTGGAGAGTGAACCAATGGAAGAAAGACCTTTTTCTCTGTCTCTCCCTCTCACTGTCTGTAACTCTCTCAAATAAGTAAAATCTTAAAAACCAAAAAAAATCTTGAACAGACTAACTACAGAAGGAACATACTTTAATATGCCATTTATAGTCAGAAGATTGAAAATTGATCCCTACCTCTCACTTTATAAAAAAATCAACTCAAAATGGATCAAAGATATAAATATGAAGCCAGAAATTATGAAATTACTAGGGGAAAACATTTCAAGATATTGGCATAGGCAATGATATTTTGGATAAGACCAATTCAAAAAGGCAATAAAAGCAAAAACAAATAAAAGGGATTATGTCAAACTAAGGGCCTTGTGTACAGTAAAAGAAAGAATTCACGGCCTGCGCCGTGGCTTAACAGGCTAATCCTCCGCCTTGCAGCGCCGGCACACCGGGTTCTAGTCCCGGTTGGGGCTCTGGATTCTAACCCAGTTGCCCCTCTTCCAGGCCAGCTCTCTGCTATGGCCCGGGAAGGCAGTGGAGGATGGCCCAAGTCCTTGGGCCCTGCACCCCATGGGAGACCAGGAGAAGCACCTGGCTCCTGGCTTCGGATCAGCGCAATGCGCTGGCTGCAGCGGCCATTGGAGGGTGAACCAACGGCAAAAAGGAAGACCTTTCTCTCTGTCTCTCTCTTTCTCTCACTATCCACTCTGCCTGTCAAAAAAAAAAAAAAAGAAGAAGAAAAAAAAAACCATTATTAAGAATTCACAGAGTGAACAGACAACTGACACAATGCCAGAAAATATTTACAAACTATGCATCAGATAAAGGATTGATATCCAGAACACATAAGGAACTAAAAAAAAAAAAAAACCTCAATAACAATGAACAATAACAAAAAAAAGATCAATCTAATTAAGAAAAGGGCAAAGGATATGGATAGACATTTCTCAGGAGAAGAAATACAAATGGCCAACAAATACAGGGAAAATACTCTAGCCAGCAGGAAAAAGCAAATCAAAACCTCCCTCTACTTAGATTGCCTATTTAAGAAACAAACAAAAAACAAAGAATAACAATGTTGGTGAGCATGTGGAGAAAAGGGACTCCTTATACAGTGTTGATGGGAATGCAAATTAGTACAGTCATTATGGAAAACATCGTGGAGATTCCTTGGAAGACTAAAAGTAGATTTGCCACAAGACCCAGAGATACCACTTCCGGTTGTATATCTGAAGGAAATGAAAGCACTTTATGAAAGAGATACCTGCACTCCCAAGTTCACTGCAGCACTACTCACAATAGCTAGTGTAAGGAATTAACCTGGGTGTACATAATCAGATGAATGGATAAAGAAAATGTCATATATATAATATATATAATGTTTTTGTGTACACACACATATATATGTATAATACACACACACACACACACACACACACACATATATATATATATAATGGGGGAGAGAGAGAGAGATCTTCCATCCACTGGTTCACTCTTCAAATGACCACAATAGCTAGGGCTGGGCCAGGCTAAAGCCAGGAGCTCAGAACTCCATCTTGATCTCCCACATAGGTGGCAGGGGCCCAAGGGCACATCTTCCCACTGCTTTCCCATTAGCAGGGAGCTGGATCAGAAACAGAGCAGCTGTGACTCCAACCAGTGCTCTGATACGGCATGCCAGCAAAGCAATTGGTGGCTTAACCTGCTGCACCACAGTGCTGGCCCCTTCAGTTCAATTCTGACACTCTCTACCTGCAGGCAGCATCAGATCCCACAGGTTAATGACACAGTCCCACAAGACTTCCACCTTGTGCTTCTGTGACTTTGCTTGCTGACCCATCGGCACGTTGTCTAAAATTGTGCCATCAGATTTGGTAGACATTGCCATGTGGCTTTTGAACACTTAAAATGGAGCTAACGAGACAGAGGACCTGAGTTTTAAAAATTGTTTGTTTTAATTAATTTAAAATTTTAAGTAATTGAATTATTTGAAAAAAATTTTGGTATGTTTGCTATAACTTTCAAATGTTAATCTACCCTTTTGAACTGCCAACTTTATGAAATCTAAGTACAAATCAAGTGTTTCTGAGGAAAAATTAGCATTCAAATTGAAGTGTGCTGTCCCTGTAAAACATGCATCTCATTCCAGACTTATTACAACAAAACAAATGCCAAATATCTCATTAATAAAGCTTAAAATTGATTACGCGTTGAAATGGTGATGGGTTGCATAGGTAACTTAAACAAAATAGATTATTAAAGTTAATGTCACCTGTTGCTTTTTCTCTTCCTTTTCGAAGTGTCATCTGCCCGGAGTCCCTCATGTTTAATTTCCTCCCTTTCTCCCACCTGGGTTGGAAATTGAAGCTGCTTCTCTGTGCCAGTCACTTAGCTCCTCCAGGCATGAGATATTTCATTCTTACCGATACCCACTCATCTCTTGCTGTCTGGGGAGTGGGAAGATTGCTTCCAGGACGCCCTCCCCACCCCCTGCTTCACCTAGGAAATTCCTTCTACAAAATTCTGTGGTCTTTTCATAGAACCTACACGCATCTTCTCATGTGCTTTAAATCATCTATGGATGACTTATAATACTTAATATAATGTGGATGCTCTGTTAAACTGTATTGTTTAGGGAATAAGGACAAGGGAAAAGAAAGTCTGCATGTTCAATACAGAGGCAATTTTTTTTCTTGAATTTTCGATCCACAGTTGGTTGAATCCTGGGATGCAGAATCCACAGATAACAGTTGGGCTGGCTGTAATTTGGAACAGCAAAAAAAATTTTTTCCACCTAGAGACAGGCACATTCGCATTTCATTGGCCGCAGGGACTAAGGCCTGCCTCCCACACAGAGCCATTGGCCGGCTGCACCTTGTGTCCGAAGCCAGCTCAGGCTGTGCTCCTACCCATTTCCACTTCCCTCACTCCAGGCTTGGCCCACAGTGCTGTCTATTTGCGCCCCCTCAGGCTATGTCCTGCATTTGACAGTGGGGACCTCTGCTGATTTACCCATCAGGCAGCTTCATATTGATTTGGGAGACCAGAGCTCTTTTCTTAACACTCAGCCACTGACTAGCTGTGCCTTATTTATTTATATTATTATTTTAGTTATACATATTTATAGGGTACAGTGTGATAATTCAAGATGTGTGTTCAGTGTGTGATGAGCAAATCAGGTCAATTAACATTTCCACCTTTTAAAACATTTTTCAATGTTTAAAAATTAATACTTAATAATTATACACATATATGGAGTACAGTGTGATATTTCAATAAATGGATAGAATGTGTACTGATCAAAGGAGGATGCTGTCTACACCTTCTGTCCTCCTTTCACATGCCAACAGGGGTTAGTTACTACCTAGGAACATCTCACCATTATTTACCACAGGCAGAGAAGGCTAAAGCTCAACTTCTCTCCACAGGCATTGGCTAACCATTTGTAGGAAAGCAGGTCCCTTCCACCTAGCATGTAGCATCAGGGGCTTCTCCCTAGTAACAGATTGCTGCTTCATCCCATTGGCCACCAGAAACCAGATCCCACCTCCCATACACAGCCATTGGCTAGCTGTGCCAGCTATCTACAACAGACAAAGTCTGGACAAGAGCTCTCAAATTGCAGGTTTCTGTTAACCCTTTCACCACTGCTCACCTGCTTGGCCCTGGAACTTGGTCATCTATTATCTAATTCACTATCAATGACTCCTTTGTCAAAAATCTAAAATCCAGGCCCCTGTTAACAATTTTTACCACCTCTGGATCAACTTTCAAATCCATCAGTATTACTCTAATCCGAATTCAAACCTAGAGCTCTGACAACTCTGCTGCTACCAACGCCTTTCTAGTCCAGCTTAACATGCAGTCTTTGATTAAGTATTCCTGTGTGATCTGTGATCTGGGGCCTGAATCAAGCCTGTTAATTTTTCTGCTATTGATACATACCAGGATTGATCTCAAATTTGATTCTATGAACTCTTCCAACATTAGTGACCTTGATAAAGACCACCAGGGTCACACTCACCCATAGTTCTACACTTGGGTTCATTAACCCACTGCACTAGGGGAGAGCACAGCCCATAGGAACTGTGGGGATGTCTCACCTAGGGTGACCAACTTGTTCCAGTTTGCCTGGGACTTTCCTGCTATTAAATGACTTGTCCCAGTAAATCCTTCAGTCTCAGGTAAATGCAGATAGTTGATCACCCTCTTGTCACCAAACAAAGAATAAATAAATATCGGATTTTCACTTTAGGAGTAGATTACTGTAAGATATAGGAATGAAGCTTAGGTAAAGTTCAAACGAAGCAATGTTTTGATAAGCCCAAAGCAAAGCAGGTTGGTATGCAAAAGGGTCAACATTAGGTCTGGATTGGACTGTGACGTAGACAAACAAAGAGAGTCCTTTTCTTCAGACACACTTATGTGCAGACAGATATGGAATGTTGGCTCTGGATACCCCTTATCTGAAGCTCAGCACCTGGGTGGGAAATCAGGCTGTTTCTCTGTGCAAAATGAGTTAGATCCTCCAGGCAAGTGAGGGATGCTTTTTCTCACTGATACACTCTCAAACAAGAAACATGAGAGTCTATGACTTTTTTTAAGATTTATTTATTTATTTGAAAGCCAGAGTTACATAGAGAGAAGAGGCAGAGAGAGAGAGAGAGAGGTCTTCCATCCTCTGGTTCACTCCACAGTTGGCCACAATGGCTGGAGATGGGCCGATCCGGAGCCAGGAGCCAGGAGCCAGGAGCTTCTTCTGGATCTCCCACACGGGTGCAGGGGCCCAAGCACCTGGGCCATTTTCTACTGCTTTCCATAGGCCTTTCCATAGGCCCTAATGCTTTCCAGGCCATAGCAGAGAACTGGATCAGAAGTGGAACAGCCGGGACTTGAACCAGCACCCATATGGGATGCCAGCACTGCAGGCGGCAGCTTTACCTGCTACGCCACAGCACCGGCCCCATCTATGAATTTCTAGAACAAGGTTTCTCTACAGAGCTAGGACTAGAGTGAGGAGAGTGAGGCGTTGATCACAAGTGCAAAATTTAAAATGCACAAAAAAAATTCAGAGAGCAAGATCAATATTATTTTGTTTATTTATTTTCATTTTGTTTTAAAGGCAGAAAAATAGAGAGAGGAAGATGGAGAAACAGAAAGGTATCTTCCATCTGTTGACTCACTTCCCAGATGCCTATAACAGCCAGGCTTGGGCCAGGCTGAAGCCAGGTGTCTGGAACTCAATTTGGATCTCCCCTGTGGGGGCAGGGACCCAAGTCCTTGAGCTGTCATCTGCTGCTTCCCAGGGTGTGTATTACCAGGAGGCTGGATCAGAAGCACAGGAGTTGCAATTGGAACCAGGCACTCTGATATGGGGTGCAGGGGTCCTAAGCAGTGTCTTAACTGCTATACCAAACGCCGATACTATGATAAATGATATTTTAAAGCACCATTTTCAAAAAACAAAATTAATGAAAAAAAATTCATGACAAACAAAGCACCAAAACTTTAAATAAATAGCTGAGTTAGCTGTATGTTGCTGCATAACAAATTATCCCCAAACACAGAGGCGTAAAATAACAAACACTTATAGGGGCTGGTGCCGCGGCTCACTAGGCTAATCCTCCGCCTGTGGCGCCGGCACACCGGGTTCTAGTCCCGGTCAGGGCGCCGGATTCTATCCCGGTTGCCCCTCTTCCAGGCCAGCTCTCTGCTATGGCCCGGGAGTGCAGTGGAGGATGGCCCAAGTGCTTGGGCCCTGCACCCGCATGGGAGACCAGGAGAAGCACCTGGCTCCTGGCTTCGGATCAGCGAGATGTGCTGGCTGCAGCGGCCATTGGAGGGTGAACCAATGGCAAAAAGGAAGACCTTTCTCTCTGTCTCTCTCTCTCTCACTGTCCACTCTGCCTGTCAAACAAACAAACAAACAAACACTGATGATCACAGTTTCTGTGGTGTCAAGAAATTGCAAGTGGATTGACTGGGTAGTTTTGTCTCAGGGTCTCTGATAACGTGATCAAATTGTTGACTGGGACTGAGTCAGCTGAGGCTGGACATTGCGTTTCCAGACGGTTTATTCTAAATACTAGAGGCCTCAGTTCCTCACTGGCTTTTGCCAGGAATGCTTGGCGCATGGGCCTGTCCCAGGGCTGCCTGAATGTCATTCTGACATAGCAGCTGGCTTCCCCCAGAATGCATGATGAGAAGGAGAGAGATGGAGAGAGGCACATCACATACTTATACTATCTGATCTCTCAAGTGACATACCATCACTTCTGACCTTGAACACGGGGACCCCTATTAACTATTCCATGTCTATACCCGAAGAAAATATTAAAGTTCCATCACTGGTTCCCATGGTTTGATCTAAAAACCTTTGTTCATGATTTTGCCAGAAGTCACTTTCTGATTTTCAGGTAGCAACCAGACCTGTAAGCAGTCTCAAAGCACAAAGGAACCTTCAATGTCGCTGTGGTCCAGTTCTTGAGCCTGGGTCTCTGCTACTCAGCAAACATTATTGCTCCTCTGGTTTGAACTTGAACCCAGTTATCCACCAGAAGAGTTCTATTTGGATAGCTAATCAAAATGATTTTCATGGTAAAAAAAAGTTAACCATGGACCCATAATTGGGATCTAGAACAGAGAGACATTGATAATGGAGGATGAAGAGATATTCTGTTTCTCAGTCTACAAAGAAGGGCATATATAGACCTTGGGTTCAAGGTCAAAATGCAAGGAATAATTTTTTTTTGACAGGCAGAGTGGACAGTGAGAGAGAGAGAGACAGAGAAAGGTCTTCCTTTTTGCCGTTGGTTCACCCTCCAATGGCCGCTGCAGCCAGCGCATCTCGCTGATCCAAAGCCAGGAGCCAGGTGCTTCTCCTGGTCTCCCATGCGGGTGCAAGGCCCAAGCACTTGGGCCATCCTCCACTGCCTTCCCGGGCTATAGCAGAGAGCTGGCCTGGAAGAGGGGCAACCGGGATAGAATCCGGCGCCCCGGCCGGGACTAGAACCCGGTGTGCCGGCGCTGCAAGGCGGAGGATTAGCCTGTTAAGCCACAGCGCCGGCCACAAGGAATAATTTTTAAAAGAACATGAATGCAGATCAGAAGAGTAAACATAGGCGTTGGTAGAGTTAAAAAAGGCCTATGTTTAAGATCAGCCCAGAGACATGAAGGAATTAAGGAAAAATATGCCAAATTCATATATTGATTATTCCAAGTTGAAACCACTTGAGAAACTTTAACTTCAGGAAGGGCTATTTTCCCACAGAGAGGAAGCCATAAAGATTGTTTTGGGATGGATGTCTTTCGCATACCAAGGCCAGGAAATAAGCTTGACCACCAGAGACTGGTAATTGGGGCTGCAATGAATGAACCTGAATAAACAAACCCTCTGAAGTAACTCTGGGCTTCCACTAGCTTCTACATCCCCTCTTCTAATATATCTTTTTTTTTTTTAAGTAACACCTGTAGAATTTACTATCCTAGACCAGATGTCCAATTGCCCTGTGATTCTGTCACAAATGTATTGTTCTTTGAAAATTCTGAGATGGGAGGAGGAGCATTTGGCCGAGTGGTTAGGATGCACGCCTCTCACATTGGCTGTTGGGTTCAGCTCCCGGTTCCTGATTCCACTTTCCTCTTTTTTTTTTTTTAAAGATTTATTTTATTTATTTCAAACACAGAGTTAAAGAGAGAGAGAGAGAGAGAGAGAGAGAGAGAGAGAGAGAGAGAGAGAGAGGTGTCTTCCATCCGCTGGTTCACTCCCCAGATGGCCGCAATGGTCGGAACTGTGCCAATCCGAAGTCAGGAGTCAGGAGCTTCTTCCGGGTCTCCCACGCGGGTGTAGGGGCCCAAGGACTTGGGCCATCTTCTACTGCTTTCCCAGGCCATAGCACAGAGCTGGATCAGAAGTGGGGCAGCCGGGACTCGAACCGGTCCCCACATGGGATGTCGACGCTGCAGGCCAGGGCTTTAACCCACTGTGCCATAGCGCTGGCCCCCTAGTTTCCTCTTTTTTTATTTATTTTTTAAATTTTTTATTTATTTTACTTTATTTTTGACAGGCAGAGTGGATAGTGAGAGAGAGAGAGAGAGACAGAGAGAAAGGTCTTCCTTTTTGCCATTGGTTCACCCTCCAATGGCAGCTGCAGCCGGCGCATCTCGCTGATCCGAAGCCAGGAGCCAGGTGCTTCTTTTGGTCTCCCATGCGGGTGCAGGGCCCAAGGACTTGGGCCATCCTCCACTGCCTTCCCGGGCCATAGCAGAGAGCTGGCCTGGAAGAGGGGCAACCGAGATAGAATCCGGCGCCCTAGGCCGGCGCCGTGGCTTGACAGGCTAATCCTCCACCTTGCGGCGCCGGCACACCGGGTTCTAGTCCCGGTTGGGGCGCCGGACTCTATCCCAGTTGCCCCTCTTCCAGGCCAGCTCTCTGCTATGGCCCGGGAAGGCAGTGGAGGATGGCCCAAGTGCTTGGGCCCTGTACCCGCAAGGGAGACCAGGAGAAGCACCTGGCTCCTGGCTTCGGATTAGCGAGATACGCCGTCCGTAGCGGCCATTGGAGGGTGAACCAACGGCAAAAAGGAAGACTTCTCTCTGTCTCTCTCTCTCACTATCCACTCTGCCTGTCAAAAAAAAAAAAAAAAAAAAAAAGAATCCAGCGCCCCGACCGGGACTAGAACCCGGTGTGCCGGCGCCGCAAGGCGGAGGATTAGCCTGTTAAGCCACAGCGCCGGCCCCTAGTTTCCTCTTAATGCCGTCTCTAGGAGATAGTAGTCACAGTTCAAGTACTTGGGTTCCTGCCACCCATGGGGCAGACCTGGTTTGGGTTCTTGGCTCCTAGCTTCATCCTGGCCCACCCCTGATTGTTGTGGGCATTTTTGGAGAGTGAATCAACAAATGGGAGCTCTCTTTCCCTCTGTCTCTCAAATATACATGAAAAAGCATCATACTTTGGTCATTTCTTTGGACTTCATTCTCTTGTGTTGATTCCCTATATACATGCAAATGTAATAAAACTTTAATGCTCTTATTAATCAGCTCTAATATTAAGTGGGTTCTTAGATCTAGCCAAAGACTTTACACAAGAACTAAGGAGGGGGGCCCGACGCTGTTGTGTAGCAGATGAAGCTGCTGCCTGCACTGCTGGCATCTCATGTCCCGGCTACTCCACATCTGATCTGGATTTCTGCTATAGCCTGGGAAAGCAGTGGAAGATGGCCCAAGTCCTTGGACCCCTGCACCTGCATGGGAGACCCAGAGGAGGCTCCTGGCTCTTGGCTTTGGATCAGCCCAGCTCCAGCCATTTCAGCCATTTGGGGAGTGAACCAGAGGGTGGAAGACCTCTGTCTCTCTCTGCCTCTGCCTCTCTGTAGCTCTGCCTTTCAAATAAATACTTAAATCTTTAAAAAAAAGAACTAAGGCAGGTGGAGGGTATCTCTCCTAAGACACCACAAACATCGAGGGTGGAAGAGTTAGCAGAGTCAAGGGTCTGAGATGTTGACCAGAAGTCACAAATTTTAGAAATTTTTGTATAAGTGTGGGTGTTACAGCAATACTGTAATAGATGTCCTTTTGTGCTGCATTCAATTCATAAATCCTGCAGGAGGCGAGGAATAAAGGCTGGTACTCTCTCTCTCTCCAGATTGTTGAGCTGAGGTCTAGAAAGGACTCAAATGTCCTTAGGTTACCCAGCAGCCCATACCCAGCCTAAGCCAGGGTGCACCTGCTGAATGTGAAACACCTTCAGCAGGGAAAAGAACCCTCCATCTTTTGTCAGAAAAGTCTTCCTGGAAGTAAAGATACTTGGACTAGATTTTGAAGAATGTGTAGGAATTCAGAGTGTTGCCAACAGGTAAAGAACATCCATAATTCTTCTTTCCCAAGTCAGTAGCAGCTCCTGAATTTTCATTTAGGAGAGACTAAGAGGCTGCAACTTGGGGTAGGTGTTTGGTGCAGCAGTTAAGATATTACTTGTGACGCCACTATCCCCTATTAGAGAGTCCAGTTTTCCGTTGGGCTTCTCCACTTCCAATCCAGCTTCCTGCTAATGTGCAACCTGGGATATAGCAGGCGATGGCTAAAATACTTGGGTCCCTGCCATCCACGTGAGAGATCCAGATTGAGTTTCCAGCTCTTGGCTTAGGCTTGGCCGAGCCTTGGCTGTTACCAGCATTTGGGGAGTGAACCAGTGGATGGGAGATCTCTCTCTGCCTGTCTCCCTCTCTTTGCCTTTTAAAGAAAAATAAAAAGGAAAGGAAAAAAAAAAGAGGCTGCAACCTGGTTGACAGCAGGAGTTGGAAACCTGTCTTGGAGGTGCATTTCCATTACAAGTATGGTTATAACGTTTTCTAAGCATTTTTCTATTGATCATTTGCTGAAAAACATTACTGGTCCATATCAAAGGCTATTATTCCTATTATTCCTGTCGTCATTTTAGTCGGGTTATGGGGGTAATGGAAATTAAGGGGGATTCAAGCTTTCTCCATAGTAATACTGGGGCAAGGTCGGCAGAGTGTGTCTCCCGGACTCCTCCCCCTCTTCTCCGGTGGTATTGCTCAAGAGGGACGCACCTGGACTAACCTGGCTTCTCCTCCTCAGAGTGGTGTCGCCAAGGAGCGGATTGTACCATCTTAGCTCCTCCCCCCCTTGCCTCGTGGTGTCTGTTTTGGAGGACACACCCCCTTACCCTCAGGATCACAGGTCACCACTTTGTTTCCGTAAACTTTGCCCAGATCTCTAGAGTCAGATCCAAAGATCAGCTTCTGTCGAAAACTTGCCCTCAGTAAGGTTTCTGCCACTGCACACCCACCTCAGCCTTCCGTGGAACAGCCCTCTGTACGGAATGAGTACCAAGATGGCGGCCTTCACGGAGAAACGTCCCGGCGCAGCCATGTTGATCTCCTGACAACGCCGCTCAGGACCAAAGTCTTTGCGGATCCGTAACAGCGCCTTGTTCAGTGTGAGTAGACTGCAAACCCTCAGCCCTCACAATTGTGTGGAAAAGCAACACCCTAGAAGTGCAGTGTTGGGGTGAGGACAGGAAACGGAGGTGGCCCTCAGAGACTGTTTAAGTCTTGTTGGCGCGCGGCGCTAAAGCGAGGGTCTATGGCGTGACAGTCGCTCAGGCGATTTTCAGGTGATGGCTTTGTTGGCTTTGGGGTTGGTAAATTGGCAGGTTGTGGTGCCAGTTGGTGGGGAATGAAAGGATTTGGTGAATGGGAGTCAGGAACTGGGGCCGCTGGGGTAGTCAGGTTTTAGATTCCTTGCAGCATCTTGGTGTCACTGCTCCAGAGTGTGTGATCAGATGTTTCCTTCATCATTTTCCCCAGAAGCTTATTAATTTCATTCGTCTTTCCAAAGAAACAATTTTTGCCCTCGTCTATCACCTCTGTTGTACCTTTCTTTTTATTGTCTTATTTTTTACTCTTACCTGTATTCTTTTCTTTTTCTAGCTTCCAAAACTGGATGTTAAGTTATTAATATTCAGCGTTCCTTTGTTAAAAATACATTTAAGAACATACGTTTCCCTTTAAGAATCTCTTAGCTGCCGGCGCCGCGGCTCAATAGACTAATCCTCCACCTGTGGTGCCGACACACCAGGTTCTAGTCCCGGTCACCCCTCTTCCAGGCCAGCTCTCTGCTGTGGCCCGGGAAGGCAGTGGAGGATGGCCCAAGTGCTTGGGCCCTGCACCCAATGGGAGACCAGGAGAAGCACCTGGCTCCTGGCTTCGGATCGGCACAGCACGCTGGCTGTAGTGGCCATTTGGGGGGTGAACCAACGGAAAAGGAAGACCTTTCTGTCTCTCTTTCTCACTGTCTAACTCTCCCTGTCCAAAAAAAAAAAAAAAAAAAAAAGAATCTCTTTGCTGCGTTCTACAGTATTTTGTAAACACCATCTTATTAGTGTTGAGCTTTGTGTTTCTTTTTTTTTCTTTTTAAAATTTTAAAATTTATTTTCTAAGGAATACGAATTTCAAAAGTACAACTTTAGGAATGTAGTTATTCTTCCAACCATACCCGCCCTCCCACACACAATCCCACCCCTCCACCTCTTCCCTCTCCTATGTTTAATCTTATTTATTCTTGAATCATTTTTATATAATACTTTTGAGAAGGGTTGATAATTTATTAAATCTTAACCAGGGATATGGTATGTCTCTCTGTGTGACTATTTTAAATCATTAAATCTAGCTCCTTTAAAATTTATTCTTATACATTTGATATATTTCTTGCTATCTGTAATATACTTTTCTTCTTTTCCATTTGT
Organism: Lepus europaeus; assembly: GCF_033115175.1. Lineage (NCBI taxonomy): Eukaryota > Metazoa > Chordata > Mammalia > Lagomorpha > Leporidae > Lepus > Lepus europaeus. The sequence continues at coordinate 102,187,711 of NC_084850.1, read as the reverse complement.
TCATTGCTACTATAGAGAAAAAATTACTCTTTTTTTAAAAGATTTATTTATTTGAAAATCAGAGTTACACAGAGAGAGAAGGAGAGGCAGAGGCAGAGACAGAGAGAGAGGTCTTCCATCCGCTGTTCACTCCCCAATCGGCCACAATGGCCAGAGCTGCACCAATCCAAAAGCAGAAGCCAGGAGCTTCTTTCAGGTCTCTGACATGGGTGCAGGGGCCCAATGACTTGGGCCATCTTCTACTGCTTTCCCAGGCCGCAGCAGAGAGCCTGATCGGAAGTGGAGCGCCTATATGGGATACCGGCACTGCAGGTGACAGCTTTACCCGCTACGCCACAGGCTGGCCCTCTACTCTTATCATTTTACCTTGTATCCAGCTCCTTATCAAATTAACCTGTGAGGGTGGGCGTTTAGCCAACTTGTTGAGAGATGACCACATCCCCTTTCTGAGTGCGTGGGTTTGATCCCCAGCTCTGGCTACCAACTCCAGCTTCCTGCTCATGCAGCTCCTGGCTCAAGGAATTGGATTCCGGCCACCCATGTGGGAGACCTGGACTGAATGCCCAGATCCTGGCTTTGGCTACTCCCAGCCCTGCGGTTGTGGGCATTTGGAGAGTAAACTGGCCGATGAGAACCCTTTATCTCTGTTTATCTTCCTTTCTGTCTGCCTCTCAAATAAATAAATTTTTAAGATTACTCTATGAATGCTAGTAGTTTTTAACCAGAATCTGGTAGATTTTCTAGATACAAATTCATATCTTGGCAATTAAAGTTGCATTTTCATTTCTTTCCAATAGTTACAGTGATTATTTCATCTCCTGTTGGGTGAGCCACAGCCCACAGTTTCGAGTTCTAGTGGACTTCCTCATCTTTTTACTAATTTTAATGTCAACAGCTTCATCATTTTACTTTTTTAGCATAGTATTTCATGGCTATGTTTCATAAATATTTTTGTGATATTTATCTACTTCTTCCCTAATCTAATGGCTGCTGAACTATGTTAGATGCTTTTTTTGGGTGTAATGACAGCATGTCCCCCCATTTATTGATATAATAAATAATATTATTAATGTTGAACCATCTTCGGAAAGAAGCAAAAAGCTTCCCTGTAAGAAGAATTTAAGTGGGATTTTTCACTTTAAAATGGAACAGTAACAGATGATGGCAAAAGAGACAATCCATTTCTTTTCATTCAGATTTACCAGGTTTCCTGCCTGCTCAGTCACCCAGCAGACCTTCAGGGACAGTGCCACCCCTGCCTGTCCCCAGGGGCTTTTCAGCACCATTCGCTGCCCCAGTTCCACCCTCCCCTGGGACTCATCTGCCTTGAATCTGGAATTGATGGCTTGCTTGCCTTGGTAGGGTGATTCACTGTGGAGCCACCCAGGAATAAGGGACCTCAAGTTCATTAATTTGACTCCAAATATTATGATCATTTCCATAACCCACCCTGACTGATACTCAGAGTGGGGGCATGGCACTTTGTGGGGTGAATGTGCAATGACAATGATGACATGGATACTGTCCTTTTAGGATTTCTCGGTCTCTCTGTGGAGCCATTGAGTCTTTCCCTGTACTGGAGGCTGCAGGATCTTCTGCATATAGTCACCCTTCTAGCTTTGGAGGGTAGGCTGAGGCCTAGGGTGAACATGCCAGCTAATGGGAAATCACCCCAGAGGTTCCCAGCTGTGATTCCAGGAGAACCTGGCAGATCAACTGAGGTAAGGAAGAGGCGACTACTTGTTTCTATTTGTTTTCTCTTTTTCCTTTTTTTAGCTTTCATTTTGAGATACTTGTAGATCCAAAGGCAATGGACCATTTGCCCAGTTTCCCCGCAATGGCACATCTTGTAAAACATGGGTACCAGATCATCACCAAGATATTGGCCTAAAGAATATTTTCCTCACTACGAGTTGCCATTTAATAATCAAAACCACTTCGCTCCATCCCCACTCCAAGCATTAATCTGTTTCCTTATTCTATAATTTTTTGTCATTTCAAGAATGTTAGATAAATGGAATTATATAGTAAATGTAACCCTTTGGGGGTGGCTTTTTTCATTCAACATAATTCTCTGGATCCATCCAGTTTGTTACGTTTATCAGTAAATCCTTCCTTCTTGTTACTCAGTCGTATTCCATGGTATGGATATGCCACAATATATTTAAACATGCACTGCTTGAAAAAAAATCTCCTTTGTTTCTAGTTTTTGGCTATTATGAACCTATGATTGTGTGAAGTTTGTAATTGTTGTTGTTGTTTGTTTTTAATTCTAGAGGCAGAGAGAAAACAGAGAGAGCAAGCGAGAGCGAGAGAGAGAGAGAGCGTGCGCATGCTCCTATCTGCTTGTTCGCTCTCTAAACACCTGCAACAGCTGGGGCTGGGCCAGGGCTTGAGCTAGGAAATGGGAACGCAATCCAGTTCTCCCACACGGGCGGCAGGAACCCAGTTCTTTGAGCCATTACTGCTGCCTCCCGGGGTCTTCACTGACAAGAAGTTGGACTCAGGACTAGAGCTGGGAATTGAACCCAGATCCTCCAATGTAGGATGCACGCATCTTAACTGCTAAGTCAGATGCCCATTCTTGTGTCAGGTTTTTACACGGAATCAATGCTCATGAGTGCAGGTGCTGGATTGTATGCTAAGGTGCATTTAGAATATACTCAGTAGATTTAGTTCTCTTTACTACGGTTGTAGATTTACAGAAGAATTGAGAAGGTGGTACACATAGTTCCATGTACCCTTCTCCCCTTCCACCTCTGGCAGTTTCCCCTGTTGTTCACAAGTTGCCCTAATGTGTACATTACAGTTAAGTGAACCCATCGTGATAGGTCCTTACCAATGACAGCCTACAGTTTACAGTAAGTTCACTCTTTCCTGTTGTTCATTCTCTGGGTTTTGACAAGTGCATAATGCCTTGTGTCCACGATTACAGTTCCATAAAGAACAGTTTTGCCTGTGCTCCAGCCATTCACTTTTCCCTGCTCTCCACCGGAACCTCTTGTAACCACGTTTTTAAACTGTTTTTATAAAGAATTTTTTATTTATTTACTTGAAAGTCAGAGTTACACACAGAGAGAGGAGAGGCAGAGAGAGAGGTCTTCCATCCATTGGTTTACTCCCCAATTGGCCACAACGGCTGGAGCTGTGCCGATCTGAAGCCAGGAGCCAGGAGCTTCTTCCAAGTCTCCCATGCAGGTGCAGGGGCCCAAGGACCTGGGCCATCTTCTACTGCTTTCCCAGGCCATAGCAGAGAGCTGGATTGGAAGTGGAGCAGCTGGGTCTTGAACCGACGCCCATATGGGATGCCGGCACTGCAGGCAGTGGCTTTACCTGCTATGCCACAGAGCCAGCCCCTTTTTAACTGTTTTTATTGTTTTGCCTTTTCTAAAATGTAGTATACTTGGAATAATACAGCATGTAACCTTTTCAGGCTGGCTGTTTTTTGCTTATCAATTTGCATTGAAGATCCCTCCAGATCTCTTTGTGGTTTGATAGTTCCTTTCTTTCATCACTGAATAATACTCCTTGGTATGCATGTACTGGTGTGCTTCTCCATTCGCCTACAGAAGGCCATCTTGATTGTTTCTGGGCTTTGATGATTATGAATAAAGTTGCTGTGAACATTCCCATGCACGTTTTTGTGTGGACATAAATTTCCAACTCAATTTGGCAAATAACTACGAATGCAATTGCTAAGTCATATGAGGACTATTTTAGCTTTGTAAGCAACTGCCAAAAACTGTCTTCCATTTTTTTTTTACCATTTTGAATTCCCATGGGCAATGAATGAGAACTCCTTTTGCTCCACATCCTCACCAGCATCCAGTATTGTCAGTGTCTTGGATTTTTACCATTCTTTTTTTTTTAAGATTTATTTATTTTATTTGAAAGTCAGAGTTACACAGAGAGAGGAGAGGCAGAGAGAGAAAGAGGTTTTTCATCTGATGGTTCACTCCCCAATTGGCTGCAATGGCTGGAGCTGCACTGATCCGAAGCCAGGAGCCAGGAGCTTCCTCCAGGTCTCCCACGTGGGTGCAGGGGCCCAAGGATTTGGGTCATCTTCCACTGCTTTGCCAGATGCAGTTGCAGGGAGCTGGATTGGAAGTGGAGCAACTGGGTCTCAAACTGATGCCCATATGGGATGCTGGTGTCTCAGGCGGCTGCCTAACCTGCTATGCCATGATGTTGGCCCCACTGTTGAGTTTTAAGAGTTCTTTGTGGGGCCGGCGCCGTGGCTCACTTGGTTAATCCTCCGCCTGCGGCACCGGCATCCCATATGGGTTCCGGGTTCTAGTCCTGGTTGCCCCTCTTCCAGTCCAGCTCTCTGCTGTGGGCCGGGAGTGCAGTGGAGGATGGCCCAAATGCTTGGGCCCCTGCACCCGCATGGGAGACCAGGAGGAAACACCTGGCTCCTGGCTTCAGATCTGTGCAGTGCCGGCTATAGCGGTCATTTGGGGAGTGAACCAACGGAAGGAAGACCTTTCTCTCTGTCTCTGTCTCTGTCTCTCTCTCTCTCACTATCTATAACTCTACCTGTCAAATAAATTTTAAAAAGTTCTTTGTATATTTTTGGTTCAAGTCCTTTATCAGATAAGCGTTATGCAACTATTTTCTTTCAATATATGCCTTATCTCTTCATTCTCTTAACAGTATCTGTCATAGAACACAAATTTTTAATTTTAGTTAAGTCTAACATCAATTTTTTCTCTCATGGATAATACTTTTGGTACTATATTTTAAAACTCAGTGCCAAACTTAGATTTTCTTCTTTGATATCTTCTAGATGTTTTATAGTTATATATAAATGTATATATTTAAAGATTTACTTATTTATTTGAAAGATAGAGTTACACAGAAGCAGAGGCAGAGAGAGAGAGAGAGAGAGAGAGAGAGAGAGAGAGAGATCTTCCATGTGCTGGTTCATTCCCCAATTGGCCACAACAGTAGGAACTGTGCTAATCCAAAAGCAGGAGCCAGGAGCTTCTTCCAGGTCATCCCACATGGGTGCAGGGGCCCAAGAACTTGGGCGATCTTCTACTGCTTTCCCAGGCCATAGCAGAGAGCTGCAACGGAAGTGGAACAGCTGGGACTTGAACTGGTGCCCATATGGGATGCTAGCACTGCAGGAGGTGCCTTTACCAGCTATGCCACCGTGCCAGCCCCTTATAGTTTTTTACTATGTATGTGGTTCTACAATCCATTTGAGTTACTTTCTGTGAAACATATACTGACTAGTAGATTCTTTTTTTTTTTTTTTTTTGCATATGGATGCCCAGTTTTCCGAGCACCATTTATTGCGAGGGCTCTTGTTTCTTTGCTGAATTGATTCAGTTGACTATGTTTGTGTGGACCTATTCCTTAGGCTCTCTTCTCTGTTGCACTGGTCTATTTTTCTATTCCTTTAACACACCATGCTGTCTTAAGGTTGGGTATTGTCAGCACTCTGAACCATGGAAACGTGGTTTGGGAAGAAAAGAAATGAAAACGTAGGAATTATGTCAAAGAGGAATTGAGCAAGTCCTTGTTAAAAACAGCCAGGAAGACTTTATTCAAGACTTTTGGAGTAGGGAAGAGATGTTGAACTCCACTCCATGCACAACAAGGACAAGGGGCAGGGTGAATGGGTGGATGGAGAAATCCTAAGAGGAACTTGGTTGATTGTCAAGGAAGGGGGAAAAGGAATTTGGTTAAATTATCAAGGGTAGGAGAAGAGAAACTTCATTGGGTGGGAAATTCTCTCTAAACTGGTTTAGTGGGATTTTTGCTAAAACTGGATTTGTCAGGCCAAAGATGAGGCCTACTGCAGAATTTGGTAAAAGAGGCCATGTGTTCGTTTATGGTATGGCGGCTGTGCTGGAATCTGTTACTAAAGGTAAAAGTTACCTGTGGAATTCGGAGGTGGATCCACCCTCTGGGGAGTTGGTTTGCTGGATGCATAAGGAAATGCAAACTAGTAAAAAAAATGCAAGAGACACAATCGCTTGGTTATTGCTATCTGTAATAGCTAAAATAAAAAAGTGAAAGAGGGCTCTGGGTTGGATCTTATTGCTGGACCAAGCTTAGATTTTGGTGAGCTGAAGCTTTAACTACCAGCCTCACTTTCTTTTTTTCCCCAAAGTAATCTCTTTTTCTTTCTTTCTTTCTTTTTTTTTGATTCATTTGTTTATTTGAAAGTCAGAGTTACACAGAGAGAGAAGGAGAGGCAGAGAGAGAGAGAGAGAGAGAGAGAGAGAGAGAGAGAGAGAGAGAGAGTTTTCCATCCGCTGGTTCATTCCCCAAATGGCCACAATGGCCACAGCTGCACTGATCCGAAGCCAGGAGCCAGGAGCCTCTTCCGGGTCTCCCAGGCAGGTGCAGGGGGCCCAAGGACTTGGTCCATCTTCCACTGCTTTCCCACGCCATAGCAGAGAGCTGGATTGGAAATGGAGCACCTGGGATTAGAACCAGTGCCCATATGGGATGCTGGTACTGCAGGTGGTGGCTTTACCTGCTATACCACATCACTGGCCCCTCATAGTCACTTCTAAAGGGAAAGATCATGCTGGGACAACAGACAGTATCTCTAATAACTCTGGCCACCAAGAAAGTAGCTCACCTGTGGGGAGGGCAAAACGGAGACTTCACGGAAGACGGGCCATGAAGTGTGAAGGAGCTGTCTCACTTTGTAGCTTGGTATGGCCAGCTTTCTGAAGAAGTTTTACTAAAGCAGATTGTGAGAGTAACTACTTTAGGGGCAGTACCTTTGGTTTGGAATGCTACAGAGTGCAAGACCATGTTTAGGTTGCAACAGGACCCACAGCTCACTACTGAACAATCACAGATGGCTATATGTGATCCAGGCATGCAAGAAGTTATTCATGAGGGAGAAGCCAGCCTCGTGGATTCAATTATAGCCACTTTGTAAGGTCTGTTTATCATGAGTAGGGGGACTGTCCAACTCTCCCTACAAATGCCAAATGGAGGCGCTGGTGCTGTGGCACAGTAGGTTAAGCCTTTGCCTGCAGTGCCAGCATCCCATATGGGCACCCGTTTGAGTCCTGGTTGCTCTTCTTCCAATCCAGCTCTCTGCTATGGCCTGGGAAGGCAGTGGAAGATGGCCCAAGTGCTTGGGCCACTGCACTCACGTGGGAGACCTAGGAGAAGCTCCTGGCTCCTGACTTTTGATCCTGCCAGCTCCTGCTGCTGTGGCCATTTGGGGAGTGAACCAGCAGATGGAAGACTTTTCTCTCTGTCTCTCCCTCTTTCTGTCTGTAGCTCTGCCTCTCAAATAAATGAATGGATCTTTTTTTAAAAAAAATGCCCAAGTGGAGCACACAACATGAAACAGCTGATATTCTTTGCTTGCAAGCCCTTTAGAATTGGTTTTATGATAATTGTGTTATTTTCTAAATGTACCCATTACCCGGCTCATGGTAAATGCTATGGTTAAGATGGGCCCTTTTGCGTGGCTACCCCATGTAACCTTATGGCTATAAAATATAGCAACTGTCCTTTTTGAATTTGCTGTATCAGCTTCCCCTCATTGGTCCTAATATGCCAATAAAAACATTAAGTTAATTAACAAGAAAATGAGAAAAAGCAGAGAGGAGAGTCAAGTCTATCAGCAAAACAGAAATCTTTAATTGGTTATGAATAAATGAGATGGGGGTGAGTGTTGTGGTGCAGCAGGTTAAGCTGCTGCCTGCAATGCTAGCATCTTTGCTAGTGGAAGTGGAATATAGCCAATGTGCTTTGACCTCTGCCACCAATGTGGGAGACCTGGATGGAGTTCTAATCTCTTGGCTTTGGCCTGGCCCAGCTGTGGCCATTGCGGCCATTTGAAGAGTGAACCAGCTGATGGAAGATGCCTATCACTCTGTGTCTCTCCCTTTCTCTGTTACTCTGTCTTTCAAATACCTAAATAAATCCTTAATAAATAAATGAATAAATACAGCGAGGGAAGGCATTTAGCCTAGTGGTTAGGATGTTGGTTAAGATCCCTTGTTCCATGTCAGAGTACCTCCTGATGCCAGCTTCCTGCCACTGCAGACCCTGGGGGGCAGTGGTGATGGCTCAAGTAATTAGGTTCCTGCCACTCAATGGGAGACCTGGACTGAGTTCCCAGCTTCTGACTTCAACCTGGTCTTTCCCAACTCTGCCACTGCGGGCAGTTGGGAAGTGAACCAGCAGATGAGAACATTCTCTCTTCTTTCTCAAATAAAAAGAAAAAAAAAGAAAAGGGATGAATAAAATGGAGGTTGGTGGGGTAAACAGCACTATGGAAGGGAGTCCAAAGGGACTCCCTGCTGGTCCCTAGATGCTAAGTACCCCCAAACAACTCTGCTCTATTTACCACAGTCTGGAGAAAATTAAAAAGCTGGAAGAGGGGCAGGCATTTGGCCTAGTGGTTAAGGTGCCTGCATCCCATATCAAAGGGCCTGGGTACAATTCCCAGCCCTGGATCCGATTCCAGCTTCCTTCTAATGCAGACTCTTTCCTGTCAATCATGTGGGAGACCTGGACCGGGTTCCTGGCTCCCAGCTTCAGCCCTGGTCCAACCTCTGCTATTGTGGAAATTTGGGATGGAACTCTGTGTTTCTCTCTCTCTGAAATTAATAAAAGGTGGAAGGAAAATATTGTAATGAGAACCTCACCATCAACTACCTGGGGTATTAGGCAGATTGATCAAGATTAAAAACCAACCCGAGGGTAAGGCTTCCTTACCTACTCCTCAATGGGGACTCAAATCCTATATACTTAAGTGGGTGAAATGAGTGGAGAAGGAAGTATCTTATACTTCTTGACTGTGGGCCTCTTGTACTGAGGTAGCAAAATCTGCTGGGGAAGTCCTAACATGGGCTACAATTAGATTGGAAGATTGTAGGAATATAAAGGTTGTTAAAATTAAAGTGTACATTTTGATAAAAATTGCAATGTTTAGACTTTACCTGAATGTGTTGTAAATATTTGCTTTCATTTTATTTGAAAGGGAGAGAGAGTCTTTCCATTTGTGGGTTTATTCTCCAAATGCCCTCAGCAGCCAGGGCTGGGTCAGGCTGAAGCCAAGAGTCTGGTACTCAAACTGGTTTTCCCATGTGGGTGTCGGAGACCCAAGTACTTGACCTATTATCAGGTTTGTTGCAGGCACATTAGCAGGAAGTTGGATTGGAAGTGGAGTAGCCAGGACTCGAACCAGACATGCTGATATGGGATGTGAGTTTCCCAAGTAGTGACTTAATCTCTGTACCAAATGCCCACCCCTCCCTGAATGTTTTTTTTTTATTTGACAGATAGAGTTAGACAGTGAGAGCAAGAGACAGAGAGAGAAGTCTTCCTTCTGTTGGTTCACCCCCCAAATGGCCGCCACGGCGGGAGCTACGCTGATCCGAAGCCAGGAGTCAGGAGCTTCCTCCGGGTCTCCCATGCGGGTGCAGGGGCCCAAGCACCTGGGCCATCCTCCACTGCCTTTCCGGGTCACAGCAGAGAGCTGGACTGGAAGAGGAGCAACCGGGACTAGAACCCGGAGCCCATATGGGATGCCGGTGCCGCAGGCGGAGGACTAACCAAGTGAGCCACGGTGCCGGCCCCTACCTGAATGTTTTTTTTTTTTTTTTTGGACAGGCAGAGTTAGAGAGAGAGAGAGAGAGAGATGTCTTCCTTTTCCGTTGGTTCACCCCCCAAATGGCTGCTATGGTTGGCGCACTGCGCCGATCCGAAGCCAGGAGCCAGATGCTTCTCCTGGTCTCCCACAAGAGTGCAGGGCTCAAGCACTTGGGCCATCCTCCACTGCCTTCCCGGGTCACAGCAGAGAGCTGGACTGGAAGAGGAGCAACTGGGACAGAATCTGGTGCCCCAACTGGGACTAGAACCTGGGGTGCCGGTGCCGCAGGCAGAGGATTAGCCAAGTGAGCTGCGGCGCCGGCCTAGCTGAATTTTTTTTTTTTTTTTGGACAGGCAGAGTGGATAGTGAGAGAGAGAGAGAGAGACAGAGAGAAAGGTCTTCCTTTTTGCCGTTGGTTCACCCTCCAATGGCCGCTGCGGCCGGCACATCGCGCTGATCCGAAGCCAGGAGCCAGGTGCTTCTCCTGGTCTCCCATGTGGGTGCAGGGCCCAAGGACTTGGGCCATCCTCCACTGCCTTCCCGGGCCATAGCAGAGAGCTGGCCTGGAAGAGGAGCAACCGGGATAGAATCCGGCACCCCAACCGGGACTAGAACCCGGTGTGCCGGCGCCGCAAGGCGGAGGATTAGCCTGTTGAGCCACGGTGCCGGCCCTAGCTGAATGTTTTATAGTGATGAATATTGTGGCTGATTGGGGAACACTTCCCCTGACCACTATTGTAAAACCAGATCCTGTGATGAAATTTTAATGGAGCTTTTGCATAGGAATATAAGAGTTGATTGGATTAAAGTGAAAGTTTAGGGAATTTGTATGAATAAGACTTACGTGAAGTGGTTGTATATCTTTTACCTGAATATATTAGAGATGACCACTGTATCTAACTATGGAATGTTTCTCTCCCTAGTATTGTAACATTACCCTTAAGGCAATATTACTTGGACATGCTAGATGGAAACCAATGATAAGGCCATGTAGTACAGAAGAGGAGTGCTGCTTTAGACTAATTCTCTGTGCTATGTAACCCTATGTGGAGCACAGAACAGGGGCTTATGGCAAAAGCCTGTGAGCGCCTCCCAGTGGTAACTATTGGGACTTTGGACTAACGAATTTCTATTTGAGGGGCAATTACAGCTATTGGAAATTAATTGAAAATCCCTATCATTGAAGGACATAAAATAATTTTGGAACCTAAAATATCTATCATGTCTTGGGTGATGGAGAAATGTTCTAATGAGGAGGGCAGCACTCAGAAGAGTTCTCTAATAAAATGGAAGTGATTTGCACAACAATATGCCACCAGTGTAAGGCAGAGACTTAGCTTATCCACATAAAACATCACTTGGATAGCGCCCTAGCTTTCTGACCGACAAAGCTGCATGGATTGCGGATGTCAGTTCCAAGGTGAGCAGACAACATCCTGTTTGGAAAGCGACCACTATTATTAAAGAAGGTAAAAACAAATCAGTTGAGTCGGCTGAATTGCTTGCTGTCTGTTCCTAGCAGTGAAGGAGTTGACCAACATTATAAGCCCTTGTGTTTGGCTTTTTAATGATGCATGGATGGACAGTTGCTAATGGCCTGGAAGGGCAATGGAGAACTGGCCTACAAAAGGTTTGCTCCTATGGAAAGCAGTATGGGAATCTGAGGGGTGTATTAGTGTAGGAAATGTCACTGCTCATCAGAAGAACTTCTTTCAGCATCAGAAGGCTATTGGAACCAGCAAGCAGATAGCACAAGATAGTTCTTGCTTATGGTGGCCACACATGTCTATGAAATGAATGGATATGGGATAACTGCAGCAATGAAGAGAGGGATACAAATCTGGACTATGAGGGGACTTTAAAAAATTGGTGGAAAATAGAATGAAAAGATAAGTTTAGGGGAAGGTGTTTGGTGCAATGGCTCAGATACCTACATCCCATATTGCACTGCAGGGATTCAAGTACTGGCTCCAGGTTCTTGTTAATGCATACCCTGGGAGGCACCAGGTGATGGATTGAGTGTCGAGTCCCTGCTATTTCTATGGTATTGATTTCTGGGCTCTTGGCTTTGGCCTGGCCCAGTCTTGGCTCTTGTGGGCATTAGGGGAGTGAACTTGTGGATGGAAGATCTCCCTGTGTCTGTTTCTATCTCTCTGCGTTTCAAATAAATAAAAACAAACACTTAAAATATTTTTCAAAGGTAAATTTATTTTGGTGCAAAAATTTTGAGATCCATGCATATTAGGGGCCTTCAAAAAGTTCATGAAAAATGTATATTATGAAAAAATGCACAAAGGTTTCAAAAATATTTTTAAAAGATTTATTTACTTATTTGAAAGGCAGAGTTACAGAAAGGCAGAATGAGAGAGAGAGTCAGAGACAGAGACAGAGACAGAGAGACAGAGAGACAGAGACAGAGAGATATCTTCCATCTGCTGGCTTATCCCCAGATGGCTGTAACGGCCAGAGCTGGGCTGATCTGAACGAAGCCAGGAGTCAGTAGCTTCTTCCAGGTTTCCCACATGGGTGCAGGGACCCAAGCATTTGGGCCATCTTCTACTGCTTTCCCAGGCCATCAGCAGGGAACTGGATCAGAAGAGGAGCAGCCGGAACTTGAACTGGCATCCATATGGGATGCCGGCACTGCAGGCAGTAGCTTTACCTGCTATGCCACAGCGCCAGTCCCTCAAAAATATTTTGGACCAAAATGAACTCATCTTTGAATTCCATTTTCCATGCACTTTCTGAAGTGCACTGCTAAAGTCAGCCTGCTGTGTCTTCAAGCTCTGCCTCTGCATATTCAACCAACTGTGGTTTAAAAGTATTTGACAAAAAGGCTGTGTGTAAACTAAATATGTGCAGGCCTTTTTGTTGTCATTGTTTCCTAAATGATACAGCACAACAGCTCTTTACAGAGCATTTACATTGTATTAGTTATAAGTAAGCTGGAGGTGATGTAAAGCATATGGGAGGATTCATGTGGGTCCTATGCAAGTTCTATGTCATTTTATATAAGGAACTTGAGCGTTTTGTGGACTTTAGCATTTGTGGAGGGTTCTGAAGCCAATCTCCTGTGGGACAAGTGTCTTGTTTTATACCCCCTGAAGCACAAAGTGCCAATAATAGCTGTTGTGTTTGCCAGCAAAAGAGACAGCGACAGCAGATGGCTAGTTGGCAGATTTCCCAAGGGGAAGGCTTTACGGCAGCCAAGTGAGGCTGTTGCTTATAGCCCTGGGGGCTCCAAATGGGTCCGAACAGGCATAGAGACTGAGTAGAGCCTAGGCTTTGCTTACCCCCTGATAGCTGCAAATACTCAGAGTGCTATAAAGGAAGTTGAACATGAGATATTGGTACCAGTTTGGACCATGGAGGCCCATTTCTTCAGACCAAGAAACACACTTCATCCTCAGATGGAACAGGCAGTGGACACACTGATTGTTTAAAGGGGCAGCAGGAAGACACATAGGCATGAAGGACTGGCTTACACGTCTTTATGAGTGTGTGCTCACACGCAACACGAGGGGGATGAAGTAGCCCCACCAATTACATTCTGTTTTGCTGATGGCTCTGGGGACGAGGGCGTGGAGGAAGAAGCTGGTATGACTGTGCAGTTCTTTCCCAAGTGGGAGGTTGCTGATGTGATGACTGCACTTGTTTCTTTCTTCCCCACATCGCCTCAACTTTATTTTTTTCCTACCTGATATGGTGGTTGCAGGACCTCGGCTGCAACTGCAAATGCCTGAAGCAGGGATGAATCCTAAGCAACCATGTTTGTTTGTTTGTTTGTTTGTTTGTTTTTTGACAGGCAGAGTGGATAGTGAGAGAGAGAGACAGAGAGAAAGGTCTTCCTTTGCCGTTGGTTCACCCCCCAGTGGCCGCCGCGGCCGGCGCACCGCGCTGATCCGAAGCCAGGAGCCAGGTGCTCCTCCTGGTCTCCCATGGGGTGCAGGGCCCAAGGACTTGGGCCATCCTCCACTGCACTCTCGGGCCACAGCAGAGAGCTGGCCTGGAAGAGGGGCAACCGGGATAGAATCTGGCGCCCCAACCGGGACTAGAACCCGGTGTGCCAGCGCCGCAAGGTGGAGGATTAGCCTGTTAAGCCACGGCGCCGGCCAGCAACTATGTTTTAAAAACTTCGTCAGAATCCCTGCAGCTTGCTAGGGTGGGTCCTGCTTTCACCTCATGTGGCAAAGCTGGGGCTCACAGTGAATGTAACCATGTTTTGTTGCGGGAGGATAACCCACTAATTCTGCATCTTGTGATTTTTCTTGCCCTGTCTTAATGGCAGTGGACTTGGGGAGGTACTGGCTAGACTACTATTGCTGCCTGCAATCTAGACAATCTATGTGGCCAAATCCAATGTCCTTTCTGAGGGTGGAAAAGATTAGGTAAGAGAAGGATAGTAAAAGAGTGAATAGGAGCTGGCATTATGTCGCAGCAGGTTAAGCTGCCTCCTGCGATGCCAACATCCCATATGGGGCCAGTTCATATCCCAGCTGCTCCACTTCCAATCCTGCTTCCTGCTAATGGCCCAGGAAAAGCAGCAGAAGCTGGACCAAGTGCTTGGGCCCTTGCACCCATGTGGAAGACCCAGGCTTTGGCCTTACCCAATCCTGACTATTGGCCGCCATTTGGGGAGTGAACCAGCAGATGGAAGATTGTTTCTCTCTCTCTCTCTCTCTCTCTCTCTCTAATTCTGCCTTTCAGATAAGTAAATAAATCTTTTTAAAAAAGAGTGAATAAATGGATTATGTAATGAGGAAAACCCAATATTAAATTAATTCCTCAAAAGAGACCAGTGCAAGAGATGATACTGTCTCTTAGCTCAATTATTCTGCATGCCCAAAAGGTAAAGCTGTGTCTTGCTTTCGGAACCTGACAAGATCAAATGGAATCCTGTAAACTGGAGTAGCCTCATACTGGGTGACATTTTCCTATGATACGATGACGGACTAGAATAATTATCAATGACTTAACAAGACTCTAATAATGTGTCTTTTAACTTTTATGATTCTTTTGCTATAAGGGTTCTGTGGTCAAAGAGCAAGGGTGGTCGATGGTATAATGTAGTTGCCCATCTTTTTCTTAATCATATTTTATATTCTGGATTTTAATTCCTTGTCATTATATGCGTGGAAGGTATTTTCTTCCAGCCTGTGGCTTTTCTTTTCCCTTTCTGTGGTGTGTTTTGATGAATAGATTTTGTATTGTTTGAATAATTTATACAGGAAACTATTTCACGCTTAGAGAAAAGTTGTTAGTAAAAAAATACCTTTTTTTCTGAATTATTTTAAAGTAAGTTGCTGGCTTGATGTCACATCATCCCTGAATACTTTGAAGACCTATTGCATAACCACAGGACAACCAGCAAAATTAAGAAATGCACACAACTACCATCTAATCCCTTACCCCATTCACATTGCACCTGTTGTCCCAATAGTGTTCATCATCACAAAAGTATCCAATTTGGGAAATCATTTGGCACTTAGTTGTCAATATTGTAGTGTTCTTAGGTCAGGAAGAGCTCCTCTCTCTGTCTTTGTCTTCCCTAACCTTGTGAGGATTTCGGGGCAGTTACTTCATAGACTGTCCCTCACTGTGGATGTGTCTGATGGTTTCTCATGATCGGACTCAGGAGTCTTTGTCAGTCATGTCCCAGAGGTGATGCTGTGTCCCGAGTGGCTGGCGACAGCAGTTTGTCCTGACCCCAGTGCTATTCGCCAGGATCACTGGATGAAAGTGAGTCTGCCAGGCTTCTCCACCACAGAGTTCCTCTCTTCCCCTTTGTAATGAATAAGTAGTTTGTGGAAAGGCACTTTGAGGTCATGTAAATACTCTCCTCATTAACATTTTAATTTATTAGTTTTTATATCAGCATGGATTCATGGTTCCCTATTTTATTCTGTGAATTATAACGTTAGTGTTATTAATTTATCATTGAAATCACACTATTTTTATTTTATGAAATAGGATATAGATGAAGAATGAAGTAATACTACAGGAAAATAGCGAATCTGAATAGTCATACAAATAATTTTATAGGGGCCAACATTGTAGCCCAGGGGGGTTAAGCCACTGCTTGTGATGCCAACATCCCATATTAGAGTGCCTGTTTGAGTCTTGGCTGCTCCAGCAGTCTAGCTTCCTGCTAATGCACCTGGGAAACCATGGATGATGGCCCAAGTACTTGGGTCCTTGCTATCCATGTGGGAAATCAGGATGGAGTTCCTAGCTCCTGGCTTTGGACTGGCCCAGACTTGGCTGTTGTTGCCATTCGGAGAGTGAACTAGTGAATGGAAGAGCTCTCTCTCTCTAACTCTGACTTTCATATAAATAAATAAATCTTTAAAAAAGATTATATGGGGTCTGGTGTTGTAGGGTAGTGGTTAACGCCACTGCCTGTGATTTCAACATCCCATATGGGTGCCGGTTTGGGTCCCAGTTGCTCCATTTCTTTTTTTTTTAAGTTTTTTTTTAAAGATTTATTTATTTATTTGAAAGAGTTGCACAGAGAGTGGAAAGGCAGAGAGAGAAAGAGAGACCAATAGCTCACTCCCCAGATGGCTGCAATGGCCGGAGCTGTGCCGATCTGAAGCCAGGAGCCAGGAGCTTCCTCCGGGTCTTCCACGCGGGTGCAGGAGCCCAAGGACTTGGGCCATCCTCTACTGCTTTCCCAGGCCATAGCAGAGAGCTAGCTGGATTGGAAGTGGAGCAGCCGGGACTAGAACCGGCACCCATATGGGATGCTGGCGCTTCAGGCCAGGGCGTTAACCAGCTGTGCACAGCACCTGCCCCAGTTGCTCCATTTCTAATCCAGCTCTCTGCTAATGGCCTGGGAAAAGCAGTGGAAAATGACCCAAGTGTTGGCCCTTTCCATCCACGTGGGAGACCTGGATGAAGCTCCTGGCTCCTGGCTTTGGCCTGGCCCAATGATGGCCATTTCGGCTATCTGGGAAGAGAACCAGAAGTTGGAAGATTCTCTCTCTCTCTCTCTCTCTCTCTCTCTCTCTGTAATTCTGACTTTCAAAATAAATACATGAATAAATACATATTTTAAAAAGATTATATGTTAACTTTCCCCAGAGCATGAGAAATGAAATTCTCATGAGTTAAATATATCCATTCCTAATGTTAATGTAATAGTTAATACTATTACATTAGGAATGGATATTTAACTCATGAGAATTTAACTCATGTGGGGCCTAATGTGAGGTCACGAAGGCTCACCCTTCATGAATAGATCAATGCTACTAATGAAAAGGTCTTGCTCTACTGCCATGTGGAGGCACAGTGTTCTTCCTCTCAGAATGCAGCAATGAGACATCATCTGAGAACCAGAGACTTAACCTGCTGGTGTCTTGATCTTGGACTCCCCAGCCTCCAGAACTGAGAGAGTGTAAATTTCTGTTTTTCAAAAATCATATGGTCTCAGGTATTCT
The DNA here is from genome assembly GCF_033115175.1 of Lepus europaeus. Lineage (NCBI taxonomy): Eukaryota > Metazoa > Chordata > Mammalia > Lagomorpha > Leporidae > Lepus > Lepus europaeus. The sequence continues at coordinate 102,170,689 of NC_084850.1, read as the reverse complement.
GTTATAGCAGTACAAAATGGACTAAGACAATATGATCATGTTATTTTTCCTTATCCTCTTAATGTGGATTACATGGATTGCTTTTTGAATAATGAACTGGTCTCATATCCATAGGGAAAAAACCTCACTTGGTCATGATGTATAATGCACATTGCTCAATTCTTTTGTCATTGTTACATGTTTTAATCAAATGTGTCTATACACATATCACAGAAGAGCCATATTCTCAATAAATAGAGAATATTACATTTCTATAACATTAAGAAGGATTGTAGGAAGACTCAGAGTCAAGGCATGGGAGATAATTTTGTTTTTTGTTGCATTGTTTTTAGAGTTCCCCAAAGTTTTATGGCTGGATTTCTAGACTGTTAGTCAGCTTTTTGTTACTACAATAAATACCTGAGAGGAGCTCCTTAGGAAGAAGGTTTATTATGTCTTACAGTTTTGGAGATTCACAGTCCACGATCCAGTGGCCCCATTGATCTAGCATCTGATGAGGGCAGTGGGTGGTGAATTTTTGCAGAGGAAGGATAACATGGTGAACCAGGAAGGAGAGAGAACATTCAAACAACCCTCTCTTGAGAACTACCTTCTGAGGGCAAGTCCTCAGTAACCTAAATACCTACCGTTAGGCCCAACTCCCAGACAACACAATTGGATCAAGTTTCCACCTTTAATTCATCAACCATTACAGTAGTCTATTACCATTAAAATAAGGCTTTAGGGTTTAAATGCATGAGTTGGGGAGCCAAATCATATTCAATTGTAGCACATCCCAATCTCTATAATAGAGATAAAAGGCTTATACCTTCATGCATATTCTAAATGTGGAAAGTGTATTAATCAATAACTTCAGAAATGAGATAGGAAGACAATGTATAGGTTAAAGATTTTCCAGAGGTTCTGTCAATTTTGAAGAGCTAGAGAGTTAGAGAGGAATCTTCTTAAAACATGGCCCTCTTCACTATACTTCCTGAGCTAAGTCAGAAGAAATGTGGTGCTGTAGCAGCATAAGCATGGCCATGGGGTTAGGGACTGGGTGCATTTCCCACTCTGCCACTTCTAAAGTGGTGACCCTGGCAGGTCACAACTGCTGATGAATACTTTTTCGTTCATCACTGCTGAATAAAGCATTTCTATCAAGGCCAAATTTCATCTGCCTTGTGTTCTTCTCTCTTACCTAATATTTATAGAGTTTGAGATGAGATCCAGTGTAACAGGCGGATCCAAGGTAAATATTTGTCCAGACTCCCATTTACCAAGAAAGGAATCTTTTTGCTTTCTCTTCCTCTTGACTTGGACAGCTTCCAGCATTCTTTCATCAGGAGGTGCAGAGATTTGCTGACGGCAGATCTGGCAGTCATTGCAGAACAAGCACAGAGGGCATGGAATTCCACAGCCAAGGCGGACTCTTCTAGGATGATGGAAATCTTGAAAAGTTAACACTTTGATGAGCTACTGCTGCATCTTGAATTCCCGTGCCAAGGGAGTTGCCTCATCTACTTATTATTGCTCAATTCTGTTTCATAATGTTTTACTAAGAATTTTTGTCGCTGTATTCATAATGGATATTGGGCTACAGTTTTTGTTTTTACAAATTTTAATTTATTCATTTGAAATAGAGGCAGACAATGAGAGAGAGAGAGAGAGAGAGAGAGAGAGAGAGAGGAAATCTTTCATTGCTAGTTCACTCCCCAAATAGAAAGATAGATCTGCCATCCACTGGTTCACTCCCTAGATGACTGCAACATCCGGGGCTGGGCCATGCTGAAGCCAGGAGCCTGGAACTCCATCCAGGTCTCCTACATGGGTGCAGGGGCCCAAGCATGTGGACTGTCTTCCACTGCCTTCCCAGGTGCGTTAGCAAGGAGTTGGATGGGAAATGAAGCAACAGGGACTCAAATGGGCATTCATTTGCAATGCCAGTGTCACCAGCAGGGGCTTAACCTACTGTAACACAATGCTGGCCCCTGTATACTGGTTGTGTGTGTGTGTGTGTGTGTTTAAAATAGCTTTTTAAATGGTTGCTCTAGGTATTACATTATGTACGCATCACTTACCACAGTCCACTGCTGTTGTCATTTTACCAGTTTGAGTGAAGTGTAGAAATCTTGCCTCCTTTTAATCCTGTTTGCTGTCCTCTGTTTATATTAATTATTTCATCTACATGCATGTCAAAGCACATCAAACAGTGTTATAATTTTGCTGTAGCTGCCAAACATAAGTTAGAACACTCAAGAGGAGAAGGAAATTCTATTGTATTTACCCATATTTTTGCTTTCTGTGTTCTTTGTTCCTATCTGGTGTTCCAAGATTCCATTTTTATTTTTATTTATTTATTATTTTTTGACAGGCAGAGTGGATAGTGAGAGAGAGAGAGAGAGAGAGAAAGGTCTTCCTTTTTGCCGTTGGTTCACCCTCCAATGGCCGCTGCGGCCGGCGCATCGTGCTGATCTGAAGCCAGGAGCCAGGTGCTTCTCCTGGTCTCCCATGCGGGTGCAGGGCCCAAGCACTTGGGCCATCCTCCACTGCCTTCCCAGGCCATAGCAGAGAGCTGGCCTGGAAGAGGGGCAACTGGGAGAGAATCCGGCGCCCCAACCGGGACTAGAACCCGGTGTGCCGGCGCTGTAAGGTGGAGGATTAGCCTGTTAAGCCACGGCGCCGGCCCCAAGATTCCATTTTTAATCACTCCTTTTCGGTTTAGGGAACTTACCTAGTCATTCTTTTAGTTTAGTTTTACTGTCCACATTTTTTCTTTTTTGTTTTCTTTCATCTGAGATTATCTTCATTTCTCCTTCCTTTCTAAACAATATCTTTGTTGGGTATAGGATTCTGCATTGAGTGTTTTTTCTTTTTTTATATTTATTTGTTTGAAAGGCAGAGCAACAGAGAGAGAAGGACAGGGGGAGAAAGAGAAAGAGGGAGAGAGAGAGAAAGAGAGAGAGAGAGAGAGGGATATCTCTTTCATCTGCTGGTTCATTCCCCAAATGCCCACAACAACTGGTGTTCCGCCAGGCTGATGCCATAAGACAGGAACTCCATCTGGGTCTCCCACATGGGTGGCAGGGACTCAAGCACTTAAGCTATCATCTATTGCTTCCTAGGCACATTAGCAGGGAGCAGAATCAGAAACAGTAACAGGAACTTGAGCTGGCACCCCAATAGGGGATGCAGGTGGCTTAACCCAGTGTGCCACAATGCCTGCCCCTATATGCTTTTTCTTTTTATAGTAATCATATTAATGGGTGTGAGATGACATCCCATTGTAGTTTGATTTGCATTTCTCTCATGATTAGTGATGTTGACTACCCTTGCATGTGTTTATTGGCCATTTATATATCTCCTTTGGAGAAATGTTTATTTAAATCCTTTTTTTTAATTGGGTTGTTTGCTTTTGTATGTGTTACACTCCAGTTTTTTTATTTGTTTTTTTTTTTAAAGATTTTATTTATTTGAAAGAGCTGCAGAGAGAGGCAGAGATAGAGAGAGAGGTCTTCCATCCGCTGGTTCACTCCCCAGATGCCGGAGCTGTGCGGATCCGAAGCCAGGAGCCAGGAGCTTCTTCTGGGTCTCCCACGCAGCAGCTGCAGGGGTCCAAGGAGTTGGGCCATCTTCTACTGCTTTCCCAGGCCATAGCAGAGAGCTGGATCAGAAGAGGAGCAGCCGGGACTAGAACCGGTGCCCATATGGGATGCCAGCACTTCAGGCCAGGGCGTTAACCTGCTGTGACACAGCGCTGGCCCCAAGTTTTTTTTTTTTATTTGATCATTTAGTTGTTGCCCTTATTTTCCTGTGAATTTTAGGAAGCTCCTAAGTGTAAATAGATAAATATTAGGATGAAAGAAAGTAAAAAGAGAAGAAAATATCAGCGTTAAGTTTTAGGAGGTAGGCACATTGGTCAGCAATCCTACATAGCTTGAAACTTTGACGTCTAGGTTCATCTCATGTATTCCGAGAATACACAGAGAGCAGGAAGTACAGTTAGTGAGTTACGATGCCTATTCAGAGAAATCAATATTACTTTATAGTAAAGAGTTCCTGTCACTAGATGGCCATCAAACCTTTTTAAAATACAATTCTTTACTCTCAATTTATTTGAAGTGGAGAGAGGGAGAGAGAGAGAGAGAGAGAGAGAGAGAGAGAGAGAGAGAGAATCTTCCATTCACTGGTTCACTGCCCAAATACCCACAGCAACCAAGGCTGGACCAGGCCGAAGCCAGGAGTCTGGAACTCAGTCTGGGTCTCTCATGTGGGCGGCAGTGCGCATTAGCTGGAAGCTGGATCAGAAGCAGACTACGTGGGACTTGAACCAGACACTCTGATATGGGATGTGGGTGTCCCATACAACAACTTAACCACTGTACCAACTACCTGTCCCTCAAGAAACATTTTTGAAAAGTTATTTGAGAGTGAGAGAGTGAGCACTCATTCATCCATAGTTTCACTCCCCAAATACCTGTAATGCCTGGGACTGGGCCAGGCAGAAGTTGGGAGCAGAGGAGTCACTCCATCCGCGTCTCCTACATGGGTAGCAGGAATTCAATTACTTGAGCTGAGTACTCTGATAACGGACACAGGCATCTTAACTGGTGCTTTGACCTCTAGGCTAAATGTCCACCCCAAGAAATTTTTTTTGATAAATAATTAAATGAGTGATGGAAACTACCTCTTCAACTACCTGATCAGAAATGCTATTACAAGTCTCCTGTGCGCTATTTTTCTTTTTCAAAAGACTTTTTCATTCATTGTTTTGTTACATTCAGAACAGCGAATTACAGAAGACGCCGAAGTCTCAGGGCCGAATTATGGAGTCTTTATTTCTGAAAGCCGGCAGCAGCTGCAAGGGGGCAGGTGTTCTCCAAATCATGCAGCCCTGATTGAGTTCAGGAGTGAGCTTATAAAGGCAAAAACCACATCCTGCTGACAGTTAATTACAAAACTAGCCGTTGAGCCGAGCATTTGTTCCAGAAGCTAGAGCAAGCAAGCTTAGGCTTATCTCCTGGGGCATGGAACACCTTCCCCCAACCCCCAACCCCCAACCCCCAACTTAATGTAAACAAGTCTTGTAGATAACATTTTTACAAGATTAGTTTTTGAATAGATAGTGGTTGTGAGACTGGTTAGGAACAGTAGAAGACATCCAGGACAAGGACAAAATGGAGTGACTTGGGTCAAGGTTTCATGATTTAGTTTTTTAAGAGATTTATTTTTAAAAACTTATTTATTTATTCGAAAGGCAGAGTGACAGAGAAGGAGGGAGGAAAGGAGAGGGAGAGAGGGAGAAAGAGAGAGAGGGAGAGAGGGAGGGGGAGAGAGAGGAGGGAGGAAAGGAGAGGGAGAGAGGGAGAGAGGGAGGGAGGAAGGGAGGGAGGGAGAGAGAGCGCGAATCTTCCTTCTGCTAGTTCATTCCCTAAATGACTGCGATAGCCAGGGCTGGGCCAGGCTGAAGCCATCCAGATCTCCCACGTGAGTGGCAGGGACTCAAGCGCTCAAGCACTGTTGCTTCTCACCCACATTAGCAGATGGCTGGATTAGAAGTGGAGTTATCAGTGTTACCGGAGAAATTGCAGGGTTCTCATCTTCGCGCAAGAAAGAATTCAGGCGTGAGACAGAGTAGTGGAAAGTAAAAGTAGCGAGGTTTATTAGGGAAGGGACATCCATAAGAACGGATGGGCACCTCTCCAGACAGGACCTGAGAGAGAGTGCCCAGTCACTCGGACTGGGGCGGGGGGGGGGGGGAGGTTACATGGTTGGGTAGAGATTACACCTGGCCAGGCAGGTGGCCGGCTCAGCAGAGAGGCAGAGGGCTGAGCGCGCAGTCTGGTTGAGGCCAGGGATTTTTAAGGAGATGGGTCTTGCTTCCCCACCTCTGCTCCTCTTGGAACAAAGGGCTTTTTGGATGTAAATAGGAAAACTTCTATCTGGGTTTTCCCCTGAAGGTATCAGACCAGAGGAAGCCTAGCTGGCGCCATCCTGAGTTTAGAGGAAGGGTGAGCTAGACCCCCTGGAGAATGGGGATCGGGAGCACAGTGTTTGAAATGCAGATACTGGGCTGCACCTGGGAGATTGTGGAAGATTTGTCAGGCAGAAGGGGCGGGGACCTCCACCTGGCAGGTTATCAGGTAGAAGGGGGCAGGGCAGGATGCGAATACTGGGCTGCCCCTGAAACATTGTCAGGATGACTTTGAAATGCAGATGCATATGCTGGACATAGATGTCTTCTCTTTAGGCCTTTGTCACACACACATAAGCTCATAACTGACTTCCTACCTAACATCAGCACTGACACCTGCGCCTCACTCATTGTTTAAGCATGATTAAGACAAGATTTTCCTTGAATGATAAGAGGAAAGCTAAATCTTCATGATTGGTTAAATAAAATGTTTCCGACCTAGAGTCAGAGTTCCCAGTGATATACAAGGTACTTCCCAACAGAGCCAAATGCCTCCAAACAAAATGTGCCATCTGAGAACATCTGGAAAGCAGGTACATGAAATACTGTATAAGAAAGCCGATGGAGGGAAGTTGTGTCAGAATTTTGGATTGCTTTGGCTTTTAGCAGTTAATTACCATATGCAAGGACTTAGCAGCCATTCAGTTATTTTAGATTTTGATTTTTTTAAGTTAGACAATTTTAGCTCACACCCTAGAAGCAGGATGAAAGACACCTTATGATATAGATTAGTTGAAAAAAAAAAAAAAAAGAAAGCAATCCCACTTCCTTAGTAGAATTTTAGTTGGTTGAATTTTTTAAAAAATATTTATTTATTTATTTATTTGAAAGCGAGAGAGAGAGAGAGAGAGATCTTTCATCTACTAATTCACTCCCCAAATGGCCGCAGTAGTTGGGGCTTGTTATATATTAATGTTAGCCGTCACAAAACACACCGAACACCGGAGTAAGGGAAGGGGTTTATTGGGGAACACCCAACAGACCGGAGTGAAGGGGCGGCGAAGGGAAAGAGAGAGAAAGTATAAGAGAGAAACAGAGAGGAGAGGAGCTAGTGAGGATAGAAGAGAGCAGAGAGCTGTGCAGGAACAGGCCCTTTTAAAACTTTGCCTGGGGGCGGGCAGGGAAGCCGGAGCAGCGAATCCCATTAGGATGGGGGTGGAGCTTGACCACAGAGGTTGGGCCATGTGGCCACCTGGCCAAAACTACGCCAGTTTCCTAACAGGGCTGGTCCAGGCGGAAGCCCAGGACCCTGGAACTCCATCCCGGTCTCCCACATGGGTGACAAGGGCCCTAGTACTTGGGCCATCCTCTGCTGCTTTCCCAGGTGCATTAGCAGGGAGCTGGATTGGAGGCAGAGCAGCCAGGACTGGAACTAGGGCTCTGATGTAGGATGCCAGTGTTGCAAGCAGCAACTTAACCTGCTGCACTGTACCACTGGAACCGGGATTAAATTTTATTTAAGACAAGGAATGCTGATTGCAAATATTGTACTTATCTCACTACATCTGAGCAGAATTTGCATTCCAAATATTTTTATCTTGAATATCATCTTGAAAACTCAGTCTATCTTCCCTTCCTTTTTGAAGTCTCCCTCATGGTTTTCTGGCGCTCTTTTTTCTTGCTGATTCTGGTTTTTATTTATTTTTGAGTTGTGATATGATGCACAGTTTGAGAGTTCTGGTGATGTTGTTTTCAAAGAAGTCTGTGATGGGGCAGGGGGGAACATCCCTAAATAAGGCAGTACTAATCAACAACCAGATGACTAACCTGAGAAACTACCATCCCCAACAGTGTCCAGCGTCTCAATTGTCTGCACTGAAAGCGTGCTGTGGGGGTACTGGGTGGAATTGTCTTCCTGCCTGTGCCATGAACTGCTGTGCTTCTTGAGGGGCTTCCCAAGGGAACTTATTTGTAAAGGAAGAGTCACCAGAAACACAGAATTGAAATACTGCAATAGAGCGTCTTTCTCTTGCATAACATTCCTTCTTGAATTAAATTTGGCAGACATGTTTCCAGCAAAGCAGAATCTTTGATGGCTTCTACCTTTTCTTTAATCTTGGTAAAGTGAGCTGCACTCTCTGGTCCAATGCAGTATGCTGTCTCTGAGCTGCCCATCTTCTGCCTTTTCTGATTCTTTGCTCTTATAGTCTTTTTTTTTTTGACAGGCAGAGTGGACAGTGAGAGAGAGAGACAGAGAGAAAGGTCTTCCTTTTCCATTGGTTTACCCCTGCAATGGCCGCTGTGGCCGGCGCACCGCGCTAATCCGAAGCCAGGAGCCAGGGGCTTCTCCTGGTCTCCCATGTGGGTGCAGGGCCCAAGGACCTGGGCCATCCTCCACTGCACTCCCAGGCCACAGCAGAGAGCTGGCCTGGAAGAGGAGCAACCGGGACAGAACCCGGCGCCCCAACCGGGGCTAGAACCCGGTGTGCCAGCACTGTAGGCGGAGGATTAGCCTAGTGAGCCACGGCGCTGGCCGAGTCTTTTTTTTTTAAAGGGTTTATTTATTTGAAAGGCAGAGTTACAGAGAAAGGGGAGGGGAGAGAGAGAGAGAGAGAGAGGAGAGGAGAGGAGAGGAGAGGAGAGGAGAGGAGAGGAGAGGAAAGAGGATATCTTCTACCTACTGGTTCACTACCCAAAGCCAGGAGACAGGAGTTTCTTCCAGGTCTTCCACATGGGTGGCAGGGGCCCAAGAACTTGGGCCATCTTTCATTTTTTTCCCCAGGAGCATTAGCAGAGAGCTGGATTGGAAGTGGAACAGCTGGGACTTGAACCAGGGCCCGTATGAGATGCCAGTATTGCAGGCATCAGCTTAACTGCCTATGCCATGGCGTTGGCCCCCTTACATTCTTTTTTTTTTAAATATTTACTTAGTTATTTGAAAAGCAGAGTTACAAAGAGACAGAAGCAGATAGAGAGAAAGAGGTCTTCCCTTCTCTGGTTCACTCCCCAAATGGATGTCACAGCTGGAGCTGGCCTAGTCTGGAGCCAGGAGCTTCTTCCGGGTCTCCCACGCGGGTGCAGGGGCCCAAGGACTTGGGCCATTCTCTAATACTTTCGCAGGCCATTGCAGAGAGCTGGATTGGAAGTGGAGCAGCTGGGACAGGAACTGGTGCCCATATGGGATGCTGGCACGGTAGGCGGCAGCTTTACCTGCTATGCCACAGTAGCAGCCTTCCCTTACATTCTTTATGTCCAATATTCCTGCTTTTTTTTAAAAGATTTTTTAAATTTATTTGAAAGGCAGACTAACAGAGGGAGAGAGGGAGAGAGAGAGTCTCCTTCATCCATTGATTCACTCCCCAAAAGGCTGCAATGGCCAGGGCTGGATCAGGCTGAAGCCAGGAGCCAGAAACTTCACCTGGGTCTCCTACCTGGGTGCAGGGGCGCAAGCACTTGGGCCATCATTTGCTGCTTTCCCCCTCCACATAAGCAGGGAGCTGGACTGGAAGTGGAGCAGCTGAGACTTGATCTGGCACCAGTATGGGATGCTGGTGTCACATGTGGCAGGTTAACACCGACCCCTAGACTAAACTTTCTGATGGGCTATCATTTGCAACCGATCTTTCAATTTTAATGAGTATATCTTTTGGCATCAACTTTTCAAAAAAATTTATTTATTTATATTTATTTGAAAGGCAGACATGGGGGGGATTTTTCATTTGCTGGTTCACTTCCCACTCCCCTGAATGCTTACAACAGCTGGGGCTGGCCAGGCTGAAGCCAGGACCCAGAACTCAATCTGAGTCTCTCAAGTGGGTGGCAATGACCTTAGTACCTGATCCATCATCTGCTGCTTCCCAGGGTGTGCATTATCAGGAAGCTGGAATAGAATCAGGTGGGCATTTACCCTAGCAGTTAAGACACCTGTGCTGCATATCAGAGTACTTGGGTTTGATTCCCAGCTCCAGCTCCTGATTCCAGCTTCCTGCTAATGTAGACCCTGGGAGGCAGTGGTGATGGCTCAAGTAAATGGGCTCCTGCCACTCACATGGGAGACCTGGATTGAATTTTTGGCTCTCAAATTTGCCCTGGCCCAGGCATTGCCAATGGATGGGAGCTTTGTCTCCACCCCCATCCCTGCCTCTGCCTCTGTCACTCTTTCTCTCAAAATAAATAAATAAACTTTAAAAAGTTACAGTCATAATTTCTGCAAGTAGGTCTTGTGATCATCGGTGGTATGTATAACTACCTTCCCCTACGACCAGTTTTATATTTCCCTTGCCCTCAGCAAGCACCTCAGCTGGTTATGGTTCTTTGCTTTGTAGAATTATCCAACCTTTCACCCTGCAGAATCTGGGGTATTGTTAGTTGTGCTTGAATTGCGTTGTTCTAGTTTTTCCTTGGCTTTAATCACAGGGCATGGTAATATGCTTGTGGGGTCTCCTGTATTATATAATACTCCTCCTTATGCACATCATGGAATAATAGTCCAGTGTCTCCTTGTTACTCACCATCAGTCACCCTAGTCAGTATAGTAACTACCTTTCTTGCCTGTAGATTCAAAGGCCTGAGAAACCCCAAATGGCCAGGTGGCAATCTTAGCTTCCATTTCAGTAGAATCATTGCTGTGAGATCTCTGGGCCCGCAAACATAAGGTCTCAGGGACTGGAAGCAAGACTTGCTAGTGGATCACTAGGTCTAATAGGAGTGCTGCCATTTCCATTTCCACTCCTGGATTCCTGGAACCATGAATCCTTGCTAAAAGGAGAACATAGCACCATATTCAAAGATAAATTTAGGTCTGGCATTGTGGAGTAGCAGGTTAAGCCACTACTTGAACCCTTCTGATCCAGCTTCCTGCTAATGTGCCTGGGAAGGCGATGAATAATGGTCCAAGTACTTGGGCCCTTTTCATCCATGGGGAGACCCAGATGGGGTTCCTGGATCCTGGCTACAACCTGACCCAGCCCTGGATGTTGTGGAATTTTGGGGAGTAAACCTGTGGATGGAAAAGCGCTCTCTCTCTTTCTTTCTTCCTCTCTTCCTCTCTCTCTCTCTGTTGCTGTGTCTTTCAAATAAATAAATCCTTTTTAAAAAGGTGTTTATTTTCCTGACCCAAATTTTGAAATCTCTGCATTTTCTTATAATATGCACCCTCTATGAACTCGTTGAACATCCTTTGTATGCATGGATTTAAAATTTGGCATGAAAACAAACTTTTAATTCCATTTTCCGTGAACTTTTGGAATCCCCTTCCTGGGGTACATTGTCTCAGCTCAGTAAAGTATTGCTGCCTAGTTAGCACTATAACTGGGTCTTCAAATGGCAGTTGCACAGTGTTCTCAAGCTGGCCACTTCAGGATGATGGGAAATGAGGTAAGATCAGCGAGTTCCATGAGCATGGGCCCACTGCTGCACTTCTTTGGCTGTGAGATGAATTCCTTAGTCAGAAGCAATGCTGTGTGCAGTGTCAGGAGGCTGGGTAAGGAGTTTTGTAAGTCCACAGATGGCAGTTTTGGCAGAAGCAGTGGATGCAGGGAAAGCAGATCCACCTCCAGAGTTAACTGTCTACTCCAATAAGAACAAGGTGCTGCCCCCTTGGTATTGGAAGCAATCCAGTGTAATCAACCTGCCACCAGGTAGCTGGCTGATCACCCTTGGCAGTGGTGCCATATCCGAGACTCAGTATCAGTCTCTGCTGTTGGCAGATTTTGCACTTTGCTGTTGCTGTAGCCAGACTGGCCTTGGTGAGTGGAAGTCCATGTTGCTGAGCCCATGCATAACTGTCATCTCTGAGGCTGGCGCCGTGGCTTAACAGGCTAATCCTCCGCCTTGTGGCGCTGGCACACCGGGTTCTAGTCCTGGTTGGGGTGCCGGATTCTATCCCAGTTGCCCCTCTTCCAGGCCAGCTCTCTGCTATGGCCCGGGAAGGCAGTGGAGGATGGCCCAAGTGCTTGGGCCCTGCACCCGCATGGGAGACCAGGAGAAGCACCTGGCTCCTGGCTTCGGATCAGCACGATGCGCCGGCTGCAGCGGCAATTGGAGGGTGAACCAATGGCAAAAAGGAAGACCTTTCTCTCTGTCTCTCTCTCTCACTATCCACTCTGTCAAAAAAAAAAAAAAGAGAGAAAAAAAAAAAAACCTGTCATCTCTGTCACCATGGCTGTTTTTTGTTCATAAGCCCATGAACAATATAGGAATAGCTAGGAATAGACCCACAGAATGGGTCATCTTCTCCACTTGGTTATTTTTTAAAAATTCTTATTCATTTATTTGAAAGGGGGAGGTGTTTGGCATGGCTGTTAAGATGCCATGTGCAATACCCACATCCCATATTGCAGTGACTTGGTTTAAATTCCAGCCCTACTCTCTATTCTAGCTTCCTGCTAATGTGTGCCTTGGGAGGCAGCAGGTGATGGCTTGAATTATTGTCATCCATGTGAGAGACCTGGATTAAGTTCCTGGGTTTTGGATTTGGCCTGTCCCAGACTAGCTTTTGTGGCTATTTGGGGAGTGAACCAAAGGATTGGAGAGCTCTCTCTTTCTGGGTCTTTTTTCCTATCTCGCTGTCTCATTGCCTTTTAAAATAAATAAATAAATAAATAAATAATTTAATGATAAGGAAGTCACACAAAGACAGACAGACACACAGAGAGATCTTCCGTCTGCTGGTTCACTGTCCAAATGCCTTCAGTGGCAGGGCTGGGTGAGGCAGAAGCCAGGAGCCTGGTAACTCAATCCAGGTCTCCTAAGTGGGTGACGGGGACCCAACCACTTGAGCCATCACCTACTGCCTTCCAAGGTGTACATTAGCAGGAAGCTGGAATTGGGGAATTGGGAGTGGAGCTGGGACTCTAATATGGGGTGCAGGCATCCCAAGCAGCATCCTAGCCACTATGCCAGACAGCCACTGCTGCACTTGATTATTAAAATCCTCCTCTGTTGATGCCAGTGATGGACGTTCACATAGAGCACAAGAATCTTTTTGTTTTCCTCCCATTTGGAGAGGTGTATCCTCAGACTTTTTCCTTAGACCCTTTTGTCACCAATTTTCCAATCATGTTCTTTCTAGGTCCCTCCTCATCCACCCAAACCATTGGCCATAGTCCATGAATCAATATACAATTACAGGTTTAGCCATTTCTCCTTCTAAGCAAAAATGACCAACCATGTGAACTCCTCAAAGTTCTACCTACTGGGAAGATCTCCTTTCACTACTGTCCCTCAGGGATGTCCCAGAGCAGGCCTGTGGTGCTGTCGCTGTTGACTTTTGGGTGGCACCTGGACATCGTGAAGAACCATCTGTAAAGCAGGCCCAAATCATCTCTTCCTCTGTCTACTGACCATAGGGAACTCCCTGGGAAGCCAGTGGTTCAGGCGGGGAGAGAAGACAGTGTGGCAGGTGTGGGGTCTATGAGCATCAGACAGTTTTCTCATGTAACTTACTTGTGCCTTCAGGACCTGCTTGAGCCCAGTCTTACATTATATTCCCTCTGGTTGTGGATGCTGCTCTGCACACCTAAGTTTATGGCATAGTGGGTCAGACAACACCCACTTTTAAAAAAAGATTTATTGGCCGGTGCCGCAGCTCACTAGGCAAATCCTCTGCCTGCGGCGCCGGCACCCCAGGTTCTAGTCCTGGTTGGGGCACTGGATACTGTCCCGGTTGCACCTCTTCCAGTCCAGCTCTCTGCTGTGGCCCGGGAAGGCAGTGGAGGATGGCCCAAGTGCTTGAGCCCTGCACCCGCGTGGGAGACCAGGAGAAGCATCTGGCTCCTGGCTTCGGATCGGCGCAGCGTGCTGGCCGTAGCAGCCATTTGGGGGGTGAACCAATGGAAAAGGAAGACCTTTCTCTCTGTCTCTCTTATTTAAAAAGCAGAGATACAGAGAAAAAAGGGAGGAGAGAGGGGGAGGGGGAGAGAGAGAGAGAGAGAGAGAGAGAGAGAGAGAGAGAAGGAGAATGTCTTCCATCTAACTGATTCACTCTGCTGCAATGGCCGGGGCTGGGCTGGGCTAGGCTAAAGCCAGGAGCCTCCTCCAGATCTCCCACGTGGGTGCAGGGCCCAAGCACTTGGGCCATCCTCTACTGCTTTCCCAGGTGCATTAGCAGAGAGCTGGATTGGAAGTGGGGCAGCTGGGACTTGAACCAGTGCCCATATAGGATGCCGGCACTGCAGGTGGAGGGTTAACCTTTTATGCCACAGTGCCGGCTCCCAAACAACACCTACTTAGTGATGGGCAGCTCAGGTTGCATGGTAACTTGGTAGTCTCTATTAAGGCCCAATAGCAGGGCAAATGCTGTTTCTCATAAGGAGAGTAACCTGCAGAGGATAGCAGCGCTGTGCTCTAAACCCTCAAGGCCTGCACTGAGATTCACATACAGGGGCCTGTGCAAGGCTCCACACAGCATTCCTTCCTGCCACTGCCACTTCCAGCACCATTGGATCTACTGGATCAAGTAGCCCAAGTGACAGAGCAGCTGGCACAGCAACCTGGACCTGTTGTAGCACTTTTCTTTTGTTCTGGGTCTGACTCAAAACTAGCAACTATTCTGTTGACTCAGTAAATGAGCCAAAGTAACATACCCAAATGAGGAATATAGAGTTTCCAAGATCCAAAGATGTCCCCTGGGCATTGTGCCTCTCTTTTGGTTTTAGGAGGGGTCAGGTGTAACAACTTATACTAAACATCACAAAGGATATCTCAGCATGCCCCACTGCACCCTTAGAAATTTTACTGAGACAAAAGGCCCCTGCATTTTTGTGCAAATTCTTTCCCAACCTCTGACACACAAAACATCTTACTGTTGTGCCTAGGGTAGATGCTGCTTCTTGCTCATTGGATCTAAACAGCCTAAGTGTATCAATGGCGTGGACCAGTGTGGTGCCATGTGGAAGGGAAGGTTGATCAAGGACCCTGTAGACTTCAGTCATGACATGGGGTCGGAGAGCTGATCTACCTCTGAGGTAGGGCAGTGAAGATGTAGTACTGGCCTTGCGAACTGAAAGCAGATAGATTCTACTGGGCTTTAGGCATTTGCCAGATCAATAGCTGCCCACCAGGTACCAGAGGATGTGTTCATTTACTCAAGCAATGAAGCCATATATGAAACAACTGGAGTCACCACCCGGTTGTGTCTGCGGTTGTCATTCTCCAAAATCCATCTGTTTTATTCCCAAGTCAGATAAGTGAGTTTAATGAAGATGTGGTGGGAATCACCGTCTTGATTATTTCAAATCTTTAATGGTGGCATCAATCTCTGTAATCCCTCCAAGACTGTGTTATTGCTTCGGGTTTACTATTTTCGTACTAGGGGCTGTTGTAGTGGCTTCCACTTGGCATTTTCTACTATAATCACTCTTTTTTTTTTGACAGGCAGAGTGGACAGTGAGAGACAGACAGAGAGAAAGGTCTTCCTTTGCAGTTGGTTCACCCTCCAATGGCCACTGTGGCCGGCGCATTGCAGCTGGCGCATCACGCTGATCCAAAGCCAGGAGCCAGGTGCTTATCGTGGTCTCCCATGCAGGTGCAGGGCCCAAGCACTTGGGCCATCCTCCACTGCAATCCCGGGCCATAGCAGAGAGCTGGCCTGGAAGAGGGGCAACTGGGACAGAATCTGGTGCCCCGACCGGGACTAGAACCCGGTGTGCTGGTGCCACAGGCAGAGGATTAGCCTATTGAGCCGCGGCGCCGGCCACTATAATCACTCTTATTTCACAGATCAGGGAATAGTGTAGGGATTTTATTAGTTGCTGAGAACATCTTCCAATTACACATTCTGTGACTAGAGAAATAATCATAGTATGGGTTCAGGGACTCACAGGGTCCACTATAAGATGGGCTTGAACTAAAACTCCACGGATTACTTGACTTCTGTAAGCTCTTATTCTGACTGGTGGACAATAGTCGTGTTTTGGGTCTCCTGGAATTAGTTTCAGTTCACAGCCAATATCCAATAACCCCTGAACAGTCTGATCATTTTCCTGATCCCAGTGCAGAGTGAACTGGTAAAAGGCTGTAGGCTCCTTTGGTAAAACTTGGAGGAAGATTAAAAGTACAAATTTTCGTGCAGTGTAGCAGGGTCCTTCCCTCTGGAACCCAACCTCTCTTTCAATTCAATGGTTTCTGTGATTGTAAAGTGGCTCAAGTCTGGCAGTTGATCAAGGGCCTGTGACTGTTTTGGTCATTCATGTTAGATTGATTTCTTTCTCTCTCTCTTTCTTTCTTTCTTTCTTTCTCTCTCTCTCTTTCTTTCTTTCTTTCTTATCTAGAACTCTTCCACTTAAACACATCAACTACAAATTTAATAGATTATTCATATATTTATTTTCTGGCTACATCATGGTCAACTATTAAACACCATCGATCTCTGTGAGTCAGATTCTTCTGATTGCTGCTGTGCCTCTACAGACCAGCATGGTAACCACATCTCCCTTGTCTTTGATGATTAAGTGCTGCAACTTGGTACCTGCTACCCTAGGATTCAATGATCCCCATGACATATAGTTCAGGGGCAGCAGTTCCATTGTAATTTCTGATATTTGGTGATGAGTTATCATAGAGTTCTTCAAGGATGATGGGTCTCCTCTCTCAGATTTATTTCTCACAGTTTTGGTAAAAGGCATGTCCTGGATCTTCCTGGAATGGGTGAGCACTTCTTATATGATAAATCTACTCTAACATTCCAGTCTTTCTGATACTCTAGATCCCCTCCTGTACAATATACCAAGACAGTTCTGGTATTTCAGCTTTATTTAGTATAGGCCATCTTTTGGTCCATGATTCAGTCAGCCAACCAACCAACCAACCAACACAATTGTTAGATCCCTTTCTAACCCTTTGAACTAAAGCATTCAATCTAGAATCTCTGCTTAGTGCCCTGTATCAACTAACTTGGCTTGATGCAACTTTATGTTCCTTCCACTATCATCTCACACTCTTAACATCTATTCTCACACATATTCTATGCACTTGTGTCTGTGTACATTAGATAAATCATAGTTATTTTAGTGTGTAGCACACCTCCTCATGGGTCACTTTTTGTACCTCCCCTTCCAAGCCTACTGGGACTTGAATATTTATAGATCTAGAAGGAGAGAAGGGTGGTGGGAGTAGGTCCTCAGGAGCATAAGCAGTGCCTCGCAAGGCCGGTACCTCAGGGAGTGTTACTTTAAGTTATTCAGACAAGGTAGGGCTAACTTCTCCAGATGGGTGCAAGTACTGCATCTACTTGTATGAAACTTTAGCTGATGGCCGGCGCCGTGGCTCAATAGGCTAATCCTCCGCCTTGCGGTGCTGGCACACTGGGTTCTAGTCCCAGTCAGGGCGCCGGATTCTGTCCCGGTTGCCCCTCTTCCAGGCCAGCTCTCTGCTGTGGCCCGGGATTGCAGTGGAGGATGGCCCAAGTCCTTGGGCCCTGCACCCGCATGGGAGACCAGGAGAAGCACCTGGCTCCTGCCTTCGGATCAGCGCGGTGCGCCGGCTGTAGCGTGTCAGCCATAGCATGCCAGCCGCAACGGCCATTGGAGGGTGAACCAACAGCAAAGGAAGACCTTTCTCTCTCTCTCTCACTGTCCACTCTGCCTGTCCAAAAAAAAAAAAAAAAACCTTCAACTGAATTTAGGGGGTCTGAGGTCCCTAGCTCCATCAGGATTTTACCATATATCCCTATTCTAATTTGCTGAATCTCCTTTGTTTCCAGTCAATGACCTGTGTATAACAGAAGACACCCTGTCAAGCTGGGGATTCAGTTTGCCTTGTACTAAGTCTCTTGCAGGATCAGACTCTGGGTTTGGTTTTCAGCAATCTCAATGCTGCATCTATAGGAGATAAAGTTTTCTTTCAGGGCAGGAAGAGAAGATTTTAAATCATTTAGGCAGAGGTCTAATTGGAAATATGAAGCCCTGACCTCGTCTTTTCTTTCTCCGGTGCTATTACGACCAGCCAACCTCATTATGCTCATTGATTTGTGTAAAAAGTTCTAAAGTATCAAATGACCCAAATAACTTAACAAATGGAAGACGCTACTCTAGGGATAACAGTGCAAATCCTATTTTAGGATTGATGTCCAATGCAGGAGTTGAACATGTCCCAGCTCTCAGAGAGAGACCAATTCGCCTTCTATATTTATTCTCTCTGCACCTCAAGCCAGTTTATGGTGCCTACCCGCATTGAGGCCGTCCTTTCTCCCTAGCCCACTTGACTCACATGCTAATATCTTTTGGAAATACCCTTACAGAAATACCCATACTGATGCTTGTCCAATTTCTAGATATTCCTTCATCCAGTCAAGATGCCACCTAAAATTAACCATGACAAAATCCCACCTGATTCCACATTTTAATACCCCACAATGAGGGTTAAATTTCAACATGGGATTTGGTGGAAACATTCAAGCCATAGCAACGTATTTATAACCTCCCAGAGCTATTGGCAGTGGTCCAGTGTAGTCCACTTGCCAGCTATGTGTGAGACCTTCCTCCTGGGCAATTTGCCCCATAGCTAACTGCAGTTGCTGTTTTTCTTGCTTGAGGACAAGACAGTTCATGTTGGCATTTTGCGCCTCAGAGGTCCAAGAGGAATAGGTTAACTATGAGCTCATCTCTATATTGCTGCAGCTCCCCCATGCCTACTCATCAAATGGGCCCAAGTATTCACCTCAAGTAAGCATACCAGGCTACCTACTTGCTGGCTCCAATCACCTTTTTCTCCTGAAAGAAGCTTCTTTTGATGGACGTCAATGTATCCTACTTCAGTGCTCCCCTTAAATTCCTACAGTGGCTTCCATAGAACTGTGCCCCAAACGGGTATTCCTTTAGCAGAGCAGTTTTCTATTAGCTAGTGCCCCGGCCCGCAGGGTAATCAACTAGGACACGAGGAGGGCAGACCTGAATGGAGAGACAAACCAGACACGAGAAGGGAGACCAAGACAGTATTCTGATCAAGGTCTCACTTTATTGGAGAAGGAGGCAGCTTATATAATACAAGGCAAGGATTGTAACAGTCGAGGGCAAGCAGGGGTCATCTCACAACATAGTTCAAAGGAATAATTTCACAGGAATCAGTATCAACTTGACAAAGGGAGTTACAGCGAGGTCTTACAGCTACCACACGTGCTTATCAAGGTACAAGAAAGAGAGCACTGAAGCCAGATGGCCAGGCGCTAACCACATCAGTGAGCTGTACACATGGAATTTTCTAGTGACTCCTCCTTACAGGAACACAGATGAAGGTTAGTCTAAACAAAGGCCTACACAGGGAACCCAGCACAGTGGCTCCCAACAGCTAGGATGTTGGTCACTGACCATGGTTTGGATCTCTTATTGTTGTCCACTTCTTTGATCACTGCAAGGTAAACAGCAGGCAATTTGTTGATTTGTTCTTACCTTCTTCAATCAATTTTTGCATCAGCCGGTCACAGTATTCCAAACAGAATATCGTCCGCCCAGCTTGGAACTGCCACCTGTAAACAAGAAGCTTTTTGTTGGTCAAGAGTTGTTTGGAGGGAATGGCTCCCGTGGCAATAGGATCTTTCAGGTCCTCTAGTGGTTCCAAAGTGGGCACTAGGGGAAAAGAGGCTTGTTAATACAATGAGTACTTCCTTGCAATCTGGTTCCATATTCCTGTATACAGCTGTCCCTCGCTATCCATGGGAAGTTGAGTCCAAGACCCATCCAGATTTGCCAATGCTTGGGTCTTTTATATAAAATGGTGTAGTATTTGCATAAACTATACCCATCCTCTTGAATCCTTTAAATCATCTCAGGATTACTTACACCTAATACAATGTATATACTATGTAAATAGTTGTTATACTGTATTGTTTGGGAATAATGCCAAAATCTGTATAGGTGCATGTTCAGTACAGACACAACTGTTTTTCACATGCAGTTTTATTTATTTATTTATTTTTTTGACAGGCAGAGTGGATAGTGAGAGAGAGAGAGACAGAGAGAAAGGTCTTCCTTTTTGCCATTGGTTCACCCTCCAATGGCCGCTGCGGTCGGCACATCGTGCTGATCCAAAGCCAGGAGCCAGGTGCTTCTCCTGGTCTCCCATGCGGGTGCAGGGCCCAAGGACTTGGGCCATCCTCCACTGCCCTCCCGGGCCATAGCAGAGAGCTGGCCTGGAAGAGGAGCACCCGGGACAGAATCCGGCGCCCCGACTGGGACTAGAACCCAGTGTGCCAGCGCCGCAAGGCAGAGGATTAGCCTGTTAAGCCACAGCGCCGGCCACACATGCAGTTTTTTTCTGAATATTTTTGATATGTAGCTGGTTGAATTCATGGTTGTGGAACCTGCCGATAAGGAGGGTGGATTGTAATCTGTTCTCATTATATCATGGAACGCTCCTGCACACTGATTTCTCTGTATTTCTCTGACATCACCCAAGACAGGTTTTGAGATTATTTTATATCCCTCTTGGGGTGAGCATTTGGCCTAGAAGTTAAGCCACCAGTTAGGATGCTTGTGTCCCTAACAGAGTAACTGGGTTTAATAACTAGTTTGGGTTAACACCTAGTAGTAGTTGCATTTTCTGCCACCCAGTTGGGAGACCTGGATTGAGTTCCCAGCTCCTGGCTTTGCCACTTCCTTTGGCCGTTGCGGGTATTTGGGGGAGTGAACCAGTGGATGTGAGATCTCTGTCTCTGTCTTTTTGTATATCAAATGCATTTTGAAGAGAAAAGATTATTTTATGTCCTTTAGTCACAAATGCTGCATACCATACCATCACATCGGGAGAGTCTCTGGTCCAAAACCCAGTCATTGCTGTTGGGTGGCACTTGTGGGCATTTTCCGTAAGCTCCAGTCTTTGTGTGTACAACTTGCAGATTCTTCCAAAATCATACCTTAAATATGGATCATAGGGACCCAAAGGCATCAAGAGAGTTACTTCTGTTTGCAGTTTAGACCCAGCTTGTTTTTTTCCCAATAGAGCCTTCTTTTGGATTGTTTAATGGGGAAAAAGTAGCAGTATTCTCAGATGGGGAACATGTAACCTGCCAATTCTGAGTAATCTGATCTGGTGCAGTGTTTCTTGTAACAACACAACAGTTCATTTTTTTTTTATTCTCTGTGAGAATGTCACGGATAACTTCTGTCCAGGTTATTCCTAAAAACTTTGCTGTTCAAGTGGGCCTTGGATTTTGGTTGGATTTATCAACCATCCTTTGTTAGTCATGTGTGTTACCATTGTATTTGTCAGTCCTAGCTTGATTTTTTTTTTGACAGGCAGAGTGGACAGTGAGAGAGAGAGAGAGAGCTCTTCCTTTTCCATTGACTGCCGCGGCCGGTGCGCTGCGGCCGGTGCACCACGCTGATCCGAAGCCAGGAGCCAGGTGCTTCTCCTGGTCTCCCATGCGGGTGCAGGGCCCAAGCACTTGGGCCATCCTCCACTGCACTCCCAGGCCACAGCAGAGAGCTGGCCTGGAACAGGGGCAACCGGGACAGAATCCAGCGCCCTGACCGGGACTAGAATGTCGTGTGCCAGTGCCGCAAGGTGGAGGATTAGCCTGTTGAGCCGCGGTGCCGGCCCTAGCTTGATTTTTGATTCCTGATATTATCATGATATCAGTGTGGTCTGTTATACTTGGAACCTACATTAAGTCAAAATCAATCCCTTCTAACCAAATTATGACAGCAAGCTGATGAATTCCAATGTCAGAGAAAATTGTAGTTGACTTTTTTTCCAATACCAATATGGAGAAAAATGCATTTGTGGGATAAATCCCTGAGTACCAATCTTCTTTAGCTTCCTGTGTTTTTTTTTTTTTTTCATGGTTGAAACTACATCAGGAACTTTTGGTGCTACCTATAGTACCACTTCATCTAAGCATTCACTGTATACTGTTAGTCTCCCAGGCCACCTTTTTCACAGGCCACACAGGACTGTTCCAAGAGAATTTGTTGGACTAGTACCCCAGCTTCTAACATGTCATTAGAGTGGTCATCACTTCTTGTCCACACATATTCTGTATTTTTTCAAATTAACAACTTGCATGGGCTCAAGCAATCATCATGAGCAATTAATATTGGCCAAGGAGTGAACTTTATGTGCCTTTTGGGTGAAAATTTAAAAGAAGTTGAGGTGATGTGGGTAAGAAAGAAAAAGGAAGTATAATTGTTATATGTGCATACTCCTCCCTGGGCAAGAATTGCATAGTCAGGACTGGTGCTGTGGTGTAATGGGTAAAGCTGCTGCCTGTGCCACCAGCATCCCACATGAGTCCCTGTTGAACCTCCTATGTGTCTGGAATCAGATATAACCATCCATGGTTGATCCATAGTGAGCTGTGGGTATGGTATCAATCCAAACTGTTCTCTCACTCTGTGTAATTTGCAACCAAAGATATTGTTCCTAAATTAGTTACTCTGTCAATCCATTTCGTAAAGGATCCTCAGGAAACTGATCTTAGCAAACTGCAAAATGAAATAGTTCCTTCACACTACTCACTCTGGTTGCAATGGTTTCTTGTTTTTGACCTAATCCCACATTCACTAGCTTTTTGGTCACCACAGGCCTTACATAAGAGGAACTTTTTGTTGTCCTTGCATGATTTTCCTCTATCTAGTGGCTGAAACTAAGACTCGTTGAAATCTCAACTTGATGAAGGGCTGACCCAGAACTTTCTCTCTCTTTTTAAAAATGTTTATTTGCTTATTTATTTATTTGAAAGGTAGAATGATGGGGGTGGGGGTGGGGAACAGACAGAAAGAGGTCTTTCATCCACTGGTTCACTCCCCAAATGGCCACAGTGGCTAAGGCTGATCCAAGCTGAAGCCAGAAGCCCTGGACTTCCTCTGGGTCTCCCTTATGGTGGGCAGGGACCCAAGCAGTTGGGCCATATTTCGCCGCTTTTTCAGCAAGCTGGATTGCAAATACAGCAGCTGGGACTTGGACCAGCACTCCAATATGGGATGCTAGCATTGCAAGTGGTGGATTAACCTGCTGTACCATAGTGCCTGCCCCCAGAACTCTTAATTTCATATAAAAAGGAGAGGGCCAGCACTGTAGTGTAGTGAGTTAAGCTGCTGCCAGCAATGCTGGCATCCCATGTGGGTGCCAGTTCAAGTCCCGGCTGCTCCACTTCTGATCCAGCTCCCTGCTAATGGCCTGGGAAAGCAGTGGAAGATGGCCCAAGTCCTTGGGCCCCTGCCACCCACATGAGAGACCCAGATGAAACTCCAGGCTCCTGGTTTTGACCTGGCCCACCACTGGCTGTTACAGCCATCTAGAGAATGAAACAGTGGATGGAAAAATCTCTCTTTCTGTCTCTCCCTGTCTCTGTGTAACTCTGACTTGCAAAATAAATAAATAAATCTTTTTTTTTTTTAAAAAAGAGTAGGGAATTGAATATTTCACCTTTTTTCTTACTATTTTGCATTTCCTTATGCATCCAGTGAACCAACTTCCTGGGATTTAGCTCCATCTCTAAATTTCATGGGTGACTTTTGCTTTCAATGACTACTTCTAGCACAATTATTATTCCATACCATGGGTGACTACTCAGGAATCGAAGATTCTTCATTCTCTACCCTTTCATGCTTTTTCTCTTCCCAAACCACATGTTTCTGTGAGCCAGGCCATTCTAGGAAATCCAACTTCACTGACACAAAACTGAGGATATAGGGAAAAACAAACTGATTTTTCTTCTACTATATTCTCAACATAGAACCCTCCTCTGACCAACCATGTGGAGGTTTTTCCCCAGTACTCCAAGCAAACAATCAATTTTGCAATGATACCAGCCTGGCATCCTATAATTCAATTGAGTGTTGATACGTATGTACGTGGAGGTAGCATCAGATTCCATGGGGTGAGAGCTCAGTGCCACAAGACTGACCCCCACTCAGTCACCAGTCCTAAATCCAGCTTCTGGAAACTTGTGATGACTGGCTATAAATTGGAGTTCTCATAACCCCTTCCTAGTGTTCAATTAATGGGTGCCCCTTTATTATGAAGGGTATTGAAAAGCAGCAGATAGAAGGCATGCCCAAGGCAAGGTAAGGTATATGGGAAGGGTTGCAGAGCTTCCATATCCTCTCCAGGGGCACCAGCCTCCAGGAAGCTCCATGTACTCAGCTATCGGAAAGCTTCCAGAACTCAGTCTTTTGGGTTTTTCTGGAAGATTCATCATATAGGCATGCAAGTTCCAGTCTTCTTTTTTCTTAACTTTTATTTATTTTTATTTATTTAGATCAGAAGTGGAGAAGCCAGGACTCAAACTGGCACCCATATGGGATGCCTGCACTGCAGGAGGCGGCCTTACCCACTACGCCACAGCACTGGCCCCTGCTCCACTTCTGATCTAGCTCCCTTCTATGGCCTGGGAAAGCAGTAGGAGATGGCCCAAGTGCTTAGGTCCCTGCACCTGCATGGGAGACCTAAAGACCCTCCTGGCTCTTCGCCTCGGATCGGCTCAGCTCTGGCTGTTGCAAACACCTGGGGAGTGAACCAGTGGATTAAAGAGTCTCTCTCTCTCTCTCTCTCTCTCTCTGCCTCTCTATAACTTTGACTTTCAAGTAAAAAAAAATTAAGTCCATCATAATTAGAGCAGCATCTTTATATAAAGATCTACCTGATTGATTATGTTGTTTAGGTCTATTTTATATCATTACTAATTTTTTTGCCCACCTGTTTTGATTCATTCTGTAAGTGATATGTTAAAAGTCTCCCTTTAGAGGATATTTCTATTTCTTCTTGCAATCCTATATGGTTCATGAAGATTGTTGGTGTGTTACTGTGAAGGAACAAAGCATGTTTTCTGTCTGTCGCTCTCAATCCCACATTTCTCTCTTTTTTTTTTTATTTTTGACAGGCAGAGTGGACAGTGAGAGAGAGACAGAGAGAAAGGTTTTCCTTTTGCCGTTGGTTCACCCTCCAATGGCCGCCGCGGTAGGCGCGCTGTGGCCGGCGCACCGCGCTGATCCGATGGCAGGAGCCAGGTGCTTCTCCTGGTCTCCCATGCGGGTGCAGGGCCCAAGCACTTGGGCCATCCTCCACTGCACTCCCTGGCCACAGCAGAGAGCTGGCCTGGAAGAGGGGCAACCGGGACAGGATCGGTGCCCCGACCGGGACTAGAACCCGGTGTGCCAGTGCCGCAAGGCGGAGGATTAGCCTAGTGAGCCGCGGCGCCGGCCCTCAATCCCACATTTCAATGTCAGTCTTTTGAGAAGACTGTCCATCAACAATGCAGGAGAGTGACTCAGGTCTGCCTCCTCAACCAGGAGTCTAGGGAGAGCTTTATAGATTAGGTAGGAAGGAGCTGATATGTAGAAATCTGATGAGGCAAGTTCTAAATGAAGGGACTTAGAATCAGACCAGTATAGTGCTATTGTTTGTGTGTTTTTAAAAAGATTTATTTATTTGAAAGTCAGAGTTACACATAAAGAAAAGGAGAGGCAGAGAGAGAGAGCGAGAGCGAGAGAGAGAGAGAGGTCTTCCATCCATTGACTCACTTCCCAATTGGCTGCAATGGCTGGAACTGTGCCGATCTGAAGCCAGGAGTCAGGAGCTTCCTCTTGGTCTTCCCATGTTGGTGCAGGGGCTTGAGGACATGGGCCATCTCCTATTGCTTTCCCAGGCCATAGCAGAGAGCTGGATCGGAAGTGGAGCAACCAGGTCTCGAACCAAATCCCATATGAGATGCTGGCACTGCAGGCGGCGGCTTTACCTGCTACGCCACAGGGATGGCCTTGTGCTATTGTGTTTTTTTCTTCCCCACAGTCAGAGTTAGACAGTGAGAGAGAGAGAGAGAGACAGAGAAAGGTTTTCCTTTTTCTCTTGGTTCACCCCCCAAGTGGCCGCTACGGCTGGCGTACTGTGCCGTTCCGAAGCCAGGAGCCAGATGCTCCCTCCTGGTCTCCCATGTGTGTTCAGGGCCCAAGGACCTGGGCCATCCTCCACTGCCCTCCCAGGCTACAGCAGAGAGCTGGACTGGAAGAGGAGCAACTCAGACAGAACTGGTGCCCCAACCGGGACTAGAACCCGGGGTGCCGGCGCCGCAGGCAGAGGACTAGCCTAGTGAACTGTGGCGCCGGCTGCTATTGTGTTTTAAGTAGCTCTCCTAAGAAAGCAGGAATTTAGCAAAATATATGATTAGGCTTTTTTTTTAAACTCTGTTTATTTTATTTGAACGGCTGAGTTAGAGTGAGAGAGAGAGAATCTTTCACCCAGTGGTTCATTCTCCAAATTGCTGCCATGGCCAAGGCTGTGCCAGGCCGAAGCCAGGAGCCAGTAGCTTCATGTGGTTCTCCCATGTGGGTTAAGGGGCCCAAGCACTTGGGCTGTCTTTCGCTGCTTTCCCAGGCCATAAGCAGAGAGCTGGATTGGAAGTGGAGCAGCCGGGACTCAAACAGAAGCTCATATGGGATGCCGGCACTGCAGGCAATGGCTTTACCCACTATGCCACAGCACCACAGCACTGACACCAGACCCACCCATTTTTAAAGCAGGAGATGAAGGAAGTTACAGGAAAAGAAAGGGGAAACATAGCAAGAGGTTTTGGAGTATTGAGAGAAACCCGGTAAAGGAGCAATCTGATATCAGACCACTTTTGTGTTGTTGAATTGGGATGATGAGCAGTCTGCCCACTTCCTGCTGATAAAAGGGTGCAGACTTGGGGCTGAGGAATGATAATTTTTTTGGCATTTAATCATCACTGTTCGTGGATTCTAGGATTTGGCCCTTGGAGAAGCTGATTTTGCTTCCATATGATCTTAGGAACAGTTACCAACATCTGGCCATATAACACAATTTGAACACAATGAGAATAATTAACATAAAAGAATTTTGATAGGAATTTGTAATCCCAAGCAGAAAAGGCCAATTGAGCCTGAAAATAGAAAGCTGAACAAATCACATAGAAAGGCTTCGCTCCTCATCCCCTGTCACGATGTAGGTTTTTGTGTAATGTTAGTTTCTCCGGTTCTAATTTCCCCAGCAACAGTAATGCAGATACAGTAAGTGGTATAAGCAAATGCATAAATTCCTCCTTGAGTAACTAATGGGTAATCTGGCGTCATCAGGTGATCTAAAGCCACATGTGCAAGGGAACTGAGGCGTGGCTACTGAGCACCTGTGACTAATGGCTGTCTGACCAATAGTAGCCAACAGATTTTAAATCATGTCCTGGTGTATAGAGACGCCAGCACTGGGTGTGAGCATACCAAGAATACATTGTCTATCACCATCATCATATTCGGTTCATAGCTCTCTCTTGAAACAGTGGCCCTCAGTCTAAGTTGTTGTTCTGGTGGTCTTTTGTGATAGTTTGTATCAGGGGATCCTGTGAAACAACACTTTCTTCACAACCTTCTGGCTTTATTTATTTTTATTTGGAGTTTATACAAGTGGCTTCTTCTTGATTTTGACAACTTTTATATTCTCACTTTGGGGTCAAGATCTTTTTCTGCAAACACAACTGACCAGCCATCCCATGGCTAGAGTTTGTTTGTCCTTTGTTGCCATGATGGACCTGGTTACTGATTTGATCTGGTGCCTTGTTGGGAGGAAAGTGATTGATGACCAGCACCGAGTGTTAAAAAAGTCCTTTTGGCCACACTTGAGTAACAGAGGCTTTACAAGGAGTGGGTTTTAAACTAAGTTTACCTGAACTCCATCACTGAGTTTAACTGAATCTGTTCTGTAGGTGACAGTCATCATCTCAAAGTGTGTGGCCAGCGTTATTTTGTTAGTTTTACTTCTGTAGAATTTTGACAGGTAACAGGCATAAAGTTAAAACAAAACCAATAAAGGCATAACAAATCAAGTTTGTATCTCCAAAACAATGAACAGTTAGAATCTAATAATAGGTATGCTATCATTTTTTAAAAACAATGATCCCTTTATAGTTATACTAATTTTACTCAGACAATACAAAAAGCCAATTTGTGAAATGAACTCAGTTGTGGGTTGTTTGCATAGATGTAGCAAGAAAATTTATGAAGTGGGTGTTGTGGTACAGTGGGTTAAGCCACTGCTTGGGGTCCACACATCACACATCAGAGTGCCTAGGATTGAGTTCCACCTCTGCTCCCCATTAGATTTCTTCTAATATGCCTTGGAAACAGTAGACAGGAGATGATTACCCAGGTACTTGGGTTTCTGCCACCCATGTGAGAGGCCTGAATGGATTCCCTGGATCCTGGTTTCAGCCTAGACTTGCCCCTGCTGTTGTGGGTATCTGGGCAATGAACAGGCCTGTGGAAGATTTCTCTTTCTCTCTTTCTCTCTCTCTGTGGTGTGTGTGTGTGCGTGCGTGTGTGATTCCTTCTTTAAAATAAATATGGGCCAGAGTTGTGGTGCAGCAGGTTAAGCTGCCACCTGCAATGCTGGCATCCCATAATGGCACCAGTTTCAGTCCTGGCTGTTCTGCTTCTGATCCAGCAACTTGCTGATGCACCTAGGAAGGCAGTGGAAGATGGCCCAAGCACTTGGGCCCCTCCCATCCACATGGGAGACCCAGATGGAATTCATGGCTCCTGGCTTCAGCTTGGCCCAGTCCTGGCCATTGTGGCCATTTGGGAAGTGAACCAGTAGATGGAAAATTTTCTATGTGTATGTCACTCTGCCTTCCAAATAAACAAAATAAATCTTAAAAATTTTTAAAAAGATTTATTTGTTCATTCATTTTGAAAGTCAGAATTACAGTGAGAGAGAGGGAGTGACAGAGAGAGAGAGAGAATCTTCCATCTGCTGGTTCACTCCCCAGATGGCCACAATGGCTGGGGTTTGGCCAGGCCAAAGCCAGGAGCTGGGAGCTTCCTCCAGTCTCCCAATTGGATGGCAGGGGCCCAAGCACTTGGATCATGTTCCACTGTTTTTCTCAGGCCATTATCAGGAACTGAATTGGAAGTTCAGCAGCCAGGACTGGAATTGGCACCCATATGGGATGCCAGTGTCACAGGCAGATGCCTTACCTGCTACGCCACAACACCAGCCCCTAAAAAATCTTTTTCTTTTTTTATTTGACAGGTAGAGTCACAGACAGTGAGAGAGAGAGAGACAAAGAGAAAGGTCCTCCTTCTGTTGGTTCACCCCCCCAAATGGCTGCTACAGCTGGCACTGCACCGATCTGAAGCCAGGAGCCAGGTGCTTCTCCTGGTCTTCCATGCGGGTGCAGGGCCCAAGGACCTGGGCCATCCTCCACTGCCTTCCTGGGCCACAGCAGAGAGCTGGACTGGAAGAGGAGCAACCAGGACAGAATCCAGCGCCCCAACCGGGACCAGAACCTGGGATGCCGGCACTGCAGGCGGAGGACTAGCCAAGTGAGCCATGGTGTTGGCCCTTGCCCCTAAAAAATCTTTAAAAATAAAATCTTTTAAAAATGATTTACTATATAGTAATCTCAGATTTATAAAACTAAAGATTAGGAAGTCAAACCAAGGTAGACTTTAGATTTGTACCTGAATATCTCATCTTTTGAAGTTTCAAGGCCTAAGAAGTGATAATTTTATTTACTCACTGTTAGGCTGGGAACCTTTGAAGCCCAGCATTTTGGGCATATTTTTAAATAGACCAATGTTTCCAGTTGCAACCTTTTATGAGGAGAATAGATTCTTACTGAATTTATATAAACAATCACATTGCCACATGAAACAAAAATACTCATAACTAGATTTTGCATTTTGGAGGAATTAAGTAAACAGAGAGAAAAAAAGTAAATGCTTTCATCATTGTTTATAAAGATTGACTTTACCGAAGCCATAGAAATCTCCCAAAAAAGTATGTTTTAGTCTAGAAAGACAAAAACATGCAAGTATGGAATCAACAATGTTTTAAATAAAATATATAGATCTACATTAAATTTCATCAATCCACCAGTTTCTTTATAAGAATTCTGGAAATTTGTATTTAGTCCATTGATTTTAAAGTTATCAGAAACCTACATTCAAGAACAGTTGTTAGAATCTTTCCCATGCGTTTGATTGTATATCTTTTTAGGTGAAGAATCAGACTGTTGGTGACAAAAGATGTGAATAGGGGGCTGGCGCTGTGGCGTAGCAGGTAAGGCCACTGCCTGCAGTGCTGGCATCCCATATGGGCAGTGGTTCTAGTCCCGGCTGTTCTACTTCCAATCTAGCTCTCGGCTATGGCCTGAGAAAGCAGTAGAAGATGGCCCAAGTCCTTGGGCCCCTGCACCTGTGTGGGAGATCCAGAAGAAGCTACTGGCTCCTGGCTTCAGATACGCACAGCTCCGGCCATTGTGCCCAGTTGGAGAGTGAGCCAGCGGATGGAAGACCTCTCTCTCTGCCTCTCCTTCTCTCTCTGTGTAGCCCTGACTTTAAAATAAATAAATAAATAAATAAATAAATAAATAAATAAATAAATCTTTTAGAAAAAACGATGTGAATAGTCACAGTTAAGCTTTTGTTAAGAGCTCAGCAATTGACAAGAACCTTGGTTTATTTTCATCATGTGTAGCAATGTAAAAGATGTCCTGAGGGCCTCTCCTGAAACCATCCTGTCCTTTCAGATCTCTGCGCTTGTGATTGGAGGGACAGCTTTAGAGATCCCTGACAGGTTCCCAGGGTCTTTTTCCATTGAGATAACAGTCATGGGGCCGGCACTGTGGCTTAGTGAGTAAAGCCAACATCTGCAGTGCCAGCAGCCCATATGGGTGCCAGTTTGAGTCGTGGCTGTTCCACTTCCCATCCTGCTCTCTGCTAATGTGCCTGGGAAAGCAGTGGAGGATGGCCCAAGTCCTTGGGCCTCTGCATTCACGTGCAAGACCTGGAGGAACCTCCTGGTTCCTGGCTTCGGCCTGGCCCAGTCCCGGCCATTTGGAGAGTGAACCAGCAGTGCAGGGGCCCAAGCACTTGGGCCATCTTCCACTACCTTCCCAGGCCATAGGCAGAGAGCTGGATCGGAAGTGGAGCAGCCAGGACTTGAACCAGTGCCCATATGGGATGCCGGCACTGTGGGCGGCAGCTTTACCTGCTACACCACTGTGCTGGCCCCTATCTTAGTACTGTTTAGAGTGTCCTTGGTCGATTTTTTTCTCCTTCATCTTTTACCATCCAGTTTGTCTCTCACTCATTACCTGTACAGCAGTCAATGATCTTATTGAGTTTGCCCCCTTTCTCTTTTTTTTTTTTTTCACATTTTTAGTTGCATTTTTTTCTACCTTATCAGAACATGTAACGTTTATACCTTACCCTTCACCTCATGCCCCTGGCCTTGTTTTAGTTTTCACTTTACAGTTAAATATGTGACATGGTCATTGTCCATCATTTTGCTCAGCCACCATTTTTGATTGGATAAAGCTGATCCTTTAATACAGTGCTGTCCAATTGGAACTTCTTGCTTATCTAAGAATGTTCTATGTCTGTGCTACCTAGTACCATGACTAGCCATGTGTAAATAATGAACTCTGGCAATGTGTCTGAATTTTTTTGTGTGTTACTCAATTTTAACTAATTAAAATGTAAACAGTCATATGTGGCTAGTGACTACTATATGGACAATGTAACTCTAAGTCAGTTTCTTGGGAGGGTCACAAGACCCTTTTTCTGGGGGCCGGTGCTGTGGCGTAGTGGGTAAAGCTGCTGCCTGCAGTGTTGGCATCCCATATGGGTGCCAGTTTGAGTCCCAGCTGTTCCACTTCCGATCCAGCTCTCTGCTTATGGCCTGGGAAAGCAATACAAGATGGCCCAAGTCCTTGGGCCCCTGTACACACATGGGAGACCCGGAAGAAGGCCCTGGATCCTGGCTTCAGATCGGCACAATTCGTTGCAGCCAATTTGGGAGTGAACCAGTGGATGGAAGACTTCTCTCTCTCTCTCTCTCTCTCTCTCTCTCTCTCTCTTTCTCCCTCTCTCTCTGCCTCTCCTCTCTGTGTGTAACTCTGGCCAATTGGGAAGTGAACCATCGGATGGAACACCTCTCTCTCTCTCTCTGCCTCTCCTCTCTATGTAATTCTGACTTTCAAATAAATAAATAAATCTTTAAAAAAAAAAAGAAAGTTGAGCTGGCCTTGAATCCTCAGGATAAGCCCCAACGCATCATGCTGCACGTTTTTGTATATTGCTGGATTTTATATGCTAATATTTGTTGAGATTTTTGCTTCTGTGTTTCTGAGGAATATTGGGTTGCAGTTTTCTTGTCATGCTTTTGTTAGGTTTTGTAATCAGGATAATGGTGGCCTCATGAAATGAGTTGAGATGTGTTCTCTTCTAGGAAACAGAAGAGGAGAAATGGTACAGATAGAATTGAATTGATGTATTCCCTAGGTATTTGCTAGACTTTACCAGAGAAACCATCTGGGCCTGGGAATTTCCCTTTTTTTTTTCCAAAAGTTATTAAACTACAAATTTGCTTATCTTTTTTAAAGTAAACATGTTTTAATTCAATTTTCCATAAAATTTTTAAAAGATTTTTATTTATTTATTTGAAAGGTAGAGTTACAGTGAGAGGGAGAAACAGAGAGAAAGGTCTTCCTTCCATTGATTCACTCCCCAGATGGCCACAACAGCTGGAGCTGCACCAATCTGAAGCCAGGAGCCAGGTGCCAGGTTCATCTTCTTGGTCTCCCATGCGGGTGCAGGAGCCCAAGCACTTGGGCCATCTTCTGCTTTCCCAGGCCATAGCAGAGAGCTATATTGGAAGAGGGGCAGCCAGGACTAGAACTGGCACCCATATGGGATGCTGGCACCGCAGGCAGAGGATTAACCTACTGTGCCAGGGTGCCAGCCCCAAATTTGCTTATCTTTTAAAAAAAGATCTATTTATTTGAAAGGAGGGAGAGAGGGAGAGAGAGGGAGAGAGATTATCATCTATTCGCAGGTTCACTCCCTAAATTGCTACAGTGGCCAGAGGTGTGACAGGCTGAAGTCAAGAGCCTGGAACGCCATCCAAGTCTCCGTTGTGGGTGACAGGATCCCAAGGACTTGGGCCATCATTTGATGGTTTCCCAGGCATGTTAATAGGGAACCAGATCAGAAATAGAGAAGCTGGGACTTGAACTGGAATTCTGATATGGCATGCTGGCTTTGCAAGCAGTAGCTTCTCCAGCTACCCCAAAACACCAGCCCCTGAAACTACAAATTTAGTTTCCTTAACAGATGTTCTTTTAAGTTACCTACTTCTCCCTGAGTGAATTTTGGCATTTGTTTTGCATTTCTTGGAATTAGTTCATTTCATGTAAGTTGCTGAATTTATGTGGATGATGGTATTCATTCTGTTTTCTCATTTTTAATGTCTATGGGATATATAGTGATATTTTCTCTTATCACTTCTGATATTGATAGTTTGTGTATTTTTGTCCTCTGTTGGTCTGGCTAGATGTTTATCGATTTTGTTGATCTTTCTTTAGAAATGAACCTTTAGGATATGGGTATCCCAAGTAGTGACTTACACCATACGCCTACACCCAAAGTTATGTTTTAATTCTATTTTCCATGCACCTTTTGGAGTACCCCTGTATGTAGTTTCATGAACTCATCATGTATGTTTCATGTCTTGCCTTTTCTCACGCTGTCACCTCATAGTCATGAGAAAACAGTATTTTTGTTTAAGGATTCAAGTGCTACTTCCCCAGTGAGGTGCAGTCTGATAACACCAAATGGAAGTCAGTTTCTTCCCTTGTGAAATTCAGTCCCAATGCTCCTGTCCGGTGTCTAGCATCGCTCCTGTGAGTGAGGTCCTTGAGAGCAGACACCCGTAGCTTCCTCATTCTTGTTTCCCCAGCAACTTGCACAGGTGTAGCGCATAGTCTTAACTCAGCAGTCTTTTCTTCATGAATTAACAAATTAGCACAGTGGGGGGGATTTTGGAGGTTTCCTTTCACCAGAAAATATAATACCAAGCAAGACACAGAGTGGGTTATCTCGTGTGGCTCTTTCTCATCAACTGTCAACAGAGCTCCATCCAGGGGATTAGTTGCCACTCATCTTTTCCACGCATCCCCTTCTGATCATTGCAGATTGTTGTTACAGGCTTCTGTGTCCTTTGAAGATGTGGCTGTGGATTTCACCAGACAGGAGTGGCACAGACTGGATCCTGCTCAGAGGACCATGCACAGGGATGTGATGCTGGACACCTACAGCAACCTGGCATCTGTGGGTGAGAATGAGTGTCTCTGTAATTCCTGGGAGCGTGTGTTTCCTTTCTTGGTTGCTGGACCGTGTGCAGCCTCTGGAAAGCTTTGTGATGTTTGAGTTTCAGGTTCAGAGGTCACAGACGCCTGAGGAGTTTAGGGCAGCGGGAAGAATGCGTGTGCTCTGACT
The DNA here is from genome assembly GCF_033115175.1 of Lepus europaeus. Taxonomy (NCBI): domain Eukaryota; kingdom Metazoa; phylum Chordata; class Mammalia; order Lagomorpha; family Leporidae; genus Lepus; species Lepus europaeus. Next base: position 102,136,570 of record NC_084850.1, on the reverse strand, counting down.
TCCCCGATGAAAGGTTTCAATGGGCCCCCTTCCTTGTGCAGCTCATGAAGATGCACCTTCCTCCTCCATCAGAGGCCCTTAACTCAGACAGCTTGGCCCACGTCCTGTGCCATTTCCCAAACAGGCCTCTGCATGGCCAAACCAGAGATGATCTTCAAGTTGGAGCGAGGAGAAGAGCTGTGGATAATAGAAGAGGAGTCCTCAGGTCATGGTTATCCAGGTGAGTGAGCAAGAACCAGACATGTGGAAAATGGGGGAAATAAAATCCCCGGAATCCAAGTCAAAAGTTATCCTTGTGCAGTATTTTCTGTGCATCTCTTTTTAGAGGCCCTAGCTCTTTGAGCATGAGAATAGAAGGTCTACGCACTTTACATGCCTGGATCACACATCCCAGTGCCATGCTCACACTTCAGTGCTCTCTCTTCTTCTATTATTATTATTTTTTTTGACAGGCAGAGTTAGACAGTGAGAGAGAGACAGAGAGAAAGGTCTTCCTTTCCATTGGTTCACCCCCCCAAATGGCCGCTATGGCCAGTGCACTGCGCTGATCCGAAGCCAGGAGCCAGGTGCTTCCTCCTGGTCTCCCATGCGGGTGCAGGCGCCCATCCTCCACTGCCTTCCCGGGCCAGAGCAGAGAGCTGGACTGCAAGAGGAGCAACCGGAACTAGAACCCGGTGCCCATATGGGATGCCGGCTCTGCAGGTGGGGGATTAACCAAGTGAGCCACAGCACCAGCCCAGCGCTCTCTTCTTTTATCTTGATTTTTTTTCGAGATTCCAGCTTTGCTGTTTTTTTTTTTTTGGTTTTGTTTTCCTCCTTTTACTTAAACAAAGTGGAAGAAATAATACAGGATTAAAACTGAAAAAGTAGTTAACTGGTAGATTGTGTATTCACAAAAAAAATCTGCATAGGAAGACAGGCTTATTAACAAGGAGGAAACACATGTAAAGTTCAGGTAGTGCTCATACAAAGCATTAAAAAACAACACACGTGCTACAATGGGAGCCACTGTCCACAGCAGAATTGAAAGAGAGGGAGCAATACCTGTTTAGGGACAGATATACCACAAGGTACAGGTTTTGCAACATTAGTGCCATGAATTCACAAAGCTGTGTTACAGCTAGTTCATCAGTTGAAGAACTGCTCCCAAATATTTCACATTTTTGGCCCTTAGAGGTTTGTTCCTACAGATGTCAATGACTGTAAACTTCAAGATACCAAGAGGGAAAGAAGGATTGTAAGAAACTTCCCAAAGAGTTACAACACCTATGTAGAACAGGGGTCACCCACAGCTCTTGAATTTTTTCACAGCAATACCTAGGAAAGAACGTCAGACACAAGCAGACTCCTATGCCAGACCCATGGGGACCGGAATCTGGCCAGTATTTGCCGTGGGAATTTTGAAGCTTCCCTTTAGAGATTTATTCTGGTCTCAGGAATTAGCAGGATAAGATCATTTTCTACTGAAACGAATCTTGACTAAACATAGGAAGACTTTTGTCCTTTATTGGCTCGTCTCCAAGTAAAGGTCATAGACATGAGTCTCAACCTGCTGTGTACTTTACAAGTCAGCAGCAAGTCAGAAATAAAGAGGATGCTAAACATCCTGAATATAATCTCTTGGAAATCTGCTGTAACAAAAAAAGCCTTTGAAGATTTACTAGCTTGAAGCGTAAGTGCAAAGGGACAGGATATCTGAGCCTGTCACACACCCCCATTTTGGGAAGAAGGGTCAGTGTTTCCCATAAATTGCTAAGGTTTTCACATGGGAGAAACCTGCACAGGCTAAGCCTGGAATTAGTTTCATTTTATTCCATGGGGATTCTTCTCCCACGGTAAAGAAATAGAATGAGGAATGGCCCCTAACTGGTCTCTGCAGTCAGAAAGGCAGGCGGTATTTTAAGCAGACTGTGGACGCAGATGGCTTCCTGTAGCCACAGACCACTATCCTGTGTTGGCTAAAGCAACGACTAACTCCGACAACTGCCAAAGTCGCTGTAAATGCACTAAAGGGTACAGTTCACCACTTTCTTATTTTAGAAGAAGTTGTCTAAAAGAATTCAGTTATGCTGGGTGAGAAAAAGCAAAACAAACCGTAATCACTAAAGAGTTGTGCATTTAAGGGCAATTGATGAGAATGCACCCAGCTATAGTCAACAAGCAGACACTACACACAAAGCCTTACTTGGCAAGTCTGACTTTTCATTAACTAAGGGTAGAGTGAGAAAGAGCAAAGATGGACTTCTGTAACATTTTATTATCCAGATAGCAAAGGAGAAATGGTTTCCAGGGACAGCACATCCTCCTTTAAACAGAGCAGGTGCATTGTTCATTTTGCTTTTCCTTTTGTTTGAGAAGCTTGTTTATCTCCCTTTTGGCTCTCCCGGTGTACTTTGAAATGATTCCATATTAGTTCAGTCCAGGAAGCAACAGTGGAAGTCACTATGAGGCAGGTGAGAAGCAGGTTGTGGACTTGCTGTCCCACCCAAGCAGCCACAGCAAGAGAAATGATCATGGTCACGAAGTAGATTTTACACTTTTCTTCCCTTAGTGTAAAGAGGCGTTTGCACCAGCCCCCAGCTCTCCATCGAGTTTTCACTACGTAGCTGCACATTTCCTGGACTCTGTTGTTGCTCAGTGGCCCCTTGATTAGAACCAAAAATTCTAGGTGCTAGAATGGGAACAAGGCAGTCAGTCAAGCACAAACACATAGCAAAATCAGGAAACACCAGACAGAACAGATGGACCGAGATGGTAGATGATCAGAAACACCAAAGAAACCACACCTATGACGGCAGGTGGAAACCAGGCTCTTTCCCAACAGAGGACTTTACTGGCCATCAGCATCGCTTCTGCCCTTCCTTGCAGCTGCTCTTCCACCCTTGCAATCTCTGTAGACAACAGGTTGGTGCTGCAACTGTCTCCCTCCGCCATCGTCCTTGAGGGGCTGTCTCAGCAGGTGCAAGCCACCCACTAACCTTCCCTCGAAACCCGCACAGCAACACCTTATCTTGATGTTTATGAAGTTATTTACCGCTCTTACTTATCTCTGCTTTGTCTTAGACATTCATTCTGGCCTCTAATTGCCTCGGGTGACTTGTGTTGCCAAGCATTCATTCACACATTCCTGTAGTCATCCAGCAAACTTTAAATAAATATCCACTCTCTGCTGGTCACATTCTAGGTGTGGGGATCCAGCAATGAATAAAATAATATCTCCATTCTCTTGGAGCTTGCAACCTGCAGAGGGGGAAATGATCAGAAACCAACAAATATGTAATAGGTTTGGTGTGCAAACCAAATCATGGCAAGGTAAGAAGGACAGGCAGAGATGTGGAGTTTGGCCAAGGAAGATGCTTTGGTGAGGTTAACGTGAATGCACAAGCATCAGTGAAGTGAGACACTCAGAGTCATGTGAGCTGTGAATATCTGACCAGGGAGAGCCGGAAGTGCCCAACCCCAGTCTGAGTCACATGTCCTAGGACTAGCGACAGGGGATGATGAGAGAGGGTGAGAATGTTAAGAGGTGATATCATAGAGGTAGCAGGGGGCCAAATGATGTAGCATTTTAAGGAGTTTGACTTTATCCTGTAACGGGGAAGCTGTTTGAGATTTTACGTAGTAGCGTGACATGCTAACATGTTGTCATTTGCTTTCAAAGGATCTCTCTTGTGGCTATGTGGCAACAGTTCTGTCAGGGGTCATGGCCGCAGGCATGACAGCAGCCTTCTGCAGCCTAAGAGGATTCAAACTTTGGATCAAAAAATTGAATACAATGGATGTGGGCGAGGCTTTCATGAGGAGGCAGGCTTTGCTGGCCATAAAAGAACACACACGGGAGAAAAAAACTTTGAATGTCCTGAATGTGGGAAAGCGTACTGCAGGAAATCAAACCTTGTTGAACATCTGAGACGACACACAGGGGAGAGACCCTATGAGTGTGGTGAGTGCGCGAAAACCTTCAGTGCGAGATCCTACCTCATTGCCCGTCGGAAAACTCACACCGGGGAGAAGCCCTTTGGATGTAACGAGTGTGGGAAATCTTTTGGCAGGAAGTTGCAACTCATTCTGCACCGCAGAACACACCCTGGAGAGAGACCCTGTGAGTGTACTGCGTGCGGGAAATGCCTTTTGAGAAGGCCACCCTGACGATTCACCAGAGAACCCACACTGGGGAGAAACCCTACAAATGTGGGGACTGTGGGAAGGCATTTCGGGTGAAGATATCCCTTACCCAACACCAGAGAACCCACACAGGGGAGAAACCCTATGCATGTGGGGACTGTGGGAAATCCTTCCGAATGAAGATGATGCTCAGTAATCATCAGAGAACGCACACAGGTGAGAAGCCCTATCGGTGTCACGAGTGTGGGAAGGCTTTCCGGGTGCACTCCTCTCTGGGGATCCACCGGCGAATTCACACAGGAGAGAAGCCTTACGAGTGCAGCGAGTGTGGTAATGCCTTCTACGTGAAAGCACGCCTCGTTGAACACAAGAGAATGCATTCGGGAGAGAAACCGTATGAGTGTAGTGAGTGTGGGAAAATCTTCAGTATGAAGAAATCCCTTTGTCAACACTAGAGGACTCACACAGGAGAGAAACCTTACGAATGTGGGGAATGTGGCAATGCTTTCTATGTGAAAGTACGCCTCATTGAGCATCAGCGAATTCACACAGGAGAGAGACCCTTTGAATGTCAAGAATGTGGGAAGGCTTTCTGCTGGATGGCACACCTCACGGAACATCACAGAACTCGCATAGGTCAGTCCAGGCCTTGTGCCATGGAGAAAACCTCTCCCTAAACTCTCCCTTCCCCAGTGGATCGAGTGTCTTGGGGGATCTGGTCACCAGGGCACCTGTATTCCTGTGGCATGTCCTTGTGCCCTTAGGGGATAGCTCATTGTTGTTTTCATGTGTACTTACCCAATTAGTGGGGAGATTGAACATCTTATTTGTTGATGAGCCATTTGGGTTTTTGCTTCCTGATATTGACAGTTCACATCCGGTGCTCATGGTTTTCTACTGGGCTGTTCATCCTTTACTTCTTAGTTGAAATGCTGTTATTGTTTAATATCGGAGAATATGAAAATCTTCTTTCAGTCATATGCTTCGCAGGTATCTTCTCCTGGGCTGGGGCTGGTTCTTTAATTTTGTTGTTTCTTCTCTTCAGCAGAAGTTCTATGTTTTAGTATTGTCAGTCTCAAGGAGATCATATTCCCCTGCATTTTCCTGTAAGGTGAAATCTTTCCTTTAACATTTAGAATTTTAATGTACTATGAGATTTTTTTGTGTAGTATGAAGTCTACAATAAATAATGCTATATTGTCTTAAAATTGTTACATAAATGCCATCACACCATAATGTTCCATAGCTTGCCTTTTTTCATGCGATGTTACTTTTCCAAGATTTTTCTCAAATACAAATTAGGTTTGTTCATTTACCGCTCCATTCCCCTAGTGCAAGACACTGTGTTGTTTCTGTATTTAGCGTCTAAACCTAGAAGTGGAATTTCTGGGTCCATGGGTGTAGGCAGTGTGCCAGTGAATAAGCTCCAAACCCATCCTTCCAGTGCACTTTTTGGCTCTTCAAACCAGATTTAAGCCTTTCCAGCTGCTTCCTCTTGGGCCTTGCCAATATGAAATACTTGATAGAACCTTTGGAGCCAGAAAAGGAAGGGACTTGCTTCCTTTCCCTTTGCCCCTTCATATTAGCTTTCTGTTCCTCTGGGTGTCTGCCAGCACTGCCTCTTCACGCGGGCAGCAGCAGTTCCTTATTGTAGCAGCAGTTTAGTCCAGTTTGCAATTTTCCAGCATTTGCAGAAGGAGCTCACTCCCCTTGGAGACACAAGCATCAGCTGGGTAGTGCACCTCTTTAGAGGTGTGGATCCCAGCCCCATGGGAGCCTTCCTCTACCCCTCTAATTTTCACTATTTCCACCTTCGTCCCTGTTACTGTCCTAGGCCAGCTTCTTTCTCAAGCTGCTACCTCCCCGAGAACTTGAATTGCCTCTTTTTTGCTCTTCAGTTATGTGGTTAATAACTTTATAAGTGGTTGCAAATTATAATATGTTTCCTCTTTAAAAACAACTGATGGGGTCGGCGCTGTGGCACAGCGGGTTAAAGCCCTGGCCTGAAGCGCCAACATCCCATGGTTCTAGTCCCAGCTGCTCCCCTTCCAATCCAGCTCTCTGCTATGGCCTGGGAAAGCAGTAGAAGATCGCCCAAGTGCTTGGGCCCCTGCACCCATGTGGGAGACCTGGAAGAAGCTCCTGGCTCCTGGCTTCAGATCAGCCATCTGGGGAGTGAACCAGCAGATGGAAGACTTCTCTCTCTGTATCTACCTTTCTCTGTAACTCTGTCTTTAAAATAAATAAAATAAATCTAAAAAAAAAAAAACAAAACTGGTGGGGTTTCTGTATTCTAGTTGGACCGTGAGCAATATGGACGTTTTTCAACTTTATTAAGTATTTATTTTCCCTCCAAATTGTATTAATTCATATACTTATGAGAAGTTTCAGAAAGTTTTGATTTTTCACAGTCATCAGCAATTACTATTAGTCTTTTAAATTAGCATCAATATGAAAGGTTTGAAATGGCATTAAGCCTTTGCATCCATGAATATAGTTTGTCTTTTTATTTTTTCAATCATTTGGACATCAGAGTTTAAACATCTTGCATGAGTTTTGGGGAGACAAGTCCTACTCAACCCATAGTATAACAACTATTTATATTGTATTAAGTATTACAAGTAATCTAGAGATGATTGAAAGTGTATGGGATGGTGTGTGTATGTTCTATGAAAATATGATGCCATTTTATATAAACAACTTGAGTAACCTTGGATTTTAATATCCGCAAGTGGGTCTTGAAATCAATCCCCCATGGATAACCATATACATAGATTTATGTGTAATATGTGTGTCACACACATGCTTCCCCATAGATCATTTTTGCTCTATGTGGGCAGCATACATTTCATTTTATCCACATATTTACCACCTTGGTTGCTCTTCATTACTTTCTGTATTTCATCCAGGATCATTTTCCTCTTCACCTGGAAAATACCCTGCTGAGTTTGCTCTAGTAGGGGTCTGTTAATGGTGAACCTCTCAACTCAACTTTGATAATTGTTTTTATTGCACCTTTTTGATAAGCACATGTAAAATTCCTTACCTTTAGTATTTTGTAGTACTATTCCACAACAAACTGATGCTAAATTAAATACTTTTCTGTGGGGCCAGTGTTGTGGTATAGCAGGGTAAAGCCACTGCCCGTGATGCTGGCATCCCATATGGGCACCAGTTTGTGTCCTGGCTGCTCCGTTTCTGATCCAGCCCCTGCTAACGGCATGGGAAAGCAGTAAAAGATGGCCCAAGTGCTTGGGATACTGCACCCATGTGGGAAACCCGGAAGAAGCTCCTGGCTCCTAGCTTCAGCCTGGCCCAGTCCTGATCATTGCGGACATCTAGGGAGTGAACCAGTGGATGGAAAACCTTTCTCTCTGTAACTCTGGCTTTCTAAATCAATCAATCAATCAATCAATCAATTGATAAATTGTTTTGCCTCTTTTCTGAATGTCCCATCATGATCATGATGACCCAAAGTATTTGAATTAATCATCAGATGCCCTATAATACTTGAATAAAAATATTATGCTTTCTATATTTTTCATATAGCATGTCTTTATTTTCATTTACTATTACTTAAATGCACCAAGATGCTTTCACATCAGTTCTTCCAATATCTAGCTCATTCATTAAGCAAATTAAATTTGATATTTAAAAATTCCTATTATGGGGCCAGTGTTGTGGCACAATGGGTTAAGCCTACTTGTGACATCAACATCCCATATCAGAATGGTGGTTCTGCTCTGGTTCTTATCCAGCTTCCTGCTTATGTGCCTGGGAAGGCAGCAGAAGATGGCCTGGGTACTTGGGTCCCTGAACCCACATGGAAGACCCAGATGGAGTTTCTGGCTCCTGGTTTTGGCCTGGCACAGTCCTGGGCATTGTGGCCATTTGGGGAGTGAACAAGCAGGTGGAAGATGTTTTATGTTTCTCTCTCACTCTGCTTTTCAAATAAATAAATAAATCTTTTAAAAATTCTGGAAAATGTCAGGCTTAAATGAAGGGAATCTATAGTGACAGAAAATATATCCCTCTGGGGGTGGGAATTAACTCCGAAGAAATAGAAGGGAACTTTCTGAGGTAATGGAAATACTCCATATCTTGATTGGAGTGTGTGTTAATGGCTGTATACATTAGTCATCAAATGGGTAAACTTAAGATTTATGAAAATACATATATATGCATATATAAATACATATGTATATAAATGACATCTCAAGTAAAATTTGTAAACTAAACAAAAAGTTCCCATTTGCACACCAGGAGCCGGATCTGGGCTGCCTGGGAGAATATTAGGAATCTTGCCCACTAGAGCTGGTGAGAGTCTTTAGAAATTGTCTTGCCCCCATGAAAATGACCTTTTATAAGCTCCCCTCCCACTGAGGTGTGCTGACCCTCCATTTACTACCATCACCTCCCGTGGTGCTCCCCACCAGCCAACCCTACAGTGTAGACTTGACTCTCTAGCCTAAGTGCAGTCTCTCCTGACCCTCCATTAGCCCACCACAGTAACTATCATCCTAGTGTCTACCAATACCCCATTAGCGCATAGTAGTTCTTATGATTCCCTTTAGGCTACTGACCCCCACCCCCCATCATCACTTGTGTCTGCTAATCTTGACAACAAATACAGTGTCTTTGACCTTCATGAAAAATAAGTCCAGTGTCTGTTGATCCCACATTAGCCCTCATCACTCTGCTGGTTGGCTATTAGCCGATACTAGAGCAATTTTGTTTTCATCATGGTGTCAGTCCATTCACTGACACATACCTGTGCATGCTGATGACTCATTGTCTCCTAGGACTGAGTGCTAACTTAGGAGCCCAGAATAGTGCCTGGGTTCATTAGAGCCTATCATGGTTTCAAATGACCCTGTACTAGCTTCTAGCACAATATTTTTGACACCGCTCCCCTCCCCCCACATGAGTTCCCGTAGCTATGTCTGCTGACATCATGTTATCTCTCATCATTATGTCTGTTGAATTCTCATTATTCATCAATGTAGTGGCTTTGATCTCTGTGATGACACTGCATGGCTTCTGATGACCCTATATTAGAACCAGTCATTGCTCCCTTATCTCTGTATGCTGGTTTGTTAGCTGTTCTTTCAACTCCCTGCAATTATTCCTTTCACTCTGGTGGATCCCCCACGCCATCAGGCTGTTTTCTTGTTTTTCTGTTCACTGAGATTTATAGACTCTTCCTTGGTGTTTTGGGCTGTTGAGGTGGGGCGGGGGAAGTCTATCTCTTTTTTTTGCCTGGCTGTTCTGTCTTCCAAATACAAGGACTGTGGTCTCTTCAGATGTTTGATAATCCTGCTGGTTCTCAAGTTCAGTCCATTTTCTCTGGTCCACCACCTGCTTCCTTGTTTCGCTGCTTATTCCCTCAGCCCTAGAATCTGTTCCCTTATCTATCTCTCCATGACATTTATGGATGGTTTCCTCTTCCATTTAGCTGCTCTAGAGTCTGCCTGTCCTCTAACTGCAAGTATTGTTCCCTGGCCTCTCTGGTCTTTGATACAAACTCTGTCAGATTGTGACAGTGTCTCCTGGCTCCTATGACTTTTCTAGAATTTCTGAATGTTTCTTCAGCTGTGAGGTATTGCCTGGAACCACCTTCTGTTCCTGTTGCTTCTTTTTTAAAAAATTAAGGCATATAAATTTCATGTATTTCATAAATACATATTCAGGAACATAGTGATACTTCCCACCCTACCTTCCTTCCAGCCCATGTTCCCACCCTTCTTACTCCTCCCTCTCCTATTCCCACTCTTTTTTTTAAAAGATTTTAATTTATTTATTTGAGAAGTAGTGTTACAGACAGTGAGAGGGAGAGACAGAGAGAGGGTCTTCCTTCCTTTGGTTCACTCCCCAGATGGCTGCAATGGCTGGAGCTGCGTCGATCTAAAGCCAGGAGCCAGGAGCTTCTTCCAGGTCTCCCACGAAAGTGCAGGAGTCCAAGGACTTGCGCCATCTTCTACTGCTTTCTCAGGCCATAGCAGAGAGCTGGATTGGAAGAGGGGCAGCTGGGACTATAACCCATATGGTGCCCATATGGGATGCCGGCACTGCAGGTGGAGGATTAACCTATGCCACAGAACTGGCCCCAAACAAAGTCAGCCCCTCCTACTCTTAATTTTTACAAAAATCTATTTTCATTTTACTATACACTCATAAGATTAACCCTACACTAAGTAAAGAGCTCAACAAATAGTATGAAGAAAAAAAAAACCACTTTTCCTCAACAGTCAAGACAGCTACTATTAAAAATCATTGTATCTCAAAGTGTCAATTTCATTCCTATAGATTATCTTTTAAGTGCTCTATTAGTTACCACAGATCAGGGAGAACATATGGTATTTGTCTTTTGGGGACTGGCTTATTTAACTAACTATAATTCTTTCCAGTTGCACCCATTTTGTTGCAAACGACAGGATTTCATTTTTTTTAACCACTCTGTAGTAGCTGCTCTCTAATTCCTGGACTAGGTTTACATTACTCCTTGACTTGTAACCTCAATTCCAGATATAATGAGACTTCATACTGTCTGTTTTCTGGTCCATTGTGTCCCACTGTTTCTCAACTCCAAATACTGCTGTGCAGTAGTCATTCCTTATCCATGGGGGATATGTTCCACGACCTCCAGTGGATGCCTGAAACTACAGATAGCACCAAACCCAATATATACTGTGTTTTTTCCTATACATGCATACCTATGATAAAGTTTAATTTATAAATTAGGCACAGTAAGAGATTAACAACTAATAATAAGACACTTATGATAATATACTGTTAGATTTTATATATAGTATAATAAAAATGGAACAGCACAAGAGTTCATTACACTAATCAGAGCAGCGTGCAATTTAATACTTATAAATTATTTATTCCTGCAATTTTTCCACTTAATATTTTCAGACTGTGGTTGACTCTGGGAAAGTGATACTGTGGAAAGTGAAAGCACAGAAAAGGAGGCACTCCTACACACGCTGCATGCTGCTGGGGACATTAAACAGCAAGCAGGTATCATAGACTGTGGAGAGAGCACCTTTCCTTGCAGGTAGATTCCTTTGGCGGTGGCTATCATGGAGAAGCAGTTCCTACAGAGGGGCTGCCTGCTTCAGAACCCCAGTGTGGCTTATTGGTAGCCCTGGAATAACTACATCCCTGCCCACCACCCTTCTGGGAAGCTCAGTCTTCAGTGAGTCTGTGCGTGACTCTGCAAGAAAATTGATGACTGAGCGGAAGCACATGAGCGTCACAGCCAGGTGAGGTGTGCTGCAGGGAGTGTAGCTCAGTCAGCAGGCTGGGGGCCTGCCCTTATCTCACCTGAGTCTTTTTCCCTAAAAAAATGGATGTGAAAATTCCTGCCCAGAATCCTTCAGAGATCTGTGCTAGGGTTTCTCTTTGCCCTATGAGTATTTTTCAGGTCAAACAGGAAGTCCTTAAAATGATAGCTCAATGTGTAATTTTACGAAGGTGACTTATCTTCCAAGCAGGCTGTGTAGTGTAGTGGTTAAGAACATGAATGCTGGAACCAGGTCATCTGCACTCAAATCCTGCCCCATAATGGTTCCTTAGATATGACGACAGAAACTATAAAACAGAAGTTAAATGAATGGAACTTTATCAAAGCTTAAAACTTTAGTGCTGCAACATATGCTATGAAGAAAGTAAAAAAAGTTACCCTGCAGAATGGGCAAAGATAGTTGCAAATTATATATCTGATTAGAAATTTGTATCCAGTATACTTAAGGTACTTCAAAAAGTTCATGGAATAGTAGAATGAAAAGATGTTTTTGCGAGGTCTTCAAAAAGTTCATGGAAATACTCATTATGAAAAATTATGCCCAGATTTCAAAAATGTTTAAAGATTTATTTTATTTATTTGAAAGGCAGAGTGACAGAGAGGGAGACACAAAGAGAGACCTTCTATCTGCTGGTGCACTCTCCAAATGGCAGCAATGGCTAGGGCTGGACCAGGTCAAAGCCAGTAGCTAGACGCTTCATCTGGGTCTCCCTTGTGGGTGGCAGGAGCCCAAGCATTTGGACTATCTTCTGCCTTCCCTCGTGCACTAGTAGGAAGCTGGATCAGCAAGAAAGCAACCAGGGCTTGAACTGGAGCTCCCAGATGGGATGTCGGTGTTGCAGGCAGCGGCTTAACCCACTGTGCTACTATGCTAACCCCTCAAAAATACTTCTGCACTAAAATACTTGCCTTTTTAAAAAAGATTTATTTGTTTATTTTGAAATTCAGAGTTACACACACACACATACACACACAGACAAAGAGAGATCTTCCATCCACTGGTTCACTCCCAACATAGCCACAAAGGCCAGTCCTGGGCCAGGTTGAAGCCAGGAGCCAGGAATTTCATCCAGGTCTCCCATGTCGGTGCAGGGGTCCAAACACTTAGGCCATCCTCTGCTTTCCCAGGCACATAAGTAGGGAGCTGAATGAGAAGTGGAGCAGCTGGGACTCGAATCAGTGCTCAAATGGGATGTGGGCATTTCAGGCAGTGACTTTACCAGCTAATCACAACGCTGGCCCAAATACTTGCCTTTTAATTCCATTTTCCATGACTTTTTGAAATACCTTTGTATATTGGTGCCAAATTTTAAAACTGTGCATGATTTTTTTAATGATGTGCATTTCCATGAACTTTTTGAAGATACTCCAATCTAAAGAACTCTTACACTTTGATATTGCATAACCTAACCCAACAATGAGTCAAGAATCTGAATAGCCATTTCTCCAAAGAAGATATACACATGCCCAATAAGCACACCAAAAGCTGCTCAACGTCATTTGCCATCTGGGAAATGGATATCAAAGCCACACGAGAGCCACTTTACACCCATTAGGATGGATTAGAAGCAAAACGATAGACAACGACAAATGTTGAGGAGGATATGGGCTAATTGGATCCCTCTAACTTTGCTGCTGGGATGGGAAGTGGCATTGCCATTTTGGAAAACAGCCTGACCATTACTCAGGATGGCAACCAAAAGCTATGGTGGGGTCAGTGATTCCACTCGGGTATTCCACCTAAGAGAAATGAAAATCTAGGTGTCCACAAAAACCTGTGCACAGGTACTCACAGCAGCATTACTCATAGTTGCCAAAAAGTGCAAACAGCCAGAGTGTCCATCAACTGATGAGCTGGCAAACAAAATGTGATAAATCCAGAAAATGAAATACTAATCAGTCAGAAAAAAGAGTGATGTACCGATAGATACTACAACATGGATGACTTTTGAAAACATGTTAGGGGCTGGCGCTGTGGCTTAGTGGATAAAGCCGCCACCTGCAGTGCCAGCATCCCATATGGGTGCCGGATCAAGTCCCAGCCGCTCCACTTCCAATCCAGCTCTCTGATATGGCCTGGGAAAGCAGTAGAAGATGGCCCAAGTCCCTGGGCCCCTGCACCTATATGGGAGACCTGGAAGAAGCTCCTGGCTCCTGGGTCTTCCATCCACTCGTTAACTTTCTAATTGGCCGCAAAAGCCGGAGCTGTGCCTATCCAAGGTCAGGAGCAGGTCTCCCACGTGGGTGCAGGGTCCCAAAGACTTAGACCATCATCTGTTGCTTTTCCAGGCACATTAGCAGGGAGCTGGATAGGAAGTGGAACAGCTGGGACTTGAACTTGTGCTCTGATATGGGATGCTAGCATCGCAGGCAGCAGCTTAGACCACTATGCCACGATTCTGGCCCCTGCTCCTGCATTTTTATTAAGACAATTTCAAAATGATAATGGCATATGAACAATAAGAAAACATGTATTTATGGGGCCAGCACTGTGGCACAACTGGTTAAGCCACCACTATGCCACAATTCTGGCCCTTGCTTCTGTGTTTTATTAAGACAATTTCAAAATGATAATGGCATATGAACAACAAGAAAACATGTCTTTATGGGGCCAGCACTGTGGCACAACTGGTTAAGCCACCACTTATGACGCCAGCATCCCACATAGGAGCAGCAGATCACGTCCCGGCTGCTCCATTTGCGATCCAGCTTCCTGCTAATGTGCCTGAGAAGGCAGCAGATCACGGCCCAAATGCTTGAGCCCCTGCCAACTATGTGAGAGACTCAAATAAAATATCTCTCTTTCTCTCTCTCTCCATCTCTCTTTCTCTCTCTCTTTGATGATCTGCCTTTCAAATAAATAAATCTTTTAAACAAGGAAGAGAGAGGGGCTGGCGCTGTGGTGCAGTGGGTTAACGCCCTGGCCTGAAGTCTGGCATCCCATATGGGCACCAATGCTAGTCCTGGCTGCTCCACTTCCGATCCAGCTCCCTGCTATGGTCTGGGAAAGCAGTAGAGGATGGCCCATGTCCTTGGACCCCTGCACCTGCTTGGGAGACCCGGAAGAAGCTCCTGGCTCCTGGCTTCAGATCGGCGTAGCTCTGGCCATTGTGGCCAATTGGGGAGTGAACCATCGGATGGAAGACCTCTCTCTCCCTCTCTCTTTCTCTCTCTCTCTGCCTCTCCTCTCTGTGTAACTCTGCCTTTCAAATAAATAAGTAACTCTTTAAAAAAAAAAAGAGAGAACATGTTAAATGGAAAAAGCCAATCAAAAAAGGCTACATATTGTATGGTTTGATTTCTATGAAATGTCCATAGTAGGCAAACCATGGAGACAAAAAATAGATTAGTTGTGTCGGATGGGGTGGGGGGACAGTAGTAGAAATGGAGAGGGGCTGCTAACGGAATGAGGCTTCTTTGGAGGATGCTGAACGTATGCTAAAATGGTATTGTGACAGTTGCACAACTGTGAGTACACTAATTTGTCATGTTAAATGAGTGAATTTTACTATATGTGAATTACATCTCAATAAAGTTGTTTTTAAAGAGAAAAAATATTTAAAATAAAGATTTGAATAGGTCAGTTTTTAATAAGATTGATTTATTTATTTGCAAGTCAAAGTTATACACACACACAGAGAGAGAGAGAGAGAGAGAGAGAGAGAGAGAGGTCTTCCATCCACTGGTTCACTCCCCAATTGGCTGCAACAGCCGGAGCTGTGCCAATTCAGAACCAGGAGCCAGGAGATTCTTCCGGGTCTCCCACGTGGGTGCAAGGGCCTAAGGACTTAAGGACTTGGGCCATCTTCTGCTGTTTTTCCAGGCCATAGCAGAGAGCTGGATGGGAAGTGGAACAGCTGGGACTCGAACCCGCACCCACATGGGATGCCAGCACTGCAGGCAGCAGCTTTACCCACTATGCCACAGTGCCGGCCTCTGAATAGGTCAATATTTTAAAAATTTAAATTCTTGTAATTTTTTAAAAAAATATTTTAATTAGTACTTGGTTAAAATTGGGGAGGGGAGAACCCTGACTCTGCCTTGTATTAGCTTGGGGAAATCATATTACTTCTCTATTCCTCAGTTTCTGCATCTGCAAAATGGGGATGAAAACAATGTCCAACCCATAGAGACAATGTGACAATGAAGTCACATATGGAAAATGCTTAGAGTACTGCTAAGCACATAACCAGCTCTTTTAAAGTATTATTGTCAGTAGTAATAATGGTCAGTGTAATCCAATTTAGGACAGTGCTAAATCTTGTCAGTAATAATTATTTAAAATATGTAAAATAATGCTTAATATTAGGAATGATAACTTAATAACATTGGAAACTATCTAATATTGATAGCAATAATTTGTGTACCTGGCAACTTTAATTCATGATTCTGGTGATCTCTCCCAGAGACATTACAAATACGGTATGCTCATTTAGCTGTTTTCTTCTCATTCTGATGCTTGTACACTATTTTCTAGCGTGTAAATCTCCCCATTGGCAAAGACTTCTGAGGATCACCATCCCCCAGTGAAAATGCTCTTGTTCCTATTTCCAAGTAAGATCACATTTTAAAGTTTTGGGGTTAGGACTTCAAGCTGTGGTAGGCAGCACTGGGGGGACACAATTCAACTTTTAAAAAAAGATTTATTCTATTTATTTGAAAAAAAAAATATATATATATATATACCTTCCTCCAGGGTGGCAGGGGCCCAAGCACTTGAGCCATCCTCCACTGCATTCCCAGGTGCATTAGGAGGGAGCTGGATTGGAAGTGGAGCAGCCGGGACAGGAACTGGCAACCATATGGGATGCCAGTGCAGCAGGCTGGGGCTTTAACCTGCAGCGCCACAGTGCTGGCCCTCTACAATTCAACTTTTAACAGTTCCTGGAGCCAGCGCTGTGGCATAGCAGGTAAAGCCACCGTCTGCAGTGCCAACATCCCATGTGGTTACCGGTTCGAGTCTCAGGTACTCCACTTCCAATCCAGCTCTCTGCTATGGCCTGGGAAAGCAGTAGAAGATGGCCCAAGTTCTTGGACCCCTGCACCCACGTGGGAGACCTGGAAGAAGCTCCTGGCTCCTGGCTTCGGATTGGTGCAGCTCTGGCCATTGTGGCCATCTGGGGAGTGAACCAGTGGATGGAAGACCTCTTTCTCTCTCTCTGTCTCTGCCTCTCTTTCTGTGTAATTCTGACTTTCAAGTAAATAAATAAATCTTTTAAAAAAATGAAAACTCCCTTCTCTGTCTCTCTTTTTTTTTTTACTTGACAGGTAGAGTTATAGACAGTGTGAGAGAGACAGAGTATTTTTTTAAGATTTATTTATTTGAAAGGCAGAGTTACAGAGAGGCAGAGGCAGAGAGAACCATCCGATGGTTCACTCCCCAAGTGGCCGCAACTGCCAGAGCTGGGCTCTGTCTCTCTCTCTCTCTCTCACTATCCACTCTGCCTGTCAAAAAAACAAAAGGAGTTAATGTTTTAACCTTATGAATGGATTAATTCATTCATGCAATTAATGGATGAATGAGTTATCTCAACAGTGAGTCTGTTATAAAAGCCAGTTTGGCCAGGTCTCACCATAAATACTTTGTGCCACCTCAGAACTCTGCCAGCAAGAAGTCCCTCACCAGATGTGGCCTCCTGAACTTGCCCCAGAACTGTGAACCAAAATAAACCTCTTTTCTTTATAACTGACCCTGTTTATGGTATTCAGTTATAGCAACAGAAAATGGACTGAGACCTAGGGAATGTACTACACTGAAGAGAAGGGAGTTTTGGGGCCGGCGCTGTGGCTCACTTGGTTAGTCTTCTGCCTGCAGCACCGGCGGCTGCACCCGCATGGGAGGTGCACCTGGCTCCTGGCTTCGGTTCGGCACAGCGACAGTCATAGTGGCCCCTTGTACAGTATGAGTAATTTTCCTCTTTCTGCTATTAGGATTTGTTTTTATCTTGTCGCAGTTTTACTATGATGTGTCTTGCTGTATTCATCCTGGGAATTTACTGAGTTTCCAGGATATGTGCATTCATGTTTTTATACAAGTTTTGGTTATTAATTCTCCAATTTTTTCCTGCTCCCTTCCTTTTCCTCTCATCTTCTGGTTGGGACTCCCATTACATGTATGTTAGTGTGTCTAATGGTGTTCTCAGGTCTCTGAAGTTCTTTTTTCATTCTTTTTTTTCTATCCTTTAGCTTGGATAATCTCTATTGATCTAGGTTTGTTTGTGGATGCCTTCTCCTGCTAACTCAGATCTACTTCTTGTGAATTTTTCATTTAATTTATTGTACCTTTCAATTGCAGAATCACTATTTAGTTTTTTACAGAAAGATAGGTTCAATCCATTTATTTATATTATCTATTTGATGATTTGTTGTTGTCATTCTGTCTTTTAATTCTTTAAGCATGATTTCCTTCAGTTCTGTGAACATGTTTGTAATTTCTGGCTTGAAGTATTTATATATTAAATGCAGTACATGGGTGTCTTGAGAAATAGTTTCTAGTGCCTACTCCTTTCGCCTGTAAGGAACACAACTTTCTCTGTGTGTGGCCGGTTTTGCATGTCTCATAACTGTTAGAAGCTTTACATTGGTGTTTTTTTTTTTTTTTTTTAGACAGGCAGAGTGGACAGTGAGAGAGAGAGAGACAGAGAGAAAGGTCTTCCTTTTGCCGTTGGTTCACCCTCCAATGGCCGCCACGGCCGGTGCACCGCGCTGATCTGATGGCAGGAGCCAGGTGCTTATCCTGGTCTCCCATGGGGTGCAGGGCCCAAGCATTTGAGCCATCCTCCACTGCCTTCCCGGGCCATAGCAGATAGCTGGCCTGGAAGAGGGGCAACTGGGACAGAATCCGGCACCCGGACCGGGACTAGAACCTGGTGTGCTGGCGCCGCAAGGTGGAAGATTAGCCTGTTGAGTCACGGCGCCGGCCAGAAGCTTTACATTGTAAATAGTATATATATACTTTTTATGGTGGAAAAACATATATTTAGAATTAGCCAGCTGGACTCAGTTCAGATGATCCCAATTTTGTTGGCAACGTCCAGAGCATCATAGTCAGGAGCCAGCCGCACATAGGCCTTCTTCTCTCCGTCAGGTCTGATCAGGATGTTGACTTTGGCCACATCAGTGTCATAGAGTTTCTTCACAGCTTGTTTGATCTGGTGCTTGTTGGCCTTGACATCCACAATGAACACCAGGGTGTTGTTGTCTTCTATCTTCTTCATGGCCGACTCCGTGGTCAGGGGGAACTTGATGATGGCATAGTGGTCAAGCTTGTTTCTCCTGGGGGTGCTCTTCCGAGGGTATTTGGGCTGCCGTCGGAGGCGTAGTGTCTTGGGCCGCCGGAAGGTGGGGGACGTGCGGATCTTCTTCTTCTTGTGGCTGTGGATGCCTTTCAGCACTTCCTTCTTGGCCTTTAAGGCCTTTGCTTTGGCTTCGACTTTAGGAGGGGCAGGAGCTTCCTTCTTCGCCTTCGGCGCCATCTTGGTGAAAAGGTGTAAATAGTATATTTCAGCAACTCTGAATTATGATCCTCATTTCCATGGTTATTATTGTTCTTGTTGCTTTGTGTCTCTGTATTTGTTTGTTTAGGGACCTGTAGAGACTAATTTTGTAGGGTTTAACATCCCTTAAGTGTGCAGCTACTGAATTCTCTGCTCAAATTTTGAAATTTTGATTTGAGAGGGAGAAGAGGGAGACGGAGAGTGAGATGGAGAGGAAGGAAGGGGGAGGGGAGATAACTTCCAACCACTCTTTCACTACCTGAATGCCCACAATGTCTGGGAATGGTCAGGCCAAAGCCAGGAACTGGAAACTCAATCTAGGCCTCCCATGGGGGTGGCAGGAACCAAGTACTTGAGCCATCTCCTACTGCTTCCCAGGGTGCACATGATGAGGAAGCGGAAGTCAGGAGTGCATCTGGGACTCAAACCCAGGCACTCTGATACGAGATGTGGGTGTCTCAACTGACATTATAGCCACTGGACCACCTCCTTGTCCCCCTTCTCAGTTTTTGAAGAATTCTTTTGTTTTTATACCTGGCTTCCTTAGTTTAGTGTCAGCCAATGATTGGTCAGGAGTTCTGGTTACAGCTCAAATCAGTATGACTTCCACAAAGACAGTAGATACGTGACTTTGGACACACATTTTAAATTCAGGCTGTTCTGAATTTCTGCTCGTAGAGTCTCCCATTCATCTAATAATGAGTCAATAATAAGCCATCTCCAATATTTTATGGTTATGCATATATATGCATATATAGCCTTCTATATCCCCAGGATATGGAGGAGATTACCAGTGACCACTGTTGCTATCTCATTTTCTGTATCTTCCTGTTAATTTTTTGTCTACACTGCTACTTACCCAAACAATGTTGCAGACTCAAGAAACTGTGATATTGGCCTTCCCCAGTAACTTGGTACAAACATTATTATTATTTTTTACAATATCCCTGTGCATGGAGATTTTCTGTGGAGCTCCAAGCCAGTAAGGTCCCTCCAGTTGCAGTGAGACTTCCATTCCTCCTGGCTACCATGCCCATACAGCTAGGAATGGGAGAAGTTTCAAGTATAAATCCCACAGACTCAACTATTCTTACAAAGGTTTCCTGATTTGTCCATCAATCAACAGTTTGCAATTTGACACATGCCTTTTGTGTATTCCCAGTGTTCTAAAATTCTTGTTTTTTTTTTTTTTGACAGGCAGAGTGGACAGTGAGGGAGAGAGACAGAGAGAAAGGTCTTCCTTTGCCATTGGTTCACCCTCCAATGGCCGCCGTGGCCGGCACGCTGCGGCCGGTGCACCGCGCTGATCCGATGGCAGGAGCCAGGTGCTTATCCTAGTCTCCCATGGGGTGCAGGGCCCAAGCATTTGAGCCATCCTCCACTGCACTCCCTGGCCACAGCAGAGAGCTGGCCTGGAAGAGGGGCAACCGGGACAGAATCTGGCGCCCCGACCGGGACTAGGACCCGGTGTGCTGGCACCGCAAGTGGAGGATTAGCCTATTGAGCCGCAGTGCCAGCCTTAAAATTCTTGTTTTTAACAAATTTTTAAAAATAGTTTTGTAGTTATTTGGGGACGAGGGATTTCATGAACCAGGAACCCCTTGCTCCACCACCCCAGAAGTTTCACTTCTGGACAAGTGAGTTTTGACAAACGTTGAATATTGAGAAAGGATAGTATTTTTAAACAAATAGTGTAGAAACCTTTGTAGAGTCAGATGCAAAACAAAATAATGTGGTTCCATATACAAAGATTAACTAAAAGTGAATCATAGACCTATATGTAAAATCTAAAATTGTAAGACTTCTAGAAGACAACAGAAAAAAATTATTGTGATCTTTGGTTAGGCAAAGATTTCTTACATACAACACCAAAAGTACAAACCATAAGAGAACAAATTGAAAGATTGTTGGCCTTCATCAAAATAAGCAGTTATGCCCTTTAAAAGACACTGTTAAGAGGGGCCAGTATTGGAGTGCTGGTTTGAGCCTGGCTACTCTGCTTCTAACCCTGCTCTCTGCTAATGTGTCTGGAAAAGCAGCAGAAGATGGTCCATGGAATTGGCCCCTGCCACACACATGGGAGACCTAGATGGAGGTCCCGGCTCCAAACTTTGGCGTACTCCAGCCCTGGCCATTGCGGCCATTTGAGAATTGAAACAGGAGATGGAGGTGCTGTGTGTGTGTGTGTGTGTGTCTTTTTCTCTCCCTTTCTCTGTCATTCTGCCTTTCAAATAAGTTAATAAATAAGTAAATAAATCCTTACCAAAGAAGATACTCTTAAGAGGATGAAAAGACAATCTAGAGACTAGGAGAAAAATCTTTGAAAAATAATGGACTGGGGCTGGTGTAGTGGTATAGTGGGCTAAACCTAGACTTGTGCTGGCATCCTCTATGAGCACCAGTTCAAGTCCCGGCTGCTCCACTTGCAATCCAGCTCTCTGCTTATGGCCTGAGAAACCAGTAGAAGATGGGCCAAATGCTTGGGTCTCTGCCCATGTGGGAGACCTGGGAGAAGCTCCTGGCTCTTGGCTTCTAATCAGCCCAGCTCAGGCCATTGTGGCTATTTGGGGAGTGAACCAGTGGATGGAAAAAATTTCTCTCTCTCTCTCTCTCTCAAATAAGTAAATCCTTTTTTTAAAAAGTGGACTTATACTCAGAATATAGAAAGAACTCTCTCTCATTCAACAATTACAAAGTAAATAACCCAATTAATAATGGGCAAAAGATTTGAGCAAATTCTTCAACAAAGATGCTTAGAAAGGATAATCAACAGCATTAATCATTAGGGCAATGTTAATTAACATCAGAATATCACCTCATATGTACTAAAGTAGCTATAATGAAAAAGACCAATAATAACAAGAGTTGGTAAGGAAGTGAAGACACTGGAACCCTCATAGTTTGATGGTAGCAATGTAAAATGGTACAGCCATGTAAAGAACAGGCCTGGGTCTTAGGTCTTACACATCACTGATCTGTTTATCCTGGGAAGATACTACAGTGGTTTTAAGAACAAGGAAATAAAGACTAAAACCACACTGAGATATCACCATAATTGTATACCCACCATAATGAGCATGGTAAAAATATTTAAAATTGGCAAGGGTGCAAAGCACCTAGAACTCACATACTGTGTTGATAGGAGTTCATATTATTACAGCCACTTTGAAAACCTGATTTTATAAACTAAAACTGAATATCTGGCTAACCTATGACCTGGCAGTTCAACTCCCAGCTATATACCTAACAAAAATTCATACACATGTTCACCAATAATTAGCAGCACTATTCCTAATAGCCCCAAGCTGCAAACAACTCAAAGTTTACCAACAGTAAAATGGGTAAATATATTACAGGATATTCACACAACAGAAAAAAACATAACAATAAGAATTAATATCTACTGTATGCAGCCATATGGATGAATCTCACATTTAAAATGTGACAGAAGATAAACAACAAAAATATCAAATACAAAAATACCACCCCTTATGTAAAATGTAGATTGAGTTAATTCATGTAAAATACATGACAGGCAACATTAATCTATGCTGTTAAAAGTCAGGATAGTCTTTACCCTTTGGGGCACTGAAAGGGAGGGCTAGGAAGGCTTTTGGGGTGCTGATTACTTTCTGTTTCTTTTTTAAATTTTTTTTTACATATTTATTTGACAGAGTTAGACAGTGAGAGAGAGAGACAGAGAGAAAGGTCTTCCTTCCGTTGGTTCATTCCCTAAATGGCCGCTACGGCCAGCGCTGCGCCGATCCAAAGCCAGGAGCCAGGTGCTTTCTCCTGGTCTCCCATGCGGGTGCAGGGGCCCAAGCACTCAGGCCATCCTCCACTACCCTCCTAGGCCACAGCAGAGAGCTGGACTGGAAGAGGAGCAGCCAGGGCTAGAACTGGTGCCCATATGGGGTGCCGGCACCACAGGTGGAGGATTAACCAAGTGATTGCCGGCCCCTACTTTCTGTTTCTTGATCTGTGTTGCATCTGTAAGAACGAATTGAGCTGTATACTTATACACACTTTCTGTATGCAGCACAATTCAATAAAATGGTTTTTAAATAAAATTCCATTCCAGAAAGACTTTTTTTCTATGAGAACTGTAAAAAATGTTTAAAGGAAAATGAGATGATATCTATCATCTTTTCAAATAGCAGAATTTTTTTTCTAGAGAGATCTTCCAGTGACTTAACTATAATAAAATTTTAGAATAACCAATTGCAATGCAACACGACTTTACCCCATAGCAATCTACACAAAACTATCCTTAACACATATGTAGAAAATATCTCAAGCAAATTGGAAGAAAAATCAAATTTTATGTATTGAAACTCAATTTTTCAATCATTATTTTCCAAACAGGAATCCCAAGGAAAACAGAGGCATCAGTGGACAAGACTGAAAATTCAGAATGCCATGGCTCCATTGCGTTGTTTTAGGGTTCAGTTACTAAGGGAATAAGGAGTCCAAGGTGTGTAGCTTACATAAATAATGGCTTTGAGGGCACAGGTCAGAAGGCATGCATAACTTTCGTAGGGTGTGAATCACCTGATGCCACTGCAGGAATTAATAAGGGATCAACTGCCACTTTTAGATGTCTGTAACATTTAATGACTCACTATATATTCCTGTAAGACATACTAGGGCTATGTCTAAGTTTCCAATGCACAAAGTCAAAATTTCAGTTTAAAAATTCTGTTTCACTTCTAAAAGTATACCAAGGTGACTTCCCAAAGGAAACAGAAAGAACAGCCTGCTTCAAGGGAATCTTTTCGGTGCCTTAAATGTCATTGACCACAGAAACTTCTAGCTTCTACTCCTAGATCTGAATTCCCAAATGGGCTTTCCCCTTGACTTCAGTGCACTTCAAGTGTTTGGACAATGAAAACTCTTCATTCTACCCTAGAAGTCTGAAAAAAAAGTAGTGGCCAATATTGGGTATTTTTATGTCCCAGCATATAAAGAACTACTAATGAGTGCTGAATTGTAAAAGTTCTTTATTCAAAAAGTGAGACTTAAGAGATGACAAGTCACCTCCTCCATCTTTAGTTCTACCATTTGCAGGAACTCGAGAATCCCCGTATCATTCATATAACCAAACATGACTACCACTCAGATGCTTTATCTAAAGGGTTTCCCTATGCATATAACTGCACATCAACTGTGATGATGCAGGCACTCCTTACTCCAGACAACCAAAGATACACTGGGCTTTGTTTGCCTTCTGTTCACTCAAGCTACAGTCTATCTCCACTCCCCCCCTGCACAATGATTGTGGCACAAGGCATTCCTCTTCCTAATCATGAAACAGCCAATGTAGACCCAATGGTGATTTCCAGGCAAAAGCTTTTTCAGTCACTGTCTGTATAGTGTTTTTCTCCACTGTGTGTTTTCTGGTGTTTAATGAGATTTGACCTGTCAGTGAAAGCTTTCTGACATTCTGTGCAAGCATAAGGTTCCTTTCCTGTATGAATTATCTGATGCATACTTAGTGTTGCTTTCTGGATGAAAGCTTCCCCACACTTGTTGCATTTGTAGTGTCTCTCTCCAGTATGAGATTTCTGATGTATATTGAGGCATGACTTCCAGGTGAACGTTTTCCCACAGTCACTGCATTTGTAGGGTTTCTCCCTAGTATGGATTTTCTGGTGTGTTATGAGATTTGAGCGGTCAGTGAACGCCTTTCCACACTCAGCACATAGATTGGGTTTTTCCCCAGTGTGAATCTTCTGATGCACACGGAGTTGTGACTTCTTAGTGAAACGCTTCCCACAGTCACTGCATTCATAAGGCTTCTCTCCAGTATGAATTCTATGATGTGCAATGAAGTGTGACTTCTGGATGAAGGCCTTCCCGCATTCGGGACAGACGTAGGGTTTCTCTCCTGTATGGATTCTCTGATGCACACTTAGTGTGGATTTCTGGATAAAGGCTTTCCCACATTCCTTGCATTCAAAGTGTCTCTCTCCAATATGAGATTTCTGATGTATTTTGAGGCGTGACTTCCATATGAAGGCCTTTCCACAACCATTGCATTTATAAGGCTTCTCTCCAGTGTGAGTTTTCTGGTGTTTAATGAGATTTGACTGATCAGTAAAAGCCTTTCCACATTCAGCACACACATAGGGTTTCTCTCCGGGATGAGTCTTCTGATGTGTTGTGAGATTTGTCCTGTGATTGAAGACCTTTCCACACGCTGTACATATATAGGGTTTCTCTCCCGTGTGGATTCTTTGATGCACATGGAGTTGTGACTTCTTGGTGAATGATTTCCTACAGTCGCTGCATTCATAAGGTTTTTCTCCAGTGTGAATCCTCTGATGGGTATTGAAGTGTGATTTCTGGATGAAGGCCTTCCCACACTCAGTGCACACATAAGGTTTCTCTCCCGTGTGGATTCTGTGATGCATCCTCAGTGCTGGTTTTATTCTGAATGCTTTCCCACAGTCACTGCATTCATAGTGTTTCTCTCCAGTGTGGATTTTCTGATGTATACTGAGGTCTGAATGCTGGGAGAAGCCCTTTCCACATTCATTGCATTCATAGGGTTTTTCTCCCGTATGGCTTCTCAGATGTCTAAAGAGATTTGATTTCCGGAAAAAGGCTTTTCCACATTCACTGCATTTATAGGGTTTCTGCCCAGTATGAATTTTCTGATGTGTAATGAGATTTGACTTGAGGGTAAAAGCCTTCCCACACTGAGTACATAGGTGAGGTTTTGCTCCTGGGTAAATTCGCTGAGCTCCATCAAGTTGTGGCTTCTGAGTGAGGACTTTCTCGCTTTGGTTGCATTCGTGGGATTTTTCCCCAGCGTGGACTCTCTGATGTCCAAAGAGATGTGACTTGTGGGTGAAGCCCTTTACACATTCGGTGCATACATAAAGTTTCTCCCCAGTCTGGGTGTTCTCGTGGTGGATGAGAGCTTGCTTGTGGCCCAGATGGTTTTCACATTGATTGTGTTCAATAGCTTTTGCTACTGTATTCGTAGTCTCATTCTTAATGGAGGAAAAGCTATGGGTGAAACTGTTGCCATTTCCGAAAACCTTACCAAAGTTATTTGTTGCATTGCTTTCATTATGATTATGTAAGTTTAAAGAGTGCTTCAAATTCTTTCCAATTGTGTCACCGTTATGGAGTTTTTTAATTGAAGGAACAAGCTTGGTAGTCACATGAATTAGTTTTTCAAATTCATATCCCTTCTCCTTGATCAATATTTTTACAATACTTAAAGGGTTCTTTTGGTTTTCCTGATAGTGTTCCAGTTGGTCATTATCTTGCCACAGTCCTTCTAAAATGGAGCACAACACATCTTCTCTTATTGGTGGATCAAGTTTCTCATGGTGGAATGAAACGTCTCTAGAAAATCTCTGTTGTTGAATTTTAACAACATTCTTTTCTAAAAGGAAAACAGAAGGGATGAAAATAACACAAAGAACAATTTTCAGAGGATAGAGGGTATATGTAGTTGGGACAGGATGAACACAGAGAAATGGAAGGTTCCATATAATAGTAATAATAATAATAATAATACCAATAATGTAGTAATACAAAATTCTTACAGATTACTTAATTGATGCAAAATTATTATATACCACTTTTGATGCACCAGGCATTGTTCTAACAGCTCATGTAATTTTCATTAAAAACTATGAGGTAGCTACTATTATCAATTATTTTACAATTATGGCATAGGGAAGTTATGTATCTTACTGAAGATCAAATAGTTATTTATATAAGTGGGAGAGATGGGTTTTGAACCCTCTGGAATCCAGCTCCACTATGGAAGAGGTTTGTGTAGTGAGTCATCAGAAGAAATTAAAGCCTATTGAGGTGAAGCCTGGCACGGAAGAAATATTTCTTTATATGTAATAAGGAATTTATTGCTTTTGGTCTTAATTCTATTTTACATGAACTTTTCGAAGTCCCTTCAAATTGCCAGTTGTAAGCTTTTCTTGGTCCCAGCAATACAGTCTTATAACAAGAAGTGTAAAATAGGACAGGGGAAGCCATCTGCCAGAATCTCATTGCCCCTTCTTTTTTTTTTTTTTTTTTAAGATTTATTTATTTATTTGAAAGGCAGAGTGACAGCAAGAGAGGGAGAGACAGAGAAAGATATATTCCATCTGCTGGTTTGCTCCCCAAATGCCTGCACAATCTGGAGCTGGGCTAAGTTGAAGCCAGGAGCCCAGAACTCCAACTGGATTTCCCACATGAGTTGGCAGGGATTCAAGTACTTAGACCATCATTCACTGTTTTCCCAGGCACATTAGCAGGAAGTTGAGTCTTAAGCAGAGTAGCCAAGACTCAAACGCATACTCTGAGATGGGATATGGGTATACCAAGGGCCATCTTAACCTGCTACACCGCAATGCTCACACCTTACTCCTTGTTTTACAGTGACAGAATGCAGCCGAACCTTCCATTCATCAGCTTCACTTTGTGAAGTGATATGTGCCACTTGCAAGGCAAGTTTTAAGACAGTGGGCAAATCTGTATTCCCTATTAAACATGCAGCTGTCCTAGCAGTTGGCAGAACAATCACTTGAAACATGGTGCCTGATCTGTCAGGAGCAGAGATGAGCTGTTGAACTGGACCCATTTCATTTCAGAATTCTTATAAAAAGAGAGGATCTCCCCCTTTATTTGGCTCATTGATTCGCCCCTCTGTACATATTGAAAATGCATAGTCTTTGTAGATATTACCTCTAACTTCAGCACACTTTTAGGAAGGTTGTATTGCTATGAATTTATAAAGAGGACACTATGATCACTCATATCAATACCCAATTTGGCACAGTTTAATACTGACATAGAAAGAATTAATATCTAGAGGATGAGAGTGTTAACATTTCATGCGGTTGTCTTCCCTTTCCAAATACAATGTACATGGATGTTTTGAAAAGTTCATGGACAAATGAAATTAAAAGGTAAGTTTGTTTTGGTACAAAACATTTGAATCCATGCATAGTTTTTCATAATATGCATTTCCATGAACTTTTTGAAGGTCTTTCTTATAGTCCTTGAAATTCCTCTGGATACATGATTGAAAGAGAACAAAACATCCTCCTCTCCCTATCTCCCCACAATTAATTCATTTAAATTTATATCTTCTACATGCTTTGCTTCAGAAAACTGAAGAGATAGTGTGCCAGCTATCAACTGATTGCCTCTCAGCTCCAAATTCACCCTTCCTTGCCTGCCCCACTGAAATGGATCCAGGTCTCTTTTTTTGTTTGTTTGTTTTTTAAACTTTGCCATCTGCATTGTCAGTGGAGGGCTCTGGAGAGCTACTGCAGGACGAGGGGGTTTTGTTTCTGGGTTCCATGGAGCTTGCTCTGCAGGCTCCTGCAGCAAAGGCAGCCTGTCTAGCACTAGGCCCCTGCAGCCCAGTGGCTTTGCCAGCATCTGGCTCCTGAGGCACATACAGCATCTCCAGAATCCAGAAGGCTTCTCTGGATCTCAGCTTCTGCAGCTCCTGTGGCTACCAAACACCCAGCTCAGGCAGTTTTAGTAACTCTTGCAGCTCAATGGTTGCTGCACTGCACTGCAGTCAGCAGCGTGTGGCACCCAACACCTTACTCTGGCACGCCTCGCACAAGATTGGTAGTAGAATACTTCCAGTGAGACACTGCTCCGTGAATAGCTTTCTCTGGAACTTGACAGGGCAGATATCTAGAACATTCCACTGTGGTACCATAGCCACTTTTTGGCCATGCTGTAAGTCACAGCCTGGATCTTATCCCTGGGAAACATTGGGGCCTTGTCCTTGAGAACTCTATCACAGTCCTAGAGGAATTTGCCATGTCTATATCTGCTATTTAGTTTTTAGAGTTCTCTTTCCTTTTCATGGCTAATCCCTTACGATTCCAATGGGGCATGAGTACAAGGAAAGTGCTGTATGTGCTAGAATAATTAGGAGTCATTTCATGGGGCAGGTGAAATCAAAAAATGAGAAACTTTGGGAGTAGTGTTTGCTGGCAGAGAATCTGAGACAGCAAGAACCCTTGTGTGATGCTGCTAGGGATACAGATTAGGGCAGCCAATCTGAGAGCAATATGGTGGTACTCAGTTAAATTTAGAATGAAAGCACCAATGATTAGTACCTCTAGAAATTCTCATGCCTCGTAAGAGAAAAGCTTATGTCAATGTATTGCACAGTTGTTTGTATTAGCTGGGAGTTAGACAAAACCCTCAGTATCCATGAGTGGGTCAATGGTCAAGTAGGATGTGACTGTGGAAAAACCTTCACTGGGAAGTCACACCTCAATATATATCAGAAATCTCCTACTGGAGAGAGGATAAAGGCAGTAAGCATTCTATGGAGCAATCTGAAGAACAAAGACAGTTAAACATACTGTAATAGATAGAAGCCTTGGGGATAAATGAAAAAAAAAAGGAACAGAGTTAAGATATATAGCATGATGTAATTTACATTTAGTAAAAATATACACTCATAAAGCAATACTTCGGGATTTAAGAGAATACTGCACAAATTCAGGGATCAGATATATTCGACCAGATGCTCATGGAAGAAAGCATAACAAATCAGCATGGGAATTGGAATAAAAGAATAAGTGTAAAAAAATGAAAGTACAAGGAAAGAATCTAAGATTGGGGGTAGGACTACAGTAGGAGAATAAAAAGGTCCTAAATAAGATGGAGTGGCAACCAACACATGGTAGATATATTAGAGACAGCTCTATTGGCACAAAGCCAAGCAAAAAAGAAGACAGGTGATGTGGCGAGGGCCATACGTGGAGATGGTGTTTAGGTGTCTGAGGGCTATTGTCAACTTTCTCCAATCAACTTCAAAAGTGTAAAGCTTTCAAGATCAGTTATCTTCACGGCCTTGCAAAGGCATCAGCCTCTCCTAGAAAAAGTGAGCCTGTTTCTGTGTCCTCCATCTATCTGGGTCACACTCACTCACCTGAACAGCTCTGATGTGGAGCTTCCGTCTCCAAAGTCCACGGCCCCTCTCCTTGCTCCAACTTGAAGATGGCATCTGGTTTGGGAACTTGGTACCCTGTTCATAGGACAGAAGACAGGATTGGGTCCAGCTTATTGACTTTCAATGACACTTTCTGCTTGCTCTTCAGAGAAGTACCCACATTTCACTGGGAACAGAGTAATTATCACAGAGGTGAAAATGGACTGAGGCATCTCAGAGAAATCAAGGGTGACATCATCACCCATTTCTGAGACGCCAAAGCACTCGGCAGCTGAGAACAAAATGCTCTCTCTGAGGTCCTGGCAGACACATAAGCAGCTGTCCTTACCCACTGAGAGCAGGTGACTGTAGTTCTCCAGTGTCACATCCCGGTACAGCCGCCTCTGAGCAGGGTCCAAGTGCTGCCACTCCTCCCTGCTGAAGTCCACAGTCACATCCTGGAATGACACTGATACCTGTAACAACACAATCCTGGTGAAGGTGACATGGTCAGCGCTGGCAGATGGAACACAGATGGGAAGTTGTTTTGAATGCTTTTTAAAAATCCTAATGTGCAATGTAGGATTTTAGCTAAATTCTTAGTCTTTTTTCTTATTTTATGAGAGGAAAAAACTTATTAAAGTATCTTGACATTCACTGTGTACTTAAGCCACTTATTTATTTAATCAGTCACTGTTTTTTTTTTCAAAAATGAGGATTTAGATAAGCTCTCTTTATGTCCTCCATGAAACTTAAGAACCAGATATAATACATTTATTGATTAGCTATGTGCCAGATGTTATGCTAGCCAACAGCAGTATAGAGTTGAATAAAATATAGAACAATTTAAATACTCGGATAAACAACATAGAAAGACACAAAGGGGCATTTGGAAGAAAAGAACGGGAGGCATATGGTTAGGCTGCATAGAGATGATGGGATAAGAGTTATCTGGAAGGGAGAAGAATGAGCAAAAACGTGGAGGAAGGAAGACAGAAAAATACATGGTGGATTCAGGAAATTGCCAATAGTTCTACATAAAGGAGACAAATATCCATGGTATGAGTACATTGACAGTGGTTATGAAGAAAATTTGGTAGCAATATATTGGGGTCAGCACAATGAACGAGTCTTTTTTTGTTTTCTAGTAGAGAATGGACTTCCATTTATATACAGGAAAAGACACCATCCTAATTGTGTGTTTTAGAACAACATTCAAAATACACCACGGGGAAAGTTTCTAATGGGTGGGACTAGATGACCAGTCTGGAGATGCACTAGGGTCTTTATGCGAGAGAATAAAACAATGTGGACTCAAGGTAGTAGTGGTAATGAGGATGTTGAGGGAGGTGTTGATGCTAGGTTTGTAGAAGGCTAGATTGAAGAGGTGAGAAAAATGAAGTCCAGCCAATGTAGAACATGGTGCTATATATCCTGAGACAGGGGTTAGTACAGTAGGATGGGGTGGAGGGGGAAGAAGAGGAGGACACATGTTACACTTTGTCCATGCTGAAATGAAGGTGGTAAAACAGAGAGAGTTATACAGTAGGTTGCTGGGCAAGGGTGGAGGCAAAGTTTGGGAGTTCTCAGTATAAAGTTGAGAAACTGAAGAGACTGCTCAAGGAAGGGTGTAAGATATAGAAGCTATAGAAGCTGCAGGAGATACAGGAACCTTATTTTGTAGACCATCTCTAAACACAATGCAGTTGAGTCAGATATCAATAATAAACAGGAACATCTCAAGAACCATCATTTTATGTATTTTTAAAAATTTATACTTTGAATTCATTTACATTTTTTTTCAACTTATTTTTGAGAGAGAAAGAGATAGATAGACAGAGCTCCCATCTGCTGGTTCACTCTCCAAATGCCTGCAATGGCAAGGACTGGGCTGGGACTGAAGCCAGGAGCTGGGAACGCAATCCAGGACTCTCACATGGGTGGCAGGAGCCCAATTCCTTGAGCCATCGCAGCTGTCTTCCCAGTAGTTCCAGGAAGCTGGAGTCAGGAGTTGGAGTCAGGAACTGAACCAGGTATTCTGAGACATGGTTGTCTTCATTACTAGGCAATGCATGCCCCCCAAGAACTGTAATTTTAAAGTAAAAAACACAGTTCAAAATAGCTGAAGATATAGTTGGCCTTCTGCATCCATGGATTCTACTTACTACAGATTGAGAATATTTTGGGAAAAAAAATGCATCTGTGCTGAACATGCACAGGATTTTTTTGTCATATTCCCTAAATAATACAGTAGACAATTATTCACATAGTGTTTACCTTATATTATGCATCATAAAACATCTAGATAAAATTTAAAGTAAGGAGAGGATGGCATAGATTCTATTCATTTAAAGGGGAAAAAAAATGAAAGTCAGAGTAAGAGGAGCTATCTGCAGCACACATTAGCAACAAAGGCCTTGAGCTAGTGGATATTATGAACCATTACAAACCGTTACGGATAGCAAGGCCTTTTAGTAGAAACATCATTATTAGGAAATGCAAATAGAAACTACAGTGAGATACCACTTCACACCCAGTAGGATGGCTAGAACCAAAAAGTTAGGTAATAAAGTGTTGCTGATGATGTAAACAAATTGGGAACTTCCTACACTGCTGGGGGAAATATAAAATGATATAGTTGCCTTGGAAAATAGTCTACCAGTTCCTCAAAAGATGAAAACACGAGGGCTGGCGCTGTGGCATGGTAGGTAAAGCCGCCACTTGCAGTGCTGGCATCCCATATGGGCACTGGTTTGAGTCCAGGGTGTTCCACTCTGATCCACCTCTCTGCTATGGCCTGGGAAAGCAGTTGAAGATGTCCCAAGCTTTTGGGCCCCTGCACCCATGTGGGAGACCTGGAAGAAGCCCCTCGCTCCTGGCTCCAGATCGGCCCAGCTCAGGCTGTTGTTGCCATTTGGGGAGTGAATCAGTGGATGGAAGACCTCTCTCTCTCTGCCTCTGCCTTTGCCTCTGCCTGTTTGTAACTCTATCTTTCATATAAATAAATAAATCTTTTTTATTTTTAAAGATTTATTTATTTATTTGAAAGAGTTGCACAGAAAGAGTGCAACTGATCTGAACACATTTGAGGTAGGGCTAAGCTAACCTTTGATGTTCAGTAGGTTGAGTAGATTAAATGCATTTTAGACTTAACTATATATACATATTTAAGGTTTATATATTTAAGGTTTATTTATTTATTTTTTATTTATTTGAAAAACAGAGTTATAGAGAGAGGCAGAGACAGAGAGAGAGGTCCTCCATCCGTTGGTTCACTCCCCAGATGGCTGCAACAGCTGAAGCTGCACTGATCTGAAGCCAGGAGCCAGAAGCTTCCTTCGGGTCCCCCACATGGGCACAGAGGCCCAAGGACTTGGGCCATCCTCTACTGCTCTCCCAGGCCACAGCAGAGAGCTGGATTGGAAGTGGAGCAGCCGGGACTAGAACCGGCGCCTATATGAGATGCCGGCGCTTCAGGCCAGGGCTTTAACACGCTGAGTCACAGCACCGGCCCCGACTTAACTACATTTTTAACTTATGATAGGTTTATCAGGACAAAAACCCATCAAAAATTGGGGCGTGAATGTATTATATGTTGACTATTAGATAATACCTTCTGTATATTAGATAGTACTGTATCAATGTCAAACTTCTGGTTTGATAGCTGTATTATCATTGCATAGGTGAATGTCTTATTCTTAAGACATACACGTTGAGGCCGGCGCCGCGGCTCACTAGGCTAATCCTCCACCTTGCGGCGCCGGCACACCGGGTTCTAGTCCCGGTCGGGGCACCGATCCTGTCCAGGTTGCCCCTCTTCCAGGCCAGCTCTCTGCTGTGGCCAGGGAGTGCAGTGGAGGATGGCCCAAGTCCTTGGGCCCTGCACCCCATGGGAGACCAGGATAAGCACCTGGCTCCTGCCATCGGATCAGCGCGGTGCGCCGGCCACAGCGCACTACCGCGGCGGCCATTGGAGGGTGAACCAACGGCAAAAGGAAGACCTTTCTCTCTGTCTCTCTCTCACTGTCCACTCTGCCTGTCAAAAATAAAAATAAAATTAAAAAAAAATTTAAAAAAAAGGACATACACATTGAAGCATCTAGGAGTTGTTACGGTTTGAACAGGATTTGGCAGAGGTCTAAACCCCAAAGTCTTCTGTTAACAGTCCATAGAGACTTGAGCTAATTACAGTGTGTGGAGGTGGTCCTAGTGGGAGGTTTTAGGTCATTGCACGTGTGCCTTCTGAAGGCCGTACTCAAGAGAAGCTTGGAGCTGGTGCCGCGGCTCAATAGACTAATCCTCCGCCTGCGGCGCCGGCACACCGGGTTCTAGACCCGGTTGGGGTGCCGGATTCTGTCCTGGTCGCCCCTCTTCCAGACCAGCTCTCTGCTGTGGCCCGGGAGTGCAGTGGAGGATGGCCCAAGTGCTTGGGCCCTGCACCCCATGGGAGACCAGGAGAAGCACCTGGCTCCTGGCTTCGGATCAGCGCAGTGCGCCGGGCACAGTGGCCATTGGGGGGTGAACCAATGGTAAAGGAAGACCTTTCTCTCTGTCTCTCTCTCTCTCTCACTGTCCACTCTGCCTGTCAAAAAGAGAGAGAGAGAGAGAGAGAGAGAGAGAGAGAGAAGCTTGGATAGGTAAGCTGAGCATGATTCCTTCCTGTGTCTCTCTCGGCTTCCTGGCTCACCACGTAATCCTCCATCGGATGCCAGACGAACCAGGTCACCTGCCCTTGGAATGTGAACCTGCAAAACAAAAATGCAAAAGAAACCTTCTTCCTCCCTCAGAAGGTCCTCTTGGGTATTTTAAAGTAAATAACAGCTGACTAATATCAGGGTAAAGGGGAATTGTCTGCGAGTCATTCTCAAGTCGTTCAGAAAAGAAAAAAATATAAGTATCTCGGTGTGGATACCCACACACGCACACAGCAATACACAGGCATGCATAAATTGAGATGAGAACAAAAGCAAATGTGGGAAAGTGGTAATGAAGGGCACATGCTTGTGTAGTTTGTTATCCTTTATTAGTCTAAACTTTGAGATTGTTACAAAACGAAAAGTTACAAAAGGGTCCAAGGTTTAAAACTCGTAGTGGAAAATACAGGTGAGTGACCACGGAGGCCAAGGAGTAGGTGAGGATTTGCTCCACAAGGCAGAAACCATACTACAGTAGCAAGAGAGGCTCTAATGATCGTACAACAATTAAATGGGCCCTACCAGGAGGCTCGCCAGCAGCTGTCTCTGCTCTTGGACCAGCAGGGCCTGGGCGCGTGGCCCTCGAAACCGCTCGTGGGCAAATTCAGGAACTAAGCAGACGTGGGGCCAAGGCCCAGCTCCCAGGGGGACCCTGTGGGGCAGTGCCGCTTGGGAAGGGGCTGCGGGGGTGGGGGTGGGGCGGGCGGGAGGGGCTGTGTGGATTACTGGGGTGGGGGTGGGGGTGGAGGTGGGGCCTTGCTGCACCTTTTGTTTCTCAAAAGAGCCTTCAGTCTTTCAGGGCCCTGCAGACTGTCCCCTTGTCAGGGCACAGAGCAGGCAGGGAACAACCAGAGGTCCTGCCCTGCACAAGCCTGAGGGTTGCTGGGAGCAGGACCTCCACGTGAATCCCAAAGAACACATCTGCTTGCCCCCTTCATCTCCCAAAGACTGTCATTCAGGGAGAACCTTGGGGCTTAGGGCTGGAGGAGGCTCTCAGCCTGATGACTGTGCGGTTGCTCTCAGGCCTGCTAGAGAGAAGCAGCCACCTGGTGTCAGGGGAGGAGTGGTTATCTGCCCATCGGTGTGGATGTGTTAACTTATCTTAACATCTGACTGTGTTAAGCATTTTAACAAGTGCTTCTGCCTACCTGTGGAGCCACAGCCATGGCTGGTAAACCAAAGGCCACCCTCACTTGTTTCTCACTCCTGCAAAGTCACTATAGCCACATGCACAAAGGCCATGTCGGCCATCACAGGGAACATGGACAAGGTGCACTGCTCACCGATGCCTCTGTTTTATCCCTTTGTCCACTCAAAGAGGAGCTTTGGACCCCAGCATGGCTGGGAGGGCATACATGAGGCAGGAGAAGAGGACTTCAGAAAGACAAAGTGAGAAAAACAGACCCTCCTCCCCTAGATTCCAGCTTCTCTCGCCACGTATGAAAAGGTTCAGTTTTTCTGCCAGGGACTCCCTACAGGAACTTCCCCATCCTAGGTGAGCCCCCACCCCGTCCCCGCTCCACCGATTAGCTTCAGGATCATCTCGGTTCCAGCACATTCTTTGCCCTCTCCAGGCGTCTATGTTCTGCTCCCCCAGACATCTCCACGTTCCCTCTTCTCACTGTTCCCCACCTGCTTATTTGCTGTTCTTTCGGACTCCTCCTTGGCCCCTGTGCTTACTATTCCTTCTACATGTTTCCTGTGTTGAGTGCCCTTTATTCTTGTATTGCTTCCTTTGGCTCTAACTGGGTCCCTGTCATTTGTGTTCCTCGGCTGTCCCTTGTTCTGTGGCGTCAGTCTTCTGATTGTGCTCTAGTCCATCTATCTCACTGTGACCTGGTTCCTAAGGGCTTTTCTTGTTCCTTCCAGCTGTCTCTGACTTACAAAAAAAACTTCTATTGGATTCCTCCGTTCCTTAGTCTCTTGATTCTCCCCTGCACCCTTGGATTGTTCCTTAAATACACATGTTTTTTGAAACCTTAAATTGTCAACTTTATTTATTTGTTTTTATTTGAAAGCCAGAGAGACAGAGACAGTTGACAGGTAGACAGAGATAGCTGGTTCACCCCCCAAATATGTGCAATAGGGTGGGCTGGGCCAGACTGAAGCTAGGAGCTAGGAACTTCATCGAAGTCTCCCATGTGGGTGGCAGGGACTCAAGCATTTGAGCCATCACCTGCTGCCTTCCAGGAACCTGGACTGGAAGCAGAGCCAGGACTTGAATCAGGCACTCCGATACGGGTTGTGGGCCAAGCAGCAGCTTAACCCCTGCACCAAACGGACACGCCTGAGTACATTTCTCACATGTCCTCGCTCATGATCCTCACGCATCTGGTCCGCAGGCCACACACTGAGCTTGCTTCTTAGCTTAGGCTCTCAACCACTGACCTTCACTACCTCTGTGTATCCTAGGCCATGGCTGGAGTCTGTACTTCCACGTCTCCATTACTCATATTATCGGCTGGGTCTTCTGGTTGTTTCCTGGGTAGAGTCAGCAATTGTTCCAATTTGCTGAGGCATTTCCCTGTGTTAGCACTGAAAGTCCCATGTCCCTTCAGTCACGACAAACCAGGATGCTTTGTCACCCGATTCTTGATTCTCAGGAACTCTAGCCGTTCCCCAGCCTCTCCCTGGCTTCTTCATTCTCACTGCCCATTTCATGGACTCTGGCTGTCAACTCAGTCAATTACGCGATTCTTTCTGGCTCTTCTGTAGAATCCCTAGCTGCTCCCTAGCTGCTGCCTCACGCGCGCTACACACGTAATGCTCACTCTGCTTGCTCCCTAGCTCCTCTTGACAACAAACTGCACCCTTGGAAGCCTGCAAAACATTCAAGAGAAACATGTGAGGGGTGTTATGTATAGAGCTATTAATTTACTTGACTTGGGTAATGTGCAGCGGCAAAGAGTATGGTCTCATCCTAGCCATCTGGAGCAACCTTGAGTGACCCATTCTCAGAAATGTCCTTCTTCAAATTAATTGGCGTCCTTCTTTTCAACGTATTCTGTCTCTGAAATAAGCTTGCCAGCAGTCATGCTCTAAAAGCAGCAATCTGCAACCTGTGAAAAATTCACCACCTTTTCAAGTCAAACAAATATATATTCACCATGTGCTGATAAAGGAAAACTTACACAAATTCTGACCACAAGGTGATCACTTTGGAATACTTCCCAAGACTCCTTAAAAGTTGTTGGGCTTCAATAGTTAAGATGCTTGCATCCTATATCAGAGTGCCTGGGTTCAGGTCCATGTCTCCGTTCTGATCTCAGCTCCCTGCTAATGTGTGCTCTGGAAGGCAGAAGGTGTGGCTCAAGTATTTGGATACTTGCCATCCATGTGGGAGACACAGATTGAGTTCCGGGATCCAGACTTCAGCCTGGCTTCATCCTCCCTGGCTGTTGCAGGCATTTGAGGAGTAAGCCAGTGGATGGAAGAGCTCTCTTTGTCTATCTGTCTCTGACTCTCTTTGTCCGTCTTTCTGCCTTTCAAATAAAATACATACATACATACATATTAAGCATATTAAGCAGTCATTTGGCTTGTGTTTGCTGGGCTTGCATCACTTCATTGCCTTTCAAGTAAATACAATAAACTTTTAAAAGAAAACATCATCAGGGGCCAGCATTGTGGCGTAGCAGGTAAAGACGTTGCCTGCAGTGCCGGCTTCCCATATGGGTGCCAGTTCTAGTCCTGGCTGCTCCACTTCCGATCCAGCTCTCTGCTGTGGCCTGGGAAAGCAGTGGAACATGGCCCAAAGTGCTTGGGCCCTGCACCCATGTGGGAAGACCTGGAAGTAGCTCCTGGCTCCTGGCTTTGGATCAGTGCAGCTCTGGCCGTTGCAGACAACTGGGGGGTGAACCAGAGGATGGAAGACCTCTCTCTTTTTCTGCCTCTCCTTTTCTCTCTGTGTAACTCTGACTTTCAAATAAATAAATAAATATTTTTAAAAAATCACATCATCAGATTGGATATGCTGTTAACTTTCTAACAGATATTCCAGAAAGTCCCTAACTTGTAGCAGGTGTTTGCTGCAGTGGTTCAGATGCCATTTGGGGCACCTATATCCCATATCAAAGTGCCTAGGTCCATATCCAAGCTTCCTGCTTATGCACAAGTACTTGGGTGGGCTCCTGCTACCCATGTGCAGACACTGATTGAGTTCCAGGCTCTTGACTTTGGCCTGGCCTAGCCCTGGCTGTTGCAGGCATTTGAGGAGTGAACCAGTAGATATGGAAGATTCTCTCTCTCTCTCTCTGCCTTTCAAATAGATAATTAAAGTGTCACCCACAAATTTTCTTTAAAAAGAGAAAGTTCTCAATAGGATTAAATCTGCCCAAACAGTTGAACTAATAGCATTAAACAGAGCATGCCAAATAACTAAAGACAAAATTACCCATATATATTCTGATAGCATATATGCCTTGGGGTAGCCCATGATTAGGGTATGTTATGAAAGTAATGAGATTTCCTTACTTCATCAGGTACACCCAAATATAAAGGGCAACATGCCTCGGAACTGTTAGAAGCAACACAAATGCCAAAACAGCTTGCTATATTAAAAAGTTCTAGACATCCCAAAGCTAATACAAAGAGCACAAAAGAAAACAATCCTGCAGTATCAGTACCAAAAAAAAAAAAATGCTGCCTTAAGGGAATCGGTCTGTCCTACCTGAGTCTGTCCTTTCACTAACAAAAACCCTCTAACTTTCTTTACAATACTAACAGAAAGCCACCCTCCCTCTCCCCTTAAACACCAGCTCTGACAGTGAAAAGGAGGCAAATATGATTCTAATAGAAATTTGTGGCTAGGACCAAATAGACAACCTATACTTCCTGTGGGAGCACAAGTGCTCCTGCTGCAATTTGTTCATTACCTACGGGGTCCCTAATAAGATGATATCCTGGGGAAACTATCTCCACTTATGGATCAAAAATATTAAAATCACACTCACAGATCAATTTATAGGTATAAATTGGCAGGCTGAAATTCCAGATAGAATTAACTCTTTTTATAGATCAGGGAGTTTTGGCGAGGCCTTATGGCACACCCAAACTACTACATATCTTGGAGTTACAACTATTCATTTAATCTTGAACTGGGACCCCCAACAATTCTAGGTGAGCTAATTTACTCAAACTGCACAAATATCGTTAGAACACTCTTGAAACAACATTTCTGGAGAGTAAATCATAACTGGTCCCTCCAAAGGCAGAAGAGGGACCTTTTTGTTGGGATAGGTAATGAGACTAGGGATACTTGGGCAGGCTGAATTTTTGGCCAATGAAGAAAGATATCCATTGGTAAAAGACTAAGGCAAACAGCATAAATGCTCCTTCAGGAAAAAGAAGGATGGAAAATCTAGTTAATGATAACGCTGTCTACTTCAATGGTTAGGAGACCCAGCAAACTATAAAAACTCATTCACAGACTTGCTGCTGAGAACCAGCTTGCAACATGACTTTTAACCATTTTGTTGCAAATGCAGTCAGTGGCAGGATTGACACAATGGCCTACCATAGTTAATGCTGAAGCACAGTCCAGCAACTTCAGAAAAAATTATGGATTCCTTGATTTATGGAAAATTTAGGTGGGAAATGTAACCTAAGATACTGTATTTTAAAAACTCATGTTCCCAGGCTAAGCAATGTCATAAAATATTTCATTGTCCAGTTAGTTGGAGTAAGAACTATAATAAATAATACTAGGTTGTGGGGCCGGCGCCATGGCTCACTTGGTTAATCCTCTGCCTGTGGCGCCGGCATCCTATATGGGCGCTGGATCTAGTCCCAGTTGTTCCTCTTCCAGTCCAGCTCTCTGCTGTGGCCCAGGAGGGCACTGGAGGATGGCCCAAGTGCTTGGGCTCCTGCACCCGTATGGGAGACCGGGAAGAAGCACCTGGCTCCTGGCTTTGGATCGGCGCAGCGCTGGCCATGGCAGCCATTTGGGGAGTGAACCAATGGAAGGAAGACCTTTCTCTCGGTCTCTCTCTCTCTCACTGTCTATAACTCTACCTGTCAAATAAAAAAAAATACTAGGTTGCCTCCAATGGGTAACCAAAGAGGTATTTTCACAGAGCAATTGGCACCTAGACTTCTCACAGGTCTGGCCTTTAGTACCTACTAATTTGGTAGATTGGAAAGGGCTGTTTTTGTTGGGAAGGACTTCTGGATGATACAACCTTTTGGACTTCATTGCAACAAAACCTCATATATTCACAATAAAACCAGTATTTGGTATAATACTAAGATAATTGGAAAGTTAGAGCTATCCTCTTCCAGTAAGTCCTATAACAACTTAGATGCAGAAGACCAGCTCTTTCTTGAATTAAAGTTACATCCTCTGCATGATGTAATCCCAATGGAAATGGGATTAGTTAAAATTACAAAACCAAGATTTAATAATTATACTACAAACTTCTAATGAGGTCTACCACAAGGTCCACTGGCTGTAAATAAAGAAGACAAACACACATTGGAGTTGGTTAAAGGAATGCAACAAGGGTTGCATGGGAATTTTTTGGTTGGTTAGGATGTATATTACCATCTGATTCAGTATACTCTTTTTGGAGCATGTACTTTATATAATCATTCTTACTGCTAATTGTTTCAGATGTTGTTTATTATATATGTTATAGATTTTGTGTGTATATTTGCTTGAAAGTGTTAGTCTATATGCCATAGATGTGGTCAAACCCAAATGAAAACTCAGATCATGATGCTCTAGGCAGGCATATAGGATAAAATTGATTAGGTTTGTGAGCTGGAAGGCCATGCCCTCACCATGCCCTAGTGTGACCTTATGCCCCTACCTGACCACACCTGTGTGCCCACCGGCCAATCAGGCTAATTAACCACTCCCCTTTGGAAGTGGATTAAAGGCCTGGGATACAGTGGGCCCAGCCTTTTTTCTTTGGCTTTTTGCCATTGAGGGCCCTTGCTGCCCTGTGCCTCCAGGGCACGTGGTCTCCGGGCCACCCGCTCCATGCTTCCTGGCCTACATGCTCCTCCACGTGGCTGGCTCCTAGTACTCGGTATGAGTCCAGATTTCCCTCTCTCTCTTAGATAGGGCCCTCACTCTCCTATGCATTTCTCCCACTGAATAAAAAGCTTACAAACTTATCATGCTGCTTCGTTCATTTATGCTGGTATTCAGGATTCTTCTCTGAATATTAGGCAAGAACCCACACAGGCTTATTAATATTGTGGATTTATTAATAAGCACATGGTGATATCATAATTGGTACCCCATAGTCTAATATCATATGGCACCCCAGATGGGATTTTTAGGGGGTCAGCCTCCGGTTTCAATGACAGCACAACAACTAGGTCTGATCCAGGATATTATTTAATCATAACTCTATCTTAGACCTTACCAGCCCCAAATCATTGCTGTATCACCACTGAGAGACCTTCTGGGAATGAGCTTTCCCAGTTTTGTGAGATCATCTTGTGACTGGGCTTACATATGCACAAGCTAGTCATATGTGGCCAACAGGGACAACTGAGAA
The DNA here is from genome assembly GCF_033115175.1 of Lepus europaeus. NCBI lineage: Eukaryota > Metazoa > Chordata > Mammalia > Lagomorpha > Leporidae > Lepus > Lepus europaeus. The sequence goes on along the minus strand of NC_084850.1, from coordinate 102,094,508 downwards.
CAAACTGCCCCTAAAAAGCCTACAAAGCATTCAAGAGATCTACCTGCTGGGACCCATCCGAGGACTGTTGTGGACAAAGCTATTCTTGTCAGTCAGTCAGTTTGGCTCAGGTCATGTGCAGCACAAGGTCTGCTTCACCTTTAGCCATCTGCAGCAGCTTTGCACAATCCTTTTGTTCTTTATCTATACATTCCTTTTGTGTGTGTGTGTGTGTGTATATATATATATATATATATATATATATATATATATATATAACATCCTTCTTCAAATGAATCAGTAGCCTTGTTTGCAGCATGTCCTGTCTCTGAAGATGTTGGTAATGAATCATGCTGGAAAAACAGCAATTGCCTGTGAGAAACTCACCCTCACTTACCTAAAGCTTGCCTTTTTGGGCCAAATCAATGTATATTCCTCATGTAATGATAAAGGAAAATTTACTGTTTTGGAAAATATAAATTCTCACTAAAATTCGACCATTTTGGAACACTTACCAAGACTCCTTAAAAGTCATTTGGCTTATGTTTCCCAGGCCTAGTTCATTCATAGTCTATCATGAATAAACCTACATTAACTTTTTTACTTATTTAAAAGGCAGAGAGAGAGATAGAGAACAGAGCTCCCATCTACCGGTTCATTCCCCAAATGCCCGCAACAACCAGAGCTGACCCAGGCTGAAGCCAAGGACCAGAAACTCTATCTGGATCTCCTTATGTGAACGACAGGGACTCAATAGGAAGCTGGAATCAGAAGCAGAACTGAAAGTTAAACTGAGGCACGCCAACGTGGATGCAGGCATCCCAAGCAGTGTCTTAACCACTGTGCTAAAAGCCTTTCCCTAGAGTCTGATTATTTCTGTCAACATTCTGGTCATTACCCAGGACCCCTGTTGGACATCCAGCTGCAAACACATGTTTGCTGCTCCCTCTAGATGTTCCCTAAACCTTGGTGACTGCTCCCTGTGCCACATGCTTCCTGGTACCCTAGGCCATTGTGCAGCCTTAGAGGCTCTTCTCTCACCCCTCCCCGGTTCCAGGGGTTCTACCCCTTCGCTGATCCCTCTACCTGTTCTATAATCTCAGCAGCTGTCTTCCGGTTCCTCTGGGTGCCATCCATTATCAGGAGCCTATTTCCTGTTTCTTGTTCTCTAGTATCCCTGCCTTTTCCCTATACTGTAACAGTCTCTTCTACACCAAGGAAATGGTCCCTGTTTCCTTGGGAGGTTGTTTATCTCTCAGGCTCATATCTGGTTCCTTGAATATTCTGGTTTTTCTTCCCCATTTTATCGGATTCTTCTGCTTCCTCACAGCTCTGGATGCTTCCTGCTCCCCCTGACTGCTACCTGGTTCCTCTATTTTCTGGTTTCATCCTTGTATTTCCTAAGTCTTCTGATTTTCTTTAACCTCTGGCTCTTCCCTGCTCCCCAGTGATGACCACCTAATGTACTTGGTCTCTGGCTGCTACTCAGCAGCTGACTGGAGTTCCCTGTGTCCTCTGTTAGTTTCTTTGTGCCTCCACCTGTCCTCTGGGCCCCTGGGATATTCTCCATCTCCACTAAATGCACCATGTTCCCTCCAGGTTTCCCTGTTCCTTATCTCGCTGCTATGCCCTGTGGTTGTCTCCTGGCCTTATTTTTCTTCTTTACCACTCTGCTTGTTTTTCAACTTCAGCCACTAGTTCTTCTTGGTCCAAGTGGCTGCTCTCCATCCCTTAGGGACAGTTTTATTGGTTCTTGGTATCTTTGTCTATACCTTGCTCCCTGAGAGCTAATGAAAAAACCAAGAACCTCACAAACTAATATGTGAATAACTCATATGCATCAAGGTCTTGGTCATGTCTGTCTATTGTTGAGAAAGGCTGGGGAGGTCTGTGCTTGGTAAGGAAGAGATGAATGGAGAAATGTGTCATGCAGAGGCCAGAATCAGTTGTCTAGAAATCCCCACAATGATGCGCAAGAAGGCCATTTGCAGGACTGGGGAGGACCAAATGTCATAGCCCCAGTGTGTGTGTGGTTGTGAAGGTGATTACTGAGCAAAGCTTAGACAAGTGAAAGCATGCCACTATCAAGCACTGACTCATGTACCGCTTCATGCCCCTCTCCCTTTCACTCCAAAAAGCAATTTTGACTTAGGAAAGAGATTTAAATATAGGAATTTTACCCACTGCAGTTTTAATCATAACATAAAACCTGGAATACCCTAACTGCATTTTAGTAGAGGACTACTTGGTGTGTGTGGGGGGGTGATGATAGGAATTTGGTGAAAATATACAAAGTTTTGGTTAGGCAGCAGGAATAAGCTTTTAGGACCTGTTGAATAGCATGGTGACTCTAGTGAATGACAATGTAACGGAATCTCCCTTCTCTGGTTTCGCTTTCCAAGGCCTCAGTTACTTGCAGCCAAGCAACCACAGTCCAAAAATATTAAATGAAAACTTCCATATTTTGAGAGACCACATTTGCATAACCTTTGTTATTGTAATTGATCTATTTCATTGTTATTATTGTTAAACTCTCACTGTGCCCAGTTTATAAATTAAACTTTATCAGAGGTAATGTATGTATGTATGTATTGGAAAAATCATATCATATATAGGTACTATCCTCAGTTTCAGGTATCCATTGGGAATCTTGCAACATATTCCCCACGGATAAGAGAGGACCACTGTATTTGGATTCAAAGTTGCTAAGAGGGGCCGGCACTGTGGTGTAGCGGGTAAAGCTGCCACCTGCAGTGCTGGAATCCCATATTGGCGCCAGTTCGAGTCCCCGCTGCTCCACTTCCAATCCAGCTCTCCACTATGGCCTGGGAAAGCAGTGGAAGATGGCCCAAGTCCTTGGGCCCCTGCACCCACTTGGGAAACCGAGAAGTGAAGAAGCACCTGGCTCCTGGCTTCAGATCAGCCCAGCTCCAGCCATTGCAGCCATTTGGGGAGTGAATCAGCGGATTGAAGACCTCTCTCTCTCTCTCTCTCTCTCTCTGCCTCTCCTTCTCTCTCTGTGTAACTCTTTCAAATAAATGAATAAATCTTTTTTTAAAAAAAAAGTTGCTAAGAGAGCAGATTTCAAATATTCACATGACACACACACAAAATGGTAAATATGTAACAGGATAGAGATTAGTTTGATTTCATCATCCTACAATTTATACATATATCAAAATATCTCATTGCACCCCATAAGTATCTACAATTATCACTTTTCAATTAAAAGTAAACTTTTTAAAATAGAAAGCTAGTTAAATTATGGACATTGTATGTATATGAAGAAAACATTTACTGTCTAGAAAACTACTGGTTAAAAAGGAGGTAACCAGGGTAGCAGTTTGACCTAGCAGGTAAGACATCAGCTGAGACATCTGCAGCCCATATTGGAGTGCCTGGTTTCAGTCCCAGCTCCACTCCTGATTCCAGCTTCCTGCCAATGTGCACCCTGGGAGGCAAAAGGTGATGGCTCAACTAGTTGGGTCCCTGTCACCCTGTTATGAGACTCGGATTGAGTTCCTGAGTCGTGGCTTCATCCTGGCCCAGTCCTAGAATTTATAGATATTTGGAAAATGAACCAGGACACAGAAGCTCTGTCTCTCTGGATTGCTCCTTCTCTCTCTTTCTCTCTCTCCTTCTCAAATAAATAGATAGGTAAGTAAATAAATAAAGAGAGGGTTCTGTCCTTTACAAAAAGGTGATAACCAAAAAATACCATTCCGTTTTAAAACTTAAATTTTTTTTAAAAAAATTACATTTAATTGATAGGTAGTAATTGTACATACGTTTGGGCTACAGTGTGACATTTTAATATATCTATACAATGCTTAATGGTCAGATGAGAGTAACTGGCATATTCATCACCTCAGACTTATCATTCCTTTGAGTCACGATCATTCAAATGTTCTCTATGGGGCTGGTATTGTGGCATAGCAGGTAAAGCTACGGCCTGCAACGCTGGCATCCCATATGGGCACCAGTTCGAGTACCAGCTGTTCCATTTCTGATCCAGCTCCCTGCTAATGCACCTGGGTAGGCAGCAAAGGATGGCCCAAGTATTTGGATCCCTGCCACCCATATGAGAAACCTGGGTGAAGTTCTTGGCTCCTGCCTTTGGACTGGCTCAGCACTGGCTGTTGTGGCCATCTGGGGAGTGAACCAACAGATAAATGATCTCTCTCTCTCTCTCAAATAAATAAATCTTTTTTAAAAAAATCCCTAGTGCTCTATTAGCTATGAGGGGATTTCAAAGAGTTCATGGAAAATGGAATTAAAAGATAAGTTTCTCTTACCAAAAAAAAAAAAAAGCACCAAAATCTTTGAAATCCATGCATATGTGGACTCTTCAAACAGTTCATGGAAAATGCATATTATTAAAATAAAACTGCAAGGGTTTCACACTTTTTTGCACCAAAATAACACTATATTTTAACTCTGCTTTCCACTCTTTGAAGTACCCTTGTATTTTGAAATATATTATATGCTATGCATGGAAACTCACAGCCCCCCACATATGCCCACACACACGCACACATGCACATACACAGGAAAAAAACAGCCAAAAGGAAAAAGAACTAAAGGTTAAAAATGGTTACCTTTGGGTAATTCTGGGATTCCAAGTAATTTTTAAAATTATCTTTTATTTGTGAACCTGTCTGTGATTTTTTTAAAATTTATTTATTTATTTGAGAGGTAGAGTTACAGACAGAGAGAGTGAGAAGGAGAGCCAGAGATAGAGATAGAGATAGAAATAGAGAGAGAGAGAGAGAGAGAGAGAGAGAGAGAGAGAGAGGTCTTCCATCCTCTGGTTCATTCCCCAAATGGTCGCAGTGGCTGGAGCTGAGACAATTGGAAGCCAGAAGCCAGGAGCTTCTTCAGGGTTTCCCAAGCAGGTGCAGGGGCTCAAGGACTTGGACCATCTTCCACTGCTTTCCCAGGCCATAGCAGAGAGCTGGATGGGAAGTGGAGCAATTGGGACTCAAACCGGTGCCCTTATAGTATGCCGGCAGCCGCGTCTCACCCAGGCCTCTGGATGTGGTGACATCAGCCACGCGGGAGGATCCTGATCTGTCTCTGGGCAGCAAGGCCGGAATCTGCCACTTCTTGTGACTCCCCTGCCCCCACCCCAAGACCCTGGGCACAGGTCGGAGGTACCTCCCTTGCTGAATGCTTTCCTGTCCCTGGATCTGTTCCGTCCTCACCTCTTGGTGACCTGCTGCAGCCTCAGCAGGGGACCATGGTGGGGAGTCCTCATTGGCTGGCATGTTCACGCTGGGCCTTGGTCCTCAGGCTCTCCTGCTGACAACTCCGCTCTTCTTCCCAGAAGCTTCGAGCAGGGCAGGCATCTGTGGGTTCAACTGGAGCTGCTGGGGGAGGTGAGCTGGTGACCTAAGGAAGATCCTGTAGTTGCCACTAGGGGTCTGGCCCCAGACTGCAGAGGCTCCAAGAAACCTGCAAAGATAGGGCCCACGTGGTTAGTCACTCCACATTCACCCTCAAATGCTTCCTGGGGGTTCCAAGGGGCAGCTCACTGTGCTGGATACTGCAGGAAAGTTTAGTCAAAGCAACATTAAGTAGTAGCGTGGAATACGGGGGAAATGAATGAGATCTGCTGTAACATGAACGAAGATTTGATGTCCAGCTCTCTTCCATTCTAGCTGGAATCTAGCAGAGTCACTTTAGGCCGCTTCTTCATTTTTTAAAACAGGATGAAAACACCCATCTTATGGGGTTGTTAGATGAGATGATGCATCTAAAGCACACCACCCACCTGGCACCTGGAACGCACTCAATCGCCAGGGTTGCTATTACTACAAGGTGCAAGACATGTTTTATTAGGTACCTCATGTTATTTCCACTCATCCTGTAGCCAGGGCATTGTTATTATTTTTATTTTTTATTCTTATTCCCATATATCATCAGAAAATGTTGTTCAGAAATGCTAAGAAATTTGCCCCAGGATCACTCAGATTAGGGGCCAGGATTCAAACCCAAGGAGTGCCTGGTTCTAAAGTCCATTTTCTTAAGCACTGAGCTGTATTGGTTTTCTATACATGGCAGAGTCACAGTAAACATTATTTCTGTTTCCTACCGCCTTCAAAGTGCTCCAGCTGGGGAGCAACTGTGTCCCATGCACATAAGCTGAGCTTCTGTGCAATCAGGTGTATATTCTGGGCAATTTATAAAACCTACCTTCTGTGGAAGATAAAAATGGAGACTCCCCTCCCCCACAATTCCCATCTGGGTCCTGAAAACCAGCAGGTGTATGCGAGCTCCTGGATCATTAGCCCACACTTCTTGACAAAAACTGTCCCAAATAATGCCATTGACTCATTTCCACAGGCATCTCAGTCACCAACATACCAGCAACAGAAAATTAACGTTGATCTGCTCAAGGGGTGAAAATGTTGAGACCCTGAGCACCAAATCTGACCTCCTTTAGGACCTCATAATGCACAGCCCAATGATAAAGTCAGTGAATCCTGTAACACCTGTAGGACTAGCCATTCTGGTCCAGCACATACCAACTCACAGTCCTGCAATAACCAATGTCCACAGGCCCCAATCCATGACTCCTACAAGATCCCCCCAAGCTGAGTCCTCCCACATTTTAAACATTCACCACCCCAGCCCCCAAATCAATAACTCTCAGAGACTGAATCAAACACTGCAGGAACTTACATGTACAACTCTTACAAAACCTCAAGGATTTCTACAGAGTTCTCAATCATAACTTACATGCATATCTCTAATTATTCACCTTCAAGGATTTCCCGAAAGTGTCACTCATGGCCGCCATGTGAATGATTCCTCTAGGCTCTGCGTTATCTAATCCTATTGGACTCTAACTCATTGATCCTCCCCCACAGAAATTTCCTGAGTCATTGACTGCCAGAGGAATCCAATCAAACCCGAATCTGGTATGACATTTCACTTCAAGGATAAAAAGAAAACCTAAAAGCACATTCAGGCAGAAACAACGAATTATTTACAATGAAAAGGGATCACAATGGTACCTGACTTCTTTGCAATGATAGAAGTTGTATAGGAAGAAAATATCTGAAAGTTATCAAGAGAAAAGGACTGAAATTCAAGAATTTTAAACCTGTCCTAGCTAGATGCCATTCTTTTATCAGAGCAAAAGAATGTCAATTTCAGACATCAAGCCAGTCATAGCATAATATGCCATTATTCCTATCTCAGGACAACAGTCAAGGGACTAGTCTACATAATTATAAACTGAATAGTAACAGAAACCTTAAGCAGGAAGAAAGTAGTTTTAAGAGGTGATTCTTAGGCCAGCGCCGCGGCTCACTAGGCTAATCCTCCGCCTTGCGGCGCCGGCACACCAGGTTCTAGTCCCGGTTGGGGCACCGATCCTGTTCCGGTTGCCCCTCTTCCAGGCCAGCTCTCTGCTGTGGCCAGGGAGTGCAGTGGAGGATGGCCCAGGTTCTTGGGCCCTGCACCCCAAAGGAGACCAGGAGAAGCACCTGGCTCCTGCCATCGGATCAGCATGGTGCGCCGGCCGCAGCGCGCCTACCGCGGCAGCCATTGGAGGGTGAACCAAGGGCAAAAGGAAGACCTTTCTCTCTGTCTCTCTCTCACTGTCCACTCTGCCTGTCAAATAAATAAATAAATAAATAAAAGAGGTGATTCTTACAACTGATAACATGACAACATCTGAATAATGAAAGATAACATAATTAGGCTTTTGGAGTAAATAAAGCTATTATTAAGCAGGAACTTAAAAAAAACCCTGGGATATTCCACTTAGCATAATGTCCTCCAGGTTCATCCACAATGTCACAAATGGCAATATTCCCCCTTTCAGGGCTCAGTAACACTCCCTTGTACATACATAACACAATTTCTTTATCCATTCATCCAGTGAAGGACATTTATGCTGTTTCCATGTCTTGGTATTTCTCCACTGTACTGATTTCATTTCCTTTGTGTATATTTTGAAATCTTAGCACGTGAGGAGTCTTCAAAGGTTTGTGGAGATGCGTATTATGTAAAAACTACGCATGGATTTCAATTTTTTGCACCTAGCAGATCTTCATTCCAGATTTCCATGAACTTTTTGAAGTGTCCTCATATTTCTCTCATGATTAGTGATGCTGAGCACCTTTTCAAAAGCATGTCTTGGCTGTTTACATGCCTTTTTTAAAATATTTACTTTATTTTGAAAGTCAGGGTTACAGAGACAGAGGGAGAAGAGAGAGGGAGAGAAAGAGAGAGAGTGAGAGCGAGAAGTCTTCCATCCAGTGGTTCACTCCCCAGATGGCTGCGATGGCCAGCGCTGAGCCAGGCCAAAGCCAGGAGCCAAGAACTTCATCCAGGTCTCTCATGTGAACGGCAGGGGCCCAAACACTTGAGCCATCTTCTGCTGCCTTCGCAGGTGGATTAGCAGGAAGCTAGATGGGAAGTGGAGCAGCCAAGACATGAATCAGCATTCATGTCAGATGCTGGCATCAAAGGCAGTGGCTTTACCTGCTACGCCACAATGCCAGCCCCGTGTTTTTATGCCTTCTTTGAAAAAATGTCTATTCAGGTCCTTGGCCCAATTTTTTAGATTTAATTTTTTTAAATTTTACATTTGACTTGAAAGGTTGGGGCACAGAGAGAAAGGAAGAGAGAGAAACAGATGAAGAGAGATCTTTAATCTGCTTGTTCACTCCCCAAATGCCTGTAATATAGCCAGGGCTGGGCCAGGCCAAAGCCAGGAGAATGGAATCCAATCCAGGTCTCTCATGTGGGTGGTAAGGCCCCAAGCACTTGAGCCATCATCTGCTGTGTCTCAAGGTGCACATTAGCAGGAAGCTACGCTTGATCTTAGCCAAAAGGCCCAATTAGCAGGAAGCTGCAGTGGAAATGGAGAGGTTGAGACTTGAGACTTGAACGAGGCACTCCAATACGGAATGTGGGAGTCCCAAGCAGTGACTTGAAAAGCTGCATCAAACACCCTCCCTTCTTTGCCTATTTTTAAAATCAGGGTTTTTGTTTCTTTGTTTGTTTGTTTTGCTGTTGAGCTGTATGAGTTCCTTACATACTCTGGATATGAACATCTTATCAAATACATGACTCAGAAATATTTTCTCCCTGGGGCTGGCGCTGTGGCACAGAGGATTAATGCTCTGGCCTGAAGCGCGGGCATCCCATACGGGCGCCAGTTCGTGTCCCAGTTGCTTCACTTCTGATCCAGCTCTCTGCTATGGCCTGGGATAGCAGTGGAGGATGGCCCAAGTCCTTGGGCTCCTGAACCCACGTGGGAGACCTGGAGGAAGCGCCTGGCTCCTGGCTTTGGATTGGCCCAGCTCTGGCCATTGTAGCCATCTGGGGAGTGAACCATTGGATGGAAGAACTCTCTCTCTCTCTCTGCCTTTCCTCTCTGTGTGTAACTCTGACTTTCAAATAAATAAATAAATCTTTAAAAAAATTTTCTCCCAAACCTTTGATGATCTTTTCATTGTGTTGATTGTTTCCTCTGTTGTGCAAAGATAGGGGAAGAGAGGGAGAAGAAATGAGAAGACACTGACGAAAGGGTATGAATTTACAGCTATGTCAGATACAGAATTCTAGAGATCTAATGTATAGCAAAGGACTAGAGTTAAGAGTATCATATTGTGCAAAGAACCAAAAGATGACAATTTTCTATGAACCTTTTAAAGTCCTTTTGTATATTAAAAATTGCTAAATGAGTATATTTTAGACAATCACACACACACACACACACTATGATGGAAGGTGATAGGAATGTTAAACTGCTTACTTGTAGTAAGCATTTTTTAACCAATTTATCTTCTATACAAATATCAAATCCAATACTCTGATATACTTATCATGGAAGGCTTGGCAAAGGTTTGGCTGAGCAGAATAAAAAATACAAACAGTTTTTATTATTTGTGTTATAGTCAATGACTCAAAGATTATTATGTCCAATTTATGCCTAAAATTCAGATTTGTTAGGATTTTTGCTGGGAATTCGTGTCTTGATACAGGAGATCTATATATATAGCTTGTAGGCCCTGGTTACAGACCAAAAATGTTTGTTTTAGGAGGAAAATAGGAGTTGGTCCCATACTAAAGATTTCTTGGAGGGACCCAGAAATGGAAACTTTGTGGCCGTAAGAGCAAATTCATATTTAGTCTGGGCGGGATACTTTACAGACACAGGGCTACCATTGCATTATTATAATTTCTTTCACTTTTTTCATAACAATGTGTACACCCAAGGCCAAGGTTTATATTCTGAAAGCAAACTACAATTCAGATCCAAACAAAAGGCTTGGTTCACTCATTTTTGGTGCTAGACATTATAAAACTGTATACTCAAAAACTTATAACCACATCTGAGTCTATGTCAAATTTTATGTTGCAATCATTAAGGTGTGAAAAAATAAGATTGGAAAAAAAGAGTTTTTCAAAGTAGGAGGCAGAATAATAGACCTGAAATATACCCACACTCTAATCCCTGGAATACATGAATGAATGTATCAGACACAGCAAAGAGATTGCGAAGATGTGATTAAGGTTATGGACCTGCAAAGGGGAAATCATCCTAAATTATACCGTGGGCTCAATCTCTTTGCATAGGCTCTGAAAACTCTGTAACTTTCCCCAACTGCACCGATTAGAAATATGTCAGATGACAAGTGTTCAATCTGCCATCTCTTGCTTTGAAGGAAGAAGGGGATCATAATCCAAGGAACTCAGGCTGCCCCCTGGAGGGAACATCCAACAGGCAAAGAATCACGTAGCCCAGGACGAAGAAGTCTGAGGAGTGCACACCCTGAGGTTTACAGTTTCCAGTGTCATGGCCACCAAAGTTCTGAAGGTCAGAAGTCCAAAGCCAGTGTCACTCAGTGTCGCTGGGATACAGTCAAGGGGTTCACTGGGCTACCGCTTCCTGGGAGTTTTCCCGGAGGATCTGTTTCCCTGCCATGTCTGCTCCTACAGCGCTCCTGGATGTGGAAGCATTTTACTAAGGATATGTATATACAAAATCATGATATGTACCTTAACCTTTTGCAATTAAAAATACCCTGGGAAAAATATTGAGTGAAATGAGGAGAAGGCAATGAATGCATTTCCATGAGCAGATATTGAGACAATATAAAATGGACCTAGTGATGAAGAAGCAACAATCATATTTTTAAGCAATGTCAAGGCAGCCACTAGCAGAACTTCATAAGAATAATTAAAATTCCAAACTATCACAATTTCAAAATCACAGTAATGTAGAGGGGGATTAAGAGAGACATGCTTGGGGCAGCTGTTGTGGTGCAGCAGGTTAAGCTACTGCCTGGGACACCCACATCCCATATCGAAGTGCCAGTTTGTGTCTCAGCTACTCCATTTCCAATCCAGCTCACTACTAACGTGCCTGGGATGCACTTGAGCTCCTGCCACCCACTGGGAGACCTGGATGGAGTTCCTGGCTCCTGCCTCCCGCCTGGCGCAGCCCCAGCTGTTGTAGCCACACCATCAGAGGAAAGGTCTCTCCCGTTCTCTATCACTCTGCCTTTTAAATAAGTAAGTAAGTAAGTAAAGAGAGAGAGAAGAGAGAGCCAAGTCAGTAAACTTAGGAGAAGAGAAAGATAGCAAACATCAACTAAGCAAAATAAGTAGTAAACATAAAATAATGGGAGGCATAAAATCTAGCGTATGAGTATTAGAATCCAACAAAAAGACAAAAATGTTTGAAATGAAGCACTGGGTAGAAATACATTATATTATTTGTTGTTCTTTTCTTTACAGTTGGCACTCGTTTTGTCTTAGTTTGGAGATCTCTTCTATGTCAGGGTCATCATATAGGTCAGTTTTTCATTACTACAACTGTGTGGATCCAGCTTGACATGACTGCAGCAGTTCCAGTAAACACTATCTTGCCCTTAAGGTAACCCTGATGGTCATCTCAAACCTTATGGGATAAACAAAGCTGTAAAGATAACCTGCTACTCTTATCTGAAGCTTTTATCTGATGCCTGGAATGTCTCATAAAAAAAAGTCCAGGTGCATTCGAATTAGGCACAGGACACCATTGTCTTTAAAAACCCTTTTTCTCCAGCGTGGTGGTGCAGGCACCTGAGACCAAGTTTCTGTCCCTAAATCATCCCAGATAAACTATACTATCTGTAAGTTTGGATCTGTGCTCTTTCGCTGGTCTCACGGCACCTTCCACCTTGGGTGGCCAATTTTCATATACTGGGTTTCTTGAAACAACAGAAAAAGTACTTGAGGTTATCTAACTTTTTTATAAAGAAAAGAGGCTTATTTTGGCTCACAATTCTGGATATTCAAAGTCCAAACAGCAGGCTAAGTTTCTACCCTCTTAACTCATCGTGTCACATCATCTTACATATAGGTCACCTATGAAAACTTAAACTGAACAATAAATATAGCGCTTATGGTAACTGAAATAAATACTATATTTTAGAGTCCTATTCTTCTGAGAAAGTAATAGGTGAATGATTAGAGTATTTAAAATATCTTTAATTTATTGTGAAAATTGCATAAACTTACTGCCGAAGTTACTAAGTATTCAGCTGAACAAAAGATTATGTACATAACTGATCTTTAATATAAGCAATGCATTTGGGGCCAATGCTGTGGCATAATGGGCTAAGCCTCTGCCTGTGGCACTGACATCCCATATGGGTGCTGGTTCTGGTCCCAGATGCTCCTCTTCCAATCCAGCTCTCCGCTACAGCCTGGGAAAGCAGTGGAAGATGTCCCAAGTGCTTGGGCCCCTGCACCCTCGTGGGAGACCCGGAAAAAGCTCCTGGCTCCTGGCTTTGGATTGGCCCAGCTCCAGCTCTTGCAGCCATTTGGGGAGTGAACTAGTGGGTGGAAGACCTTTCTCTCTATCTTCTCTCAAATCAATCAATCAATCAATCTTTAAAAATGCATTCACTACAGTATTTTTCTGGAACTAGGTTGCATTTTATGTCAAGGAATGCCCTATACTTTAAGTTATCAATGCTCAGAAACAACTGTCTTATAAATAGGGCACTGGGACAATGTAAACTTTGTAGTCCTGTGTAGTGGACTGCACTGCTGCCTGAAAACTCGAACACTGCTATTTGTGGTTACTTGTTGAAAAATCATGATCTATGTTTTTTTACTTTTCTTAATGATTCCTGCAGTCATTATGGTGATGTCAGCACTTGAGAGCAGATGAGCGAGTGGAACAGATTTACTGAAGGTAATAATAAAATGTTTTATGTAAATAGTTATGACTGTAATACATAGCAAGTGTTTAATTTGCATTATTCTAGAAATAAATAGAAAAATGTGTATATGATTTGCATTGATGCATTTTAATATTTTATGAATCATTAGATTATATATTTTTTCTTGCTGACGATGCCAGGAAAACATGTTCAGGCACGAACACTAGAAGAAATTGAGAAACTATGGGATGAATATTCTGAAGATGAGACTGTTGAAGTGGCTGATGTAATAATGCCACGGGACATAAATAACTGATAATGATGAAGCTGCTGCTGATGAAACTGAATCAATAGTGAAAGATGTTCCAAGTCCTCTCGAATCACACCCTGAGACAGCTGACCTAGCTGCATAAATAGAGAGTACTCCTACTGTTCCCCGGGGCAAAAAGAAAATTACGCAGACATCACTAGGAAAGAAGTGAAAATTACGCAATTTAGCATCTGGAAAGCAACAGCTCCCCCAGACTCCAAAGAACATATAAGAGAAAACATTTACTCTGAATGCTTCAGAAAAATGAGGAATTCATTGGAGTATTCCAGCCGAGGGGAGAATTTTGAAGAAACAGGGTCACCTGAAACATCCGATCATGTTGTTAAAGAGATTGTAATGTTGTTCTTCAGAAAGTAAGAATAAATTTGAAATACTTAGTGTACCTGAGTTACAAACACGTTTAGGAATTTTTATGTTTGCAGGCTAGCATAAGCTACCCTCCTTCAGCAACTACCGGTCAAATGATGAAGATTTGGGTACATCTATCATCAACAATGCAATGTCAAGAAATCATTTCTAGAGGTTGAAAATCAGCATAGATTTTTGCAACAATAATGATTGGCAAGAGATCACTGAACACAAAGGTTTTCATAACTCACCCTGAAATAAATATGATTCAAAATCCATGCATAAAATTAGTATCTCTGAAAAATGTTTGACAGTGGATGAAATGATTATCAGATATTATGGACACAATTTGCTGAAACACTTTATGAGCGGTAAATGTATAAGATTTGGTTATAAATTCTGGGCACTGTGTGGATTATCAGGATATTGCTATAACTTTGACTTATATTGTAGAAAGGTACTCAAGAAGGACCCAGGCCGGCGCCGTGGCTTAACAGGCTAATCCTCCACCTTGCGGCGCCTGCACACCGGGTTCTAGTCCCGGTTGGGGCGCTGGATTCTGTCCCGGTTGCCCCTCTTCCAGGCCAGCTCTCTGCTATGGCCCGGGAAGGCAGTGGAGGATGGCCCAAGTGCTTGGGCCCTGCACCCACATGGGAGACCAGGAGAAGCACCTGGCTCCTGGCTTCGGATCAGCGAGATGTGCTGGCCGCAGCGGCCATTGGAGGGTGAACCAACGGCAAAAAGGAAGACCTTTCTCTCTATCTCTCTCTCTCTCTCACTATCCACTCTGCCTGTCAAAAATAAAATAAAAAAAAATTAAGAAAAAAAAAAAAAAAAAAGAAGGACCCAGTGATGATCTTTGGCTTGGGAATAAGGACTTAAAATTCTTGAAGTGGTAGAGAATCCACAATCACATTCTGTTCAATAACTGAAAAAAAGAGTAGGACCAATGTGCTTTAACCAAAGGTATTTGGTACTGGGTCTGGTGTTGTGGCATAGCAGGTAAAGCCACCACCTGTGATGCTAGCATCCCACATGGGCACTGGTTTGAGTCCTGGCTGATCCACTTCTGATCCAGCTCCCTGCTAATGCACTGGGAAGGCAGCAGAAGGCCCAAGTACCTGGGCCCCTACTACTCATGTGGGACCCTGATGAAGCTGTTTGCTTTGACTTGGCCCAGCTCCTGCTGTTGTGGCCATCTGGGGAGTGAACCAGTGAATGGAAGATCTTTCTCACTTGCTTTCTGTCTGTAACTCTGACTTTCAAATAAATAAATCTTTAAAAACAACAACAACAAAAAACCTATTTGGTACTTATAACAATTTCAATGGTGGTGTGGATAAACACAATTGGCTAGTTTCCAAGTATTGCACTTTTTTTTTGACAGGCAGAGTGGACAGTGAGAGACAGAAAGGTTTTCCTTTTGCCGTTGGCTTACCCTCCAATGGCCGCCGCGGCTGGCGCACTGTGGCCGGCGCATCGCGCTGATCCAAAGCCAGGAGCCAGGTGCTTATCCTAGTCTCCCATGGGGTTCAGGGCCCAAGGACTTGGGCCATCCTCCACTGCACTCCCGGGCCACAGCAGAGAGCTGGCCTGGAAGAGGGGCAACCGGGACAGAATCCAGTGCCCCGACCGGGACTAGAACCTGGTGTGCCGGCGCCACTAGGCGGAGGATTAGCCTAGCGAGCTACGGCGCCGGCTGCCATATTATTCTCAAACAGTAAGAACAAGGACAATGTCAAACAAGCCATGTCATGTGAAACTGACATGATTGTCAAAAATGTAACAGGATCCTTTGTTTGAAGTGCTTGCTCCTTTCCACAAAAAATAATTGTTGAACAGGTCATTAAATCCCATATTTGTATATTGTGTAATGTAGGAAAATATATCATATTTGCCCAATGTCCTATTTACAGGATGACATATATATATATATATGTGTGTGTGTGTGTGTGTATATATACATATGTATATGTATATATATGTATGTATGTATATATATATACACACACACACACACATATAAAGATACTATATTATCACAGTGTCCTAGTTACAGGACAATATGTATTTTCATTTGCTCTAGATTATGATTCCAACCTACTTTAATGCATCTGTGTTGATTTTGTTGAAATAGTCACAGAACTGAAGACTTGGTACTTCATGGGTTAATACCATTAACTTATGTCTTTGGAATTTAGACTCCCACCTGTGTTCAGGAAAACAAATCATATCCAAACCATAACAGTCATAAAGGTACTTTAAGTTTTATTCTAAAAGTTCTGTTGTTTTAGTTTTCGCACTTAGATCTACAGTCTGTGACTAGCAAGAGAAGCCAATACCAAGACTACTCTTTCTCCACTGCTCTACAGTATCTCCTTGTGACCATCCATGTGGAGGTCCATTCCTGAACTCTGTATTTCCATTGGTCTATTTGACTATTCTCTTTTTTTGCAAGATTTTATTTATCTATTTGAGGAGTTACAGAGAGAAGGAAGGAGAGAGAGAAAGGTCTTCCATTGGTGGTTCAATCCCCAAATGGCCACATCAGCTGGAGCTGGACCAATCTTCTGGGTCTCCCACTGTGGGTGCAGGGGCCCAAGCATTTGGGCCATCTTCTGCTGCTTTTCCAGGCCGTAGCAGAGAGCTGGATTGGAAGAGGAACAGCTGGGACTAGAACTGACGCCCATATGGGGTGCTGGAGCTGCAGGCAGAGGCTTACTCCACTACACCACAGTGCTGGCCCCTATCTGACTATTCTTGGATCAGGACTACACACTTCTAATTAATGTGCTTCACATCATGTCCTGATATCTTCTAAAGTAAAACATTGTTAAATTCGACTACATCAAAATTAAAGACTTCTGTTCATCAGAAGACAAAACTAAGAAAACAAATCTCACAGAGGGAGATGACTGCAGTATGTGCATTTGACAAGCAATTAATATATCAAATATATCAAGAATTTCAAGAAATCAATAAGAAAGGCAACAGAATAACAGGAAAATGAACAGACACTGTTCAAGGAAGTACCAAATGGCAAATATGCATATGAAAAGATGCTCAACTTCACTACTTAGCAAGGAAATAGAAAGCAGACTACAAAAATATAATGCTCGGGGCCAGCGCTGTGGCGCAGCAGGTTAATGCCCTGGCCTGAAGTGCCGGCATCCCATATGGGCGCTGGTTCTAGTATCAGCTGCTCCACTTCCGATCCAGCTCTCTGCTATGGCCTGGGAAAGCAGTAGAAAATGGCCCAAGTCCTTGGGCTCCTGCACCTGCATGGGAGACCTGGAAGAAGCTCCTGGCTCCTGGCTTCAGATAGGCACAGTTCCAGCCATTGTGGCCATCTGGGGAGTGAACCATCAGATGGAAGAACTCTCTCTCTCTCTCTCTCTGCCTTTCCTCTCTGTATGTAACTCTGACTTTCAAATAAATAAATAAATCTTTTAAAAAATATATATAATCCTCCATATCCATCTGAAATAGTTAAAAAGAAAAAGATGAGAAATAACCAAGAGTTGACAATGATGTGAAGCAACCAAAATTTATAAATTATTATTAGGAGCATAAACTAGTACAAACCTTTTGGAAAACTGGTAGTATCTACTAACGCTGATGTAACATCCTATGATCCAACTATTCCACTCCTAGGTATATACTCAAGAGAAACATGAACATATGTTTACCAAGAGACATGTACAACCATGTTCATAGTAGCTTTTTTCAAAAATGGAAATTATGCAAATGTCCACTGACATAAGAATGGATAAACAAGTTGTGTTATATTTATAAAAGGAAATACTATACAGCAATGAGAAACAATAAATTGCTACCCACAACATGCCTGGATCTTATTTCATGAACATGTTAAGCCAAAAAAGCCAGAATCAAAAGAGCAATGAAGCAATGCTATATAATTACCCTCAGGCGAATTTCAAAAATATGTAAAACTAATCTATGCTACAGAAGTCAGGGTACTGGTACCCCTTGAGAGGAGGTTAGTCACTAGAAAGGAATACAAGGGGGGCTTCGTAAGAACTCAGCATGGGCATTTCTTCATTTAGGTGGTAGCTATGTCAATTTGTTCAGTCTGTTAAAAATCAAGGTACACATGCATGTGTGCCTTTCCTGTATTGTTTTATATTATAAAAAGAGTTTAAAATATGCAATATACCATGCAAATATAAGAAAATGAAAGCATGTCTGAAAATATAATTACTGAGGTGGAAATTAAGGCCCAAAGCACTCAGATTAACAAAAATGGGGGGCTGGCACTGTGGTGTAGAAGGTAAAGCCACTGCCAGCATTGCATATGGGTGTCGGTTCTAGTCCCAGTTGCTCCACTTCCAATCCAGCTCTCTGCTATGGCCTGGGAAAGCAGTAGAAGATGGCCGAAGTGCTTGGGCCCCTGTACCCATGTGGGAGACCCCGAAGAAGCTTCTGGCTCCTGGCTATGGATTGGCCCTGATGGCTCTTACAGCCATCTGAGGAGTGAACTAGTGGATGGAAGACCTCTCTCTCTGTCTCTCCCTCTCTCTGGCTGTAACTACCTCTCAAATAAATAAATAGAAATCTTTAAAAAATACAGAGTAGTCTATTGTATTACATTTACAAGTATTAGTATTAAGTCATGTCAATTTTTAAAAGGAATTCAGAACTCAAAAGGCTTCCATAGCTTTGGCAACTCATGACAAGAGCCTAGGGTGATTACTGATGCCATAAACAAGAGTGTCAATTTGTTAAGGCAACAACTGGAGTCACTGTGCACTTACTCCTCATGTAGGATCTCTGTCCTTAATGTGCTGTACATTGTGATTTAACACTATAACTAGTACTCAAACAGTATTTTTCACTTTGTGTTTCTATGTAGGTGCAAACTGTTGAAATCTTTACTTAATATATACCAAACTGATCTTCTGTATATAAAGAGAATTGAAAATGAATCTTGATGTGAATGGAAGGGGAGAGGGAGTGGGAAAGGGGAGGGTTGTGGGTGGGAGGGAAGTTATGGGGGGAAAGCCATTGTAATCCATAAGCTGTACTTTGGAAATTTATATGCATTAAATGAAAGTTAAAAAAAGGAATTCAGGAGATTTTTGCCTTTCCAATTAAAATGGAATAGACATTAACTTCTTTAAAATTCAACAATACATATAGAACTGATGTCTTTTTAAAATGGTAAATTTTGGCTTTTTTCCTTTTCTCTGATTATTAGCTATACCAAAGGCTGGAAGGGATATGAGGAAACTGGATCTCTCATACACTGCCCTTGAGAATGTAACACAGTACAGCCTCTCTGGAAAACAGTTTGACAGCTTTATTCAAAACTAAAATACTTATCATATGACCCAGCAATTACACTTCTGGGTATTTAGCCCAGAGAAATGAAATCTTATGTGTACACAAAAACCTGCATGAGATTGTTCAGAACAGCTTCATTTGTAATGACCTCCAACTAGAAACAAGCATGATGTTCCTCAATAGGTGAACAGTTAAACACACTTATAATATGAACTACTGCTCAGCAATAAAAAGAAATGAATGGCTAATACAAGCAAGCATTTGGTTGGTTTTCATGGGTGTTATGCTAAGCAAAAATAGTAATAATAGTAACAATCTCAAAAGGTCACATATTATGGCAGATGTTTGGCCTACTGGATAACACACCTGTATCACATAAAAGAGTGCCTGGGTTCGAGTCCTAACTCAGCTCCCAATTCCAACTTTCTGTTAATACAGACTCTGGGAGGTAACAAGTGATGGCTCAAGTAGTTGGGCCTCTATCACCTACATGAAAGACCTGGGTTATGTTCCTAGCTCCCAATGTTGGCTTGGCCCAGCCCCAACCATTGCAAGCATCTGGGAGTGAATCAGCAGACAGATCTCTCTGTCTCTCTTGCTATCTCTCCAAATTAAATAAACAAAGAAATAAATTTTAAAAGGCCACATACTGTATAACTCCATTTGTATAACATTCTCAAAAATGACAATATTATAGTAATGAAAAACAGACAAGTGGTTGCCAGGGGTTAGTGATGAGTAACAATCCTGCATCTTTTTAAAACTTTAAAATTTTACTTATATTTATTTATTTTAAAGACAGAGATCTCTCACCTGCTGGTTCACTTCCCAAACCCAGGGCTGGGCCAGATCAAACCAGGAGCCAGGAGCTCAATCTGGGTCTCCCACATGGATGGCAGGGACGCAACTGCTTGAGGCATCACAGCTGCCTCCCAGAGTGCACATTAGTAGGAAGCTGGAAATGGAAGCAGACTCGGGACTTACATCCAGGCATTCTGATGTGGGATGTGGGCACCCTAAGCAGCATCTTAATAGCTAGGCCAAATGCATGTGCCTAGTTCTGTGTCTTGATTGTGGTGGTTGTTACATGAATCTACATACTATGCACCCATGCACACACCTGATACCAATGTCAAAATCTAAGTTGTTATATTCTATTATGATTTTCTAAGATGTCACTATTAGGGAAAACTAGGTGTATAGTACGTGGGACTTCTTGGTGCTATGCTTGAAATTTCCTATAATTTATGTTTGTGACTTCTGAGGAATCTACAATTGTCTCAAAAATAAAAAGTTTAAGAAAATGTTATGCTGGGAGACTTTATTGTCTGTCCTCTATAATATAATGCATCAAGTAAACAAACAAACAAAAACCAAGTAAAGAGGACTTCAGAAACATAATTAATAGGGGTACAGCAGATTAAACTGCAGTTTGGGATGCCTATATCACATATCAGAGTGCCAGTTTGAGTACTGCCTACTCTGTTTCAAGTCTATCTCCCTACTAATGTGCCTGGGAGGTAGCAGGTGACGGCTCAAGTACTTGAATTCCTGCCACCTACATGGGAGATCTGGATAGAATTCCTGGGTTCCTAGCTCCTGGCTTCAGCCTGGCCCAGCTTTAGCTACTACAGCCATTTAGGGAGTGAACCAGCAAATGGACAATCTCTGTCTCTCTGTCTCTGTCTCTCTCTGCCTTTCAAATAAATAAATAAAACAAAAATAAAATAAATAATAAAATTTTTAAAAATTTATAAGAAACTAGATTTAAGACATATTGTGGCCAATATACAGCCAGTCCTCCATATTTGAGTTTTGCCTCTGCAGATTTAACCAAGAGTGAACCAAAACTTTTAAAAAAATTTCCAGGGTTGAGCTTTTTGTGCAGCAATTAAGTTGCTGCTTGGAAGGCCAGCATCCCATAACAGAGTACCCAGGTATCCACCTACAATTCTGCTTCCTGTTGATGTACTTCATGGGTGCAAGATCCGGATTGAATTCTGGGCTTGTGGCTTCAGCTAGGCCCAACCCTGGCTGTTGCAGACATTTGGGAAGGGAACCAGTGGATGGAAGATGTCTCCCCCCTGCTTCAAATAAACTTCTAAAAAGGGGCTAGCGCTGTGGCATAATGGTTTAAGCTGCGGTGCCAACATCCCATATGGGTGCCAGTTTGAGTTCTGGTTGTTCCACTTCCCATCCAGCTCCCTGCTAATGCACCTGCGAAGGCAGCACAGGATGGCCCAAGTCTTTGGGCCACTGCACCCACATGGGAAGAAGCTTAGCTCCTGGCTTCGGCCTGGCTAAGCCTTGGCTGTCGCTGCCATCTGGGGAGTGAATCAGAAGATGGAAGATCTCATTCTCTATCTCTCTGTCTATGTTTCTCTTTCTCTGTAACTCTGCCTTTCAAATAAACAAATGTTAAAAAATCAAAAGCCCAAGATAAATGAATTAAGTGTGTTAAACCTGATTAGAAAAAGACAACAAAATATTCATGAGAAACATGATAAAGGTACAAGAGAAAGAAAAAATATACATATATATATATACACACATAATTTTAGGAATGAAAAAGGATCTACTAACACAGGTGTGGAAATAATCCAAATAAATGAATGAAATATGTGTAGGTCCAGGAAAACATAAAATGCCTAGCAAACATAAACTACCAAAAATTCACTCCCCAGAAGTATAAATCTGTAAAGATCAATAATCAGAGAAAAGAAAATAGTTAAAATTTACCATTTTTAAAAGACACCTGCTCTAAATGTGTTTATAGCAGAACTTTAAAAGAAAATCATGTCTATGCCATTTTCATCCATGAAAAGATATACATTTCCTGGTTTCCTTATAAAAACTGGCATAACCTTCACACCAACACTTGTTAAATATAGTACAAATCAAGAAAATAATAAACAATTTTCCTATAGTGTCAAAAATTCTAAATAAATATACTGCTAACTCAAATCCAACCATGACTCTCAAGGAAAATTGCCCTTTACCAAGCAGAACAATTCCACAAAGGCAAGGATGTCCATCCACATTACATATCAATGTAATTCATTACAACAATCAATTAAGGAGAATAACATCATAAGGCTAGGAACATCAAAAAGGCATCTGACATAGTTCAGGAGCCATTCCTAATAAAAATACAAAATAAAATAGGAACATGTATATATGAAAACTACAAGGAGACCTTCAAGTAAATGAAAAGATACCCACAGGATTAGAGAAAATATATGCGAATCACACATCTGATAAGTACCTTGTATCCAGAATATTAAGAACACACGCACAATTCAATAACACAAATAATCCAATCTATAGATAAAGGATATGAATAGATACTTCTCCAATGATAACATACAAATAGCCAATACAGGAAAAGATGCTCAACATCAGTGACCATTAGGGAAATGGATATCAAAGCCACAATGAAATACCACTTCATGCTTACTACGATGGTGATCAAAGAAAGATGTATTTTTCTCTGAAGGGAGGAGATAACTTCCACTTTGCTTATGGCCTTGTCTAAATACTGACAGAGTTTGTGGATTCAAAAGGCTCCCATAGCCTAGGCAGCTCATGTCAAGAGCCTTGGGTGGTCACTGACATCATACATAAGAGTGTTAATTGTTAAATTAACAACAGGAGTCACTGTGCACTAACTCCCCATGTAGGACCTTTGTCCTTAAAGAGCTGTATTATGAGAGCTAACTGTAAAATTTGTTCTCAGGTTTGTGTGTGTTTGTGTATGTGTGTGTGTGTGTGTGCAAATTGTTGAAATCTTTATTTAGTATAGAGTTGGTCTTCTGTGTACAAAGTTAATTGAAATTTTAATAGAGAATGGGATGGGAAGTGGAGAGAGAGGAGGAGAAGGGGTAGGAGAAGGAGTGGGAGGGCGGGTATGGTGGGAAAAATCACTATATTCCTAAAGTTGTACTTATGAAATTTGTATTCATTAAATAAAGGGTTTCTTTGGAAAAAAAGATAGGTGCAGTCCGCCGTAATGAGAAAGCCCCAGAGGCCTAAAGGGTTAAATACTTGTAACATCCTACAGGTGCTTTCAAAAATACTGTGAAGTAAGCAAGTGCCTCTTCTTGGTTGATGAGTTTATAATTTTAAACATGGCGACTTAAAGTCTTTTGTCATCCACAGTTATATATGATGTGCTGCTCATAAAACTAAAGCGTTGTTGGTTCTGTGTTTAGCTGTCCTCCTATAGGTTCCTATGGACTTTTTCCAGCCACTTCTATTGTAGTCAGTACTTTGGGATGGCTCTGTAAACAGATGAAGCCAATAATGTATTGACAGTACCAACTGAGAGAAAGTATGGTTAACTGAGGTTACTAAAAACAAAAAGCAATTCAAATCAATTGGCAATCTACAAAAAGAGTTAAAGATTTTAAAAGCTATTATTAAAATTACTATATTGGACTATTATGCTATGTTATATGTGTGTATATATTGTATGTCCACATGGGAAAATTTTATTAAGAGTTTTATTTTAATTTGCTTATGATTAGATTGCCCATAAATTTAAGCTGCTAAATTTAATCAAAGATACATTTTAATTTGTGTGACCTGAATCTCTGTATCATATGTTTTAAACGTGTTAGTAGAAAGAAACTAAAAACATTTTATATGGTTGTGCTTAAGTTTACTGGTTAAACAAACTACACCATGTTAGATATTTAAGAGGTGTTTCCAAATACATGATTCTTAAAAATTATAGAAGGCATTGGACCTTCTGGTAAATGTTTTCTTAAGTTGTTATCTAATGGTTGAAACTGTTTGCTAAGTATTCATGTAATATTGCTATTGTCAGCAAGCGATCTAGGACTTGCTCCCTCATTTCTCTCTTCTAAGCCCAACTTGTTCTTTCATTTCTCTATTCTCTTCAAGGTAGGAAACTAATTCTATTATGAAGGAATCTGTAGGACGCACAATTTAATCTTTAGACCTTATAAAAGAGATGGCTAACAATTTTCTGTAATAGCATAGCCAAAATAAGAACTTAAATAATAATCTCATAGCTAGATTTACTTCGCCATCAGTGAAGTATACAGTAATTAGAAAAAAAACCTCCCTTTCACACCAAAGGGAAAGAAAGTTTTAAAGTGAGAATATAATTTTCCTCATGGGCATTGTCTACCTTAGAAAAACTACTACAGAACATGCCTGTGACTATAGACTTGTAGTTCAAGCCACCGAAGATTAGAGATGAGACACGGGCACTCCCTTGACTTGCATCCTCTGGTCTGCTTTAACACAAACCAGGAGGAAAAGAAAGCTAGGCATCAGAAGCAATGGGTGGCAGGCCTATAAATGGCTGATCTGTACAGTGATCTGCCCTCAAGGAGACCCAACAGGCCAGTCCACTGCAGTGGCTTTCAATGTGGTAAGCCTGGGCTTCAGCAGAAGTCAGCTTGTGAAGAGCCCTGGCAGCTCTGCCAAGAGTTGGATCACTGGAAATGGACCTGCCCTGGAGTCGAAGGATGCCCAGGTCAGAGCCACAGATCTTATTGGCTCTAAGCTGAAAAGCCCTTCACTCAGCCCAACTTCCAAAGTGACCACTGCAGCTGAGGGGACAGCCAAGTAGGGTCAGCAACATTGCAGGCAGAACTGTAAATTTCCTGTTAGAGATGCCACCTGCCTTTACCTGGCCAGCTCTCCTCCCAGGCCAGCCAAGTAATGAAAGTCAACAGAGTGCCTTCCCCTAGGAGGTTCACACCTCCCTTAGGATATACCCCAAGTGAAGAGATAGATAGGTCTGGGCCTCTTAACTTACAAAGCCTCAAGCCCACCAGATTATTATCAAGCCCCTTCTATCAGGTTCTATTTGCCTCTCAATCAGAAAACTTCACTGTAGCTTAGACAGCACCTTTCTTAGCTCCTCTAATAATGACTCTGTCCTTTGTTCTAGGCCCTGTCTAGTGCACTTGGGCTTCATTTCTTTGTAATCATAACCTCTACTCTACCACCAATGGCTCTACTCCCAACCTGTGTGTACTGATGGTCCTCTTCCCCACTTAATGCTGTATAATTGTTCAAACCTGGTAAATGCCACTCTTAGGATCATTGGTTACTATCCTCACTCTGTCTTTTATGACCTTGTCTAAATATGATCAGAGTCGGCAAACTTGGAAGGCTTCCATAGCCTTGGCAACTCATGACGACAGCCTAGGATGGTTACTGGCGCCATAAACTAGAGTGTCAATTTGTTGGGTTAACAACAGGAGCCACTGTGCACTTGCTCCTCATGTGGGATCTCTGTCCATAATGTGCTGTACATTTTGATTTAATGCTATAACTAGTTCTCAAACAGTATGTTTTATTTTGTGTTTCTATGTGGGTGCAAACTGTTGAAATCTTTATACTAAATTGATCTTCTGTATATAAAGAGAATTGAAAATGAATCTTGATGTGAATGGAAGGGGAGAGGGAGCGGGAGAGGGGAGGGTTGTGGGTGGCAGGGAAGTTCTGGGAGGGGGAAGCCATTGTAATCCATAAACTGTACACTGGAAATTTATATTCATTAAATAAAAGTTAAAAAAAAAGACAGGTGGATGTTTGGTGCAGTGGTTAAGACATTGCTTGGGACAGTCACATCCCATATTGTGTGGGTGTGAGTCCAGTCTCCACTCTCAATTCCAGCTTCCTGTTAATGACTGCCCTGGGAGGAGGCATCAGGTTGTAACCCATGGGTCCCTGCCACTCATGTGGAATACTTGGTTTTTTTTTTTTTAACTTTTATTTAATGAATATAAATTTCCAGTGTACAGCTTATGGATTACAATGGCTTCCCCCTCCCATAACTTCCCTCCCACCCGCAACCCTCCCCTCTCCCGCTCCCTCTCCCCTTCCATTTGCATCAAGATTCATTTTCAATTCTCTTTATATACAGAAGATCAATTTAGTATAAAGATTTCAACAGTTTGCACCCACATAGAAACACAAAGTGAAACATACTGTTTGAGTACTAGTTATAGCATTAAATCACAATGTACAGCACATTAAGGACAGAGATCCCACATGAGGAGCAAGTGCACAGTGGCTCCTGTTGTTAACCCAACAAATTGACACTCTAGTTTATGGCGCCAGTAACCATCCTAGGCTGTCGTCATGAGTTGCCAAGGCTATGGAAGCCTTCCAAGTTTGCCGACTCTGATCATATTTAGACAAGGTCATAAAAGACAGAGTGAGGATAGTAACCAATGATCCTAAGAGTGGCATTTACCAGGTTTGAACAATTATACAGCATTAAGTGGGGAAGAGGACCATCAGTACACACAGGTTGGGAGTAGAGCCATTGGTGGTAGAGTAGAGGTTATGATTACAAAGGAATGAGGCCCAAGTGCACTAGACAGGGCCTAGAACAAAGGACAGAGTCATTATTAGAGGAGCTAAGAAAGGTGCTGTCTAAGCTACAGTGAAGTTTTCTGATTGAGAGGCAAATAGAACCTGATAGAAGGGGCTTGATAATAATCTGGTGGGCTTGAGGCCTTGTAAATTCAGAGGCCCAGACCTATCTATCTCTTCACTTGGGGTATATCCTAAGGGAGGTGTGAACCTCCTAGGGGAAGGCACTCTGTTGACTTTCATTACTTGGCTGGCCTGGGAGGAGAGCTGGCCAGGTAAAGGCAGGTGGCATCTCTAACAGGAAATTTACAGTTCTGCCTGCAATGTTGCTGACCCTACTTGGCTGTCCCCTCAGCTGCAGTGGTCACTTTGGAAGTTGGGCTGAGTGAAGGGCTTTTCAGCTTAGAGCCAATAAGATCTGTGGTTCTGACCTGGGCATCCTTCGACTCCAGGGCAGGTCCATTTCCAGTGATCCAACTCTTGGCAGAGCTGCCAGGGCTCTTCACAAGCTGACTTCTGCTGAAGCCCAGGCTTACCACATTGAAAGCCACTGCAGTGGACTGGCCTGTTGGGTCTCCTTGAGGGCAGATCACTGTACAGATCAGCCATTTATAGGCCTGCCACCCATTGCTTCTGATGCCGAGCTTTCTTTTCCTCCTGGTTTGTGTTAAAGCAGACCAGAGGATGCAAGTCAAGGGAGTGCCCGTGTCCCATCTCTAATCTTCGGTGGCCTGAACTACAAGTCTATAGTCACAGGCATGTTCTGTAGTAGTTTTTCTAAGGTAGACAATGCCCATGAGGAAAATTATATTCTCACTTTAAAACTTTCTTTCCCTTTGGTGTGAAAGGGAGGTTTTTTCTAATTACTGTATACTTCGCTGATGGCGAAGTGAATCTAGCTATGAGATTATTATTTAAGTTCTTATTTTGGCTATGCTATTGCAGAAAAATGTTAGCCATCTCTTTTATAAGGTCTAAAGATTAAATTGTGCATCCTACAGATTCCTTCATAATAGAATTAGTTTCCTACCTTGAAGAGAATAGAGAAATGAAAGAACAAGTTGGGCTTAGAATAGAGAAATGAGGGAGCAAGTCCTAGATCGCTTGCTGACAATAGCAATATCACATGAATACTTAGCAAACCGTTTCAACCATTAGATAACAACTTAAGAAAACATTTACCAGAAGGTCCAATGCCTTCTATAAATTTTAAGAATCATGTATTTGGAAACACCTCTTAAATATCTAACATGGTGTAGTTTGTTTAGCCAGTAAACTTAAGCACAACCATCTAAAATGTTTTTAGTTTCTTTCTACCAACACGTTTAAAACATATGATACAGAGATTCAGGTCACACAAATTAAAATGTATCTTTGATTGATTTTAGCAGCTTAAATTTATGGACAATCTTATCTATAAGCCATTTAAAATAAAACTCTTAATAAAATTTCCCCATGTGGACATACAATATGTACACACATATAATATAGCATAATAGACCAATATAGCAATTTTAATAATAGCTTTTAAAATCTTTAACTCTTTTTGTAGATTGCCAATTGATTTGAATTGCTTTTTGTTTTTAGTAACCTCAGTTAACCATACTTTCTCTCAGTTGGTACTGTCAATACATTATTGGCTTCATCTGTTTACAGAGCCATCCCAAAGTACTGACTACAATAGAAGTGGCTGGAAAAAGTCCATAGGAACCTATAGGAGGACAGCTAAACACAGAACCAACAACGCTTTAGTTTTATGAGCAGCACATCATATATAACTGTGGATGACAAAAGACTATAAGTCGCCATGTTTAAAATTATAAACTCATCAACCAACAAGAGGCACTTGCTTACTTCACAGTATTTTTGAAAGCACCTGTAGGATGTTACAAGTATTTAACCCTTTAGGCCTCTGGGGCTTTCTCATTAAGATAACTATCATGTCTAGTAACACAAGATCATTAGACTTTTTAATTCTCACACATTTGTATTAATAGCATTTTCCATTATAGAAACTTAAAGTCTGGTACCACATCACACCTTGACAGTCCTTCTAATATACTCCAAATAGACTGATTAGTTGGTGTCTCTATAAGATGAGAGACATAGGTCCTTCGATTTTTTCAGTTGGGCCCAAACTGGAAAAACCAAAGTCCAGGATTTACTGGAAATTTTAGAGACCAGATTGTTTGAAACTTTGATTTTTTGAATGCCTGTCAAGAATGCCAAGAAGGCTCAAAATCCAAAATATCTGGTTGAAATAAGATTTCTTAAAATCATGACATAACATAGACCAAATTTGATCATTGTTACAAGGTGATTATTCAAATTTTTGAAAAAAGCACATATTTAAATAACCCATAGCTCTTAATAAAAATTCAGCTGTTTTTGAACAATTAGAATTTAACAGACATCAAGAGAACAGAATAGATTACTTTAACACATTGCTTTAACAGAGCATCAGAGTTTAATTCTATGTCAAAGAGAAATTGAGCTTCCTGTGATCTTTTGCTGTGAGGTTTCCTTCCTTTACCTTCTTTCATATTGGTGACCATGTTTCTGTGTTTCTGTGTGTAACACATCTTTAAGCATCTTTTGCAGGGCAGGATGAGTGGCAACAAATTCTTTCAGTTTCTGCTTGCTATGAAAAGTCTTAATTTCACCTTCATTCACAAATGAGAGCTTTGCAGGATATAGTATTCTGGGCTGGCAGTTTTTCTCTCTTAGTACCTGGGCTATGTCTCGCCATTCCCTTCTAGCTTGTAGGGTTTCTGATGAGAAGTCTGCTGTGAGTCTAATTGGAGATCCTCTAAGAGTGATCTGACGTTTCTCTCTTGCACCTTTTAGGATCTTTTCTTTATGTTTCACTGTGGTGAGTTTGATTACAACATGTCGTGGTGAGGATCTCTTTTGGTCATGTTTATTAGGGGTTCTATAAGTTTCCTGTACTAAGATGCCTCTGTCCTTCTCCAAACCTGGGAAATTTTCTGCTAGTATGTCACTGAAAATGCCTTCTAATCCTTTCTCCCTCTCCATGCCTTCAGGAACTCCTAGAACCCGAATGTTGGGTTTTTTAATAGTATCCTGTAGATTCCCGACAATATTTTTTAGATTTCTAATTTCTTCTTCTTTTCTTTGGTTTGCCTGTTTCCTTTCCTGTTCTCTGTCTTCTAAGTCTGATATTCTCTCTTCTGCTTCGCCCATTCTGTTTTTAAGGCTCTCTAATGTGTTTGTCATTTGATCTATTGAACTCTTCATTTCATTATGATTTCTAGTCATTATCAGAGTTTCTTGTTCCACTGGTTGTTTCATTTCATTTTGATTCCTCCTTAATATTTCACTTTCACGAGAGAGATTTTCTATCTTGTCCATGAAGGATTTCTGTAGTTCAAGAATTTGTTTTTGAGAACTTCTTAATGTTCTTATCAATTTTTTGAGGTCTGCTTCTTGCATTTCTTCGATCTCATCATCTTCATAATCTTGAATTGGGGTGTCTTTTTCATTTGGGGGGCGTCATAGTGTCTTCCTTGTTCTTGTTAGCTTGGTTTTTGCGTTTGTTGTTTGGCATGTTGGAGATATTTGGTTTCTTCACTGTGGTGTTTTTTCTTGTTACACTATGGCTCTATATTAAGTGGACTGTCTGCTTTCAGTGGAGCCTTAGAGGCTTGAGATGAGTGTGGACTGAGAGCTGTGTTTGGTTCCTCAGGGGTGAGGGTGTGTCAAAGATGACACTCCCAGGTTAGGTGTGGTAAATCTTTCTTTTTTTGATTTAAAAGGGAAGTAATTCCGCACAGCTGAACGAAATTGGAGGTAGTTAGCAGGCAAATGATATACCCACAGGAGCCAGAGATCGGAAGCTCTTTCCCAAGGACCACATAGGGAATCTCTGCTGCCCTCAGTGTGGGCTCCAATTCTCCTGCAGTCTCCCACTGGTTTGCCAAGTTAAATGCTAATCTCCTGTTATTTCACCCCTCCCCCCAGAGTCAGGTTTTTCTGCTAGGCTCAGGGCTGGTGCAGACCTGAGGTCGCCCTGCTTATGACGTATGTCCAAAATGGCGCCTGCTCTGTCTTGCTCGCCTTTGAGAGGTGAGCAGAGAGAGAGAAACTTGTGTCTGTATCGGTCACTTTTTTAATTTTTTTCCTATCTCTCTTCTAGTTAGCCTGGTGAACTTTTCCCCACGGAGTTTCAAGCCTCGTTCCCTCTAGCCTCCTCTTTCCGCTTGCCCGCTGGTATCTCGGGCTATTGAGGTTCGGCTCACCTCGCGTTCCAGCGCTGGTGTGTTGAGTCTGCCGCTGGTGTCCCGAACTTGGGCTCCCACGCTCTCCACGCAGGTCCACTGTGAATCACTAGTTCCGGAAGAGTTTCCTCTGCTGTTTCATCCCCTACTCTTCCTTGACCCTGCAGTATCTCCACTTATATTAAACTTTCTCTCCCCCCGGACTAAGTGTGCTCCCTGCCTATTCCGCCATCTTGCCGCCGGAATACTTGGTTTGAATTCCAGATTCCTGGTTTCCACCTGGCCAAGTTTTGGCTGTTGTGGGCATTTGGGGATTTGGAGATTGAATCAGCAGATGGAAGATCTTTCTCTCTCTTTCAGATAAAAAAGTAAAAAGAAGGAGGGGGAGGATGAAAAACAAGTTGTTTCTCCATATCTGCTACAGGCTCTACTTGAATTAACAAACAAAAAGGAAGGGAGGGAGGGAGTGAGGAAGGAAGGGAGGAAGGGAGGGAGGGAGGAAGGAAGGAAGGAAGGGAGGAAGGAAGGGAGGAAGGAAGGAAGGAAGGAAGAAGGGAGGGAGGGAGGAAGGAAGGAAGGAAGGAAGCAGGGAGGGAGGAAGGGAAAAGAAAGAGCAAAAGATAGTGACAAGCATTAGCAAGCGTGTGACAAACTGGAACCATGCCGTGGCCCACTGATGGGATATGAAGTGGTGCTGCTGTTTCAGAAAACAGTTGGGCAGTTCTTCAAAATTTTAAACACAGAGTTACCATATGATCTAGTGAGGGAGTTAAAAATACATCAGCCTGGCATATTGACTATTTTGAGTTAAAAGGCACTTGAAAAACAGCAGGTGAGAGAGGATCATTGTGACCTTCCTTCTGGTTCTTTAAAGCAGATAAAATTCCTATGTGAACCATGCCCTCCATCTACTAGAAGGAGAGCAACACTGTCATCATCAAGGGTAGGAAGTGGAGATGGAGACAATTCTGTACAGACTTTGTTGAACTCTTGTTTCAAGGCTTCCCCCACCACACAATATACTTTTTCAAAACTTAACTATTCTTTGTTCTATCAAGTATATAACTGATTGATTCTAACTGTATCTTTGGGTTTTTATTTCTTTATGAAGTCTCCCACACCATGTAACATCTATATTAAATACATTTGTATGCTTTTCTGGTGTGGCTCTGCCTTATGTGATTTTAATTCTCAGGTCCAGTTGAAAAGAAATCCTAAAAGGGAAGAGATCAAATGTGGCCTCATTCCCCTACACCAGGCAATTCCATTCCTTGGGTATCCATACAAGAGAAAAATATGTTTATGCAAATATTTGTACACAAAAGCTCATAGCATTATTAATAAGAGCTAAAAAGTGGAAACAACCCAACATCCAACAAGTGATACATGGATAAATGAAGTGTAGTGTATACAGTAATAAAAATAAAGTCCTGGTTGGTGCTGTGGTGCAGTGGGTTAAAGCCCTGGCCTGAAGCATCGGCATCCCATATGGGCATTGGTTCTAGTCCCGGCTGCTCCTCTTCCAATCCAGCTCTCTGCTATGCCATGGAAAAGCAGTAGAAGATATCCCAACCCCTTGGGCCTCTGCATCCACGTGGGAGACCCGGAGGAAACTCCTGGCTCCTGATTTCGGATCGGTGCAGTTCCAGCCATTGCGGCCTTCTGGGGATGGAAGACCTCTCTCTCTGTCTCTACCTCCCTTTGTAACTCTGTCTTTCAAATAAATAAAATAAATTTTTAAAAAATAAAGTTCTGTCCTCCCTCTATATCTGCAGAATCAACCAATCATTCATTGGAAATATCTTTTGAAAATCTGAAAATGTATTTTTTCTTGTCATTATTCTCTAAATGATACAGATACAGTACAATGACTATCTACCTTATTAGGTGCATTATATAAGGTTTTATAAGTAATCTACAGATGGTTTAAAGTATATACAAGGGCATGCATAGGTTGTATGTAAATACTATATCACTTTCAATAAGAAACTTGGGCATCTGGGCAGTCTGGTATTTACAGGATGTCCTGGAACCCCTTTCTCATAGATAGCAAGGAGCAAATGTACTTCTAAAATAGTCCAACTCCTAGAAATAGAGAGTAGAATGGTGGTTACCAGGGGCGAAAAGGAGGGGGAAAGGGAGAGAGTTGCAGTTAAAAAGGTACCCTAGTATGTTTTCTGTTGCTGTTAACAAAATACCTAAGGCTGGGTAACATATAATGAAAAAAGGTTTCTTTAGCTCAGTTTTGGAAGCTGAAAGTCCAGGATTGGGTGGCTCCATCTCACTCCCAGGGTAGATGGCATCAAAATGGCAGGAGTGCATGCAGAGGAGGTCACATGGTGAGATAGGAAGTCAGTGGGGGTCAGGAGCCAGGGTTGCTCCTTGACAACAACTCACTCTCAGGGGAACTAACTGGGGTTCAGTGAGAACTGCATTAATCCCTCTGAAAGCAGCACCCCCAACGACATAAGTACCTTTCATTAGGTCCCACCTCTTCTAGGTTCTACCACCACAATACTGCCACAGCTTCTGGCCGTGAACCTTTGGGGGACACACTCAAATCACACCCCAACCATAACAGCAGGTATAAAGTTTCAGTTACATAAGATGACCAAGTTCTAGAGATTGCTGTACAATATTGTGCATACAGGGAACTGAATCATTCACTGAAAATTCTGTTGAGGGTAGATATCATGTTAAGTGTTCTTACCACAATGAAAACTAATAAAAGGAATGAAGTACTGATACATGGCATAACATGGATGAACCTTGAAAATATTCTAAGTGATAGAAGACAATCACAAAATGCCATGTATTTTATAATCCCATTCATATAAAATTTTTAGAATATACTAAAGAGATAGTGGTTTTCTGTGGCAGAGGGTAAGAGGTAGGAATGAGGAATGACTGTTAATGGGTATGATGTTTCTTTTTGGGGTGACAAAATATTCTAAAATTAGATTTTGGTAATGGTCACACATTTTTGGGAAAATACCAAGAATCATAGAACAAACCATATGTAAGTTTTAAATTGGTAAATTTTATGGTAAGTGAATTGTGTCAATAGTGCTTTTAACAAAAACTAGGAAGTAGCAAAGCAGGGTTTCTTTTTTTTTTTTTTTTTTTCTATATGGGAGACCGACGCTTCAGGCCAGGGCTTTAACCCACTACACCACAGCGCCTGCCCCACCTTTGGCTTTTTTTTTTTTTTTGACAGGCAGAGTGGATAGTGAGAGAGAGAGAGAGAGACAGAGAAAAAGGTCTTCCTTTTTGCCGTTGGTTCACCCTCCAATGGCAGCTGCGGCCAGCGCATCATGCTGATCCGAAGCCAGGAGCCAGGTGCTTCTCCTGGTCTCCCATGCGGGTGCAGGGTCCAAGGACTTGAGCCATCCTCCACTGCCTTCCCAGGCCATAGCAGAGAGCTGGCCTGGAAGAGGGGCAACCGGGATAGAATCCGGCGCCCCAACCGGGACTAGAACCCGGTGTGCCGGCGCCGCAAGGCAGAGGATTAGCCTGTTAAGCCATGGCGCCAGCACAAAGCAGGGTTTCTAATCCAGTATCTGACAAGGCATAGCTATTCAATAAACATTTATTGAATGAATGAATGAATGAATGAATACTTTTCACTTTCAAAGAAAAATGTCCCCGTTATTTTCATTAACATTAGCAACAAGATAGTGATACCCTCCACCATGTGTCACTCAACATTGTTCTCACAGCTCTAGCTAATGTGATAGAGGATAAGGTCATTAGAGCTAAGAATTTGAAAGGAAGAGAGTATCCTTTTTAATTGGATATGATATCGTATCTCAAAAAAGTAAGAGACTATGAAAATCAACCAGAATTCCTATGAAAATTTGATAATTGGATTGGATAAGAAAACTATAAAAACTGATAGATTTTCTCTATCAGTTTAGAAATAGAAAAAAATTTGCTATCCATAATAACAAAGTTACAATATCTAAGTTATCAAACGTTACAATATCTGGGGCTGGTGCCATGGCTCACTTGGCTAATCCTCCGCCTGCATTGCCAGCATCCCATATGGGCGCCGGGTTCTAGTCCCGGCTGCTCCTCTTCCAGTCCAGCTCTCTGCCATGGCCCGGGAAGGCAGTGGAGGATGGCCCAAGTGCTTGGGCCCTGCACCCACATGGGAGACTAGGAGGAAGCACCTGGCTCCTGGCTTCGGATTGGCGTAGCTCCGGCCGTAGTAGCCATTTGGGGGGTGAACCAACAGGAGGAAGACCTTTCTCTCTGTCTCTCTCTCTCACTGTCTAACTCTATCTGTCAAATAAAAAAAAAAAGTTACAATATCTAAGAATGAACTTTCAGAAAAGGAGTTGACTTTATAAGAAGAAAATTATAAAATATTGAAGTTTCAATGGTTACTAAAACTTTTTAAAATGTATGTGAAAAGCAGAGAAACAGAGAAAGTTCCCCACTGCTGATTCATTCCCGAAATGCCTTCAATAGCTCAGGCTGCTCTGGGAGCTGGGTACTCAGTCCAGGTCTCCCATGTGAGTGGCATGGACCCAATTACTTGAGCTATCATTAACTACTTCCCAGGGTCTGCACTGGCGGGAAGCTAGAGTCAGGATCTAGGGCTGGGAATCAAACCCAGGCACTGGGAATGGAACTGCTAGGCTAACCTGCCTGCTTCCTTGACAGTTATTTTTGAAACTAAATAAAATGATTTTACCATTCACAAGAGAGAATAAATGTTTAAAAATATTAAAGAAAACGACAAAAATAGTGAGGAAGATTACCACTAGTTGGTGTTCAAACTATTTCTGAAGTCAACGTAGTATTTGTGAAGCGAGTATATATATATGGATATATATACATGTATATAAAGAGCAAAATAAGAATTCAGAAATCAACAACAGGGGCTGGTATTGTGTTGCAGTGGGCCAAGCCTCTGCTTGCAATGCCAGCATCCCATACCAGAGTGCCAGTTTGAATCCTGGCTGCTCCACTTCCAATCTAGTTATCTGGTAATGTATCTGAGAAGGCAGTGGATAATGGCCCAAGTGTTTGGGCCTCTGCCCCCCGTGTGGGAGACAGAGATGGAGTTCTTAGCTCCTGGCTTTGGCCTGGCCCAGCCCTAGCTGTTGCGGCCATTTGGGGAGTGAATCAGCAGCTGAAAGACTCTTTCTCTCTCTTTCTTTCTCCTTCACTCTCCCTCTCTCTCTGATATTTTGCCTTCTAAATAAATAAATAAATAAATGAAGTTTAAAAAAATAAACGTTTGGGGATTTATAGAATGAAAGTGGCCTTGAGTTGGAAAAGGGTATATTAGGCCGGCGCCATGGCTTAACAGGCTAATCCTCCTCCTTGTGGCGCCGGCACACCGGGTTCTAGTCCCGGTTGGGGCGCCGGATTCTATCCCGGTTGCTCCTCTTCCAGGCCAGCTCTCTGCTATGGCCCAGGAAGGCAGTGGAGGATGGCTCAAGTCCTTGGGCCCTGCACCCGAGTGGGAGACCAGGAGAAGCACCTGGCTCCTGGCTTTGGATCAGCGTGATGCGCTGGCTGCAGCGGCCATTGGAGGGTGAACCAACGGCAAAAAGGAAGACCTTTCTCTCTGTCTCTCTCTCTCTCTCTCACTATCCACTCTGCCTGTCAAAAAAAAAAAAAAAAGAAAGAAAGAAAGGGGTATATTCATTTAATGATTAATGCTGGGAAGTTGGCTATCCAGTTGGAAAATATAAACTGATCCCATCTCCTATCACACACCAGAATAAATCTCAACTGGGTTAAAGTTTAACTTTAAAAATTAAAACAATAAAAATATTAAAATAAATTTAAGACATATTTTAAGCCTGAATTAGGGTGAATTCACTGGGCAAGAAACGCAGAATCTGTAAGGGAAAAAAATCAGATGTATCTGATATATTTAATCAGATGATTTTTCTTAATTAAATTTGAA
Organism: Lepus europaeus; assembly: GCF_033115175.1. Taxonomy (NCBI): domain Eukaryota; kingdom Metazoa; phylum Chordata; class Mammalia; order Lagomorpha; family Leporidae; genus Lepus; species Lepus europaeus. Next base: position 102,057,842 of record NC_084850.1, on the reverse strand, counting down.
GATATAAAGGAAATACAGTTGAAACAAATGATAGGGATAATATTCACAAATTGGTAAGAAAGACAAACCACCTAAGGGAAGAAAAAGCAATGGATATGAAAAATTTTAAAAGTATGCATAAATTTCAATAGCCAAGAAACATGATCACTAGTTGTCATGAAAACACTCATCTGGGGCCAGCATTGTGGTACAGTGAGTTAAGCTGCTGCCTGTGACACCAGCATCCCATATGAGCACTGGTTCAAGTTCCAGCTGCTCCACCTCTGATCCAGCTCCCTGCAAATGTGCCTGAGAAAACAGCTGAAGATGATCCATGTACTTGGGTTCCTGCCACCCACGTGGGAGACTTGGATGGAGTTCCAGGTTCCTGGAATTGGCCTGGCCCAGCCCTGGCTGTTGTGGTCATTTGGGAAGTAAGCCAACAAGATGGAAGAACTCTCTGCCTCCCTCTCTCTGTGTCTGTAATTCTGTCTTTCAAATAAATAAATAAAAACTTTTTTTAAAAAAGCAAGAAAGAAAATGCACATCATAGCAAATTAGATAGCACTGGGTTTGGTTCTCAGAATGGGGAAAATAAAGCAACAACATTCAGTGTGAGGGCAGATCTTAAGATGAGCCCTTTTATATGCTGCTGGCAGGAGTTTCAATTTTACAAAAGTTTTGGAAAATAATTTGGTGGGATGTATTGAATTTTAAAACATCCATTCCTGCACCTACTGATCAGGCAGATCAGATCAGTCTCTAAACACACTTTAGAAATAAATAACAAAAATGTCAACATTTTGGGAAATCAAAATCTCATATCTAAACAACTCAGGGATCTGAGGGAAAAAGCACAACAGAAATTAGAAAATATTAAAGCATTAAAAGTAAACTATAGTGGAAAAGTTACAGTATCAAATTTTGTTACAGGGAGCTTTGTTCTAGAACTGTCAGTTGCCCCTTTGCTGGACTCTGGTCAGCAGGGGTGGAAATGCTGTTCTCCCAGTCAAAGAAGGTATCTATCTGGAGGGAGAGCAGAAAATGTCAGTCTCTGACACCATTTGGTACTACCCACACGAACAAGAAGTTAATCCAGGTATCAGTGATTTTTAAACTAGTTCTATTGTGGCCTGATAATGCTTTTTGAATGATGTTCAGTCCAAATTTGGAGAAATTTGCTTTGAGGTTCAAGTTCAGAGGTAGTTTTCAAAACTGTTGCAGGTTTTGCTTGCGAAGATTGTATGTAGCTTCCAGTTGTTCGGTGTCACGCTGGACCAGGCATTGGGAACGTGGACTACCCTGGCAAAGTCCTTTTATTCTTTAATCAAATGACAAACTAAGTGAGGTAGATTCTGATTAAATCCATTTATTGCAATGTGCATAACAACAGAATAAGTGAAAGGAATATATGAAAATTTAGGCAAAAATAGGTAAGCAAAAATTACTCAAGCACATAACCAACAGAACATCTTTTTTTCAAAAAAATATTTATTTTTTATTTGAAAGGCAAAGTTACAGAAAGGCAGAGAGAGAGAGAGAGAGATCTGTTGGTTCACTCTCCAGCTGCCTGCAGCAGCCAGCTGGCCCAGGCCAAAGCCAGGAGCCTCTTCCAGGTCTCCCCTCTGGGTGCAGGGGCCCAAGCACTTAGTCCATCTTTCGCTGATTTTCCCAGGTGCATTAGCAGGTAGTTGGATCAGAAGTGGAGCATGCCAGAATCAACCAGCCCCCATTTGGGATGTTGGCACTGCAGGTGGCAGCTTAACTGAGTATGCCATACCTCAGGCCCCAAACATCTTTTTTAATGAAAATTTATTTATTTTTTATTTGAAAGGCAGGACTGGTGTTGTCGGGTTAGGCTGCTGTCTGTGATGCTGGCATCCAATATGAACAGTGGTTTGAGTCCTGGCTGCTTCACTTCTGATGCAGTTTCCTGCTAATCCACCTGGGAAAGTAGTGGAAAACAACTCAAGTACTTCGGCCCTTGCTACCCACATGAGAGATCTGGGTGGAGTTCCAGGCTCCTGGCTTCAGCCTGGCTCAGCTCCAGCCATTGCAACCATTTGGGGAGTGAACCAGCAGATGACAGATCTCTCTCTGTCTGTCTCTGTCATTCTTTCACATAAATAATTTTTTAAAAAAGCAGAGTGACACAGAGAGAGAGAGAATGTTCCATGGTTCACTACCCAAATAGGCACAACGGCCAGGGCTAGTCCTGGCAGAAGCCATGAGCTCCATCGGGGTCTATATCCAGGTCTCCCACGTGAGTGGCAGGGGCAGGCCATCTTCCGCTACTTTCACAGATGTGTTAGCAAGGATCTGGATGGGAAGCTGTTGCTCATTTGGGATGCCGGCACTTAACCCACGCCACCACAACTTGAACCCATCTTATAGCACTGGAAGAAGTTATCCGAATGGTCTAGGAGAGCAGTCCCTTCAAGATGACGCTCATACTGGTCTGGAGTGCTGCCAATCATGAAGTCAAAAGACTACTGACTTGTGCAAAGCCTCCAGCAGCTGATGCCTTGTCAGAGTGAATACCCCGAGGCCATGGACTCACAATGAGATGTGTCTCAAAATGGCAGTCTGAAGGTACTGGTATTTATGGTTCCAAAAGTTGTATTGTCTCAGCTCCCAGATGTGAATTTGGGAAGGAAGAGTCCCAGACATCAACTCTCATTTGCATACCGTCACACATTTGTCATTGTGGTCATCAGTCATGCCAGTCATCAAAATGACTATCAGCCAGCCATTTTACTCAGTTGTAGCTTGTGTTACAAGAGAAAGCTCAAAATGGAATTAGTGTTGTCAAAGCATGGACACACTAATAATAATTAAAATATCAGTATGCTGGGGCCAGTGCTGTGGTGTAATGGGTTCAGGTGCTGCCTGCAGTGCTACCATCACATATGGGCACCACTTTATATCCCGGCTGCTCCAGTTCCCATCAAGCTCTTTGTTCATGTGCCTGGGAAAACAGTGGAAGATGGCCCAAGTCCTTGGACCCTTATACCCACGTGGGAGACCCGCAAGAAGCTCCTGACTCCTGGCTTTGGACCGGCACAGCTCCGGCTGTTGTGGCCATTTGGAGAGTGAACCAGTAAATGGAAAACCTCTCTCCCTCTCTGTAACTCTGCCTTTCAAATAAATTAAAAAATCTTTTTAAAAAAAATCACAAGACTCATGACATGGCAAAATACACATTACAACATTGGATTTACTGTGTTCTGTGTATCTATTGGTTCAAAATTCTTAGTTGGGCCATTTAAATTGTTTATATCTTTCCTGATGAATTTCTCCTGCTATCAACCATGAGTTACTGAGAGGAATTAGAAAGAGGATGTTCTCCTTCTCTGCAAGTATTGTTTATAAGTCAAGTTTTAATTGTGCCAGTCAATTTTTCTTCGTGTATTTTGAAGTTGTAGTATTAAATTAAGGTAAGAGTATTTGTGGTTGGTGAGTAGATTCAGCCAAAGTCCTTCTTGCAAAAGATTGTAACATTTGCTAATCCCATCAGTGAAATATGAGTTCATTAAAGTTGATGTTGTCTTTAATTTTTGACATTCTGAGAACTAATACTGTTTAATTGCTTTAATTTGCATTTTCCTGGCTGCTTGTGCAATGGAACATTTTCTTCCTTTTTTGGCCATTTAGATTTCATCTTCTCCAGGTTTTCATATCCCTTGTCCAGTTTTCTTTGGGGTGATTTTTTTCTTATCAATTTGTAGAAGCTATTTGTAATTGGGGATATTAGCTGTCAGTTGCATTGTAATATTTTTTCCCTAACTCTATTTGTCCTTTGCATGTTATAGATGTCCTTTAATATATATTTAGAAAAATATAATCTCTGATCAGCTATCTTTTATGATTTATGTATTTCCTGTCTTGCATGATTCCCCAGCCCTATTCCAGATAGTTCCAGAAAGATAGTCTTAACATTTATTTCAAAGTTTTATTGTTTTAATTGTTTCTATTTAAACCTTTCACCTGTTTGGAATTTACCCTGGTGTATGGCGTGAGATCCAGATCAAGTTTGTTTTTGGACCTAGGGAGAGACTTTCCTTAGGAGGAAAGATTGTTGCCACAGGGAGACCTCTTGCATCTCAGAAGTCTGCAGGCATCTCAGAAGCAAACAGAAAAAGGCTTTTTTCTTTTATAGAGTGAGAAGAAAGCAAGTGGTGATAAGCAGAATCTGTGGAGAGGAAGCTGCACATGGAAGGGGAAATGAGCAGTGGGAGCTGATCGCCAGCGTGCATTCCCACGAGAAGCTGTTGTACCATGTTTGTTTTTGGTGCTTGCTGGGGCTTGGGGCAAGCAGAGTTCAGGAGCCTGCAGGAAAGAAAGAAGCCTGACTCAAGTTTGGCTAACAGTTATCTTGTTCCAATTCATCAGTGGGGACAACTACCTCGTCTAATAATTTCTGAGGCAAAACCTGGGAGTTTGGAGGGTTTGGCTGGCTGCCTCATAGGCAAACAAGGGGGGCATCCATAAGTTCTTTTCAATAGGCCATTTTCCAGAACAAAAAGAGTAAGGGGATTCATTCCTCTCTCGCTTCCTCCCTCTGTCTCTCCCTCTCTTCCTTCCTTCCTTCCTTTCCTCCTTCCTTCCTTCCTTCCTTCCTTCCTTCCTTCCTTCCTTCCTTCCTTCCAAATCTATCTGTTTACTAGAATGCCAAAACTGAGGCTGGTGTTGTGGCATAATGGGTAAAGTTGCCACCTGCAATACTGGCATCCAATATGAGTGCCGGTTCACGTCCTGGATGCTCCACTTCGGATCCAGCTCTCCACTAATGCACCTGGGAAAGCAGCAGAAGATGGCCCAAGTCCTTGGGCCTCTGCAACCACATGGGAGAACTGGATGAATCAACATTTTGGCTATTTTTTAGGTATGATTTATTTTTGCCAATCTCATCTGCTTACTGCTAGTATAGGAACAAGTACTCATTTTATAATTTTATCTGGTGCTCAGCTCCTTATCAAAATTTTATCAATTCTACTTAGTATTTTTCATACTATATATAGTACTAAATAACTGTAGTTATATAGTATTTTTCTTATTTAGTATATTTCTTAGTTATATTTCTTAATTATTTTTCTGATTATACAATTATATTAGATATAGATAATATTCTGTATTTATTTGATATTTAAAAATTTTTAAATGTATTTATTTGCGAGAGAGAGACAGAGAGAAAGAGAGAGCTCCCCATCTACTGGTTCACTGAAATGTCCACAATGACTGGAGACGGCCTAAGGCAGAAGCCAGGAGCCTGCATCCAGGAACGAGGAACCAGGAGCAAGAAGCCAGGAGCCAGGAGCCAGGAACTCAATCCAGGTATCCCACATGAATGGTAGGAACCCATGTACTTGAACAATCACTGATGCATCCAGGTTGTGCATTAGCAGGAAGCTGGAATTAGGAGCCAGAGCCAGGTATTGAACCTAGATATTCTGTTGTGGGACACAGGTATTTATTAAAAAAATTTTTGACAGATTTATAGACGGTGAGAGAGAGAGACAGAGAGAAAGGTCTTCCTTCCGCTGGTTCACTCCCCAAATGGCCGCTATGGCCGGTGCTGCGCCGATCCAAATCCAGGAGCCAGGAGTCAGGAGCTTCCTCCTGATCTCCCACATGGGTGCAGGGCCCAAGCACTTGAGCCATCCTCCACTGCATTCCTGGGCCACAGCAGAGAGCTGGACTGGAAGAGGAGCAACCGGGACTAGAACTGGTGTCCATATGGGATGCCCGCACCGCAGGCAGAGGATTAACCAAGTGAGCCACTGCGCTGGACCCTAGGGATACAGGCATTTTAACAGGCATCTTAACTGCTAGGCCAAATGCCTGCCCCTTTAGCTGACATTTGGTATGATTATTTGTTCATCTTTTCTCACTGTCTTAGCCATTTAATATGGTAGCCTCTAGGCTTATATGCTCCTTAAATTTAAGCTAAATAAGATTTAAAATTCATTTTCTGAGTTGCCTAGTTAGATTTCAAGTGCTCAAAAGCTGCATATAGTTACTGTATTGGTTGGTGCTAAATATAAAATATTTCCATCATTGCAGAAAATTGCATTGGACATTGCAAAGATTGAGCTTTTGACATAACGTTGAGTAACAGATGTAGTAGAAAACATCCCTTTCTGGTTGTCAATGTTAATGAGGAGGATTTAAACATTGTACATGTTAGTGTCAGGTTTTGTGCCATTATTTTTTTGGGAAAATGATGTTGTCAACTTAAAGTAGTTTCCTATTTATTTATTTATTTGAAAGGCAGAGTAACAGAAAGGCAGAGGCAGATAGAGAGAGAAAGATCTTCCATCCACTGGTTCACTCCCTAAATGGCCGCAACAGCTGGAGCTGGGCCCATTTGAAGCCTGGAGCCAGGAGCTTCTTCTGGGTCTCCCGTGCAAAGGGCAAGGGTCCAAGGACTTGGGCCATGTTCTACTACTTTCCCAGGGCATAGCAGAGAGCTAGATTGAGTTACATCTAGGCTTGATTTGCTAATATTTTATTTAGAATTTTTAATTCATATTTGTGTATGATTGTTATCTGATTTTTCAAGCAATGTTTTTCAGTTTGATTTTAAGGTTATTCTTTTTAAAAAGTATTTTTTTCGAAAGGCAGAGTGACAGAGGAGAGAGGGAAAAACATAGAATAATCTCTTCCATCAACTGGCTCATGCCTCAAATGGCTTGCAACAGCCAGATCTGGGCCAGGCCAAAGCCGGGAATGTGGAACTCCATCCTGACCTCTTACATGGATGGCGGAGGCCCAAACACTTGAGCCGTCATCTATGCTAGCTCAGAAGTGGAGCAGCCAAGGCTTGAGCTTGCACTCTGATATGGGATGCCTGCAATGTACACAGTGGCATAAACTGCTATGCCACAATTCCAGCCCCTTAAAGTTATTCTTCATCAAATAAATTGAGAATAGTTTATATACCATAAACCCATTTAGTCCAGATTTATTTAGGGTAGTGTTTCTTAATTTCCAACTGGTTCAGATATTTTGTTAATACTTTAATTTATTGAATCTTAAAGAATGCAATCTGTCAAAGTGATGTGAGCAATGAATATATTCATTCAATCCAGGTTCCTGCCTGGACTAGTATTGTGTAAAAACAGGAACTGAATTTATTTAACAGTGAGGGAATAAACACACATTCACATGAAGATGTGGGCAGCCCTACACAGAGAAGTACTCAACACGAATGGGTCAAAGAGTTACCCGTAAATGAAAAAGAAAGAAAGTGGTACCAAAAATGGTACCTCCAAGCAAATATGGGAGCAGTCCATCTGAGACTAGTCCATGGCAGAGAAAAACAACAGTGGTAGGTCTGAGTGCATTCTGCTGTTAAAAAAAAAAGCTCTTTCTCATCCTTCACCTCTTTTTATAAGGCAGGGTTGGCACCCCAATCGGAAATACAACTAGGATGGGTTCTGAGCATATGCTTTGGTCCTGGATGCAACCACTGCATCCTGGGAAGGTGGATGTATCAAACTAACAGTTAAAGAGAGAGCATCACTGCGCAGGGATAGAAGGGTTCCAGCTGGCATAAATTTTTAACTAGTTACACCATATCCAAAGACCCAACTTTTAAAAATGTATTGAGGGATGATAAGAATATTTAGAAGTAACAAAAACAAATGTATGAACTACTGAAATCCATGCAGGACATCAAAGAAAATCTCTCTCATAAACATGAAATCTTAAGAAGGAATTAAGATGAAATGAAGAATTTAATAGAACATGAAATTGAGATATTGAAGAGAAATCAAAATGAAATGAAGAATTTAATAGAACAAATAAAAAACACAGTTGAGGCCGGCGCCATGGCTCAATAGGCTAATCCTCCACCTGTGGCACTGGCACACCAGGTTCTAGTCCCGGTCAGGGCGCCGGATTCTGTCCTGGTTGCCCCTCTTCCAGGCCAGCTCTCTGCTGTGGCCCGGGAGTGCAGTGGAGGATGGTCCAAGTGCTTGGGCCCTGTACCTGAATGGGAGAACAGGAGAAGCACCTGGCTCCTGGCTTCAGATCAGCACGGTGCGCTGGCCGCAGCATGCTGGCTGCAGCGGCCATTGGAGGGTGAACCAACGGTAAAGGAAGACCTTTCTCTCTGTCTTTCTCTCTCTCTCATTGCCCACTCTGCCTGTCAAAAATAAAAAAAAACAGTTGAGAGCCTTAAAAACAGAATCAGTGAGGCAGAAGAGAGAATATCAGACTTAGAGCACAGGAAAGTATACAGTCAAACCAAAGACAAGAAGAGGAAATTAGAAATCTAATAAATATTGTTGGGAATCTACAGGATACTATTAAAAAAACTAGCATTCAGGTTCTAGGAATTCCTGAAGACATGGAGAGAGAGAAAGGATTAGAAGGCCTTTTTGGTGAGATACTAGCAGAAAACTTCCCAGGTTTGGAGGAAGAAAGAGACATCCAAGCACAGGAAGCACACAGAACACCAAATAAACATGACCAGAAGAGATCCTCACCACGACACACTGTAATCAAACTCACCACAGTGAAACATAAAGAAAAGATTCTAAAATGTGCAAGAGAGAAATGCCAGATTATTCTCAGAGGATTTCCAGTTAGACTCACAGCAGGCTTCTCATTAGAAACCCTACAGGCTAGGAGGGAATGGCAAGCTATAGCCCAAGTGCTAAGAGAAAAAACTGCCATCCCAGAATATTATATCCTGCAAAGCTCTCATTTGTGAATGAAGGTGAAATAAAGACCTTTCATAGCAAACAGAAATTGAAAGAATTTGTCACCACTCGTCCAGCCCTGCAAAAGATGCTTAAAGATGTGTTACACACAGAAACACAGAAACACGGTCATCAATACGAAAGAAGGTAAAGGAAGGAAACCTCACAGCAAAAGATCACAGGAAGTTCAAAATATATATTAGAAATATCTTTGGAAAAATGGCAGGGTAAAGTCACTACTTATCAATAGTCATTTTGAATGTAAATGGCCTCAACTCTCCAGTTAAAAGACACAGACTGGCTGAATGGATTAAAGAACAAAACCCATCTATTTGCTGCTTACAGGAAACACATCTCTCCAACAAAGATGCATGCAGGCTGCAAGTGAAAGGTTGGAAAAAAGATATTCCATGCCAACAGAAACCAAAAAAGAGCTGGCGTAGCCATCTTAATATCAGACAAAATAAACTTTAACACAAAAACTGTTAAGAGAGACAAAGAGGGGCACTATATAATGATTAAGGGATCAATTCAACAAGAAGATGTGACTATTATAAACGTTTATGCACTTAATTACAGGGCACTGGGTTATTTAAAAGATATGTTAAGGAACTTAAAGGGAGACTTAGACTACAATACAATAGTGTTGGGGGACTTCAATACTCTACTTTCAGTGATAGATCAACCAAGCAGAAAGTCAACAAGGAAACAGCAGATTTAATCGACACTATAGACCAAATGGATCTAACAGATATCTACAGAACTTTTCATCCTACACTTGAGGAATAACATTCTTCTCAGCAGTGCATGGAACTTACTCTAGGATTGACCACATACTAGGCCATAAGGCAAGTCTCAGCAAATTCAAAAGAATTGAAATCGTACCATGCATCTTCTTAGACCACAATGGAATGAAGCTGAAAATTAGCAACTCAGGAATCCCTAGAGCATATGCAAACACAAGGAAACTGAACAACATGCTCCTGAATGAACAGTGGTCATGAAAGAAATCAAAAGAGAAATCAAAAACTTTCTGGAAGCAAATGAATGTAACAACACAACATATCAAAACTTATGGGATACAGCAAAAGCAGTGTTAAGAGGAAAGTTTATAGCAATAGGTGCCTACATCAGGAAATTGGAAAGGCACCAAATAAATGAGCTATCAATGCATCTCAAGGATCTAGAAAAACTTCAGCAAACCAAACCCAAAACTAGTAGAAGAGAAATAATTAAAATTAAAACTGAATTGAATAAAAACTTACAAAAGATCAGTAAAACAAAGAGCTGGTATTTTGAAAAAATAAACAAAATTGACACACCGTTGACCCAACTAACTAAAAAAAGGAGAAAGAAGACCCAAATAAATAAAATCATAGATGAAAAAGGGAATGTACCAACAGACACCACAGAAATAAAAAGAGTCATCAGAAATTACTACAAAGAGTTGTATGCAAGCAAACTGGGAAATCTATCAGAAATAGGTAGATTCCTAAACACATACAACCTACCTAAATTGAACCATGAAGACATAGAAAACCGAAACAGACCCATAACCGAGTCTGAAATTGAATCAGTAATAAAGGCCCTCCCAACAAAGAAAAGCCCAGGACTGGATGGATTCACTGCTGAATTCTACCAGACATTTAAAAAAGAACTAACTCTAATTCTTCTCAAACTATTCAAAACAATTGAAAGAGAGAGAATCCTACCAAATTCTTTCTATGAAGCCAGCATCACCTTAATTCCTAAGCCTGAAAAAGATGCAGCAGAGAAAGAGAATTACAGACCAATTTCCTTAATGAACATAGACGCAAAAATCCTCAATAAAATTCTCGCCAATAGAATTCAACAACACATCAGAAAGATCATCCACCCAGACCAAGTGGGATTTATCCCTGGTATGAAGTGATGGTTCAACGTTTGCAAATCAATGTGATACACCAAATTAACAGACTGCAAAAGAAAAACCATGTGATTATCTCAATAGATGCAGAGAAAGAATTTGATAAAATACAACACCCTTTCATGATGAAAACTCTAATCAAATTGGGTATAGAAGGAACATTCCTCAATACAATCAAGGCAATTTATGACAAACCCATGGCCAGCATCCTATTGAATGGGGAAAAGTTGGAAGCATTTCCACTGAGATCAGGTACCAGACAGGGATGCCCACTCTCACCACTTTTGTTCAACATAGTTCTGGAAGTTTTAGCCAGAGCCATTAGGCAAGAAAAAGAAATTAAAGGATACAAATTGGGAAGGAAGAAGTCAAACTATCCCTCTTTGCAGATGATATGATTCTTTATTTAGGGGACCCAAAGAACTCTACTAAGAGACTGCTGGAACTCATAGAAGAGTTTGGCAAAGTAGCAGGATATAAAACCAATGCACAAAAATCATCAGCCTTTGTATACACAGACAATGCCACGGTTGAGAAAGAACTTCTAAGATCAATCCCATTCACAATAGCTACAAAAACAATCAAATACCTTGGAATAAACTTAACCAAGTATGTCAAAGATCTCTACGATGAGAATTACAAAACCTTAAAGAAAGAAATAGAAGAGGATACCAAAAAATGGAAAAATCTTCCATGCTTGTGGATTGGAAGAATCAATATCATCAAAATGTCCATTCTCCCAAAAGCAATTTATAGATTCAATGTGATAACAATCAAAATACCAAAGACATTCTTCTCAGATCTGGAAAGAATGATGTTGAAATTCATATGGAGGCACAGGAGACCTCGAATAGCTAAAGCAATCTTGTACAACCAAAACAAAGCTGGAGGCATCACAATACCAGATTTCAAGACTTACTGCAGGGCATTTATAATCAAAACAGCATGGTATTGGTACAGAAACAGATGGATAGGTCAATGGAACAGAATAGAAACACTAGAAATCAATCCAAACATCTACAGCCAACTTATATTTGATCAAGGATCCAAAACCAATCCCTGGAGCAAGGACAGTCTATGCAATAAATGGTGCTCGGAAAACTGGATTTCCACATGTAGAAGCATGAAGCAAGATCCCTACCTTACAACTTACACAAAAACCCACTCAACATGGATTAGGGATCTAAGCCTATGACCCAACACCCTCAAATTATTAGAGAATATTGGAGAAACCCTGCAAGATATAGGCACAGGCAAAGATTTCTTGGGAAAGACCCCAGAGGCACAGGCAGTCAAAGCCAGAATTAACAATTGGAATTACATCAAATTGAGAAGTTTCTGTACTGCAAACGAAACACTCATGAAAATGAAGAGGCAACCGACAAAATGGGAGAAAATATTTGCAAATTATGCAACTGATAAAGGATTAAAAACCAGAATCTACAAAGAGATCAAGAAACTCCACAACAACAAAATAAACAACCCACTTAAGAGCTGGGCCAAGGACCTAAATAGACATTTTTCAAAAGTGGAAATCCAGGCTGGCGCCGCAGCTCACTTGGCTAATCCTCCGCCTGCGGCACCAGCACCCCAGGTTCTAGTCCCGGTTGGGGTGCCAGATTCTGTCCCGGTTGCTCCTCTTCCAGTCCAGCTCTCTGCTGTGGCCCAGGAAGGCAGTGGAGGATGGCCCAAGTGCTTGGGCCCTGCACCCGCATGGGAGACCAGGAGGAAGCACCTGTTTCCTGGCTTCGGATCGGCACAGAGCGCCAGTCATAGCGACCATTTGGGGGGGGTGAACCAACGGAAAAAGGAAGACCTTTCTCTCTGTCTCTCTCTCTCTCTCTCACTGTCTAACTCTGCCTGTCAAAAAAAAAAAAAAAAAGAGCAAATCCAAACAGCCAACAGACACATAAAAAAAATGTTCAGGATCACTAGCCATCAGGGAAATGCAAATCAAAACCACAATGAGGTTTCACCTCACCCCAGTTAGAATGGCTTACATACAGAAATCAACTAACAACAGATGCTGGAGAGGATGTGGGGAAAAAGGCACACTAACCCACTGTTGGTGGGAATGCAAACTGGTAAAGCCACTATGAAAGACAGCATCCCACTCCTTGGAATTTATCCAAAGGAAATTAAATTGGCAAATGAAAGAGCTGTCTGCACCTCAATGTTTATTGCAGCTCAATTCACAATAGCTAAAACATGGAATCAACCTAAATGCCCATCAACAGAAGACTGGATAAAGAAATTATGGGATATGTACTCTGTAGAATACTATACAGCAGTAAAAAAAATGAAATCTGGCCATTTACAACAAAATGGAGTAATCTGTAAAACATCATGCTGAGTAAAATAAGCCAGTCCCAAAGGGACAAAAATATATGTTCTCCCTGATCTGTGACAACTAACTGAGCACCTAAAAGGAAACCTGTAGAAGTGAAATGGATAATATGAGAAACAATGACTTGATCAGCCCTTGTCTTGACTGTCGAGGAACAACTTATTATTTTATTCCCTTTAACATTTTTTTGTTCTATTTAATACCATTGGTTGAACTCTTAAATTAACACACAATTATTCTTAGGTATTTAAATTTAACTGAAAAGTGATTCCTGTTCAACATAAGAGTGGGAATAAGAGAGGGAGGAGATGTACAGTTCAGCACATGCTCAATCGGACTTACCCCTATGGTAGAGTTAGAAACGTGCCAAGGGATTCCAAATCAATCCCATCAAGGTGGCATGTACCAATGCCATCTTACTAGTCAAAGTGATCAGTTTCAGTTCATAATTGATCATAAAGATAGAACTAAGTGTCAAAGAGATCACATAAATAAGACTAGTGTCTGCTAATAATAACTGATAGAATTAAAAAGGAGAGAACGATCCAACATGGGAAGTGGGATACACAGCAGACTCATAGAATGGCAGATACCCTAAACAGCACTCTGGCCTCCGAATTAACCCTTAAGTCATTCAGATCCGGCTAAAAAGCCCATGAGAGTTTCTCAGGCATGGAAAGCCAAGACACTGTGGCAAAAAAAAAAAAACAAAACCAAATGAAAGATCTCTGTGAGTGAGATCCCAGTGGAAAGAATGGGCCATTAAAGAAGGAGGTACCTTTCTCTGAAGGGAGGAGAGAACTTCCACTTTGACTATGGCCTTGTCGAAATAATATCGGAGTCGGAGAACTCAAAAGGCTTCCACAGCCTTGGCAACTCATGACAAGAGCCTAGGGTGATTACTGATGCCATAAACAAAAGTGTCAATTGTTAAATCAACAACAGGAGTCCCTGTGCACTTACTCCCCATGTAGGATCTCTGTCCTTAATGTGTTGTACTATGAGAATTAACGGTAAAACTACTACTCAAACAGTACTTTATACTTTGTGTATCTGTGTGGGTGCAAACTGTTGAAATCTTAGTATATACCAAGTTGATCTTCTGTATATGAAGATAATTGAAAATGAATCTTGATGACGAATGGGATGGAAGAGGGAGTGGGAGATGTGATGGTTGCGGGTGGGAGGGAGGTTATGGGTGGAGAATCCGCTATAATCCAAAAGTTGTACTTTGGAAATTTATATTTATTAAATAAAAGTTTAAAAAAGTATTGAGGGGTCGATGCTGTGGCACAGTGGGTCAAAGCCCTGGTCTGAAGCGCCAGCATCCCACATAGATGCCAGTTCGAGTCCTGGCTGCTCCACTTCCAATCCAACTCTCTGCTATGGCCTGGGAAAGCAGTAGAAGATGGCCCAAGTCCTTGGGCCCCTGTACCTACGTGGGAGACCCAGAAGAGGCTCTTGGGTCCTGGCTTCGGATCAGCCCAGCTCCACCCATTGTGGCCATTTGGTGAGTGAACCAGCAGATGCATGACCTCTCTTTCTGTCTCTACCTTTCTTTGTAACTCTTTCAAATAAATAAAAATAAATCTTAAAAAAAGTGTTGATCACTTCTTTGAAGTAGTAAGACAAGTGAATATTTTTTTTTTGTTGGGAGGACATAGCAGTAGAGATTACATTGTTTTCTCATAAGATACAAAGAGGTTAATATTTATTACATTTAGATAATTGATGATAATTTTCATATAAGTAAATAATTTTTAAACATAAATAAAAGGTAGATGAGAGGTGGACATGTGGTGTAATTGTTAAAACACCACTTGGAGCATCTGTATCCCATATTGGAGTGCCTGGCGTTGAGTCCTGGCTCTGTTCCCAATTCCAGCTTCCTGCTGATATGTACCCTGGAGACAGCATGTGATGGTTCAAGTGGTTGGGTCCCTGTCACCCATGTGGGAGACCTTGTTTGAGTTCCAGGCACTTGTCATTGACTTAACCCAGCCCTGACTATTGCAGGCATTTAGAAAGTGGACTAGAAGATGGGGCCCTCTGTCTCTCTCTCTCTCTCTGCCTCTCAAATAAATAATTTTATAAATAAAACTGTTTATAAATAAAAATGAATAAATACACTTTAAAAATAATACAAAATAAAAGATGCTTTGGCTATCTCTTGCCATGTGATACCCTGTACCACATTGAGACTGCAAAGTCCCCACCAGCAAGAAGGTTCTTAACACATACAGCCCCTCAACTTGGACTCTCCAGCTTCCAAAACTGTAAGAAATAAATTTCTTTGTAACTTATCCCATCTGTAGTATTTGGTTATAGCAACAGAAAATGAACTAAGGCTGTGATCAACTCAACCTTGAGCTCTTTCCCTTTCCTAGAGGTTGGGGGATGAGACTGCAAATCCCAACTCTTTGATCACTCCTTGATCTTTCAGGTGACCAGGCCTCATTGTGAAGATATGAAGGGGTCAGCAGCTACTTGTCACAAAAGACACTCTTGAAATTCTGGAGATTCCTACAATTTTAAGAGCTCTGTGTCAGAAAATGATATCAACAGACACACACACACACACATTCATATCTTATAAATCACAATATAGTAGGTGAATAACACAATGTCTTGAAATAGGTATACATTGTGGAATTACTAAATCAAGCTCATTAACATTTGTATTACCTCAATATATATTTTCTTTTTTTAAAGATTTATTTAATAATTTGCAAGTCAGAGTTACACAGAGAGAGAAGGAGAGGCAGAGAAAGAGAGAGGGTCTTCCATCCGCTGTTTCACTCCCCAATTGCCTGCAATGGCTGGAGCTGTGCCGATCTGAAGCCAGGAGCCAGGAGCTTCTTCCAGGTCTCCCACATGGGTGCAGGGGCCCAAGGACTTGGGCCATCTTCTACTGCTTTCCCAGGCCATAGCAGAGAGTTGGATCGGAAGAGGAGCAGCCGGGTCTTAAACCGGCGCCTACATGGGATGCCAGCACTTCAGACCAGGGCTTTAACCCACTGTGCCACAGCACTGGCCCAACACCCCACTTCTGATACCAAACTGTATTAGTTTCCTATATTAAGTGTAGCAAATTATCAAACATGGTGGCTTAAAACAATAGAAATTTATTTTTTATAGGTCTAGAGGACAGAAATCCAAAATCCGTATCACAGGGCCTAGACCAAAGTGTTGGAATAACCACATTCCCTTCAGGAGCTTTAAGGGAGAAACTATTCCTTGCCTCTTCCAGCTGCTGGTGGTGGCTGGCATTCCTTGGCTTGTGACCACACTACTCCCATCGCTACCTCTGTAGTTACCTCTTCTTTTCCTCTTCTACTTAAGTCATCTCCCTATTTCCCCATCTTCTAAGGACACTTGTGACTGCCTCAAGAGCCCACTTGGATGATCCAGGATCACCTAATCGCAAAATCCTTAATTTAATCACATTTGAAAACTCTTTTTTTTGCCATATAGTAACATTTAAAGGTTCCAGAGATTAGAATATGGGTATCTTTTTAGGAGATCATTATTTTGCACACCTCAATAAGGGAAGAGAATATTCTGATAAAAGTGGGGGACGAGAGCCAAGAAATCTCAGAAATGAGCACTACGCAAAAACAACAGAAGAGGGAGCTCTGACATTTGAGAAGCTGCCTTGAACCCCACCTCCTGAAAGTGTAAGAAAATTCATTTGATACTAAGGAGAGCAGCAAATATATACAGAGAGCAAATCCCATACAGTGTTGCTATAAGACTGAAAAAATGAGTAAAATACCATAGTTAGAGTCTATGAAAGCATGCCAGAAACATGCTCACAGAACAGATCAAAACAGCAGTCAGCTATTTTGAAGAAGCTAAAACACATCAAAAATCATATAAAGGGATGGAAGAAAAACATAAATCAGAACTAACAAAAAACTCTGAAATGGTGATAGATCTCCAGAAATATTTGGAAACAAAAGAAAAAATCATTTCAGAATAGAAGACAAAATTACAAAGGACACAAAGTAAACATCCATAACACATAATGGTTTAAGAGAAATAGAAGGCAGAAAGGAGGAACACGGGTTTTTTTTTTTTTTTTTTAAGATATATCTATTTTAAAGTCGAGGTTACAGAGGAGGAAAGACAGAGGGGCAAGGGATCTTCTATCTGCTGGTTCACTCTTCAGATCGCTTCAATGGCCAGGGTTGGGCCAGGTCAAAACCAGGATCCAGGATCTAGACTTGATCCAGGTTTCTCACATTAGTGGCAGGGACCCAAAGCACTAGGGCCATCTTCTGCTGCTTTTTCCAGGTGCATTAGCAGGGAGTTGGATCAGAAATGAAGCAGCCATGACACAAACTGATGCCTGTATGGGATGCTGGCATCCCATGCAGCAGCTTTACCCACTACATGACAATGCCTGGGGCCTGGAACATGCTTTGTTTTGTTTTGTTTTGGTTGTTTTTTCTTTAAGATTTATTTATTTATTTGAAAGTCAGAGTTACACAGAGAGAGAAGAAAAGACACAGAGAGAGAGAGAGAGAGAGAGAGAGAGAGCGAGGTCTTCCATCCTCTGGTTCACTCCTCAATTGGCCGCAAGGGTCGGAGCTGTGCCGATCTGAAGCCAGGAGCCAGGAGCTTCTTCCAGGTCTCCCACGTGGGTGCAGGGGCCCAAGGACTTGGGCCATCTTCTTACTGCTTTCCCAGGCCATAGCAGAGAGCTGGATCGGAAGTGGAGCAGTTGGGACTCAAACTGGCTCTCATATGGGATGCCAGCACTGCAGGCGGCAGCTTAACCCCCTACGGCACAGTGCCAGTCGCTGGAACATGTTCTAAAAAGAAAAAAAGAGGATTTGAGGGCAAATGACACATATCAAATTTAGAAAAAGGTCCAATTCATACACCATGGGTGTTCTTGAAGAATACAAGGATTAACGGAAGAAAAAAAAATGAAAAGTATAATCCAAGAAAGCTTCCTGGAATTAAAAAAAATGCTAAAAAAGAATTTGAAGCTACAGATTGAAAGGCATAAGTAGAACCAGTTTTACCCTCACACCTGTAACAGCTTTAAAAATGGTAAAATATTCATAGAAAATGATTTTTAAGGCACTGGATATCAGACAAAGAAGAAGAGTGACTCTTGAGAAAGGGGAAACAAATTAAGTGATTTTTTTAAAAAAGCATTTATTTGAAAGGCAGAAATACAGAGAGAGATGGAGAGAAAGAGAGAGAGAGAGAGAAATGGTCTTCCATCCATTGGTTCACTTCTCCTCAAATGGCAACAACGGCCGGAACTGGGCCAATCTGAAGCCAGGAGCCGGGAGCTTCTTCCAGGTCTCCCATGTGCGTGCAGGGGCCAAAGTACTTGGGCCATTTTTCCACTGCTTTCCCAGGAGTATCAACAGGGAGCTGGATTGGAAGAGGAGCAGCTGGGACTTGAATCAATGCCCATATGGGATGCCAACACTGCAGGTGGAAGCCTAACCTACGCCCAGCACTGGCCCCAAACAAAGTCATCCTTAGGGTGACTTACTCTGGATAGTTTCTAGTCACAATGCTGAGGGAGGAGCCTAGACAGAGCCCAGTGCTTCCCCTGAGTTAAGGGGATGGATCTGGGAGTCCACGCAGATCAAGGTGGCATGTATTCACCTGGCAGGCACCAGAGAGGAGAGTGCAACATACAGAGGGAAGGAGCTCCAGAGCTGTATGGAGGGGCATCCCTGGGCCTTTGCAGCTCATGCATGTGAGGAAACTAGACAAGGCTGGGCAAAGAACCACTGTCACGGGTTAAAGGGAATAACCCTCAGAGGTCACAGAAGGCTGGGAATAGTTCCTGTTCCAACCAGCTAGGATGGAAAGCCTCATACTTTACAGGAAATTGAGCAGTCCTTAGAAGGCTTTTATTTCAGTAGTTGGGGGCAAAATTAGCCTTAGACTAAATGCTGCTCTGACCCAGCCTAATAAAGCTTAACTACAAAATCTGAAAGAATCAAACTGTCCCCAGGTAAATGAACTGTGTCTCAGAATACAGCATAATAATATTTATAGGAGTTGCATAAGTACCCAGTCCCAATTAACATAAAATTCCCATTGGCCTGTATCTGATAAAAAAAAACAGGCATGTAAAGAACCAGAAAAATATATTGTATAGGGGCCAATGCTGTGGGGTAATAGGTAAAGCTGCTGCCTGCAGCACCGGCATCCCATATGGGCTCCCGTTTGAGTCCCAGTTGCTCCACTTCCGATCCAACTCTCTGCTATGGCCTGGGAAAGCAGTGGAAGATGGCCCAAGTCCTTGGGCCCCTGCACCCATGTGGGAGACCCAGAAGAAGCTCCTGGTTCCTGGCTTCGGATCAGTGCAACTGCGGCCATCTGGGAAGTGAACCGGCAATTGGAAGACCTCTCTTTCTCTCTTGCTCTGCCTCTGCCTCTCTGTAACTCTGCCTTCACATAAATAATCTTTTAAAAATATAATGCATAATTTAGAGAAAAATTAATCAATTAAAAATGACCCAGAATGACAGAGATTATAGATTCAATAGTTGCAAATATTAAAACGGCTACTATAACCCTATTCCAAATGTTCAAAAGCCCAGATCAAGCATATTAAGTAGACATGGCCCAAATAGAACATCTAGAGATTAAAAATACATTAGATGAGATTAAAAACAGAAAAGAATTTGCAGAAGAAGAGATTGGTGAATCTGAAGACAGTAAAGAAACTTTCCATTTTGAACATAATTTGCCTCCTGAACTCATGCAGACATTTAGATCCCAAAGTCATGAGTTAATGGAACTAAGAGTGTGGAGACTTAATCCGATTTTGGTGTTCAGGAACTGGGCCTCGTGGGAGACCCTTAGGTCTACGGTGTTGTGTCCTTGGAAGGTAGTTCTCACAAAAGCATTGGTTAAAAAGTCTGAGTAGGGTGGCTGGTGCTGTAGCATAGCTGGTAAAGCCACTGCCTACAATGCCAGCATCCCATATGGGCACTGGTTCGAGTCCTGGTTGCTCCACTTCCGAGCCAGCTCTCTGCTAATGCTCCTGGGAAAGCAGCGTAGGATGGCCCACGTCCATTGGCCCCTCACCCATGTGTGAGTCCTGAAAGAAGGTCCTGTCTCCAGGCTTCAGTCTGGGCCAGCTGCAGCTATTGTGGCCATTTAGGGAGTGAACCACAAGTTGGAAGCTCCCTCTCCCTCCCTCCCCCTCTCCCTCCCCCTCCCCTCCCCTCCCCTCCCCTCCCCTCCCCTCCCCCACCTCTCCTCCCCCTCCTCTCCCCCTCCCCTCCCCCTCTCCCTCTTCCTATGACTTTCTGACTTTCAAATGAATAATTGAATCTTTAAAAAAAATAAAGAAAAAAGAAAAGTCTGAGTGAGGTTCTTCTTCTCTGGCCCCTCCTCCATCTGTGCTGCAAGTTCTGCCTTTGCCACCCTCATCGGGGCTCAAACTATGGGGTCACTGAAGTTTGGGCTTGAATTTACAGAACTGTGAATCAAAATAAGCCTCTTTTTTCATAAATAACTTGTCTCAGGTACTTCCTTGTAGTAACGAAAATCTGGTTAATACAAAAATTATCCAAATTGAAATGCAAAAGAAAAAATGAACAAAACGTTAGCAGTAGGATAAATCCCCAGTGCCTAATATCCTTGTAGTTAGTATCTCTGGGCAGTGGGAATGTAGAAAAACACTTGAAAAAGTGTATCATGAACTTAATAATATCCATCCAGAATGACCAACAAGAAGTCATACTATCATAAAGTATGAGAAAATTAGATTCTCATCAA
Organism: Lepus europaeus; assembly: GCF_033115175.1. Lineage (NCBI taxonomy): Eukaryota > Metazoa > Chordata > Mammalia > Lagomorpha > Leporidae > Lepus > Lepus europaeus. The sequence continues at coordinate 102,037,135 of NC_084850.1, read as the reverse complement.
GATTTGATAGAAACACTTTATGCCAGAACAAAGTAGAATAATGGTTAAGGTATATCAGGAAAGAGAATAGGGGCCGAAGAATTTATACCAACCCAAACTGGGTTTCAACTCCAAGGGGACTTAGACACATTGTTTCCAGCACGCAAGAACGCCAGGCCTAGGATCCTTATAAGCTCATCTTGAGGAATCAAAAAACAAGCTTCAGATAATCAAAATGATGACAGAGGCACTCACAGAAGGACTGATGGTGAGCACTGAGCTAGGATAGAAGACCAAAGTTAACAGTTAAAAGGGAGAGGTTAGTATGTAACAGCTCAGGTCATAACAGCTGCAGGACCACTAGGAAAACAACTGGGAAATAATGGGATACACACACACGCGCACACACACACACTTTAAAGCTAGTCTCAGTAAATTTATCAGTGACATCAGTCTTGTTTGCTGAGACTGAATAATGTGGGTGCCTGGAAAGGGAGCGGAGCAGGCCTCAGACTGCTATTCTGAGAAAGCTCTGCCAACAAGGTTTGTTGACTGGCTTCTGGAGACTGGGATTTCAGGAGCATTTCGAGCTTCGCTGATAAGAGGGGTTCACTGTGCCTGAACGATCCAGACATTGTGGCTTCTACTGACCATCTGCTTTCCTTCTGTGGGTCTGAAATGATGGCATGTGCTGGGCTGAGAACACAGAGGAGCTAATACCTTCCGGTAAAAGCCCTTGACGTTGAGTCTCTAATAGGCAGAACATGCCACACAGTGGCCGCCTTTTTGTTGCTGTGGGAAGAGTGTGTTCCGTGTGAGCCCTCCTAGCAAGGAGACAGCATGGGGCACCCTGCAGACGCCACTTGCATCTTTTTCCCTTTGCCAATACTGTCACATACTCTTTTGCTCTTCAAACCTTAGCTATGAACACAACTATAACCTGAGTGCTGCGAGTCGTTTTAGCAAGTCAATCATGGAACATGGTGGGGGATGACCTTAGGACCCAGTGGTGGCCGTGGTGGGATTCAATAGAACAATCCCACTCACTGAAATATGGCTCCGGTGTTGTTTGGGGGGAAAGAAAGAAAAAAATGGAGGATGAGACAATTCTGGTGCCCCCGGCTGGTTTGGTCCATGCTGACTCAAGGGAGGGGCAAGTGCAGCTCATCCAATGACTTCGGTTTTTGTTCTCTCCTCCAGTTGGGTAGAGAAAGGGCTCAAACCTTTCCCGAAAGTGAAGGCTGGTTTGAGTTTGCTAAAAAATGTTATGGGTGTGAATCGTTCTCTGCTCCAAGAAGAAGGAAAAGAGTTAAATCAGTTCGCAGGGCTGGAGCAAGGCTTTCCATCAATCAGAGTGAGGGAAAGTGTTGAAAATACACTCCAGCCTTTGCTGCAGCTTAGTAAGCTGCTTCTACAAGCTGTCAGTGCGTCCAGTGCGTCTTACACTGGGCAGCTCTAGTGTTAACCCTGTAAAAGCCACTTTTATAGCTAAGGGTTTGAGGTGAAAAGAATGGATTTTTTTTTAAAGGCTTGGTACACTGTGGTTACTGCGTCAGGGTGTATGATAAAAAATGATGTAAAATGTTATCTGCATAATTTCATGACTCTTAGATGGATCACTCTGATAGGGAAAGTTGTAAAGAAAAAAATCACGGTGGTAGTGAATCAGAGCTCCCTTGCTTTTTGCTGCCTATCGGCGGATTGCAGTTTGAGTTCTTTGAGTATTGGAAACATAACAGGCCTTCGCAAACACTGATTTTTGCCTATGGGAGCCTCGGGGAAATGGGAGACAGTGTGTAGAGAGAGGCGATCTCCAGGGAGATAAACACTTGGGGAGTTTTCAGAGCAGTGTGCAGTTTGCTAATGTCCTCTTACAGACACAAAATGGCCAGCCCTAGTGCCTGATGGTTTTCCAGCCTCATGTGCCTATATGAGAGCAGGTCCAAAAACTCATGGAAAATGGCATTTAAAAATAAGTTTTGGGGCTGGTGCCGTGGCACAGTAGGCTAATCTTCCACCTGAGGTGCTGGCATCCCATATGGGCACTGGTTCGAGTCCCGGCTGCTCCACTTCCCATCCAGCTCTCTGCTGTGGCCTTGGAAAGCATTAGAAGATGGCCCAACTCCTTGGGCCCCTGCACCTGCATGGGAGACTTGGAGGAAGCTCCTGGCTCCTGGCTTCGGAACGGCGCAGCTCTGGCCATTGCGGCCATTTGGGGAGTGAACCAGCGGATGGAAGACCTTTCTCTCTGTCTCTTCCTCTCACTGTCTGTAACTCTACTTCTCAAATAAATATAATAAATCTAAACAAATCCTTTTAAAAATAAAAAATAAGTTTTGTTGGAAGCCAGCACTGAGGCGAAACAGGTTAACCTGTCACCTGCAATGTCGGCATCCATAAGAGCACTGGATGGAGTCCCAGCTGCTCCACTTTCGATCCAACTCCTGGTAGTGCACCTGGGAAAGCAACAGAAGACGACCCACGTCCCAGGCTGTTGCAACTATTTGGGGAGTGAACCAGCAGATGGAAGATTCTCATTTCTCTCTCTCTCTCTCTCTCTCTCTCTCCTCTCTCCTCTCTCTTTGTGTGTGTGTTTGTGTGTATCTCCCTTTCTTTCTGTAACTCTTTTAAGTAAATAACTAAATCTTTAAAAATTGAAATCCATGAACAGTTTTTGCAATATACATTCTTCCATGAACTTTTTGGAGACCCTTCATTAAAAACTTCATGGGAAATTCATGTTATGAATGACTGCATAGATTTCAAATATTTTGCACCAAAATCAAATTATCTTTTAATTCCTGTTTTTCTAATAATGTTTTAAGAGTATCCACCCATTTGAGTGGGTTTATTTGGGCTCTTAAACTGAAAAGATAAAAAGAACTTTTAGGAAAGCCTTGTTTGTCACTTGAACTTGGCACTCAGCTGTCTGGCCCTTCCTTGCCTCAGCTTTGCTGCTACTGAAGAAAAGCCCACTGGCTTCTTTAAAAGCGCAGATCCGCAGATCCTAATTGCCTGGGCCTGACTCAGCCGACAACTCCTCCTGTCTTCCGCAGCGGTTTGAGCCCTGCAGTGAGCTGTGGGGAACGGAAAACTCATCTCAAAGAACAGGATTCACATTCTGGAACTGTTGTCCACTTAGGCCAGCCTCAGAGCGGGGAGCCGTAAATGATGGAAATATGACGCTGACTTCAACTGTCTGGGTCACACACAAATGCCAACAGGAAAGCGCATGTTCTCATGAACCCAATGACTGTGGGCTGCTGAAGGGCTCCAGACTCCCAAAACAGAGAGGCCATGCATGCTTAACTTGTGAGTGTTTTTTTTTTTTTTAAGATTTATTTATTTATTTGAAAGGCAGAGTTACGGGGGCGGGGGTGGTCTTTCATCTGCTGGTTCAGTCCCCAAATGGCCACAGCGGCCGGAGCTGGGCTGATCCGAAGCCAGGAGCCAGGAACTTCTTCCAGGTCTCCCATATGGGTGCAGGGGCCCAAGGACTTGGGCCATCTTTCACTGCTTTCCCAGGCCACAGCAGAGCGCTGGATCAGAAGTGGAGCAGCCGGGACTAGAACCAGCGCCCATATGGGATGCCAATGCTGCAGGCGGCGGCTTTCCCCGCTATGCCACAGCACTGGCCCCAGTGATTGCTTTCAAAAGCTACAGGCTACATTCCAGGGGATGAGACCTCAACCTGTGCTCCCCAAAGATTCAACTGGTGCCCCATCTTGGAGCTGCCTCACTGTTGTTGAGTCGCTGTGTCTGGCTCCCAGCTTTGGTCGAAGTTTGTCCCAGTGCACTGACAGCGTGGGCTGACCTCTTGCCCTTTCTCCTGGCACACTGGCCTTGGGAAGGCAGCTTGATTGGTCAATGCAGCCAGCCCCCAGCGAGGAGTTGATTTTATTCTAGGCTACTCACTGGGTTCATGATTAGGATGAAAGGAATGTGAGAAAACCCATTTTCCAAAAAAAAAAAAAAAAAAGCCAAAGTTCAGGTTTCTTCCTGACCGATTCCTGAACATGATGTGTCCTTCTGGTTAGATTGCATTAAAATGTTTTCCTGGGAAAATATGTCTTGCCTTCTTGCAGGCATCCCTGCCAGAAAAATGATCTGGATGAGAGGTAAATGATTGGGCAATGCGCCCTTAGGATGACTGCATCATACACACTGGTTTTGTAACAATGGACAAGGACAGACCGGAAGCGGTGTGGGGGCAGGAGAGAGGGCATTCCTTATCTTGGTTTCTTCAGAACAGCTCTTGGAAGCTTTTCCCTCTTCCTGTAGGGGAGTGCAGCCTCCGTCTGAGCACCCCTCCAGCCCTGACTCAGAGACAGCCAGGACTTGGCCGCTGCCTGCCCCTGTCTGTACTTGGCACGCAGCGCTCCCCCCTACAGATGCTGAACTGAGGTCACGAAGCAGCCAAGCTGATGGAACCTGACTACCTTCAGGCAGTCTTTCTGAAACCAAGGGCCACACCGGACTGTTGGCATTGCATGGGGGAGGAGGCTCCACAGAGGCCACGCTGGGGACCCTGGAAACCCAGGCTCCCTGATTAGTCGGCTCCCTGCTTGGGGGCCCCTGAACAATTGTGAACCCTTGATTTCCAGGAGTACCCTGTGGGACTGTACTTGCCTGATTAACCTGGCACTGCCTAGCCCTGCAAGGCATTCAGCTCAGTTTCAACTTACTGACCAGAGGTATTCTGAACCTAAACTTGATGCACCAGGCCAGCCCAAGAGGGCTTAATAGGGAAACTTTTTAAAAAAAGATTTGTTTATTTATTTGAGAGGTAGAGTTACTGATAGAGAGAGGGAGAGACAGAGAGAAAGATCTTCCATGTGCTGGTTCACTCTCAAATGGCCACAATGGCTTGAGCTGGGCCGATCCAAAGCCAGGAGCCAGGAGCTTCCTCCAAGTCTCCCATGCAGGTGCAGAGGCCCAAGGAGTTGGGCCATCTTCTACTGCTTTCCCAGGCCATAGCAGAGAGCTGGATGGGAAGTGGAGCAGCCGGGTCTAGAACTGGCACCCATATGGGATGCCGGCACTGCAAGCAGTGCCTTTATCCACTGTGGCACAGTACTGGCCCCAGTACAGAAATTTTTAAGAATGAAGACACTTGGCTTTGGAAGATGGACTTCTCTGGTTACCGGAATTTGTTTTCATTGCCTCAATCCAAGACCCCTGCAGGGTGGAAGTGAGGTCTGTACTGCAGGTTGCCCCTCACTCCCTTGCAGTATGGGGCCCTACTGAGAATTTTGCAGTATGGGTGTTTCAATCAAGCGCCAAGGGGGTAAACTAAGCCAGAAGGAGTTAATGCAGTAGTCTTAGGCTGGCCCTATCCTTTGAAAGGCCCAGGGCAAGGTTGGCCATGGGTTGACAGCTGGAAACTTGGATTTTGGGAGGGTTCTCTGTATTCCTTCACTGACAAGAAGGGCACACCATGCCCCCACTGTTGGGGCAAATGGTGGTTAATGCTGATCATCAGCTTGCATTGTGGGTGTCTAGAGGTTTGGTAAGCAATATAGGGAGGATGCCTAGTGAGCTGCTCCCAATAAGACTCTTGGGCACTGAATCTCTACTGGGCTACCCTGAGCAGAAGTAGTGCACAAAGTGTTGCCACACTTTCGTCTCTAGGAGAAGAGAGCGCTGCATGTGAGCCTTCCTGGGAAGGAGCTGGGACAAGGAAGCCTGCGCACGTCTCCTTCGGGCTCTGCCTGTGTCGCTGTCCCTTGGGATTCTGATGCACACATTTTTGTTGTAATAAACCTTAGCTGTGAAGACAGCTATCATGTTCAGTTCTGTGTGTCCTCCCAGCAAGTCACTGAACGTGAAGTGGTCTTGGGAGCTCCCAACACAGTGAGATACAGTAAATGCATAGTAATGAGATATTCCAATCTTACCATCCACTGCATCTTTGAAAATCTCTATTTTTGGTGTGTAAGAAAAGGAAAAATAGATAAAAATTTATTGAACAAGTTAACTTTAAAAAAAAAAGAAGAAAGAAAAACCTACATTCTGAGGCCTGCACTGTGGCATAGTGGGTAAAGCTGCTGCCTGCGATGCTGGCATATCATCTGGGCACTGGTTCAAGTCTTGGCTGCTCTGCTTCTGATCCAGCTCCCTGCTCATGGCCTGGGAAAGGAGAAGAAGATGGCCCAAGTTCCTGGGCCCCTGCACCCATGTGGGAAGACCCAGGGGAAGCTCCTGGCTCCTGGCGTTAGCCTGATCCAGTGATGGCCATTTTGGCCATCTGGGGAGTGAACCTGCAGATACAACACCCCTCTCTTTTTCTGTCTCTCCCTCTCTCTCTCTGTAACTCTTTCAAAGTAAATAAATAAATAAATCTTTTTTTAAAAAAAAAAACACATTCTTGAATTTGGGATGGAAATATCAGCATGATAGTCTACAATAATTTATTTAAATAGTTTTACAATCCATTTTAGTTTTTATTTGAAAGGTAGTGAAACAGAGCGAGGGAGAGAGAGAGATCTGTCCAGTGGGACAGGAGTCCCAAATGCCCACAACAGCTGGGACTGTGCCAGTTCGAAGCCAGGGTTCAGGAACTCCATTCATGTCTCCCACATGCGTGGCAGGGGTCCAAGTACTTGAGCCATCATCTACTGCTTTCTCAGGTGCATCAGCAGGGAGCTGGGTCAGCCACAGAGGAGCTCAGACTCGAACCCAGACATTCTGATATGGGATGCAGGTGTCCCAAGTGGCAATTTAATCACTGTACCCCATAGCCTACTCCAAAATAATTTATTTTTAAAAAGTGTGTGTGTATGTGTGTGTGTGCGTGCTTGTGTGTGTGTCCTATGTATGTAACCTGTGGATATATCCACTTTCTAGTTCTGTCTGCTACAGAGGCCTAGAAACAATAACCAATACAGTAGTAATGGGCAACCCTGGTACATAGATTGTGGCCTTGAAATACCATTTCCCAGGCCAGCGCTGTGGCATAGAAGGTTAAGCCTCTGCCTGCAGTGCTGGCATCCCATATGGGTGCTGGTTCAAGTCCTGGCTGCTTCACTTCCAATCCAGCTCCCTGCTAATGCCCCTGGGAAAGCAGTGGAAGATGGCCCAAATGCTTGGGCCCCTACATCCGTGTGGGAGACCTGCAAGAAACTCTTGGCTCCTGGCTTCAGATCTGCTCAGCTCTGGCTGTTGTGGCCATTTAGGGAGTGAACCAGTGGATGGAAGATCGATTCTCTCTCTCTCTCTCCCCTCTGTCTGTATCTCTGCCTTTCAAATAAATAAATAAATCTTTAAAAATACTAACATGAATAATGTCTTTAATTTAAAAAATCCATATATGGGGCTGGACATATATAAGATCATCTTGGAAGCTTGTTATAATAGCAGATAATGAGGAAGCTGTCAAAACCCTACTAGTGTCATGTCCAAAGGACTTGAGAACCAATCCCATGAGTCTCTTACTGGCCACATATGAGAAAAACATGCACTTCAAGGAGGTAATAATTGCAATATGACTCAAATCTGTCTGATGTTTAAATGTGTACATTTAGAATGATCTTTAGAAAAAATAGTGGGGCGGACACGTGGTGCAGTGGTTTAAGCCACCACTTGGGACGCCTGTGTCCCATACTGGAGTATCTGGGTTTGAGTCCCGGTTTCACCTCTGACTCCAGCTTCCTGCCAATGCATACTCTGAAAGGCAGCGGTGATGGCTCAAGTGGCTGGGTTCCTGCCGCCTACGTGGGAGACCTGGAATGAGTTCCTGGCTCCTGTCTTCAGCCTGGCCCCATCTTTCGTGAGCATTTAGGGAGTGAATCAGTGCATGGGAGCCCTCTGCCTCTGTCTTTCTCTCTGTGTCCCCCTCTGCCTTTCAAATAAACATAATTAGTTAACAAGTAGTTAAAAATAACTTTTTAACCAAAGGAGAACTTCAGATCCTCTCCCCCATTTCTTTCTTTCTCTCTTGCCCTTCTGCCTTCTACAATGAGATGATACAGCAAGAAGACCCTCACCAGATTCTGGCCTGTCAACCTTGGACTTCTCACCCTCCAGAACTGCGAGAAATAAATCTTTTTTTTTAATAAATTACTCAGTCTCTGGTGTTCTTTACAGCAGCAAAAAAGGATTGGAGACAATGGGGCCTCTGGTGTGGCTAGCAAAGTACTTTCCTGAATTTGGTGGTTATTACAGGAATTTTGCCTTATAAGAATCCATCGAACTATACTTTGGTATCATATGGCTTTTTTTCCACTTTATTTTACTTGAATAAAAGTATTAAAGTCCTAAGCTACTATTAGTTTTCCCCTTATGATAGAGAATACGTATCTTATGTACTCAATCATCAGCCATTTAGATTTAATTTTATCAGTATGTTGCAGGATGATACTGTTTTTCTTCCCTTTTAAGATTTCTGTTCTAAAGTTAGAGATCTTTGCTGAATATTTGCCTCAGTTCCAGAACATCAGTGGTAAATTCCTTATATTCTTTATTGAAAAGATCTTTCCATTGACCATTATATATTTTCATACTTATCTTTAGAATGAACTGGAAATGAGGTAACTTCTTTATACTCTCATACTTAAAAAGAGCAAGAGCTGGAATTGAAACTGTCATTAGTTTTACCCAGAATTTCTTTGGCATTTCCAGTATTACATCATGATGCAAATCTAGATTTCAGTATCACTGAACTATGTATACTGTATTGTGTCTAGCACAGTGGCTAAAATTAAACGCCCCCATGAAATTTTTGCCCAGCAGATGAAATTTTTGACATTTTAAATGTGGTAAATTATACACAACAGAAAATTGGCCATCTTAGCCATTTTCGAGTATTCAGTTCAGTTGTGTTAAGCACATTCACATTGTGCAACCAATCTCCAAAACTTTTTCATCTTGCAAAACAGAAACTCTATAACCACTAAGTAACGACTGCTCATTCCCCACCCTCCTCAGCCCTTGGCAACCATCAGACAGACCTTCTGTCTCTATGAATGTGATTACTCTAGGCACTTGATGCAAAATGGAATCCTATAGCATTTTTCTTTCTTTAACTGGCTTATTTCACTTAGCATAATGTCCTCATGATTCATCCCAATAAAAATTTTTAAAAATTTTTTTAAGCATTGTGTTGCAGTGGGTTAAGCCACTGCTCGGGACACCTGCATAACATATCACAGTGCCAATTCAAGTCCCAGCTCCTCTGCTTCTGACCCAGCTTCCTGCCAACGCACCTGGGAGGAAACAAATGATATCTCAAGTACTTGGATTCCTGTCACCCATGTGGGAGACACAGACAGAATTCCTGGCTCCTGGCTTTGGCCTGGCCCAGCCCTGGCTGTTGTGGCCATTTGACAAGTGAACCAGTGAATAGAAGATCTCTCTCTCTCTCTCTCTCTCTCTCTCTGTTTCTCTCGCTCTCTCTCTCTCCTCTGCCTTCAAATACATAAATAACCAAATCTTTTCAAGAAGTTATTTCCATTTGAAAAATTTCAAACATATACAAAATATGAAAAAGAGGCATAATGAGTTCCTTTGAACTATTATGCAGTTATAACAATTATCATCAACCTACCATTTTTGTTTCATAGATGCCATGCATTATTTTTGGTTAGGGTTTTTTCTCAAATGCATTATTATGAAAAATTTAAATTATATGGTCAATACTCATGTTGTACACTCCATAGTCGGAGGTTCAGATTCTGTGGATTGAGCCAACTATAGATAAAAATCTTTGAAAAAAAAAAGTGTTGGTACTGAGCATGCACAGACCTTTTTTCTTGTCACTGTTTCCTAAGCAATGCAGTATAACAACTATTTACATAGCATTGACATTGTATTCAGTATTCTACATAATCTATGGAAGATTTAAAGTACACTGGAGGATGTGCATAAGCTGTATGCAAGTGCTACACCGTGTTATATAAGGGACTTGAGCATCCACAGTTTTTGTATCCTCAAGCGATCCTGGAACCAATCCCTCAAGGATATTGAAGGATGGCTGTGCCTGTTACCTAGAGTCTTTATTTCTTTTTAAGATTCATTTATTTATTTGAAAAGCAGAGTTACAGAGAAGGAGAGACAGAGGCAGACATCATCCAGGGCTGGGTCACACCGAAGCCAGGAGCCAGGAGCTTCTTCCAGGTCTCCCACATGGGTGCAGGGGCCCAAGGACTTGGACCATCTTTTACTGCTTTCCCAGGCCATAGCAGAGAGCTGGATCAGAAGTGGAGCAGCCAGGGCCGGCGCTGCGGCTCACTTGGCTAATCCTCTGCCTGTGGCACCAGCATCTTAATCATTGGGCTAACTGCCTGTCCCCTGTTTTCCTTATTGATGCATTCATTACAAAGTAAGTTACAAGCATCAGCACACCTTCCCCTTGCTAAAGTATTTTTAATTTTTATTTATGAGAGAAAGAGAGAGAGAGGGAGAGAGAGAGAGAGAGAGTCTTCCATCAGCTGGGGAGCAGCTGGGGCTGGGCCAGGCCGAAGCCAGGAGCCCAGAACTCCATCTGGGTCTCCCATGTGGGTAGCAGAGGTCCAAGTACTTGGCCATCATCCGTTGTTTTCCCAGGTGTTCTAGCTGGATGTTCCTAGCTGGATCTGAAGTGGAGTAGCAAAGATAAACTGGCGCTCACATATGGGATGCCTGCTTTGTAAGTGGTGGGTTAATCCACTGCACCACGACGCAGGCCCCTTCAGTATAAATCTTTAACAGATAAATACTATTTGTTTTAATATAACCACAAAAACCATTATCACACCTAAAATAGCTAGCAATCATTCCTTGATACAATCTCATGCCCAGTAAGTGCTAAATATTTGTGTAGTGAGTGCTGAATTGCTCTGACCACGTAGACACCATCTTTTCAGGTTTCTCGGAGGTTCTGTAGGGTCCCTGGGCCAGACCCCACAGTGAGGGCGATAGGGTCTTCCTTCCTTCCTTCCCCGGAAGCTCTGGCTGAGTTCATGGACCCACTGGACCCCTTGGGGAGAGTGAAATGCCGACGCTGAGATCCAATGCAAATATGGTGGGTAAGGAAGATGCACCCCAGATGTTCTGAATCAAGAGAAACACAGTGACTCACAGGCAGTGAGAAAGAACCCCGAAGTGGGAGTCAGCCCAGGGAGAAGATACCCTGGACCCGGTCAGAGGATGGGCAAGCCACAGAAACTAAAAAACTCTCTTGCTGAGAGTGAGCAACTCATGGCTAATGTCACCTGACGTGGACAGAAATGAACCAGTTCCTAGTAAATAGTAAATCAGTGAAGAGAGGTCTATTCAGATCCTTTGCTGCTTTCTGTAATTGGGTGGCTTGTTTTCTCACTGCTGAATTGTGAAAGCGCTCTCTATATACTGGCTACTTCAAAAGTTTCTGGGAAAATAGAATTGAAGTTGATTCTGGGGCAAGCATTTGGCCTAGTGGTTAAGACTCTTCATTATTGTTTATAGCCTTTGCCTATTTCGTGGCTGGACAATGGTCTTTTTAAAACTTTTTATTTGTTGAACTCTTTATTTAGTGGAGCATTAAGCCTTTGATTACAACGTAAATTAAAAATGTCACCTCAAAAATATAATGCCCCAGCTAGGGGCATTCCATCAGCTGGAGAACCAACAGATGGGAGTTTTTCCTCTCTTTGTCTTTGCCTTTCAAATAAATACATTTTTAAAAGAAGTTTATTTTGCCACAGAAAATATTGAAATCCATGCATAGCTTTTTTCATAATGTGCATTTCCCATGAGGTTTTAAAAGACCTCTCATATTCCAACAGCTTCTTTATTGGATAGGTGATTTCTGGGTATTTTCTGCCAGTCTGTATTCATCTTTTTATTATCTGTTTTGGGACCCCACTTGTGTCTATTGTCCAGGAAAAAAAAAACCTCAATATTACATTGTGTTCTAGAGTAATAGTGGTAAATACAGTATAGCTTTCTTTAAAAATATATTGTTGAGGGGGCTGGTGCTGTGGTGTAGTGGGTAAAGCCGCCACCTGCAGTGCTGGCATCCCATATGGGCGCCAGTTGAGCTGCTCCGCCAGTTGAGCTGCCAGTTGACCCGGCTGCTCCACTTCCAGTCCAGCCCTCTGCTATGGCCTGGGAAAGCAGTAGAAGATGGCCCAAGTCCTTGGGCCGCTACACCCACGTGGGAGACCTGGAAGAAGCTCCTGGCTCCTGGCTTTCGGTCGGCATAGCTCTGGCTGTTGCAGCCATCTGCAAAGTGAACCAGCAGATGGAAGACTCTCCCTCTCTCTCTCTCTCTCTGCCTTTCAAATAAATAAATAAATCTTTTTTTTTTTTGACAGGCAGAGTGGATAGTGAGAGAGAGAGACAGAGAGAAAGGTCTTCCTTTGCCGTTGGTTCACCCTCCAATGGCCGCTGCGGCCAGCGCATCTTGCTGATCCGAAGCCAGGAGCCAGCTACTTCTCCTGGTCTCCCATGGGGTGCAGGGCCCAAGGACTTGGGCCATCCTCCACTGCCTTCCCTGGCCATAGCAGAGAGCTGGCCTGGAAGAGGGGTAACAGGGACAGAATTCGGCCTGTTAAGCCATGGCGCCGGCCTTTAAAAAATGTATTGTTGAGGTGAATTTTATGTAACATGAAATGAATCTTTTTAAAGTGAACAATTCAGTGGCATTTACTACATTCACAATGTTGTATAACTTTGTCTACTTCCAAAACATTTCCATCTCTCCAAAGCAAAGCCCCCATCCATTATAGAGCTTCTTATTACTCCCTCTCTCTAGCCTCCAACAATCACCAGCTTGTATTCTATCTATATAGATTTTCCCATATGGCTATTTCATATAAATGGAATCATATCATATATAATCTTTCATGTCTGGCTTCTTTAATTTGGCATAATGTGTTCAAGGTTCCTCCATGTTGTACCATACATCAGTATGCCATTCCTTTTCATGGCTGAGTAATATTCCATCATGAGGACATACTACATTTCATTTATCCATTCATCCTTTGGTGGGCATTTGGACTGTTTCCATTTGTTTTTTTTAATAGGGGTGTTATGAATACATGTGTACATGTGCCTGTTTGAGTATTTGCTTTCTATTCTTTTGGGTATATACCTAGGAGTGGCATTTCAGGATCACATGTTTATTTTATTTAACTTTTTAAAGAACCACAAACTGTTTATCCACAGTAGCTGAACCATTTAACATTCCTACCAGCAATGTATAAGAGTTCCAACTTCCCCACATCCTTACCAACACTTGCTATTTGCCAGTTCTTTTAAAAAAAGATTTTAATTTTCTTTTTCTATTTTTTAAGGTGGAAACTCAGGTCACTGATTTAAATTTTTTACTCCTTTTCAATGGAAGCATTTAGTACTATAAAACCTCTACTAATCTCTACTTTAGCTGTGTATTAGTTTCCTGTGGGTACTGTAAAAAATTACCATACACTCGGTGGCTTAAAACACAATGAATTGAGACCAGTGCTGTGGCTTAGAAGGCTAAGCCTCCACCTGCAGTTCCAGCAGCCTATATAGGCACTGATTCAAGTCCCAGCTGCTCCACTTCTGATCCAGCTCTCTGCTATGGCCTGGGAAAGCAGTAGAGGATGGCCCAAGTCCTTGGGCCCCTGCATCTACATGGGAGACCAGAGGAAGCTCCTGGCTCCTGGCTTTGGTTTAGCCCAGCGCTAACCATTGCGGCCATTTGAGGAGTGAACCAGAGGATGGAAGACCTTTCTCTCTGTCTCTCACTATGTCTGTAACTCTACTTCTCAAATAAAATAAATAAAATCTTTAAAAAAAAAAAAGATGGTTCACTCATGCGGTTAGAAAGTTGATACTGGTTGGTAGGCAGGGCTGTCAGCAAAGGACTTCTCCACAGGCTGCTAGGGCTTCCTCACAGCATGGTGACTGGTTTCCAAGAGGTAGTTCTGGAGGCTATAACGTTCAGTGATACGCCATCTGAAAGCTGCAGATCAGAGAAGTTGGTGGTGTAAATCAGTCTGAGTTTGATAGCCTGAGAACCTGTGTGTGTGTGTGTGTGTGATGTCCAAACGAGGAGGACAGACACACATTGTAGCTCCAGAAGACAGCTCTTGGATCTCTTTCTGTCTGTGCCAAAGATGTCTACTACCAGACTGTAATCACAGCCGGGGAAGCTTCTTCCTACCAATCGTCATTGAGTCTATAGATTGGATTTTTTTAATTTTGGCTTTTATATTTTTGAATCCTAAAAATTCTTATTCTTATGAACAAGACTTCAAACTCTTGAGCTTCTTATTCATATCTTCTATTCCTTCCCTGAGATCTTCTCTTTATCATTTGTTTCAAGAGTGCTCACCATTTCTTGTCCAAGTATTTTTATAATAGCTGCTTTAGAGTGTCTATCAGATAATTGCAACTTCTGTAGGATCTTGTTATTGCTATCTGTTGATTATATTTTCCATTTCAAGCTATTTCCATGGTTCTTCTATGCTCAGTAATTCAGATTGTGCCCTTGACTTTTGGGATATGATATGACTCAGAGTCTTGTTTAAACCCTTTGGAAACTGTTGATTTTTTTAAAGTAGGCAATCAATCTGATCAGGTTCTGATTTCAAAATCCAACCCACCTGCTATGAACAAGGGAACCAGTGTCCGTTCAGTTTTCAAGGCCTTTGCAATGCTCTTCAGATCTGTCTCTGGTGTGCAGAATCCAATGGTCAGTCTTGCAACCTAGGAGATGGTCTGTTCTAGTTCATTTTCAGGCTTTGAGACATGGATCAAGGACAGTCCCATGCATGTGCAGCTGGACAATGAGCTCTGGAGTTCACCAACCATTTTATGGGACCATCCTATGAAATTCTTCTCTTTAGGAAGGGACATATGCCCCCACCTTCCTGGGACCACAGCACAGCTCACCGACTGCGCAGGAAATTTCTCCTTTGTCAGAGTTTCAGGTCCTAGAGGGTCTTGTATGACCACTGCCACTGCTACCACGAGATTTCCTAGGAGTCTGGGCACAGGAGACAGGAAAACATAAAACTAAAATAGCAAAGGATTGCCACACTCTCTCACTTATCTATCCTATTTCTCAAGCCAGAACTAGAGAGCTTTCCCTAATTCTCTGTCCCCGCCCCCTTCTATAGTGCTCACTCCTGATTTTCAGCCATATTAGGTTCAGGCTTAATATGGAGAATATTGGAGAACAAAATGGGACACAACCCTGGTCTTCTTCCGCAGTTCTCCTGCTACTGTGCAGAGCCCTCGCATAGCTGGTCCAAGCATTTTGTCAAGGTTTTGTGGCTGAATGAAATCTGTGATGCATCTCCTTTGCAAGGTGCAGCTACACATGCCTCTGCTCAGGTTTCCCCACCTTGGTTTTTATACTTAATGCAGGCTTTCTATAGGTCAGCCTCTTTGCACAGCTTTGTGTTCAGCCTAAGATTGATCAGAGGTTACAGTCGAGCGGGTCAAGCTCTGACTTGCTTCACTGTCAGCGCTCGCAACTTTCAGGGCCCTTACAAGCCTGATCTGACTCTTACTTTCCACTGGTCTTGCTTGTGTCTCCTCTGTGCATGTGCAGGCTCAGTAAGGCAGGGATATGTGGGTGGCTTGGGTCTGCTCTGATCTCTGCTACCCATGCTCATAATCTCCACTCTTCCCAAGATATAGGGAGAATTTGTCAAGTCCCCCATGCCTAGCTTGCCTCCAAGATCTCCGTTAGATTCCCAGAAGACCAGTCCATTGTTTTCCCCAAATAGCCTGTAAGATCAGGCTAACAGGGCTGCTGAAATAGTCAACAAAACTGGCCATGTCCCAAAGCATGCTAGCCATCTCCAGCTGCAGCAGGGAAACCTCATTGTTCTCATTGTCTGCCTTGCCCTGCCCTGCCCTGCCCTGGTTAAGCTAAGGCACCATCAGAGCTGTAGGAAGGATGGGGCCATGCTGGAAAAAACTACATCCTAGCCTGCACTTGTTCTGAGTCAAAGCTGAGTCATTTTGATGAATCATGCACCTCTAAATTTGAAGTGTGCATTTGGTCACATTCCAGAAAATTGAAATGGTTGTTTCTGACACTTATTTTTCAGCTTTTAAAGTTGCTTTTTGGGAAGAGGATTTGCCAAACTGTTTATTCCATCACTCCAGAAGCAGAGTCTGCCATGAGATTTTTAAAAAACATTTAACAATTTAACACTCTTGTTTATGGCGTCAGTAATCACCCTAGGCTCTAGTCATGAGTTGCCGAGGCTATGGAAGCCTTTAGGGTTCGCCGACTTCAATCTTATTCCGACAGGGTCATAGTCAAAGTGGAAGTTCTCTCCTCCCTTCAGAGAAAGGTACCTCCTACCTTGATGGCCCCGTTCTTTCCACTGGGATCACACTCGCTGAGATCCTTCATTTAGGTCTTCTTTTTTTTTTTTCCAGAGTGTCTTGGCTTTCCATGCCTAAAATACTCTCATAGGCTCTTCAGCCAGATCCAAATGCCTTAAGGGCTGATTCTGAGGCCAGAGTGTTGTTTAGGACATCTGCCATTCTATGAGTCTGCTGTGTCTCCCCCTTCCCATGTTGGATCCTTCTCTCCCTTTTTGATTTTATCAGTTAGTATTAGCAGACATTAGTCTTGTTTGTGTGATCCCTTTGACTCTTAGACCTATCAGTGTGATCAATTGTGAACTGAAATTGATCACAAGGACTAGTGAGATGGCATTGGTACATGCCACCTTGATGGGATTGTATTGGAATCCCCTGGCACATTTCTAACTCCTTCATTTGGGGCAAGTCCGATTGAGCATGTCCCCAATTGTACATCTCCTCCCTCTCTTTTTCTCATTCTTATATTTAACCAGGATCACTTTTCAGTTAAGATTTAAACACCTCAGAATAATTGTGTGTTAATTAAAGAGTTCACGTGTACTTACATCCCATGTGGGATCTGTCCTTAATGGGTTGTCCAATGTGAAGTAATGATATAGCTAGTACTGAAACAGTATTTTTACACTTTGTGTTTATGTGTGGGTGCAAACTGATGAAATCTTTACTTAGTATATACTGAATCGATCTTCTGTATATAAAGATAATTGAAAATGAAAAAAAACTTGGTGTTAAATTGGAAATTACATAGAAAATTAATCAATTTTTTAAAAAAAATATCATGTAGGACCTCTGTCATTAATGTGCTGTACACTGTTATTTAATGCTATAACTAGTACTCCAACAGTATTTTTTCACTTTGTGTTTCTATGTGAGGGCAAACTGTTGAAATATTTATATATACTAAACTGATTTTTTGTATTTAAAGATAATTGAAAATGAATCTGGATGTGAATGGAAGGGGAGAGCGAGCGGGAAAGGGGAGGGTAGCGGGTGGGAGGGAAGTTATGGGGGGGAAGCCATTGTAATCCATAAGCTGTACTTTGGAAGTTTATATTCATTAAATAAAAGATAAAAAAATTTATTTACTTATTTTGAAAGTCAGAGTTACACACAGAGAGAAGGATAGACAGAGAGAGAGAGAGAGAGAGAGAGAGAGGTCTTCCATCTGCTGGTTCACTCCTCAGTTGACTGCAATGGCCGGAGCTGCGTTGATCTGAAGCTGGGAGCCAGGAGCTTCTTCTGGGTCTCCCACATGGGCGCAGGGGTCCAAGGACTTGTGCCATCTTCTACTGCTTTCCCAGGCCATAGCAGAGAGCTGGATCAGAAGTGGGGCAGCTGGGACTCAAATTGGTGCCCATGTGGGATGCCAGCACTGCAGGTGGTGGCTTTACCCACTACGCCACTGCACAGACCCTGAGATTGTTTTTTTTTTTTAATTAAAAGAAAATGTATTTGAGACACACACACACACACACACAGGGAGAGACAGAGACAGAGAGACAGAGAAGCAGAGAGAAGCTCCCATACGCTGGCTTACCCTCCAAATGCTGACTGTGGTTGGGGTGGGGACTGGGCCAAAGCCAGGAGCCAGGAACTCCATCCAGGTCTCCCACATGGGTGCAGGTTAGTTTATAAATTGTCACTTTAGCCGGCGCCGCGGCTCACTAGGCTAATCCTCCGCCTTGCGGCGCCGGCACACCGGGTTCTAGTCCCGGTCGGGGCACCGATCCTGTCCCGGTTGCCCCTCTTCCAGGCCAGCTCTCTGCTGTGGCCAGGGAGTGCAGTGGAGGATGGCCCAAGTCCTTGGGTCCTGCACCCCATGGGAGACCAGGAGAAGCACCTGGCTCCTGCCATCGGATCAGCGCGGTGCGCCGGCCGCAGCGCGCTACCGTGGCGGCCATTGGAGGGTGAACCAACGGCAAAAGGAAGACCTTTCTCTCTGTCTCTCTCTCTCACTGTCCACTCTGCCTGTCAAAAAAAAAAAATTGTCACTTTATTTTTTTAAAATTTATTTATTTATTTATTTGAAAGGAAGAGTGTCAGAGAGAGAGGCAGGCAGAGAGAAAAAGAGACTTGCCAATCACTGGTTCTCTCCCCAGATGGCTGCAATGGTCCAGGCTGGGCCAGGCCGAAGCCAGGAGCTAGGAAACTCCAACCAAGTGTTCTACGTATGTAGTGGGGACACAAGTCTTGGGTCGTTTTTTGCTGCTTTCCCAGGCACATTGGTAGAGAGCTGGGATTGGAAATGGAGCAGCCGGGCCTCGAGCTGGTACTCAGATATGGGATAGCAGTGTTAGAAGCAGCAGCTCTACCAGCTGCAGCACAACACTGGCTCCATAAATCTTAACTTCGAATTTCCAGTTTATTCCTGAGATTTATGGCGACCACATCTCATGCTATTTATGAACCATAATGCTAAAGCTCTGATTTCATACAGTAGTTACTGTTAGAAGCGCTAGTGCAATAAAATGTGCAATTCTGAAAAGACAAAGATAAAACTGATCAGCCTTCCTGTATGTACCAAATCATTCACCGCCTCCCATACAGAGCCGACCTCGGTGACACAGAATGCTAAGATAAGGCTGAGAGAGAATACAATGGATCTTTAATAAACCGTGTTGAGGGAACTGTCTTCCTTTTTAATTAAAACTTCATGGTAAAAGAGAGTAATTTAGAACTGGTATATTCCTTCCAATTTTAATAAGTAGGCAACAAAAGACTTTTTTTAAATTTAAGATTTTATTGATTTATCTGAGAGACAGAGTTACAGATAGAGAGAGGGAGAGACAGAGAAAAAGGTCTTCCATCCACTGGTTTACTCCCCAAATGGCCAGAGCTGAGCTGATTCAAGGCCAGGAGCCAGGAGCTTATTCCAAGTCTCCCACGTGGGTGCAGGGACCCAAGCACTTGAGCCATCTTCCACTGCTTTCCTAGGTGCATTAGCAGTGAGCTGGATTGGAAGTGGAGCAGCCAGGGCTTGAACTGGCGCCCATATGGGATGCCGGCACCACAGGTAGAGGCTTAGCCCACTACGCCACAGCGACAGCCTCAAAAGACATCTTCAACACTGCCTGAGATAGTGTCTTAGCAACATGATCAAGTTTTTCTTAGTGGAAAACCTCGTACCTTCGGTTAATATGGCTTATTGAAGCCTCAGAAGTGATTGCCTGATACTCAGCATTCTATTTCTGCGCAATGCCATTTCTGTATTCCTGGTACTGTTTTTTTTTTTTTTCTTCAGAACAGAAGTACAAGCTGTGAGCCTTTCCAGATATTTGGCTCATGTTGTCATGAACAGCTCAGCAGATTCTGAAATCCTCCTGCCATTTGTCTTTGCTGAAAGCTAGCACTTCAGATCTGCCCACAGTCCGCAGATTCCAGGGCTCACAGCAGGTGCAGAGCTCCGGATGAGGCGACCCCGTTATTCTGGCATCTGGTGGAGGCTGGCCAGGGTGGAGCAGGTGTGGAGGTGAGACAGGAAGCAGAGCAGAGTTGCTGTCATTTTGTGGCTGTTCTTTGTTGGTGTTAGACCTTTAAAATATCTTCTCCATGGAGCCGGTGCTATGGTGTAGTGGGTTAAGCCACTGCCTCTAACACAGGCATCCTGTATGGGCTCCGGTTTCAGGCCTGGCTGTTCCACTTTTGATCCAGCTCCCCGATAATATGCCTGGGAAAGCAGCAAAGGATGGCCCATGCCCTTGAGCCCCTGCCACCCACATGGGAGACCTAGCTGGAAAGCAGTGGAGGATGGCCCAACTGCTTGGGCCCCTGCACCTAAGTGGGAGACTTAGAGGAAGCTCCTGGCTCCTGAAATCAGCCTGGCCCAGCCCCTGCCATTACGGCCATTTGGGGAATGAAAGATGGAAGATCCTTCTCTCTGTCTCTCCCTCTCTCTGTTACTATGCCTTCCAAATAAAAAAAAATCTTCTCCATTGAATCGGCATGGTGGCATAGCAGGTGAAGCTACCACCTGTGATGCCAACATCCCATAAGGGCACCAGTTCGAGTCCCGGCTGCTCCTCTTCCAATCCAGCTCCCCGATAATATGCCTGGGAAAGCAGCAGAGGATGGCCCTTGCCCTTGAGCCCTTGCCACTTACATGGGAGACCCGACTGAAGCTCCTGGTTCCTGGCTTCAGCCATTTGGGAAATGAGCCAGTGGATGGAATCTCAAACTCCCTCTCTCTGTAACTGTGTCATTCAAATAAATAAATAAATAAATAGGCCGGCGCCGTGGCTTAACGGGCTAATCCTCCGCCTTGTGGCGCTGGCACACCGGGTTCTAGTCCCGGTTGGGGCGCCGGATTCTATCCCAGTTGCTCCTCTTCCAGGCCAGCTCTCTGCTATGGCCCGGGAAGGCAGTGGAGGATGGCCCAAGTGCTTGGGCCCTGCACCAGCGTGGGAGACCAGGAGAAGCACCTGGCTCCTGGCTTCGGATCAGCAAGATGCGCTGGCCGCAGTGGCCATTGGAGGGTGAACCAATGGCAAAGGAAGACCTTTCTCTCTGTCTCTCTCTCTCTCACTATCCACTCTGCCTGTCAAAAAAAAAATTAAAATAAATAAATAAATAGATAATTCTTTTTTTTAGAAAAAAAAAAAAAACCTCCCCTGAGAAAGGCTTTAAAAATATGATACTAAGAATCAAAGGGATCACACAAACAAGACAAGTGTCTGCTAATACTAACTGATAGAATCAAAAAGGGAGAGAAAGATCCAACATGGGAAGTGGGATACACAGCAGACTCATAGAATGGCAGATGTCCTAAACAACACTCTGGCCTCAGAATCAGCCCTTAAGGCATTCGGATCTGGCTGAAGAGCCCATGAGAGTATTGTAGGCATGGAAAGCCAAGATACCATGGAAAAGAAAAAAAAGAAGAAGACCTAAATGAAAGATCTCTGTGAGTGAGATCCCAGTGGAAAGAATGGGGCCATCAAAGAAGGAGGTACCTTTCTCTGAAGGGAGGAGAGAACTTCCACTTTGACTATGACCCTATCAGAATAAGATCAAAGTCAGCGAACTCTAAAGGCTTCCATAGCCCTGGCAACTCATGACTAGAGCCTAGGGAGATACTGACGCCATGAACAGGAGTGTCAAATTGTTAAATAAGCAACAGAAGTCACTGTGTACTTACATCCCATGTGGGAACTGTCCTTAATGTGTTGTCTAATGTGCAGTGATGCTATAACTAGTACTGAAACAGTATTTTTACACTTTGTGTTTCTGCGTGGGTACAAACTGATGAGATCTTTACTAATTATATACTGAATCGATCTTCTGTATATAAAAATAATTGGAAATGAAAAAAAAACCTGGTGTTAAATTGGAAATGGCATAGAAAATTAATTAATTTTTAAAAAAATATTATGTAGGATCTCTGTCATATGGGGGCAAACTGTTGAAATCATTACCTAATATATACCAAACTGATCTTTTGTATATAAAGAGAATTGAAAATGAATCATGATGTGATTGGAAGGGGAGAGGGAGCGGGAAAGGGGAGGGTTGTGGGTGGGAGGGAAGTTTTGGGAAGGGGAAGCCATTGTAACCCATAAGCTGTACTTTGGAAATTTATATTCATTAAATAAAAGTTTAATTAAAAAAATATGATACAAAGGAATAGCCATGTGTCCATGACCTTCTCAGTTCTTCCAGATCCTTAGCTAAGTTTCAGTGAGTCTAATTTTCAGGACCACAGCAATTTCTCTGCACAGAACTCCCAGGCCCAAGACCACACTATCCCGTGCCCCCTAACCACCTGCAGAATCTTTGCCAGCATGCTATAGGGCTGACGCCACCTGACAGCATGCTCCAATTCATAACAGTTTGTTAACATTCCTTTCTAGGAGATGAAAATGTCATTTTGTGGCTTTCCCATTAGAGTGAGTCAGTAATATGCAACGTGCAAGGGTGTCAGGGAATTGGCCCTGTGATTCACTCCTGGAGGAACTGGGCTGGTTAAAAACATGTAGAAGGGGAAATTTGTCAAGATGCATTCTTTGAAGTAAATGCTTACTATTTGATTTGTGTTACAATCAATCTGCACCATAATTTATTGAATCATCACCCTTTTAAGTTTTCCCCTATTTACTATTTCAAAGAATTACACCAAATCTACTTGGACATGTATCTTCATTTACTTCCCTTGATGTTTCGAATTGTAAAATAATATAGTGTACAATTATTGCAAACAGGGGCCAGTGCCATGGTGTAGCAGGTAAAGCTGCCGCCTGCAGTGCAGGCAGCCCATATGGGCACTGGTTCGAGTCCCAGCTGCTCCACTTCCGATCCATCTCTCCTGCTATGGCCTGGGAAAGCAGTAGAAGATGGCCCAAGTCCTTGGGCCCCTGCACCCGCGTGGGAGACCCAGAAGAAGCTCCCAGCTCCTGGCTCCTGGCTTCAGATCGGCACAGCTCCAGCTGTTGTGGCCATTTGGGGAATGAACCAGTGATGGAAGACGTCTCTCTTTCTCTCTCTGCCTCTGTCTCTCTGTGACTCAGCGTATCAAATAAATAAATAACTTTTAAAAATTATCGCAAACAATTATAATTCAGAAAAATTCATTTATAATTCAACCTCGAAGACTTTATTGTGGCTAATGTTTCTGTGTGTGTCTTTCCAGCCATAGTTTTTGCCTAAATGTTCCAGCACTTTTTACCAAAATCTCTGGCATTGTTCTCAAATCTACATTTAGGGTGAGAGTTTGGTGCAACAGTTAAGACATTGCTTGGAACACCTTCATCCATATCAGAATGCCTAGGTTCAAGTCCCAGCTCCTCTGTTTCTGATCTAGCTCCTTGCTAATGCATACACTGGAAGGCAGTAGATGTTAGCTCAAGTGCTTGGGTTCCTGCTATGCATGTGGGAGACCTGGATTCAGTTCCTGGCTCCTGCCTTTGGCCTGGCCCAGCCATGGCTGTTATGGGCATTTGGGGTGTGAACCAATAGATGGAAAAAGCTCCCTCTGTCTTGCAAATAAAATTAGAACAAATGAAAAACTTTAAAAAAACTATACAATTAGAAGTTTATTGTTTTTGTTATGAATGTTTTCAACCTTATATTAAAGAATGGGTAAAATGGGCCTTCATGTATCAGAGTACTTGAAAATTTGGGAGAAAATGAAATGAAAAGATCTATCTGGGCCAGCGCTGTGGCTCACTAAGCTAATCCTCCACCTGCGGCGCCGGCACCCCAGGTTCTAGTCCTGGTTGGGGCGCTGGGTTCTAATCCCGGTCGCTCCTCTTCCAGTCCAGCTCTCTGCTGTGGCTGGGAAGGCAGTGGAGGATGGCCCAAGTCCTTGGGCCCTGCACCCGCATGGGAGACCAGGAGAAGCACCTGGCTCCTGGCTTTGGATCTGCGCAGTGTGCAGGTTGTAGCAGCCATTTGGGGGGTGAACCAACGGAAGGAAGACCTCTCTCTCTGTCTCTCTCTCTGTCTAAAAAAAAAATCTATCTGGAGACACAAGATGGCTGGATAAAGAGGTCCTCCAGCACAGAGACGAACTGGGTTCACAAGGAAGGGCCGCGTTTGCAGGAGCTCGACTGAGGAAAACGTCCAGGAAAGAAGCACCAGGAACTATCAACTGTAACGACTCCGGAAGCCAGCAGAGAGACAGAGACAACACACACCACGGTTCCTACCGGGGCTCCCCGGCTCGGGGAGGCCCTCTGACCAGGAAAAGGTAAGCAAAACCTCCACTTCCGTGGGCCAGTGCTATGGCACAGCAGGCTTAGGTACTTCCTGCGATGCCGGCACCCATATCAGCTCAAGTCCCTTTGTATAAATGTATGGGCATGGAACTAGGACACATCTTCCCAATGCTCTCAATCAGCTCTAGAGTCCTTATGATATCTAACACAACCTAAGTGCTATGTAAGTAGGCTGCATTGTTTACGGAATATGACAAGAAAAATTCAGTACAGAGGTGGTTTTTAAAAAATACTGTCAATCCACAATTGATTGACTCCTTGGAAACAGACTCTTCAGCTATGGAGGGCCAACTGTATACTAAAAATGATCAAGACATGGTGATGGGAAGGACATAGTGACAATCAGATGTATGTTAGATGCCTTCCAATGAGATAACTAGCATGTATTCTGGGTCTAAGATACACGTGTTTCACCACCTAGTGTATTCTAGATCAGAATTAGATGCGGGGTAAGCACTGTGGCATGGTGGGTTAAGCCGATGCCTACAGCACCAGCATCCCATATGGACACCGGTTCTAGTCCTGGCTGCTCCTCTTCCTATCCAGCTCTCTGCTGTGGCCTGGGAAAGCAATAGAAGATGGCCCAAGTGCTTGAGCCCCTGCACCCATGTGGGGGACCTGGAAGAAGCTCCTGGCTCCTGGCTTCAGATTGGTGCAGGCCTGGCCATTGTGGCCAATTGGAGAGTGAACCAGTGGATGGAAGCCCCCCCCCCCTCTCTCTCTCTCTGCCTTTCCTTCTCTCTTTGTAACTCTGACTTTCAAATAAACAAAATAAATATTTTTTTTTCAAAACAAGAATTTGGTATACAGTGCATGGGGTGGGGACGGAGGCCCTGAGGGCCTGCAGGGAAGTGTGGCAGTGGGGCTGGGGGTCAGGGTCTCCTGGGACAGGAACAGCAGGCAAAGGCAGTTAAGAGAAGGAGGGACGCTGAGAAATGCTGCCCCTTTGATCCCCTCACTGCTCTCCCCCCAGCCACCTGTCGAGCCATCAAAGGCAGGGGTTTGACTTACTGCTTGCTCTGTTGCCAGGAACGGGAAGGCCCAGCGACAGGGGCCCAGCTCCTGCCCGCCAGCTCCTGAACTGCGGCCAGCTCCTGACTCATCCCTCTGTTTATTCCAGTCAGAGTGACCAGTTGGAAAGGGAAGGCATGGGTCAGGTGCAGAGAACACATGAGGGGAGGACCAGGGAAAAGCAGAGCTTCAATTATAGGGTCGCTTCCAGTTCTCACCTCCATTCCCCAGTTTATTTTTGCTACCACATCTACCCTATGCCCCAGGGAGATTGGGTCTGGACTAACCCCAGACCAAGTATGCATGTGTGCTATGGGCAAAAAAAAATTTTAAAAAAGTGGCTCTTCCAGCAACTCCACTGGGCGACAGATCTTAGCCTTGCTGGGAGCAGAGCTGCACAGCCCAGTAGGTGAGAAGGAGGAAGAGACAGCACCCTTCTCCACGGCCAGACAGGAAAGAACGTGATGAGACTGCCCCCATGCACTGCCATCTGCACTTGTGTCAAGGCCGATTGCCAATTCCTCTCCTGCCACCCAGGGCCCAATATGAGTGCCAATTACTTTTCCTTTTCTGCAGCCTGGGCAGTCCCCGAGAACATAAAGCGTATCAAACACTTTACCACTACATGTGTGTTTTCAAACCCTGTCAGTTGGCCAATGTTTCCCTTCAATGGGCGGTGTTTCTATGCCTGTTCTATTTCACAAAGCTGTATGGTGCACTGCCTGTGTGGCGGGTACACGAACTTGGGTCTTTTGGTTTCAATTCCATCTCTTACACCAAATGCCTCTGGGCCCGCATCTACCACTCGGTGCTCCGCCTAGAATTCAGGGGACTCAGCATAGGCTCCCCTGAGTACTATCAGACCTGGCAAGAAGGATCTGGGAGTGGAAGACTGCCATGCTGGTCTGGTTCACGCACGCACGCACGCACACACACACACACACACACACGGAACAGCACTGTCACTAAGAAGCTCTAAAGCAGGGCTAAGATACACATTTCTAATGAATGCCAGGTGTGGCTAGATCCCCCCCCCCCCAATGCATTGGGTCAACTGAGAAATTAACTCTCCAGAGCAAAGACTGGGAAGAGGCATATCGGAGTTAGGAGTTGGGGTTTGCAGTGTGTTTGTGGGGAGGCGGGGCGGGATAGTTAAGGGTAAGGGGTACCTGCCCTCCTCCAGCGCCTCCTGGGCTGCTCTTTCTGCTC
This sequence comes from Lepus europaeus, assembly GCF_033115175.1. Classification (NCBI taxonomy): domain Eukaryota; kingdom Metazoa; phylum Chordata; class Mammalia; order Lagomorpha; family Leporidae; genus Lepus; species Lepus europaeus. The sequence goes on along the minus strand of NC_084850.1, from coordinate 102,010,934 downwards.
TGCCACAGCCCAGGGTGCAGCGGGCTGCTCTGCATTTGTGAAAAGGAAAGGCTTCCCTTTAGTGTAGACTGATCCACATGCCACGGTTTCCTATGCGGAAGCAGTCTGGCTACCTGGGTTTCCTTCATTTCTGATTTCACATGTTTTTCCTTTTTACAAATAATACACGGATACACGTCCTTACACGCACAGGTATCTTTTTTCGAGATGACTAAGGAAGAGAACATAGAAGCGAAGGTGGGGGAGAAGATGGAGGAAAGCGGGTGGAGGCGAGAGAAGACAGGTGGGTGGGCTTCCTCGTTTAGTGGCAAACCGTGTCCTCGGTTGCGGAGCCTGAGCAAGCGCGACCGTGACCGCGCAGCCGCGTGAGCCGCGAACGCCGGCCCCACCCTCAGACTGCGGAATGTGCCGCGGCGCCGCCCGTACCGCAGTGGCGCTTGGCCTTGGCCTCGGGCGGTCTCTGGCGCCCCCTGGCGTTGACATCGTAAACCTGGGCCGAGCAGCCGCTTTTGAGTCCCTGCTCTGCCTCCTCCATTTTGCTTCCTTACAGCCTTCCCCCCGCCCCTCCCACCGTGCCTCTCTCCAGTCCTCCGTGGATTAATGTAGAAGCCCCAGCCCGAGGAGACCCTTGCGGAGCTAGCTGCTGTCCTTAGGTCCACAGTGGTCCGGGGGCGGACAGGGTCGTCTGGTGACCGAGTCGCAGGCTCCAGGCCCCCTCCTGGCGCGGCAGTCCCTTGTTGCCGTTCACGTGGTGCCAGAAACGCTGGAACCTGAATGCGTGTTGGGGACCGCGTGGTCGCGGACCTGCAGTCCTTTCCTCCTACTATAAGAAGTGGGACAAGAGGGCCAAAGGTCACTGGGCTCTGGGGCTGGGGATTTGCCACACCCCAGCCCAGGACTCCAGAAGTGCCTTAGGGTGGTGCTTGAAGACGGCAGGACAGGTGCTCAGAGCGGCTTGTAGGGAACAGGAGGCCATCGACTGGCCGTCACCTCCCTAATGCTTTGCACCCTTTGCTGGTGTGCAGATGTCACGGGCTCTCCATCCCCCTCCCCCCTTCAGAATAACCTCAAATCCAAACAGGGCTCCTAGCGTAGTTTTTTCATCATAGGCATTTTCCAAGAACATTTTTGACGGCTTCTCTTAATTATGGGTTTCAAAAAACGTTTGCACCCAATTAAACCCGAGCTTCAGTCAGTCGCGAGGCCCACGGGAGGAGGGCTTTCTGGGCAGGGCAAGACAGTTGGGTGACCGGTTTTCACCAAGTTCCTGCCCTCCCTACAACTCCCAGAGGACTGGAATCTGAGAAGGACACATCTGTTAGGATTACTGGCAAAGTCTTTGATCTGAGCCATGTGTGAATCAAGTTCCTGTTCTTTCTTGAAACACTTCTTGCCTAGGCCATGTGCTGTGGGACAGTGAGCTAAGCTGCTACTTGGGACTCCAGCATCTCATATCAGGATGCGTGGTGAAGCCCCGGCTGCTCCACTTTGGATCCAGCTCCCTGCTCACACACCTGGGAGAGCAGCAGAAGATGGCCCAAGTGCTTGGACCCCTGCCACCCACGTGGGAGACCTGGAAGGAACTCTGAGCTCTTGGAGTGCGTGGTCTAACGTGGCCAGCCACCCACAATCTCTCCAGGTTCCCACTATTGCCTTTCTGTCTTTTCTCTCGCCTCGGTCCTGGGTAGGTCCCAGGTAGCAATGGGATCAGGGCTGGAGCAGGCCGGGTACAGAGAACAGGCCAGCATTTGCACAGTTTCGGCTTTTCTTCAGCGCTAGAGGCATTGCTTGGTAATGTTGAGCCCAACTTGCCAAGAAATGACTTTATTCCCACACACATCAGCCCACCTCCAAGGCAACCAGGCGGTGTAGGACAGGAAGGAGTAGCGAGGCTGAAGGCACTCACAGCCTCTCTCCTGGCCTTTGATCTAGTCTCTAGGTGTCACTGCCTGTCACTTGTCACAGCTGTTTGCTAGCATTTGTTTGTTTGGGATTTTGTCTGTAAAGATAAAAGAACCAAACAAGACTCTGGAAGCTAAAGGAATTGGTTTGGAAATGGAAATCATGATGCAGGCCAGAGGAAACCTTGAAGCAAGGCAGGGAGTATGGGAGGCAGCTACGACGTACAGTCAAATTGTGTTAGGCATTCTACGTGATCTAGAGATGAGCTGAAGTGTGCCAGGGGCTGCACGTAGCTTCCGTACAAATCCTTTGCCATTTCATCCCAGGGTTTAGCGCATCCATAGATTTTTGTATCTGTGGGTTTTCTGGAACCTGTCTCCCTGAATACCAAGGATTAGCTGGACACCCTTGCAAGCTCCTTTCTGAACTTTCCATTAGCTATGCTACAGAAAAGCAGCTAGCGCGGTACCTGGCGTATAGTAGGTGTCAAATAAGTGCAGGTGGCTCCCCTTCACCTCCCCGAGGCACGTTCTGTCAGAAAGCAGGCCAGTGGGTGTTCTCCGTGAGGACAGGTCAGGGTGAAGGCCTTGTGCCAGCTCCTGACGCCACTGCAGAACCCAGAGCTCATAGTAGTTGCCTCTGGGTCTCCTGACCACACTGTCAACAACCTGTACTCGGGACCCTTCTTTTCCTGTCCCTGAATCAGCCACAGGCTGGGCCAGTGTGGCACCATGAGCTGCCTTGTCCTTGTCCCCCCTCCCTGGCTCTTCCCCGCTGAGCAGCACCCCTCAGACCAAGAAAGGAAAGTGCCCTGGTGCCCGCCCCACACATGTTCCCTGCCTAGATCTAGGCTGTCTTGGAAGCAGTGTGTTTTCTGGGCCCCTGGAATCACAGGGAGGGAGCATCAGGCGTCTCTGTACCTGAGGGCCCCATGTCAGGGTGGCCAGGGCCAGGCCAGGACATGAACTTGCCCGTGGCAGCAAACAGTAGGTGCTGACCATGTTCATGTTCAGTAATTTCCCTGTTTTTTCATTTTCTCCTTTAGCTATGTAGCCACAGAAGGAGGACTACTGGGTTCAAGGGCATAACCCTGCTTCAGGTCCTGTTGTTCATCTGCCACGTTTCTTCCCAAGTGGGTTGTGTTGTACTCCCAACCTGTGTTAGACCCCATTGGCAGCACTGAATCTCATTACTGCTAACATGCGCCAGCATTGAAGGAGTAAGCATGAGTCCATAGAAGAAAACATGCAGGAATTTTACAGACGGAAAGAACAGCAGGAGGCAAGGCCCAGGGCCATGAACCAGCAGCAGATGGCGAAGAGACCACAAGCAGATCAATGAAAAAGCGGAGGTGGGAGAGTTCGGGGGTGTAAAAGATGGGCTAGCTAAGGCGGGGCCAGAAATAGGAAGAACCTTGAACTCCACAGGCAGGAATTTGGTACATGTTTTGGAGATGAGGAAGAGCAATGGCGTGGGAGTTAGCAGGAGGGTGCTGTGGGAACATTTGTCTCGGGGCTGCAGTGGTGACACTGAATGGGACAGGGATCCGGAATCAGAGGGTCTGTATGGCAGACCGAGAGCTTCAGCAGGCTGCAAGTCCAAGACCAGGGGCTCGGCGGGATTCCCTGCCCCTCCCCTGCTGGCCAGCTCGGACATGCTTGGGCTTGTAGGACCTGCATCCCAATCTCTGCCTCCACTTCGCGTTCTCCCTCTGCACACATCTCTGTCCAAACACCCTGTTAATATAGGACAGCAGTCCTATTAAATTAGAGCCCACCCCAGTGACTTCAGTTTAGACTTGATGACCTCTGTAAAGACCCTGTCTCCAGGGGCCTGTGTAGCAGGTAAAGCTGCCACCTGAGACGCCAGCATCCCATATGACTGCTGGCTCAAGTTCTGGCTACTCTACTTCCGATCCAGTGCCCAGCTTATAAGCCTGGGAAAAGCAGCATAAGATGGCCCAAGTGCTTTGAGCCCCTGCCACCCACGTGGGAGACCTGGAAGAAGCTCCTGCCTCCTGGCTTCAGCCTGGCCCAACCTTGGTCATTGTGGCCACTTGGGGAGTGAACAAGCAGATGGAAGATCTCTCTCTCTCTCTCTCTCTCTCTCTCTGTCTCTTCCCCTCTCTCTGTAACTCTGTCTTTCAAATAAATCAATAAATTTCTCCAAATAAAGTCACATTCTGAGGTCCTGGTGGCTAAGGTTTCAATATAGGAATGGAATCGATTAATAAACAATAGTGAAATAATACTCAGTGCTAAAAAGAAATGAGCTATCAAGCCAGGAAGAGACATGAATGAACCTTAGATGTATATTATTAAGTGAAAGAAGCTAAATGGAGACAGTAAAAGATCAGTGATGTAGGGGCCAGCGCTGTGGTGCAGTGGGTTAAAGCCCTGGCCTGAAGTGCCAGCATCCCAAATGGGCACCAGTTCGAGATCCGGTTGCTCCACTTCCAATCCAGCTCTCTGCTGTGGCCTGGGAAAGCAGTAGAAGATGGCCCAAGTCCTTGGGCCCCTGCACCTGTGTGGGAGACCCGGAGGAAGCTCCTGGCTACTGACTTCGGATTGGCACAGCTCCGGCCATTGAGGCCAATTGGGGAGTGAACCATCAGATGGAAGACCTCTCTCTCTGCCTCTCTTCTCTCTGTGTAACTGACTTCTAGATAAAACTAGAAGCCATCAGAATTTAAAAAAAGATCAGTGATGTAATAAGGAGGTATAAAGGAATATAGGGAGCACAGATAATCTTTATGGCAATGAAACTACTCTGCATGGCATTAATATGGTGGATACATGTCATTATTCAATTGTCCAAACCTATAGAATACACAACATCAAGGGTGAACCCAGGGACCTGTGATGCCAGTATCCCTATATAGGCATCAGTTCAAGTTATAGCTGCTCCAGTTCTGGTCCAGCTCCCTGCTAATGTACCTAGGAAAGCAGTGGAGGATGGCCCAGGTGTTTGGGCCCCTGCACTCACGTAGGAGACCTGGATGAAGCTCCTAGCTCCTGGCTTCAGCCTGGCTCAGCCCCAGCCATCTCTCTCTCTCTCTCTCTCTCTCTCTCCATCCCATCTGTCACTCTGCTTTCCAAATACATTAAAAAATTTTTTTTGAAAAAAATGAGTAAACCCCAGTGTAAACTATAGACTTATAATAATGCTGTGTGGGGACTGGTGCTATGGCATAGTAGGTTAAGCCTCTGCGTATGGTGCTGGCATCCCATATAGGTGCTGGTTCGTGTCCCAGTTGCTCCACTTCCAATCCAGCTCTCTGCTATGGCCTGGGAAGACAGTCGAAGATGACCCAAGTCCTTGGGCTCCTGCACCCATGTGGGAGACCCAGAAGAAGCTCTTGTTTCCTGGCTCCTGGCTCCTGACTCCTGGCTTCAGATCAGCCCAGCTCTGGCAGTTGTGGCCATTTGGGGAGTGAACCAGTGAATGGAAGACCTCTATCTCTGTCTCTCCCACTCTCTGTAACCCTGCCACTCAAATAAATAAACCTTTAAAAAATAATAATAAAGCTTTGTCAATGTAGGTTCACTGATTGTGACAAATGCACCACTCTGGTGAGGAATGTTGATAATGAGGGAGGCTGCATGTATAGGAGTAAGCATCTATGGGAAATCTCCGTTGCTTCTTCCCAATTTTTCTGTAAATCTAAAACTTCTTTAAAAATAAATCTTATTGAAAAATAGTAACTATGCTAGCAGCCCAAAACATAAGGATCAAAAGATAAATCTGGGAAGAACTGTGAAAACAATGACAGCGACCAGTGTAGGGCCTGCACTATGGCATGCATGTTATGTATGTGTCGGATCCTCAAAGCCGTCCTATGAAATAAGCACTGCTATTACCCCCAATTTCAGATGAGTATACTGTGGCAGTGAAGGGAAGCGACCTTCCTGTAGTCAAGCATTTACAAGAAAGCCAGGATATAAATAAATCTTAAAACACACACACGCGCGCGCACACACACACAGAGAGAATTCAAGTCTCACTGTGGATTCATGCAATTGCCTTCAGTGTGTCAATGTTTATGGCCAAATTATAATACTTTGTAGGAAGACAGAAAAGAACTAAATAATTGGAGAATTAGACCACATTCATCCATGGGAAGAATCAATGTCAAAAATGATATTGAGTCTCACTGCTACAGTTTGAACATGGTTTGTCCCCTCCAAAACTCATGCTGAAATTTCAGTGCCATTGTGGTGGTGCTGAGAGATGGGGGTCTCTAAGAGCTGATTAGGTCACCAACAGGGATTAATGTCCTTCTCATGGGAGTGAGCTCTTGCTTTCACAGGACTGTATTAGCTACCTCAAGAGTTGGTTGTTACAAAGCAAGGTTACCCTCATGTTTCCTCTCTTCCACATGCACCTGTTTGCCTTTCTGCTTTCTACAATGAGTTTGAAGCAGCATAAAGGCACTCACTAGATACAGCTGCTTGATCTTGCACTTCCCAGCCTCCAGAACCATGAGCTAAATAAACCTCTTCCTTTTATAAATTACACAACCTGTGGTATTCTGGTACAGCAACAGGAAATGGACTAGGACACGCACGGAATGAATATTTAATATTTTAAAACTTACTATATGGGGCCGGTGCTGTGGCGCAGTGGGTTAGCACCCTGGCCGGAAGCACCGGCATCCCATATGGGCACCAGTTCAAGACCTGGTTGCTCCACTTCCTGTCCAGTTCTCTGCTATGGCCCGGAAAAGCAGTAGAGAATGGCCCAAGTCCTTGGGCCCCTGAACCCACGTGGGAGACCCAAAAGAAGCTCCTGGCTCCTGGCTTCGGATCAGCACAGCTCCGGCCATTGTGGTCATCTGGGGAGTGAACCAGCGGATGGAAGACGCCTCTCTCTGTCTCTATCTCTCCTCTCTCTGTGTAACTCTTTCAAATAAATAAATCTTTAAAAAATTTTAAAAAACTATTTATTTGAGAGACAGAAGAAAAGAGATACAGAAAGACAGACGAGAGAGTTCCCATCCACTGGTTCACTCCCCAAATGCCCATGATGGCTGGTGGTGCTGGTCAAAAGCCAAAGCCAGGAGCCAAGGAACTCATTGCAGATCTCTCATGTGGATGGCAGGGACTTAGCGACTTGAGGCATCATCTGTTGCCTCCAAGGGTACGCATTAGCAGGAATTTGGAATCCAGAGCAGAGCGAGGACTCAAACTAAGGCACTCCAGTATGGGATGCAAGCATCTTAACTGCTAAGCCAAATGTCAGTCCTCACCAAATGAATCTTTTTTTTTTAATGAAGGCGTAACTTTTTTAAAAAGATTTATTTATTTTACTTGAAAGTCAGAGTTACACAGAGAGGATAAGCAGAGAGAGAGAGGGAGAGGGGTCCTCCATCTGCTGGTTCACTCCCCAATTGGCCACAATGGCCAGAGCTGGGCCGATCCAAAGCCAGGATCCAGGAGCCTCTTCTGGGTCTCCCACATGGGTGCAGGGGTCCAAGGACTTGGGCCATCCTCCACTGCCTTCCCAGGCGATAGCAGAGAGCTGGATCAGAAGTGGAGCAGCCGGATCTCGAACTGGCACCCATATGGGATGCTGGCACTGCTGGCGGTGGCTTTACCTGCTATGCCACAGTGCCGGACACCCAGATGAATCTTAAATTCAATGCAATTTCAGTAAACGTCTTAACAAGGTTTCCTGAAGAACTTTGTAAGTTGACTTTAAAATTTATCAAGAAGCATATTCACCTAAGACAGCCTTAAAGAAGAATAAGATCAAGGAAATTGCCCACAAGATTTCAGGGTTTATTATAAAGCTGTAGTAACTAAGGCAGTGTGATATTGTTGTAAGGAAATACAAACATCCCATATAAATAAAAAGAGTGTCCAGAAACAGACTTATCTAGGTCATTTGACTTGTGACACAGGTGGACAACAGATCAATAGGAAAGGATGGATATTCTAATAAACAGCAAGGAAAATCAGGCATCCATATGAGGGGAAAATATAATCAAATCCCTACCTCACACTTTACATACAAATCAATCCTAGGGGGATTGAAACATAAATATAAAAACCAAACTTAAAAATCTATTTTATTTATTTGAAAGGTAGAGTAAAAGAGAGGGAGAGAGCGAGAATCTTCCACCTATTGGTTCACCCCCCAAGGCTGCAACAGCCCAGGCTGAGTCAGACAAAATCCAGGAGCCTGGAACTCCATCCAGGTCTCCCATGCAGGTGGCAGGGGCCCAAGGACCTGAACCATCTTCAGTTGCTTTCCCAGGTGTATTATCAGGGAGCTGGATTGGAAGCAGAGGGCTGGGACTCAAACCAGCCCTCATATGAGATGCCGGCATTACAGGTGATGGCTTAACCCACTATGCCACAACACCTACCCCCACAACTTAAAAAAAAAATCATAGAGGAAATGGCAAGATAAGAGCTTTATAAACTCAGGGTAGAAAAAAATTCTTGAATTGGGTTCATGCACACAAATTATATAGAAAAGCATAGCTCGATTGGGGCCAGTGCTGTGGCGCAGCAGGTTAAACCTCTGCCTGTGGCACCTGCATCCCATATAGGCGCTGGCTCAAGACTCTACTGCCACACTTCTGATCCAGCTCTCTGCTATAGCCTGGGAAAGCAGTGCAAGGTTGCCCAAGTGCATGGGTCCCTGCACCCATGTGGGAGACCCGAAAGAAACTCCTGGCTCCTGGCTTCAGATCAGCTCAGCTCTGGCTATTGCAGCCATTTAGGGAGTGAACCAGTGGATAGAAGACCCCTTTCTTCTCTGCCTCTCCCTCTCTGTAACTCTGTCTTTCAAATAAATGAATATTTAAAAAGAATAGTTTGATTCTTTTAAAAAATATTTACTTATTTATTTGAAGGTCAGAGAGAGAGAGAGAGAGAGAGAGAATTCTTCTATACACTGGTTCACTTCCCAAATGGCTGCATCCACCAGAGCTGGGCTAAGCTGAAGCCAGGAGCCAGGAGCTTCTTCCAGTTTTCCCATGTGGGTGCAGGGGCCCAAGCACTTGGGCCATCTTGCACTGCTTTCCTGGGAGCATTAGCAGGGAGCTGGATCAGAATTGGAGCAGCTGGGGCTCAAATTGGTGCCCTTAAGAGGATGCTGGCACCACAATCAGCTGCTTGACCCATTACGTCCCAACACTGGCCCCAACTTGATTCTTTTATACTCAAATTTAAAATATCCACTAATGGGGCTGGCGCCATGGCTCACTTGGTTAATCCTCCACCTGCAGTGCCGGCATCCCATATGGACATCGGGTTCTAGTCCCAGTTGCTCCTCTTCCAGTCCAGCTCTCTGCTGTGGCCCGGGAGTGCAGTGGAGGATGGCCTCAGTGCTTGGGCCCTGCACCCGCATGGGAGACTAGGAGGAAGCACCTGACTCCTGGCTTTGGATCAGCGCAGCGCCGGCCGTAGTGGCCATTTGGGGAGTGAACCAACAGAAGGAAGATCTTTCTCTCTGTCTCTCTCTCACTGTCTAACTCTATCTGTCAAATAAAAAAAAAATCCGCTAATGAAAACTTAGAATTTTTAAAAAGTGAAAAACATAATCCATGGAGTGTTATGTGCAATGATTCATGAGCAGGAAATATGCTGAGCAGAATAAGGCATGTCGTGTGAGCGCATACACCTACACCGTTTATATAAAGTTGGGATACTAGCAGAAACACTCAGTTTAGGGATTCACAAAAACATAAAAGTGTCAAAAGGAAAAGGAACGCAGCAAAACAAGAGCTACATCAGGTAAGTTTGTTCGTTGGCACGCATCTCCCCATCCCGCCCTTCACCAAGGCAGATATCCAGGGAGATGTCTGGGGATTTCCTCTGAGTCAGACGCCTGAGAACTGCCATTCCTGGCAGCCTAGGAGGGCCCCGGGATGACATGGAGCCACCCTGACCTTATCGGGGGCAGAGAGGGCTTCATGGCCCCAGCAGGTGCTTCGCTTCTTCCTGTCCTCCCTCTCTTCTCCCCATCTATCCAAAGAGAACCATCTGCTATGTTCTGGGTGTCAAAGAAAAACCAGAGCTGGACAGCAGATCAAGTGGTAAAAATAGATTTGATTCACGATTGTTGCAATGGGGGAAACAGACATCAGTAGAGAACAGAGCTCAATTCCAAATACAGCATGGGTAAGTGGAAATTTATGGTGCTGGAGCTCAGAACATGATACCCTAAAATACGGTATCTTTGCTGGCTGGCTACTTTGAACCAAAGGAAAGGGGCTCCGAAGGAAGATCTTTTTCATCTTCCCTTGCTCTTCTCTTTCCTGCTCTCCTTTCTCCCCCAAGGTAAACCATAGAAACCAGAATTTCTCTTCCCTAAGGTACATTACAGAAACTGGAACCCTTCTTCCCAAAAGCCAGCCATAACACCTAAAAATAAAAATGGCCCAACAGGTAAAGCCTCCACCTGCAGCTACAACATACAGTTTGGGTGCTGGTTGGAGTCCTGACTGCTCCACTTCCAATCCAGCTCTCTGTAACTCTGCCTTTCAAATAAATAAATAAATCTTTTTATTGCAGAGGGAGATAGAGAGAGAGAGAGAGAGAGAGAGAGAGAGAGAAGAGAGAGAGAGGAGAGAGGTCTTCCATTCACTGGTTCACTCCCCAAGTGGCCGCAACAGCCAGAGCTGAGCCGATCCGAAGCCAGGAGCCAGGAGCTTCTTCCAGGTCTCCCACATGGGTGCAGGGGCTCAAGGACTTGGGACACTTCCCACTGCTTTCCCAGGACATAGCAGAGAGCTGGATTGGGAGTGGAGCAGCCAGGACTCAAACTGACACCCATATAGGATGCCAGCACCACAGACGAAGGCTTAACCTACTACGCCACAGTGCCAGCTCCATAAATAAATCTTAAAAAAAAAAACACTCAATTTCCCCTGCCTTTCTGTGTAAGAGCCAGCCACAAATAAACTCTCTGATACACCTTGTTTGACTGGAGATCATAAGACCCTCATTCCAGAAGGGATGCTGCCCCATACCTGGGAGGAAGAAATGATGCACCTTAGTCCAATGACATTTCAACCCAGCCATTCATGTCTCGTTGCGTCTAAGCATAAAAATGGACAGTTTTGCCTGGACCTTTGGGTACTCAACTTGAAAATGTTTCCAGATACAACTTGGCTCAAATGTGTATGCTTTCTCCTGTGAATCTGTCTGATACGTTTGGTTTCAAAGGCTTAAGCAACTGTTTCCTCCTCGACCACAACCAAGGAGCAGAATGGGGCTCGATGACATAAAATGACCACATCTCAAGGGGGTAGCGGGGACTGTGGCTAAAGGTCCTAGCAGGATGCTTGCTGAAGCAGGCCTGGGTGGTCAGACGTCATCTAGTGGGTGGGGGTGGGATGGGGAACCCCATCAGACATGGAGGATGGGCAGAAAGGGTGGGGGATTCTCCTGAAACCGGCTCAGCAGGGTTCTTTGCTAAAACTGGGTTTTGCCAGCAAGTGCACAGATAGGCCTAGGAGAAGGTTCAGGAGCTTGAGTTTGGTGAAGCAAACATTGTCCCTCAGGGACACCCGTGCACAGCCACAACGCCGGGTGGGCAGCTCTGCTGATCCCAGCTTTGCAAATTCCTCAGCCTATCTCCTCATTTCCAAAAACGCAGATCATTTGTGAGACCTCAGAGGTCTTAAAGGACTGGATTTGGATCCCGTGTCTAGACGGTGGCTGGCGCTTTCTAAGCCGTCAGTACGCTCTCGCTTTCGAACGAAGGGATGACGATTGACCCCCCCCCACACACACACACCCAGCTCCCCGCCACCGCCACTCCCTGCAACCCCAGGCAAACCCCACCCGGTCGTCCAGGGCTAAAGTGTCACTAAGGCGCCTCCCGTGCGGTACAGCCAGGCGTGCCCCAGACCCCTCTTTGCGTCATCGGCGGCACCCAGGGCTGGCGTCCCCGACTCGGGGGCGGGAACTGAAGAGGGAAGAGGAAATTCGGGAATGGAGGGACTAGGTTGTTACGTAAACAGCCGGCCCTGACGCTGGAGGCGACTGGCGAGACCGGGGGAGAGAGAGATGGCAGAGCGAGGGAGGCAGGGGAGGTGTGGGAAAGGCCGAGCCTGGCGTCCTGGACGGGAACTGGTTGTGGGTAGGGCCGGGGGTTCTGGGCTGTTCCAAGTCACGCCCATCGGAAGTCGATACCCGACAGTGACTTGACAGACCCCGCTGAGACTGGGAAAAGCAGGAGTGCGCCGGTGGCAGGAGCAGGCTCCGAGCTCGCTCACACACCCCTCCCTGCCTGCTGAGCAAACGGAGGCGTTCATTAGTCCAGTTCTCTCAGGAGCCCTCCAGTTGGGGCTGCACTGGGCCAGGTGCAAGCCCACCCCCAATGTCAAGCCCAGACCTGGGAGATGTCAGCGGCCGAGATCGGCCAGGTGGGGCGGGGACGGGGCTGGGGCAGTCTCCGGTGTTGCGCTAGGGACAGCAGAGGCACGCCTGTATTAATCCTCCACAGACCTTGCATTAGGGAAAGCTGGATGCTGCCGCCAGGGGGCCTGAGCAAAACAGCGCTCAAGGTCGCAGGGCGCTTCTGAGGCTGCCACAGGGAAGCACAACAGGAGCCTAGATCATTCCGTGCCAGACAGTAAGGAAGCGCCCAAAGAATGTGGGGCCACGTCAAAATGAGCCAGGAGCCAGCCGGAAGGGCCTCTCCCTGGGTCAAGCCGGGACAATTTGAGCTCCAAGAGTAAACAGTAGCAGGACTTCCATTCCAGCCAGGATACAGGAATCCCATTCCCCCTAACTCCTCCATCTTTTTTTTTTTTTAAGTTTTCCTTTATTTATTTTCTAATATGCATAGGCTTTTATTTTAAAGTTCTACTTATGGATTTGAAAGGCAGAGTTCCAGAGACAGAGAGACAGACAGAGGAGAAAGACATCTTCCATCTGCTGGTTCACTCCCCAGTGGCCCCAGTTGGCTGGCGCTGGGCCAGGCTGAAGCCAGGAGATTGGAACTTTATCTGAGTCTCCCACGTGGGTAGCAGGAGCTCAAGGACTCAGGTCATCTTCCACTGCTTTTCCCAGGCCATTAGCAAAGAGCTGGGTGGGAAGTGGAGCAGCCAGGACTGGAACTGACACCCACATGGGAAGCTGGCGTCATAGGTGGTGGCGTAACCTTCTGTGCCATATTTACAGCCCTAAGTCCTCCCTCTCAGAGCTAAAAATCCTTTGAATAACACAACCAACAAGCATGGGAAGGCTCTGAAAGGTGGGGGAGAGAAGGTGGACCACTTAGGGACCCCAAGACTGGAGAGACAACATTGCAGTGAGTTTGCTCAGCTCCCTCCTTGCCTCTGATATATTGTGGGCCAGGAACTGTAGAAGTCCCTAGTCTGCAACTAGCAACAGGCACAGAGCATAAAAAGGATCCCAGAACTCCTGTTGCCCTTAGCCAGAACAGGCAAATCTTTGGGATAATGACAGTCCTATTACACTAATCAAACATCAGTGGAGAAATGAGATCCTGGAGCCAGCGCTGTGGCATAGAGGGTAAAGCTGCTGCCTGCAGTGCTGGCATCCCAAATGGGCGCTGGTTTGAGTCCCGGCTGCTCCACTTCTGATCCAGCTCTCTGCTATGGCCTAGGAAAGCAGTAAGAAGATGGCCCAAGTGCTTGGGCCCCTGCACCCACATGGGAGACCTGGGAGAAGCTCCTGGCTCCTGGCTTCGGATCAGCATAGCTCAGGCCGTTGCAGCCACTTGGGGAGTGAACCAGCGGATGGAGGACCTCTCTCTCTCTCTCTCTCTCTCTCTCTCTCTCTCTCTGTCTCTCTTCTCTCTGTGTGTAACTCTGACTTTCAAATAAATAAATAAATCTTTAAAAAAATTCCAATCCTGACATGCCCCTCCCCGCCGAATTCCAGTTTCATGAGGGGAACAGGGAGCCGACGTTCTGTCCAGCTTCAAGCACAGAGGTTGTGAACTTGAGCCTCCACCTCAACCAGGCATCCATAGACTAAACAAGGCCGGGTGAGTCTGGTCTAGCCAGCATTTCACAATCCCCTCTGGTGCCATCGCCATAATGTTCTTGGGTCAGGAAGAGCTCCTCACTCTGTCTTTGTCTTCCCTGACCTCGTGAGGATTCGGGGCAGTTACTTTGTAGACTGTCCCTCACTGTGGATGTGTCTGATGGTTTCTCATGATCGGACTCAGGAGTCTTTGCCAGACATGTCACAGCGGCGATGCTGTGTCCCGAGTGGCTGGTGACAGCAGTTTGTTCTGCCCCCAGTGGTATTTGCCAGGCTCTCTGGATGAAAGTGATCCCTTCATAAGAAAAAGGAAAAACTGAAATATTCAGGTATAATGGGGCATCACACTCATCATATATACTAACGATTTGAAATTAACATATTTGATGTCATGTATGAGAAGATGTAGCTGAAGTATCTGAGAAGAGTTTACTCTCTGTAGTGATTCAAACCTGTCTAGGAACTTTAAAAATGCAATGGGCTTTTATTTAGTTTCATTTATTTCAGAGGTAGAGAGACACAAAGAGAGAGCTCCTTATCACTGGTTCACTCTACAAATACCCACAACAGCTGAGCCTGGGCCAAAGTCGGGAGCTGGAAACCCAACTACTTGAGCCATCACCTGCGGCCTCCCAGAATCTGCGTTAGCAGGAAGCTGGAATCAGGAGCAGAGCCAGTATCCAAACCCAGGCACCCTGATGTGGGACATGGGTATTCTAACCAGCACATGAAATTCTAGGCCAAACATACACCCCCAGGAATATGAAAGATAGTGTGTATATTCAACAGTTTTACCCAACAAGTAGGTAATAGAAACATATGCTACCATTACCTACCTTCCATTCTGTTGGCTCCAAGCATTCTTAATTATCTTAAATGGGTCTTCTCTTACAAACTTCAGATGAAGTTAGTGAAAGACTTTTCCTGTCTTACCAATTTGGAATTTTCCATACCAAAATTGCATGTATTACCCTACTCAAGTAATACCCAGATCTGGCTCTATCTTTGGTAATGATCAGTTTTAACGCCTGTTCTATGTCATTTTCTTCCTCTATATCTCACTACTTATAAAATTGCAGATATTTGAAAGGTTCTGAAATTTTTCTTCCATTAAAAGTTTTTCCTGGGGCTGGTGCTGTGGTACAGCAGGCAAAGCCACCACTTGTGGAGCAGGTACCGTATCCGAGTGTGGATTCCAGTCCTGGCTAATCTCCTTCCAATCCAGGGCCCTGATAATGTGCCTGGGAAAGCAGCAGAAGATGCCCAAGAGCTTGGGTCCCTCCACGCACGTGGGAGACACGGATGCAATTCCAGGCTTCTGGCTTTTGCTGGGCCTAGCCGTGGCTGTTGCAGGCATTTGGGGAGTGAGCAGTTGGAAAATATCTCTCTCTCTCTCTCTCTCTCTTCCTGTACTCACAAACCTATGTGACACTTTCCATCATAAGATAATGTTAACTTCTGGATTTCTTTCCAATTTGTGGTCTCAAGAGTTCTCCAGAGCTGGAGTTGTGATATGACTTTCTAGGTTTTGCTTCTTTTTCTGTCAGAAATTCCTTCAAATATTTCTAGGGTGCCCTAGTACTCACTTAGGGGGAAAAACAAGAAAATTTGATATCTTAGTTCTCACACCAAAAGAAATTCCACTTGGATAGAAACTTTAAATGTGAAATAAAAAACAAAATCTAAAAAAAAAAAACCTTGAAAGTACAATGTTAAAGCAAAAGCAAATATTTTTATAATTAACAAATTGTAAGTCATGAAAGAAAAAACTTGATGAATTAGGCCCTCTAAAAGTCCAACTGTTCTCATGTGCTTCTGAACATTTTGCTATTCTTAACGTTTTGAAAAATTTTCATTTATTTGAAATTTGGAGTAGAAGAAAGAGAGGCAGAGACAGAGAGATCTTCCATCTACTTTCTCACTTTCCAAATGCCTGCAGCATCCTAAGGCTGGGCCAGGTGAAGCCAGCAGCCAGGAACTCTATCCAGGTCTCCCACATGAGTGGCAGGGACCCAAATAACAGCATTAGTGCTACCTCCCAGGTGCATTATCAGGGTACTGGATTGGAAACTGAGGTGGGACTTGATCCCAGGCCCTCTGATATGGGATGTGGGCATCTCAAGTGGCAGCTTAACCCCTTACATCACAACAACCACCCCGAAAATAACCCCCCCTTTTTTTTTAGGGAAAATGAGATCAATAAACACTTATTTCTCTGGAAGCTACTTTTATTCAACTGCCAATAAAATAATGACATCTTTCCAAGTTAGTGCATTTGTTTTAAAATGTTTGTGGGAAAAATTGGAATGAAGATATAATACACATTCTCCAAGCCCTCTCATATTAATATTTCATTACATGAAAATCTATAATGTGGCCGGCACCGCGGCTCAATAGGCTAATCCTCCGCCTGCGGCGCCAGCACACCGGGTTCTAGTCCCAGTCGGGGTGCCGGATTCTGTCCCGGTTGCCCCTCTTCCAGGCCAGCTCTCTGCAGTGGCCCGGGAGTCCAGTGGAGGATGGCCCAAGTGCTTGGGCCCTGCACCCCATGGGAGACCAGGAGAAGCACCTGGCTCCTGCCTTTGGATCAGTGCAGTGCGCCAGGTGCAGCGCGCCGGCCACGGCGGCCATTGGAGGGTAAACCAACGGCAAAAGGAAGACCTTTCTCTCTGTCTCTCTCTCTCTCACTGTCCACTCTGCCTGTCAAAAAAAAAAGAAGAAGAAAAATAAAAAAAAGAAAATCTATAATGTATTTAGATACTGTCATCTCTTGTTAACATCTTAGTTAATTGGGTTATATGAGGAGCAAACAATGAGTCTATAGCAACATTAATAACGTCTAAAGAGTTTTATGATAGGGTTTCAAGCACTTCCTTTGATGGTTTCAAGACATCCTCTTCTTCAATGTGTTCCTGGAAATGAGTGATTCTGAAAAGAAAACTGTTGAGTCACAGAAAATATTTTTACAGTCCTCCAAGTGGATAAAAAAAAAAGTTCAATATTTTCTTTTAAAGTTCAGGGGTAGGCATTTGATGCAGCAGATAAGACACCACTTGAGATGTCCACATTCCATGTTGGAGTGTCTGGCTTGAGTCCCAACTCCACTCCCTATTCCAGTTTCCCGTTAATGTGCACCTTGGGAAGAAGCATGCTGGTGGCTCAAGCAGTTAGGGCCCTGCCCTTTCTGTGAGAGATCCAGATTAAATTCCCAGACTGAGCTTCAGATGCAGCTGCCTCAGGAATTCGGGGCATGAACCAGTGGATGTATGATATCTCTCTCCTCTCTCTTCCTCTCAAAAACAGTTCATTTGGATTCTGAAGACTCTAAAGTGATTGTATTTAAAACCATGTAGTTTTGCTTGCCAGAGTGATAATTTTTAAAAAAAATGCAGTATTTTAAACTGTAACACAAAAACTTAGCAAATCAATACATCTCAGGTGTTGCTCACAAAAGGGCAGAATAGATTTTCTTCTAATTTGCTGACCTCTATATTATACCTTCCAAGCAGTTTCTAACTTGTACACAAGATCAAATGAACACTTCGCTGTTTTCATTGATTCTTAAGATTCTTCCTCTATATTCCCCACAGCGTCTGTCTTTCCAGAAACTTCCCCGGATGGAATTTTGCACATAGCCCAGCAGAGGGCCCTCAATTCTGTGCCACAACCAGGTATACACATAAGACACTGCAGATAGCAATCAGCAAATCAGGAAGGAGGCCTCCTTCCCTCCCACACTGAACCCACAGGGCTAGCGGGTTCCAGTTCCAGCTGGTCTGCTAACAACAGATGGTGTCTCCACTTCCTTTTAGTCATAGAGGCAGTAGAAATGGTTTCTAAGAATAACCAGTGGCTCAGGAAAAGATTCCCATTATGGGAGTTAGCATGCCAGTACTTTACATGACAGCTTTTATTCCCCTGAGATTCCTGTTCTCGTGGAAAAATGTATTTTAATGACATAGACGTGCTTAGCAAAGATGCAGCAAATAGACTATATAACAAAAGTAAGCAATGGACGTGACTGAAGAGATAAGGACTGATGTTGCTACGTTGTTTCCCAGATGCTACACAGTTCACATGGTCCTATAGTTCAGAATACTTCCTTTTCAAAAAGAAAATGTAGCACTTTGAACAAGTAAGAGACAAGAGGTAAATATATGTTTCTATAGGAGTGGAACTGTAAGTGTGGGTCATGGCCCACACAAGAGACAGGTTAATAAGAGAAAAGCATAACAGATTTAGCAATCAAAACTTTACATAAAGGGTTCACCATTGGGGTGCAGCAGGTTAAGCTGATGCCTGAGACACTGGCACCCCATATCTCAGCGCCAGTTTGAGTCTCAGCTACTCACTCCACTTTCAGTCCTTGCTAATGCACCTGGGAAGGCAAGTGCTTGGGCCCCTGCCACCCACATGGGAGACCCAGATGGAGTTGTGGGCTCCTGGCTTTGTCCTGGACTAGCACCAGCCCTTGTGGCCATCTGGAGAGTGGAGCAGTGGCTGCAAGATTTCTGTCTCACTGTCCTTCTGCCTTTCAAATAAATCAACCAATAAGTAAAACTAAAAATAAAGTTTTACATGATATGGGAAACTTCAGAAAGGAAGGCCCAAAGACCCACGGCAATTGTCCATTTTTATGCTTATGTCTGGTGAAGAATGGACAACTTGATTTTGTCCAGTGTGATTGGACCAAAAAGTGTGATGTAATGCTAATGGACTGGGTATGGAAATTCACCGAGGCCTTGTCTGTTTGACTTCTTGGTGTCTCTGTGTAACATTCTTTCCTTCCAGGTATGGGGCAGGACCCCTTCTAAAAGAGGGTCTTACGATCAGTAGATAGTAATCTGACAAGGTAGGTCAGAGGCTGTTTTGCTAGCTAGCTCCTATACAGAAACGTAGGGGAAACTAGAGCAACTTCTCTAGCTTTTTTTAAGATTCATTTTATTTATTTGAAAAGCAGAGTTACAGAAAAAGGGAGAGGAGAGAGAGAGAGAGAGAGAGAGAGGTCTTCCATCTGCTGGTTCACTCCCCAAATGGCTATAACAGCCAGGGCTGGGACAGGCTGAAGTTGGAAGGCAGAAGCTTCTTCCAGATCTCCCACATGGGTGACAGGAGGCCAAGCACATGGGCCATCTTCTGCTGCTTTCCCAGGTGCATTAGCAGGGAGCTGGATTAGAAGTGGAGCAGCCGGGACTCAAACCAGCACCCTTATGGGATGCTGATGTCGCAGGCAGAAGCTTTAGCTGCTATGCCACACCGCGATACCCTGCCTGTTTTCTTATTACACAAAAACCAGGCCTCCTCAACTCTTACAAGGTGAATAACTGCTCAGATTGGTGTCTGTGAGAAGATGATCACTGGATGCTGGCCCTGCAGGTGGCTGATTAACCTACTGTGCCACCGTGCCAGGCCCACTTCTCCAGGTTTTGTGGCTTGCTTCGGGGAAGAGGCATTCTAGGTTTTAGCATCTGCTTTGGGAAGGAAGAATTCTAGTTTTTTTATAATGAGAATTTTTAAAAGATTTATTTATTTGAAAGTCAGAGTTACAGAGATATGGGGAGAGAGAGAGAGAGAGAGATCTTCCATCCACTGGGTCACCCCCCAAATGGCTGCAGTGGCCAGGGTTAAGCCAGGCTGAAACCAGGTGCCAGGAGGTTCTTCTGGGTCTCTCCCACGTGGGTGCGGGGGCCCAAGCACTTGGGCCATCTTCCGCTGCTTTCCCTGGAGCATTAGCATTGAGCTGGATTGGAAGTGGGGCAGCCAGGACACAAACCAGCACCCATGTGGTATGCCAGCATTGCAGGTGGCAGTTTTACCTGCTAGGCCACTAGGCTGGCCCCAAAATTCTAGTTTCTACAGCTTGTTTTAGGGGGAAAAGTAAAGCGAGACAAGAGAGGATGGAAGAAGGTCAGAAAAATCTTGCTTCTGAGGCCCTTTGGATTTCTGTGAGCTCCAAGTCCTCCACACACCAAAGTGCCAGACTTTGGCTATTGTGTTCTGAGCCTGGACAGTGGTAGGGAATCTCTCATTAAACAAAAATCTAACATCACAAATCTTAAATAGAAGTGTAGCTTACTTTGCTAAATTAAGTGAGTTTTATTCACCATATTATACTATAATTCATATAAAGAGATATGCCACAGAATGAGTGAAAATGAAAATCCTCTTATCCAGAATGTAAAATTTCAAATCAATCTAACAATGTGAAACCCAAAGGAAAAGGGACAATATAGGCAACTTGTAATTGAAGAAACTCAGATGGGGCACAAACACATGAAAAAGGGCTCTATCTCACTAATAAGAGGGAAAGTGTGAATTAAAACCACAGTGGGGAATAGCTATACAGCCAACAGGTTGTCCAATATTTAAAAGACTAGTGGAGCTGTAAATAGGGACACAGTCATTGGAAACACTTTGTCCCTGTCTAAGAACTTTAATGAGGTGCACTCTCCGTGACTGTAGGGACTCAGCGCCACATGACTGCAGCCATTTTGGATGTAACTGCCATCTTGCCGGTTAGATAACCTTGATGGTCATCTCAAGCCCTTAGGGCAGGGTCAACAAAGTTGTGAAGATAACCTGCTGGGCTTGTGTTGCCTGGCTTAACCCTTGAATGTCCCTTATGTAGTGCCTGGAATGTTACTCTTCCTTGAGTAACTCCAAGGTTTATTTAGGTTAGGCGTAGGCTGCCTGCATGTGTCCAGTTTAACACAAAAATCTGCTTACTGCAGATCCATTGCCTAATGACTGCCAGTAAACCCCCGCCCCCTCCCCAATAAACGACACTTTCTGCAATCCTAGATTTGTCCTATTTCTTGAGTTATCCAGTCCCTTCTGCCTTTGTTGGCTAGTTCTTGTACACTGGGTTTTCCCGAAGCAATGACACGGAGATTCAAACACATGTCCATCTGAGCCTAGGGAGCCATCCCTAGGATAAAACCTGATGAGCTGGCTAGAACTTACTATGTAGTTCATGGTGACACAGGGACTTTGAATATTTCAGTCGGTGCTCATATTTTTCGTGCCAGCCATATGACCAGGGTGGGAGGTATTTCTAACATCCACAAGCTAATAACAAGCACTAATTTTGAAAATGAAAAGGCATTTAATATAGTCCTTTGCAGTCAATTAAGGTAACTGGGCTTTCTTTCCTTGTGGGAGAAAATAGCAGCTCCCTCCATAGTGTGCACAGCTTGTTGCTGGTGTGGATTAGCCTAAGGGACCTCAGAGACAGCCACTTCCAATGAACTCTGAAATCGTTTCTCAGTCTTTCGGCTAAGATCAAGTTTGAACTGTGAAGTCTGACCTCCTGCTGTCCCGCGAGGCTCCAGACAGGTGTGTGAGGTGCCTTTGCAAAGCTCCGAGGGCATGGTGGCCAGGGTTCACATGGGTCAAATCATCATATCTATATGTACCAAGATGGGGAACAAGGAGCATGTGATTGAGGCCCTACGAAGGGCCCAAGTTCAAGTTCCCAAATAACTGGAAGTCTCATATCTCAAAGAAGTGGGGCTTTACCAAGTTTAATGCAGATGAATGTGAAGACACGGTGGCTGAGATACATTTCGTCCCAGATGGCTATGGGAATCAAATACATCCTCAACTGTGGTTCCCTGGACAAGAGGTGAGCCTTGCACTCACAAGGACTTCCACCGAGTCATCCTCTCCTTAATCACACTAACCAATAAATGATACTTCCTGTCACATACAAAATAAGATATTCATTGTACACACTAGCAAAGATCTGTGTGTGTATTGGTTAGAGACAGGATAAACGAACAGCCAGTAGTAGCCTTCCAGAGTGAGGCCCTTCTGATCCAATGCTAGCTGTCCAACGTTGTGTGGGAATTCTCAGAGTCATTGTCCTCAGGTGTCATTTAACACACACACACACACACACACACCATCTAGGGTGCAGACTCTTGTGTGCCGCCAAGATCCCCTTACAAGGATTTGGTACCCCAGCAGCTGGGCAGGCTGCATCTATGAATTGAGCACCTGGGGGCTCTCAAGGCTTTGCTGCCCAGTTTGGGAAATCTCTACTGTGCCAATCTCATCCCAGAGCTTTCCTGCAGGATCAGCCAGAGCTGACCTTGGGACTGAAAAAACACTGGACTGGTCCCTCTGTCCATCCTGCCTCTCATCCTCCCCTCCACGTGGCATTGACAAGAAAAACACTCTCTAACACACAGTGTGCACTCTCAGCCCCACAGCAAGGCCTGCTGCTTAGAGAAGCCAGCCTGCAATACCACCTTTCTGTCTCACTGCCTGTGCACTCTGGTTTCAAAGGAAATGGCAAATACTGCCACTACCCAGTTAGATGGATGGATCTTCAGCTTCGCCATCCATAGTTTCAAACAACCTACGTATGTAATATACAGTTGCTATTGTGTATCTAGAATATACCTCAAACTGCACAGTTTGTGTTTACTGTGAAACGTGTGCCTTTAGGATAAAGCTATAAATGGGAAAACTTCTTCAATTCACTTTAGATTTTTCTTAATTTGTACCACTATGAAGGCTCAGAGACTGTCAGATTAAACTTGTATATCAGCCCCTTAAGGGCTGGTGTTGTGGTGTAGCAGGTTAAGCTGCCACTTGCAAAATTGGCCTCCTATATCAGAGCATGTTCAAGTTCAAGCTGCTTCATGTCCAATTCAGCTTCTGGCTTATGTGTCTGGGAAAGCAGTGGAAGATAGCTCAAATGCTTGGATCCCTGCTACCCATGTAGGAGACCTAGATGAAGTTCCTACCTCCTTGCTTTAACCTGACTCAGTCCTGGCCATCACAGCCATTTGAGGAATGAACCAGTGGATGGAAGACCTCTGTCTCTGTCTCTCCCTTTTCCTCTGTCACTGTGGCTCTGCCATTCAATTAAATGAAATAAATATTTTCTAAAAAAAATTGCCTACTAATTATAATAAGAAAAAAAGATTCTTGGCCTGCACCATGGCTCAATAGGCTAATCCTCCGCCTGTGGTGCCGGCACACGGGGTTCTAGTCCCGGTCGGGGCGCCGGTTCTGTCCCGGTTGCCCCTCTTCCAGTCTGGCTCTCTGCTGTGGCCTGGAAGTGCAGTGGAGGATGGCCCAAATGCTTGGGCCCTGTACCCCATGGGAACCAGGAGAAGCACCTGGCTCCTGGCTTCGGTTCAGCGCAGTGTGCCAGCCACAGCGCGCCGGCCGCAGCAGCCATTGGAGGGTGAACCAACGGTAAAGGAAGACCTTTCTCTCTCTCTCTCTCTCTCTCTCTCTCTCACTGTCCACTCTGTCTGTCAGAAAAAAAAGATTCTCTAGAAAGATAAGGGTTTTGTCTGAATTAAGATCTCATATTGAGGATAAAGATGGTTTTCATCATCTTACCCATTTTTGTTTCCTGATTTAAGGTGTATTTTTATTTATTTGAAAGACTGATGGGGAGAGAGAGAGAGTGAGTGAGAGAGAGAGAGAGAGGTCTTTCATCCTCTGGTTCTATATCACATACATTTTAAGATTAATATGAACAGAACCAATTGATATCAAAGTAAAATACATTGTTTTGAAAGAAATTTTTAGGGCATTATGAATGACTGTTGAAATTTTCAATTGTGCCACTAGAGGGCCTGCACTGTGGAAAACTTGGTACACTAAAGGCTTCTAGGTTTAGCAATTACAGACTTAAGAGCAATACAATTTCTAATATAGGGGCTTACATTTGGCGCAGCAGTTACAGTGCTGGTTGGGACACCGCCATCCCATATCAGAATGCCTGGCCTAAGTCCTGTCTCCACTTCTGACTCCAGCTTCCTGCTGGTGCACATCCTGAGAAGCAACAAGTGATGGCTCAAGTACTTGGGTTCCTGCCACCCCTGTGAGAGACCCAAAATGAGTTCATGGCTCCTGGCTTTAACCTGGTCTATTTTCAGCTGTTGTGGGCATTTGAAGATTTCATCAGTGGATGGAAGATATTCTCTCTCTCTCTCTCTCTCTCTCTCTCTCTCTCTCTCCCTCTTTTTCTATGTGCCACTTGAATCAAAATTTTTTAAACATTTTCAAAAATTAAGAAAAATAACTTACATGAATAAAATGAGACAGTGAAAAAGAGAGGTAGAGAGTCTCAATAATGTACAGTCATCAGCCACAAAACAGTTCCATCAGTGACCAACTACATATGCAATGGTGGTCCCATTAAATCATAATGGGGCTGGAAAATTCCTCTTGTCTAGTGATGTCATAGCAGTTGTAAAGTGGTAGCACCATGCATGACTTATGTGTTTTTGATGGTGCTGGTGTGGACAAACCTACTCTTTGTTTACTTGAAATATAGAGCACCAGAGACAGGGAGGGAGGGAGGAATGGGAGAGAGAGACAGACAGACAGAGAAAGAATGCTAGTGTCGCAAGCAGCAGCTTAACCTGATGCACCACAATGTCAGCCCTAATTTTTTTTAAAGAATCTGTTTTTTAGTGGTTTCCCAAGAAAACACTTAAAAAGAGACATTTTGAACATTTTCCTTTCATGCCCCTCCCTAACTGTCTTAGTTCATTTTGTGCTGCTCTTTAAAAAAACAAAAACAACCTGACTCTAGGTAATGTATGAAGACAAGTGGTTTACTTGGCTCACTAGTCTTGTGTCTGGAAAGCCCAACAGCTTGGTGCCAGCAGCTGGTGGGGGCCCACATGGCACAGAAGTAGGAAGAGAAATGGCCATGCACACGAGAGGCCAAGTGGAGCAGGTTTGATCTATTAGCTTTGATTTATAGCAACCTACTCTTGTGAGAACTTAGTCCTTCGAAAACAACATTGATCCGTTCTTTTTTACGATTTATTGATCTATTTGAAAGGCGAGAGAGAGAGAGAGAGAGGATCATTCATCCACAGCACAGGTTCAACATGCCCAAATGCCTGTAACAGCTGGGACTGGGTCAGGCCAAAGCCACAAGCCTAGGACTCCATCCAGGTCTCCCACATAGGGACAGGGGCTCAAATACTTGGGCCATCGGCTCCTGACTCTGAGATGAATTAGCAGGGAGCTGGATCATAAGCAGAAGAGCCTGGACTCGAACCAGGCACTCTGATGTGAGATGACAGTGTCCAAAGCTGTGGTCCAACCCATCAGCTCCATAATGTTGGATCCCTTCTGTGGTAGGTGCCCCATGAGCTAATCACCTTCCACTATGCCCTGCCTCTTAATGATTCACTACCCAATGCTGTTATGTTGGAGACCAACATCCTAGCACATAAACCTTTGGGGAACAAACCATATTGAAACCACAGAACTAACATCATATTTGGTCATGGAGTTACTGAGAACATGAATCTGAGGTCAAAATGATGTGTAATCTACAGGAAGGACATGTTCCCAGATCCCATCCTTGGTAAATGAGTCTGCTCAGGCTGCCATGGCAAAAAACACAGACTGCATGGCTGAAGCCAAAGATACTTGCTTTCTCTGAGTTCTACAGGCCAGGCATTTGAGATGCAGGTGCTTGGTAAGGTAAGTTTCATTCTGAGGCCTCTCCTATGGCCTCATGGGTGGCCAGCATCTCACTGTGGTATTCACATGGCCTCTTCCCTAGGGTGAGTGGAGAGAAAGCTGGCGAGCGAGCTGTCTGGGGTCTTATGAGCCCATTAACCCATTGGTTTCTAAATGGCTGCCTTCTCATCATGCCCTCACATAGCCTTTTTTCTGAACCCACACATCCATGATGTGTCCTCCTCTTCTTGTAAGGACACAGTTCATATTGGATTTGAGGTCTGCCTTGTAACCTGATTTAACCTTTATTACCTCCCCAGTGCAGTCAAAGTCAGGGGGGAGGAAACATAATTCAGTCCATAGCAAAGCCTACTGGCCAGCGCACCTGCTTGGCTAGGTACCTACAGATCAGCGGATGGCTAAAGCATCTGTCGACACTGCAGCCAACCCTTCTATTAAACAAACCTTCACACTGGATTCCCTGAGATGTTAAATCTCTTATCTCTTCTGTGTCTTTGAATTTGGATCTTACCACAAATTCTGCCAAGGAACACAGATCTTTGCTCTGATCCTTAAATAATACCAATATTGATGGTAGTGATAATAGGTATAGCAATTATCGCATCATGCACCAAGGAAAGTTTTATAGAGATTGGTTCTATAAGGGCAGGAAGGTTGAACCCCTTTCCTCCCCATCAACAAAAGACAGGCTAAGAAGAAAAACGTGCAACAGATTGATTTGGTTACAGTTTTATGTGATACAGAAGCCCTGAAAATAAAGACCCAAAGAGCCAGGTTGAACTATGTATTTTTAAGCTTAGGTTCAATGGAGCACGAACAGCTATGTAGAAATGTCTGCTCTCGTAGTTAGGAGACACGCGGCCATGCCTGTCCAGATTCTTCTAGGCCTTTCTGTGCAGCGTCTCTTCCTCCTGGGTAGGAGCCCTTCTGAGATGAGGGTCTTAGGGTCTGCAATCAAAGAAGGTACACGAGAGAATGTCTTTATGGCCAGCTTACACAGAAAGGCCGGGGAAAGTTAGAATAATTATTTTTAGGTTTTATGGTTAGCTTTGAGGGGAAAAAAGGTTCTGGTTTCCATGACTCAACTTGTGCAAGAGGAATTCTAGTTTCTTTGGCTTCCCTCCAGCGGAAATGTGGGGTAAGAGACGGGAGAGCAAGAGATGGTCAGGGAGAAACTGCTTAGGAGGCTGCTTCTGGAGCCTTCATCTGGGGGCGCATTTTCTAAGCTCCAACAGTTCGCGGAATCTTATTTTTTAAAGATTTAGTTATTTATTTGAAAATCAGAGTTAGACACACACACACAGAGAAAGAGGAGAGAGATCTGTCTCTTGCTTCACTCCCCAAATGACCACAAAGGCCAGGGCTTGATCAGGCCAAAGCCAGGAGCCAGGGGCTTCTTCTGGGTCTCCCACCTGGGTACAGGGGCCCAAGGACTTGTACCATCTTCTATTGCTTTCCCAGGCTGTAAGCTGGGAGCTGGCTTGGAAGTGGAGCAGCTGGGACTCAAATCGGTGCCCATGTGGGATGCTGGCACTGCAGGCAGCAATTTTACCCTCTGGGCCACAGTGCCGGCCCCTCACAGAATCTTAGAACAACCATATGTGGAAGTACTTTTTAAAAAATATATTTATTTGTTTGGAAAGCAGAGTTATTATAGAGAGAGGTAGAGACAGAGAGAAAAATTTTCCATCTGCTAGTTAACTCCCCAGATGACAGCAACAGCCAGAGCTGAGCTGATCCGAAGCCAGGAGGCAGGAGCTTTCTCTGGGTCTCCTTCATGGGTGCAGGGGTCCAAGCGCTTGGGCCATCTTCTACTGCTTTCCCAGGCCATAGCAGAACTGGATTGGAAGCCAAACAGCTGGGTCTCGAACCCGCGCCCATATGGGATGCTGGTGCAGCAGGCAGCAGCCCTGCCCAGTATGCTGCAGCGCCAGCCCCATATGGAAGGATTTTTTTTTTTTTGAGGCTCACAGAAGCCTTTATTTCTCTTGCCCAAAGTATATAGTATCGGGGCCAGTGCTGTGGTGCAGTGGGTTAAAGCCCAGCCTGCAGCACCAGCATCCTATATGGGCGCGGGTTCGAGTCCCGGCTGCTCCACTTCCTTTCCAGCTCTCTGCTATGGCCTGGGAAAGCAGTAGAAGATGGCCCAAGTCCTTGGGCCTCTGGCTCCTGGTTCCAGATAGGCGCAGCTCCGGCAGTTGTGGCCATTTGGGGAGTGAACCAGGGGATGGAAGACCTTTCTCTCTCTGGCTCTACCTCTCTACCTCTGTCTGTAACTCTGTCTTTCAAATGAATAAAATCATTATTTTTTAAAAAAGAATACAGTATCACAGACTGATCTGTTACTCCTTTTTCTAAAATAGTTAAAATCTTCATGTTTACCACACTATCAAAAAAACTATTTTTTTCTCTCCCCAAATCAAAGCGGTTCAGGAGAAGGTTGAAATGGGCCAGGCACCCATGGCTCTGACCCTGAGGGTGGATGGCTCCGGGTCTCGCTGTGGGCACAGCCTACAGAAGCCAGTGCTGCTGCTGGCCCCAGGGCACCTGCACGCTCTGCAGCCGTGCAGTCTGTTCTAAAAAAAAAAAAAAAAATCAGTGGTATGTAGTTTGCTCACTCTCAAGTCTCAAGAAAAACAAAATGAAAGGTCACCTTTTCTCTCTTTAAACACTGGTGTGTAGCTAATATCTCGTGGATAGAAATGCGCCCGCCTATAAACTGCTCTGTAGATTCTGACTTCAGAGCAGCGAGGCCCCCGGGCGGGGCGGGGCCAGTGACCTCCTTCACAGTGGGAATCTCAGCACCCCAACAGAGGGCTCCAGAGGGAGGGGGTGGCCCCGTGTCGCCCTGCTAGTGGCAGAGCTGGGCGTCACCCTGAGCTGTGGCCAGGTGGCCTCCTGAGGCCTCCATCCCTCCCTCTGCTGCCGATGGCTCTGCAGGCACCAGCCGTACCCAAGCCCATGGAGTCCTGAGTCCATTTGAGATGCGTCCTCATGGTCAGTTCCACCCTAGCAAGCCGGGGGCCACCAGTGGGGACAGGAAGGGACAGGAGGGCTCTCAGGATGTGCTTCATGGGTCCCTGGACACCGTGCAGCTTTAGGGACAGGGTGATTCCCCTCTCGGGAGGAAGTCGCTTCGAGACCCATCTGACCAACCCCAGGAGTGTACTTCTTGCTTATTTCAGTGGTGGCCAAGCTACCTGATGCACACACTACACACCCCCAGCTCTGCTCCGTGCAGCTTCAGTCCCACCCCTTCCAGGTTGCTCTGTGGCTCCTTGGGCTCCAAGACCCAGAAGATGCCTCTGGCACTCCCAGCCCAGCTGCCCACCTGGGCAGGAATCGCCCAGCACCATGACCAGCAGGTGTTCACCCAGCCCTGGTGATGGAAGCTCATTGCCTGCCCAGACAGCAAGTTCCTTCCAGAAAAAGCTCAGAGGACTCCCTGGAACTATGCACAGCGCGTCCCCCATATAGCACCCACTCAGCTCGCCCTTTCCCCTGAGTTAGGAGCCAAGGGTGCTGCAGACACACACAGTGGGAACGACCCCCGTGTCTTGGTCCCCAGGCCTCACATGGGCCAGACGGGACCTGCCAACTGCACACAGCCTCCTGGGCATCTCATTCAGTACCGTGGAAGAGTGAGGAAGGCTGGTGTGCCACAGGACCACCCGCTCTGGGCCTCGTCCTCACGTGTGAAGTTCCTGCTCTCTGTTCACAGCTGACTTACAGAGCTGCCTCTGCGGTGGCTGACAGCCCTGAGGCTCAGAGGGGAGGTGATAGCGCCCAATACGAGCCAGCCAGGCAGCAGGACTAAGGTAGGGCCCAGCTCTACCCAGCCTACCCCAGCAGCCTCTCCACAGGCTCCACAGCTGTGAACACGACCCAGCCCACTACACTTGCATGGGCTCGAACCGCGAGCATCACTGAACAAAACCGTGGAACCCTCAGTTTCCCACCAGGGGCCCAGAGACACTGAGTGACTTGCTGAAGGTCACTCAGCAAATTAAAGCCAGAAGCGAAACAAGCTCATTCCTTCCCAAGGATGGCAGAGCTCTCATCACCTGCAACCCCCACAGCTCCGTTCACAGTGACCCAGGGTGTGAGTGGAAGTACTTTTAAAAAGTATATTAGAGGCCGGCATTGCGGCTCACTAGGCTAATCCTCCGACTAGCAGTGCCGGCACACCGGGTTCTAGCCCCGGTCGGGGCGCCAGATTCTGTCCCGGTTGCCCCTCTTCCAGGCCAGCTCCCTGCTGTGACCCGGGAGTGCAGTGGAGGATGGTCCAAGTCCTTGGGCCCTGCACCCCATGGGAGACCAGGATAAGCACCTGGCTCCTGCCTTCGGATCAGCACTGTGCGCCGGCCACAGCGGCCATTGGAGGGTGGACCAACGGTAAAGGAAGACATTTCTCTCTGTCTCTCTCTCTCACTGTCCACTCTGCCTGTAAAAAAAAAAAAAAGAAGTATATTAGAGGGACTGGCGCTGTGGCGTAGCAAGTAAAGCCATTGCCTGCAGTTCTGGCATCCTATAAGGATGCCAGTTTGAGTCTTGGCTGCCCCACTTCCAATCCAGCTCTCTGTTATGACCTGGGAAAGCAGTAGAAGATGGCCCAAGTGCATGGGCCCCTGCACCTGTGTGGGAGACCCGGAAGAAGCTCCTGGCTCCTGGCTTCAGATTGGTGCAGCTCCGGCCATTGTGGCCATCTGGGGAGTGAACTAGCGAATAGAAGACCCCCGCCCCCGTCTATACCTCTCTCTGTAACTCTGTCTTTCAAATAAATATATCAGAGTGCTGGTTCAAGTACCTGCTGCTCTGCTTCTGATCCAGCTTCCTGCTAATGTTCCTGGGAGTCAGCAGGTTATGGCCCAAGTACCTGGGTCCCTGCCACCCATGTGGGATACTTGATGGAGTTCCTGGTTCCTGGCTTTGGCTTGGCCCAGCCCCTAGTCATTGTGGCTATTTGGGGAGTAAACCAATGGATGGAAGATTCTGTATGTGTGTGTGTGTGTGTATCTGCCTTTCAAATAAATAAAACTTTAAAAAAAATTTGAATAATGAGGTAACTGCGACACTGCAAAAGGAAACAACTTGTCCAGGGTCACACAGTTACACAGCAGGGCATGGGGATGGATACTCATGTATTCTAACTAGACAAATGATCAAGTACTAAGGCATTCTGGGTAACTGCAAAATTGATTTCCTCATACTTCACGATGGTATACGTATACTTGGGTGGCACAAAAACTATTAGGAATTATTTTACATATAGAAAAGACCATAGACACACACACACACACACACAGTGGTGCAGCAGGTTAAGCTGCCACTTGTGACACCATCATCCCATATTGGAGTGCAGGTTCAATTCCTCGCTGCTCTGTTTCCAATTCAAGCTTTCTGCTTATGTGCCTGGGAAAACAGCAGAAGATGTCCCAGGAGCTTGGGTCCCTGCCACCTATGTGGCAGACCAGGATGGAGTTCCAGGCTCCTGGCTGTTGTGACCATTTGAGAAGTGAACCAACAGGTGAAAGATATTCCCCCCCCCCCCCCGTCATGCTGCCTTTCAAATAAACAAATCTTTTTTTTTTTTTTTTTTAAGATGCCTCTTGGGATGTCTGCATCCTACATTACAGAGCCTGAGTTTGGGTCCTGGTTCCATTTCAAATTCCAGCTTCCTACCAATGCGCCCCCTGGGAGACACCAGGTGATAGTTCAAGTACTTGGGTCTCTGCTACCCACATGGGAAACCTGGATTGAGTTCTTGGCCCCGGGGCTTCAATCTGGGCCAGCCCTGACTGTTATGGGCATTAGGAGACTGAACCAATGGATGGAATATCTCTGTCTGCCTCTCTTTTGTCTCCCAAATAAATAAAAATAAATATTTTTTAAAAATCTTTTTTTAGAGAGAAATAAATGTGTTGACCTTGAGAACATTTTTACAAAATCAATTTCTGATCAGAACCAAAAGTACACGTTCTTCAATCACTGCCTTGGGGCAATTACTTCTGCTTTTTAAAATTAGTTAATTTAACTACAATTTAAAAATAATTGATGACCATAATGAATTGCAATCCTTCCCAGAGGCTAGAGGTGTCTATCACTATCCATGGTATCTCAAAGGTAGGCTCCATTTCGCAGAATTTGTAGGTTTATACTGATCCCTTTGCTTGGTTATTAAATATTTTCATACTTGAGTTTTACTTTATTATGAAGTAACAGTCATAGTTAGCCAAGATTTTCCTCACTAAGTAAATCTTTGCTAATAAAATTATAGGACTATTATTTGATTTGATCATTTTCCCCTTCATTACATCCTTCGGTTTGGGAATAGAAAACATACAAACCTGCACTTTTATTTAATTTCATGGAAATAGGGACGCTGCCATATAGTGTGTATAATGAACCTTAAAAATTTAATTTACAGCAACAGAACCCGGCCTGCTTAACTGTGTGTTGTTCATCAATTTGGAACGTCAGGATGGATGGCAAATTCAAATTACTGCTTAGTACACTTTAAGAAATTACATTTTAAGAAAGAGCTTTTCATAAAGAAAATTAAAGTTAAAAGTGGTGGTTAGGGTCACTCGTTAATTTCCCACACTTCTGAACCCTGGACTGTATTAAAAATCTCTTCAAGGAAAATCCAGAAGCAGAAAGTTTCATACTCTGCTTTTAAGGTTTCAGATAAAACAGTGTTACTCTGTTATTACCAGAAATTTAAAAGTGATCTTAAATTGTCATTTTGTTGCACTCCTCAAAGCCATATCACCTTCCATTGGCTGGGAAGGCTCATAAGCCTACCGCCTCTGGCCCTCAATTGGCACATTAATTGTTCTGCAGCTGAGATAGAGCCTATCAATGTCGTCCGCAGCGCACAGCCTGCCTTTCGCTGCCATTGGCTAACCCAGCTGCCTGTCAGGGGCTGGAGTCGAAAGCGGATTCTGCAATTGGCTGGGTTGGCCGAGGAAGCCAATCTTTGAGGACACCGAGTCAGACTTGCAGTCTCAGGCAAAAGTATCTGTGGGCTCATCTCCCCCAGATTGGGTAGCCGAGGGAGGGTAGCAGAGATGGCGTTCTCCAGGCAGCCACAGCGGGAGGCACTGGGAAGTGCGAGGGCATGTTTTAGAGCAGGTCTTCCCGCACGCAGCACTGCTGGGGCGGATGTGAGATCCTTTAAGGAGGTGCTCCGGCCCCCATCGTTGTTAAACACTTTTTATCAGACTTGAGTTTCTGAAGCAATCTCTCTTGTGTCTTCTGGTTAGGGCAGCCCCAGCCTCACTTTCCGCGTCTGAAAAATGGGTAGCATTACAACAGCAGTTGGTGAACGCTTGAGGTTGGTGAACGCTTGAGGTTTTTTTTAAAAAAAATGTCAGGCCCGTTTCTCAGAATTGAAAAGTAACAATAGTAAAAACCAACAACCACTTTAAAATCTTTAAAAGTTTCTAGGTGGATAATTAGGAGGAGGATGTCAGAAAACCATAACCAGCTACTTCCAGCTTTAATGTTAATGCATAGATCTTCTGATGGTTTAAAATATGATGATGATGATGGTGACAAAAATCCAAATATTTTTAAAGTCTTCATGTCTTTCTCATAACTATGAGGTATTTGCCTGACCTCCTACCAGTTAAGATGGGTTTGGTGAATCTAGGAGTCCTTGGGGGAAACAGGATTGCCTTTGGGTAGGCTTCACATCTCCCACCTTTCCACCTCACCCAGCATGCTGTGCAAGGAGCTTGTGCTAGGGTTTTGCCCTTTTTGTAAACATTGGGCAATGGAGCCAGAAGTCTGTCTTCAAACACTGCCCAGAAAATGAATTTTAAAGGCAAATTTAAATAATATTGAAACATCTTGGAGCTCCTCACTAGAGCTTTGTGTCCAAGCCTTAGATCCATATTGATCTCTTGACCTCTCACCTACATGACAGCAGACACTTCGTACTGTATAAACAGCTAGTCTGTAAGGGAGGGGGCTCTCTCTCTCTCTCTCTCTCTCTCTCTGCTGTGCGTTCACCTGGGAGTAAGCCCCTCCCAGGCTTTAATCTGAATAAACCTGGTCTGGCTGTGGCTTCTTCATGTCTCTTCTTTCCCAACAGTAGTGGCCCCCAGAACTCCTGCACTGGCAGACGGAGCTTTAGGGGACTAGGGACTGAATTTCAGAAAAGAATTTTTTTTTCTTTCTTGCTTTTCAATTTTTCAGCATTTTAAATTTTATTTGAATGAGGGTGGAGAGAGAGGTCTCCCATTTGCTGGTTGGAGGGATACCCACAATAGCCAGGGCTGGGCCAAGCTGAAATCAGCAGCCCGGAACTCAATCTGCGTCTCTCACTAGACAGGGACCCAAGTACTTGGAGCTATCACCTGCTGCTTCCCAGGATGTCCATTAGCAGGAAGCTGGAATTGGAAGCCGAGGTGGGACTTGAATCCAGGCACTCTGATACAGGATTTGAGTGTTCTAAGCAGCCACTTAACTACCATGTCAAACATTCACCCCAAGATTTTAATTCTCTAACCAACAAGAATTTGTAAGAAATCAAAATGTTTAGAATTATATATGAAGTCATTTTTGCCATGCATTTTTGAGGTATATTTTACATACCATACACACCCATTTTCAGACTGTAATTCCATGAATGCTGACAAGTGCACACAGGATAGTCCAATCACCTCTAAATTTTCATCAAGCCAGTCTTAGTTTTCTGTTGCTATAACTGAATACTTGAGACTGAAGGACTTGTAAAGAAAAGAGATTTGGGGCTGGCGCTGTGGCATAGTAGGCTAAGCCTCTGCCTGCAGCCCCAGCATCCCTTATGGGCACTGCTTCCAGTCACAGCTGCTCCTCTTCTGATCCAGCTGCCTGCTAATTAGCCTGGGAAAGCAGCAGAAGATGGCTCAAGTACTTGGGCCTCTGCATCCGCATGGGATGCCTGGAGGAGACTCCTGTCTCCTGGCTGCAGATCGGCCCAGCTTCCAGCCATTGCGGCTATTCAGAGAGTGAACCAATGGATGGAAGACCTCTCTCTCTCTCTCTCTCACTCTGCCTCTCAAATAAATAAATAAATAAATCTTAAAAAAAAGAAAAGATATTTGCTTTGGCTCACTGTTCTGAGCCAAACTGTAATCTGTAGTCAGTTCCCTTTCATTGCCGAATGATATTTCATTATCCCATTGTTGTGTTTCTTTGTCGGTTCTGTCGTTGGACACCCAGGCTGTTTCCAGTTGTTGTTGTTTGTTGTTGTTGTGAACAGCTAATGTGAACATTCATACACAAGTTCCTGTCTGCTCATATTGCAGTAGCACCCTGTGGCCGACTCACTGGAGCCAATTTTGCCCTTCTCTGGTTCAATGGTGTCGTATCAGTAGCTTGAAATAAGTCATGGTAGGAGTCGTTAGTTCACACAATTGGCAACTGCTATAAAATAGAGCTTGCTTTCCTCCTGGAAAGCCGGTTGTTAAATATACATTAGCACACCACTGGACGTGTGCTCTCATTTCTCTGGAGTACATAATAGGAGTGAGGTTGCTGGATCACATGGTAGGTCTATGTTCACACGAAGGTGCCGCACTGTTTTCAAAGATCCAACTAGGAAAATGGGGGAGGGCCAATGAAAGTTATAAGACAGCCCACTCAGCAGAACTTCTGTTTCCTTACAGGCAGAGAAAGCACTCGGTAAATACATATCAAAACGTGTTGAACCCCTCCCCGTCCTGTCCCCCACACACCCACACCCAGTGACCTTCCTTCAGTCTTTCCATTTCATTGCCGGACAAGGGACGACTCTCCAAACAGGAGGATATAGTCATTTCAAACACAATAGGACATTCAGACTTTGGGGGAAACAATTAAAAAAGAAAAAAAAAAAAAAGCTCTTGCCAATCCAGTGCAAACTCTCCAGAAAGGTAGAAAAGAATGAGAACGTTTTATTTTTGAATAAACATTAAGCCGGACTGCGATGCACATCGCAAGCAATCCGCTAGAGAGATTTCGAAGGCAGATACAACCCATCACACCCATGTTCTCAAAATAACCAGGAACTTGTCCTCAAGGAAGGAAATTCCACAGCACGATTTGGTATGCACAGTTGCTCGCTCATTCACCTGGTCATTAGGGTGGCCGGCTGCTTTAGCTTATTGCCTTTATCCAGAAGCAGACTGAAGCTCTGTGACAAGCGGGTACCGACTTGGTGCCAGTCACGTAGACCAAATTCCCAGGAAGACTAGGAGCTTAGGGATGTTACTTTCCTGAGTGTTTACATTTCAAGGAGATGGCTCCCAGGCCCTTAAGAAAAACATTCCGGGATTGTACAACCCGCAAGAGGCCTAGCAAGCTTTTCAAAAGATTTACAGACATCTCAAAGGGACAGGGAAACTATTTACAAGTTTTCTAAAGGAAATGCTCTAAGCTTCAAAGGGTGGCAAACGGGATGGAGACCTCCCTGGCTGCCTAGGACTCGTGTTTACGTTTCCCAAAACAGCGGGTCGCCCAAGAGCCTTTGAACCCCCCAGCCGCAGCCACGCCACAGACCTACTATTATCAAAGGCTAGGAACTATAACTACAGTCTCCCAGACGTCGTAGGTCATTTGGTTTGACTCGAGCCCATTTCAAAGACAGTAAAACTGAGACACAGGAAAACCCTAAAACGGTGCTTAGAGTATTGTCCCAAAAACTTTGCTTAAGGATTTCCTGACCCATTTTCTGAAACCTTTAAAGTCTGCGCCCAAATGACCGGAAAAAAAAAAAAGCTCTGGTTTATTCCTGCATGGCAAGATTGGGGTTAAAGCCCTTGGCACGCACTCCCCACTCCTGGCTGCGCTTGCGCGAGTCCGCTGGAGTGAATTTGCCCCAGACCCTGACGTTTCAAGCGGCCCCTCCTAATCCGGAACACAACCCACATTCCGTCGTTCTGACTTGACAGGCGTGACGCTAATCCAATAAAAATGGAGGGCCGAGTCCCGCAGAGCCAATGGAGAAAATCCGAGGGGTGGTGGAGGCGGATTGTGTGAGGAACCAAGAAGACAGGCCCAAGATGGAGGCGGCGGCGGCTGTAGCGGCGTGACAGGTGAGGGCGGGTCCGACAGGGTTCGGTTGTTGGAGCGACCGCCAGACACGGGCAGGGCGCCCGGGCCAAAAACTCAGCTCCAGGATGGCTGCGCCTGGGCCACGGCGCCCCCCGCCCGGAACCGGAGGAGTGGTTTGACCCGGGGCGAGACCATAGTAGACAGCGGGGGTAGGGTGGATAAGACAGGAGCAAGGCAGTCGTGATGGTTTCGCCCGCCGCGAGTGCCAGCGCGCCTGCGCAGAGCCTGGAACCCTTTTGGAGGCGGGACCAGGCCGAGTGGGGTCTGGGGTACCTGGTTCCTGGGTTGTGTCTTAACCTCTTAAGGGGTGCGATGACCTTTTGTTACCAGCTCCAGGGAGTGCATGGAGTTGCGGCTCATTCCCTAGTGTTCTTATTCTGGATCACTGCCTGACCTCCAAGGGAATATCAAGAGGAGTCCCCCATTTCCCATCCTTAATCCTCCCCAATCTCCTTCCGTGAATTGCCCACTCGGTTTGTACCAGTCATGTGTCTGTGACCCCTCATTAGCTATCGAGAGAATTTTGGAGCCCCCTCCCGTCCCCCACCTCACCTCTATTTTTGTCACCTTCCCTTCCATTACCTTCCCTTTCCCTTTCCTCAGGACAACGTGTGGTGCGCCCACCACTACCACTGGTGTTTGGCCCGATGTCTGCCGGCCCCTGAGATCCACCCCTGTCTCCATGACAGTCCCTAGTGGCCCTTATTAAATGCCCATCAGCATAGTGTCTGCTGATTCCTGTGTGCACTGCTGATCTGGGCCTGGTGACCTCTCCTAGCTCCCTAACACAGTGTCTGTGTGATGCTGCCATCCACATTGCACCCCAGTGCTTAGGGATGTCCACGGTGTCCTTTGCCAACACAGCTTGGTGCAGCCTGCCTTCTACCCAAACTGAGGGCGGTACCAGGAGCCTCGTTTCCCCCCTCAGCATGGTACCTGGTAACCACCCCTCTCCATCAGAAAGCCTGAACAACCTGTTCATGGCCATTATACTTCTGGCACCCCCAGTGCAGTGTGGGCTGACTCCTCCATCAGTCCCAGCACAGAGTGTGCCTCTTTGCAGAGTGTTCCCTGCTTCTCTGTCCCTCCTCTCCGTGCCCCGTGCGGTGAACCTGAGCCCTCGGCACCCCAGCACGCTGAGATAAGCACCAAGGAGAGTCTGAGCGGAGGCGGGATTGGATGAAGTTCCAGTGTTAACAGACTCCCTCCAGCTGTTGTGTGAAACGAGTATGCAGAGTGGAATGGGATCCTGGAGTTGGAATTTTGTTTTTGTCTCCGACCACGTGGCTTTCCGACTGTCATCACTAGACTTCTGAATTCCTCCTTTGTTTGTCTCCTCCTAGGAGCCTCATGGCACCTGCCCAACACCACCTCAGCCCGTCTTGACAAAGTCTTAGGCTCCATGGAGCCGCCACGAGGTCCCCCTGCCAACGGGGCCGAGCCGTCCCGGGCAGTGGGCACCGTGAAAGTGTACCTGCCCAACAAGCAACGCACGGTGGTGAGTCACAGCAGCGAGACTGGCCGGGGTTGAACCCAGTTCTCAGTGGGAGATCGGGAGGGTGGTGGGGCCCCGGGGGCGGCCTCTGCAGAGGGTTGCGTCACCTGGGACCCCTGTGGACTGCTGAGGGTACTCGCTTCTGCACGCACATGCACAGGTAACTGTCCGGGATGGCATGAGTGTCTACGACTCTCTAGACAAGGCCCTCAAAGTGCGGGGTCTCAATCAGGACTGCTGTGTGGTGTACCGACTCATCAAGGGGTAAGTGTGGCAGCCCCACGCCCACCCACTCCTTCTTCGTCTGTTGTGGCATCTTCCATTCATCCAGTGAAACAATGCCAGTGGCCCTGCTGTCATTTCATTAGTTTAGTGGCCTTTATGGTCATAGCTCATTCTACCCTGGGCCCCAGAGTCCTCCCCGCCCCCCACTCTGCTCCGTCAGCTCCTCCCAGAGTTCACCTGTCTCGTTCTTTAAAAATTTCATTGAGTCCCCAATTCTGTCTTTCCTCGGTTTCCCCTTTTCTGATGAGTTGGCCCTTTCTGGCCTTCTGCTCGTTCCTGCGTGCTGAGGTTGCGTGGTTTCTTCTTCAGTGCACACATCGTGTTTTATTGGTTTTATTCAACTAGCACCGGGCAGCTTAGCACTTCTGAGATGTAGTGGTTTAGTCTCATTTTCTTCTTGTCTCATGGTGAGGAGCATGGTCCCTTCAGGGCATTCTGTGACTCCTTACCCTGTGGCCCCGGGCAGGTCACTGACTCCCTCTGGCATCTGTTCTTCCATCTGTGAAATGGGGGCAAGCATGCTTGACTCCATCCTAGAGTTGCTGTGATGAGAATTAAACATAGCAGGATTACTGCATGAATGGCAGGCTTAAAAGGCCTTGGGATGGAGGAGGGGAACCTGCTTCCCCCCGGCTCCTGTTCCCCCCCACCAGCAGTCATTCCCTTCCATGCCACCTGCAGGCGAAAGACAGTCACTGCCTGGGACACGGCCATCGCCCCCCTGGATGGCGAGGAGCTCATTGTCGAGGTCCTCGAAGACGTCCCGCTGACCATGCACAATTTTGTGAGTGCAGGGGGACCAGTCGGGCAGGCTGAGGCGGGGTGGGGTGAGGAGGGCCCTTGACCGGGCCTCAAACTTCATTGTTGTGTGGCGGCAGGTGCGCAAGACCTTCTTCAGCCTGGCGTTCTGTGACTTCTGCCTTAAGTTTCTGTTCCATGGTTTCCGCTGCCAAACCTGTGGCTACAAGTTCCACCAGCATTGTTCCTCCAAGGTTCCCACAGTGTGTGTGGACATGAGTACCAGCCGCCGACAGTGAGCCTGGCTGGGGGGTGGGGCGGGGAGGGGAAGGATGGAGGCCCCATCACAAGGCCCGGAGGCACAGCTGACCCACACATCTTTGCTTTACACCCTGAATGCCCTCAAGGTTCTACCACAGCACCCAGGATTTGTCCGGAAGCTCCAGGCAGCATGAGGCTCCCTCCAGCCGCCCCCTGAATGAGCCACTCACCCCCCAGGGTCCCAGGTAGGGATGCCTGAGCTCAAGGGCTACTACACAAGAAGGTCTGGGGGCCCCTGGACCCCCACAAGCCCTACTTGATACATTTGTGTACAAGCAGGGACTCAGTACCTGCAGGTGAGGGCATGGAGCTGCATGACCTTGGGCAAATCACTCGTCTCTTTGGGCCTCAGTTTTCCCATTGGGAAAGAGGGGATAATGAGGGTTTCTACAAAATAGAGTCCTACTATGAGGAGTAAATGAATTAAAGATTTGCCCAAGCTGGCGCCGCGGCTCACTAGGCTAATCCTCCGCCTTACGGCGCCGGCATACCGGGTTCTAGTCCCGGTCAGGGCACCGGATTCTGTCCCGGTTGCCCCTCTTCCAGTCCAGCTCTCTGCTATGGCCCGGGAGTGCAGTGGAGGATGGCCCAAGTGCTTGGGCCCTGCACCCCATGGGAGACCAGGAGAAGCACCTGGCTCCTGCCATCGGATCAGCGCAGTGCGCCAGCCACAGCGCGCCAGCCGTGGCGGCGATTGGAGGGTGAACCAACGGCAAAGAAAGACCTTTCTCTCTGTCTCTCTCTCTCACTGTCCACTCTGCCTGTCAAAAAATAAAAAAAATTAAAAAAAAAGATTTGCCCAGTGATTAATTAGAACAGGATCTGGCATAGAGTAAATATTCTATTCTTTTGAATATTAATTGTGCATATTCATAAGCATGTAACTACACTGTTAATTGTTCTACCACTATAACCATGCTCAAGCCTTCCCACTTTAAAATACATATTATTTTATCATAAGCTACTTCCCTTATACACGTTTCTCTTTGATGTTAAGTATTATAATATGATAATATATCTATATAAAATATGTTGTTACTCTAATATAATTTGTAATGTGTATATATTTATATGGCATATTTATGTTACTGTATTCTGTGTTGTGTTGCATCATATTTTTATATAATGGAGAGCACCATATATTTTTATATAAAAAGGTAAGGATAGGGTATTGTATTATTTGTAATTATGGGTGTGTGTAGATGCATTTCCTTTGAATTTTATTTTAGGAAAATAGGCATTAAGAAATATTTTTATAATGTGATAATGTGTGTAACATGTATAACATGTACCATTCCATTATGTATAGTTTTAAACATTGCCACTCCATTATAGATGATGCATGTTCTGTAATCCATAATCTATTTGAGTAGACCATATCTAATATTAGTCTACTAGAACCTGTCTAATATGTATTTATATAGTGTCACCCTCTTCCCTCCTCCCCCTTTGGCAACTTGTCTTTGCTATGTCCCTAGCTCTTTCCCTACCCTTCCCACCCCCCAGGGCCTCTTTCTGTCTCCTTTTTTTTTTTGCTTTGTTTTTTGTCTTCCTTGCACCTGTCACTGGGTGGCATATTATGCATTTCTTTGTTTTGTATTTTCTCTCTGCCCCTACTGGAATGTCAGCCCCAGAAGAGCAAGAGCTTTTATTGGTGGTGTTTACAGTTTTACTTTTACCTCCTGGGGCAGTGTCTGGCACACAGCAGGCACTCAATAAATGTCTCTGGAGCAAATGAATTGTGGGGCGATGCGGGAAGCTGGTGTCTGCT
This sequence comes from Lepus europaeus, assembly GCF_033115175.1. NCBI lineage: Eukaryota > Metazoa > Chordata > Mammalia > Lagomorpha > Leporidae > Lepus > Lepus europaeus. The sequence goes on along the minus strand of NC_084850.1, from coordinate 101,969,893 downwards.
GGTGGAGGGAGCTCTCTTGGTTCCTGGATTCATTCCACAGTGATTTCACAGCCTTTCCCCCATCAGCTCCTGCACCCAGCACCGTGACCCGGAGCGTTTCCCCTTCCCTGCCCCGGCCAACGCCCCCCTTCAGCGCATCCGCTCCACGTCCACTCCCAATGTCCACATGGTCAGCACCGCAGCCCCCACGGACTCCAGCCTCATGCAGGTGGGTGCCCAGGGGCATGCTGGGCAGAGGGGAGAACCATTCCTCTTGGCCTCCACATCCTCGCTTTGACCCCTGTCTCTCTTCTTTCAGCTCACTGCCCAGAATTTCGGCACTGATGGTGAGCCCTGTGAAACCCATACCCTGCCCCTCCCCCACCCCTGCCACTCCCACCTGCCTCCACTCATGCTCTCCACACTGCAGCTGCTGGTGGTAGAGGTGGTGGTGATGGAGCCCCCCGGGGGAGCCCCAGCCCGGCCAGCATGTCCTCGGGGAGGAAGTCCCCACATTCCAAGTCACCATCAGAGCAACGAGAACGGAAGTCCACAGCCGATGACAAGAAGAAAGTGGTACGTTCAAGGAGGAACCTTTGGAGGGCACCACAGGCTGAGGGATGTGGGACATGGGAGGTGGGATGTGGGACGTGGCAGGCCCCAGGCCCTTCAGATGCCACCTGTCTGACCCGCAGAAGAACCTGGGGTACCGGGACTCGGGCTATTACTGGGAGGTACCCCCCAGTGAGGTGCAGCTGCTGAAGAGGATCGGGACTGGCTCATTTGGCACCGTGTTTCGTGGACGGTGGCACGGCGACGTGGCCGTGAAGGTGCTCAAGGTGGCCCAGCCCACAGCCGAGCAGGCCCAGGCCTTCAAGAACGAAATGCAGGTGCTCAGGTGAGGTTGCATTGGGGTGGGGGATGGGGGGAGGGAGAGGTTTTTGGGGGGGCATGGCAGGCACAGCTGGGCACCTTTTTGGGCAAAAGCTGTGCTTGGGGCCCTGCCTGGATGGGACCTGTGTTTGTGTAGTGTTCCAATGGTGATTGAAAGTCTTCCCTGTCTGTCCCCCTGGGGCAAGTTTGGAGAACCTCTTGGGATGCTTGTGTGGGTGTTTGGGTGAATACTGATAGGAAGTGGCACCCATGCATCCCCCAGTGGAGGTCTTGTCATTTGCCTGCTGTGAACTGGGGCCGGGGGGTGGGGGCTAGGGGCATGATTCACAGCATTATGGACCCTTGCATGATGAGTCTAACATTAGTTAACCGCTGTGCCAGGCAGGCCTGTGGCCAGCCTTGCCCTTTGCTTGCTTGCACCACATCATTAATGATATGGTACTGTGGCATGTTCTTGTTCTTAATCAACTATAACAGGAGCTTAATTTTAAAAAGCACTAGTCATTATCATCATTATCATAATGATTCTGTAATATTATAGGTGCTATAATTGATCAGTAATTCATACTAGTACTTTATTCACACCGCAAAACCCAGGTGGTCCCTTTTTGTCACTATCGTTCCTACATAGCATAGTCTCATGTACCCATATATCGTGGAGGTTGTACCTGGCAGCATCTGCCACTCTGGGGCTGTTGACACAGGCTTTTGCACTCTGTCCAATGGGTGCAATTATGTCACAGAGTCTGTATCATCATTGTTACTTGTGTGATTTATTTTTATTTATATAAGGTGAACAAATTTCATGTATTTTCATATATACAGATTTAGGAACATTGTGATACCTTCCATCCTACCTTCCCTGCCACCCACATTTCCACCCTCACTCTTCTTTCCTTTCTTATTTTTTCTTTTAAAATCTCTTTTTAAGGATGTATTTCCAGTTTGTTTTGTAATCAAGCTTCCCCCCCCCCCCACACAGTAAGTACAGAATTCAACAAATAGAAGAAAGAAACCACTGTTCCTCAACAGTATAGACAAGGGCTTTAAACAATAATAAAATCTCAAAATGTCCATTTTGCTAATATACATAACATTTTTTGTACTCTGTTACTACAGATCAGGGAAAATGATATTGGTCTTTTTGGGATGGGCTTATTTCACTAAGCATAATGATTTCCAGTTGCAACTGCTTTGTTGCAAAAAACAGGATTTCATTAGTACTCCATAGTGTATATATACCACAATTTCTTTATCCAGTCACCAGCTGATAGGCATAGGGGTTGATTCCATTTCTTAACTATTGTGAATTGAGCTGCAATAAATATGGGGGTACAGATAACTCATTTATATGATGATTTCATTTCACTTGCATAAATTCCTGGGAGTGGGATGGCTGGGACATACTGTAGACCTATTTTCAGATTTCTGAGGAATCTCCATACTGTCTTCCATAATGGTTGTACTAGTTTACATTCCCATGAGCAATGAATTAGGGGACACTTTCCCCCATATCTTCACCAGCATTTTTTTAAATTTTTGTATGATAGCCATTCTAACTGGGGTGAAGTGAAACCTCATTATGGTTTTGATTTGCATTTCCTTGGTCACTAGTGGACCTGAGAATTTTTTCATGTCTGTTAGCCATTTGAATTTCATCCTTAGAAAAATGCCTCTTTATGTCCTTTGCCCATTTCTTAACTGGATTGTTTGTTTAATTGTTGAGTTTCTTGAGCTCTTTATAGATTCTGGATATTAATCAGTTCCATAGATTGTAAAAATTTTCTTCCATTCTGTTGATTGCCTCTTCACTTTGTTGAGTGTTTCCTTTGCAGTATAGAAGCTTCTTAGCTTGATGTAATCCCATTTGTCTATTTTTGCTTTTATTGCCTGTGCTTCTGGGGTCTTTACAAGAAGTCTTTGCCTATGCCAGTATCTTACAGAGTTTCCCAAAATTTCTCCTCTACTAATTTGATGGTATCAGGTCATAGAATTAACTCCTTGATCCATTTTGAGTTGATTTTTGTTTAAGGTGTATGGTCTTGTTTCATACTTCTGCATGTGCAGATCCAATTTTCTAAGCACCATTTGTTGAAGAGACCGTCCTTTGTCCAGGGATTGATTTTAGCCCCTTTGTCAAAGATTAGTTGGTTCTAGATGCATGGATTGATTTGTAGGGTTTCTACTCTGTTCTGTTGATCTGTCTACATGCCTATTTTCATGCCAGTACCAGGCATGATTGTAACTCCCCTGAGGTATGTCTTGAAATATGGTATTTTGGGGCCGGCGCTGTGGCTCACTTGTTTAATCCCCCGCCTGCAGTGCCGGCATCACATATGGGCGCCGGGTTCTAGTCCCGGCAGCTCCTCTTCCAGTCCAGCTCTCTGCTGTGGCCCGAGAGGGCAGTGGAGGATGGCCCAAGTGCTTGGACCCCTGCACCCGCATGGGAGACCAGGAAGAAGCACCTGGCTCCTGGCTTTGGATCAGTGCAGTGCTGGCCATAGTGGCCATTTTGAGGGTAAACCAACGGAGGGAAGACCTTTCTCTCTGTCTCTCTCTCTCACTTCTATAACTCTACCTGTCAAATAAAAAAAAAATATATATATATGGTATTTTGATGCCTGCAGCTTTGTTTTCATTGTTTAAGATTGCTTTAGCTATTCTGGGTCTCTTGTGTTTCCATTATCATTTTAGCATTGTTTTTTCTAGATTTGAGAAGAATGCCATTGTTATTTTGATTGGAATCTCATTGAATCTGTAAATTGCTTTCAGTAGTATGGACATTTTGATAATTTTAATTATTCCAATCCACAAACATAGAAGATTCTTCTATTTTTTGTGTCTTATTTCTTTCTTTAGTGTTTTGTAATTTTCATTGTAGAAATATTTCATATCCTTGGTTAAATTTATTCCAAGGTATTTAACATTTTTTGTCACTATTGTGAATGGGATTGATCTTACAAGTTCTTTCTTAGCCATGGCATTGTCTGTGTATACAAAGGCTATTGATTTTTGTGTGTTGATTTTACAACCTTACCAAACTCTTGTATGAGTTCCAGTAGTCTCTTAGTGGAGTCTTCTGATTTCCCTATATATAGGATCATTTCGTCTGCAAACAGGGATAATTTGACTTCCTCCTTTCCAATTTATGTCCCTTTGATTTCTTTTTCTTGCTTAATGACTTTGGTTAAAACTTTCAGAACTATATTGAATAGTAGTGGTGAAAGTGGATATCCTTGTCTGGTTCTGGATCTTAGTAGAAAATGCTTCCAACTTTTCCTCATTCAATAAGATGCTGGCTGTGAATTTATTGTATACTGCCTTGATTGTGTTAAGGAATGTTCCTTCTATACCCAATTTGCTTAAGGTTTTTATCATGAAAATATTTTGTATTTTATCAAATTCTATCTCTTCATATGAGATAATCATATGCTTTTTATTCTTCAATTTGTTAATGTGATATATCACATTTATTGAATTGCATATGTTGAACCACCCTTGCATATCAGGGATAAATCCTACTTGGTCCAAGTGAGTGATCTTTCTGATGTGATGTTGGATTCAATTAGCTAATATTTTCTTGAGGATTTTTGCATCTATGTTCATCAGGGATATTGGTCTTTCTTTGTTATATCTTTTTCTGGTTTAGGAATTAGGGTGATGCCAGCCTCATAGAAGGAGTTTGGGAGGATTCTCTCCCTTTCAATTGTTTTGAATAATTTGAGAAGAATTGGAATTAGTTCTTCTTTAAAAGTTTGGTAGAATTCAGCACAAAACCATCTGGTCCTGGACTTTTCCTTGTTCGGAGGGTCTTTATTACTAATTCAATCTCCTTCTTGGTTATTGGTCTATTTAGGTTTTCTGCATCTTCATGACTGAATTTCAGTAGATTGTATGTGTCCAGAAATCTATCCATTTCTTCTGTATTTTTCAGTTTGTTGGCATATTCCCGATAACTTTTATTTATATGGTATCTGTTATTACATCTCATTTTTCATCTCTGATTATTATTATTGTTAATTTGGATCTTCTCCTTTTTTGGTTAGTTGGGGCAATATTGTATCAATTTTATTTATTTTTTGAAAGACCAGTTATTCATTTCACTGACGTTTTGTATCATTTTTCTGATCTCAATTTTTAAAAATTTCTTCTCTAATTTTAATTATTTCTTCCTACTAATTTTGGGTTTAATTTGTTCTTGTGTTTTTAGGTATTTGAGATGCATTGTTAGATCATTTATTTGATGCCTTTCTAATTTTTTGATGTAGGCAGTAATTGCTATAAACTTCCCTCTTAACATGGCTTTTGCTGTATCCCTTAGGTTTTGGTATGTTGTACTGTCATCTTCATTCGTTTCCCGGAATTTTTTTTATTTCTCTTTTGATTTCTTCTGTGACCTCACTGTTCACTCAGGAGGGTGTTGTTCAGTCTCCATGCGTATGCATATTTTCTGGAGTTTCTCAAGTTGTTTATTTCCAGCTTCATTCCATTGTGGTCAGAAAAGATATGTGGTATGATTTCAATTTTTTTGAATTTGTTGAGACTTGCTTTATGGCCTAGCATATGGTCTGTCCCAGAGAATGTTCCATGAACTCATGAAAAGAATGTGCATTCTGCAACTGTGTGATGAAGTGTTCTGTAGATATCAAATTAGATCCATTTTGTCCATCATATAGATTGGCTCTGTTGTTTGTTGATTTTCTGTCTAGTTGATCTGTCCATTGATGAAGGTAGGATGTTGAAGTCCCCTATTATTATTGTATGAGAGCCTGTTTCTCCCCTTTAAATACATTAACATTTGTTTTAAATAGTCAGGTGCCCTGGCATTGAGTACATATACATTTAATATAGTCATATCTTCCTTTTGAATTGATCCCGTAATCATTTTATAATGCCCTTCTTTGTCTCTTTTAACAGTTTTTGTACTAATGTCCTTTTTCTCTGATATTAGGATGGCTACTCCCGTTCTTTTTTGGCTTTCTCTCAGCATGGTGTATCTTTTCCCATTCTTTTACTTTCAGTGTGTGTCACACACTTGTGTGATCTTAGTCTTTATCCTCATAATGAATGTCACAGTAGAAAACTCTTGTTCTAGGTTCCTCTCTGTGAGCTGGCAGTTGAGTGCTGTTCATTTTTACTCTCATTCAGTTTTAACCATAGTCTTAACCACTATTTAGAATCCCTGTGTGATGTGTTACCCTCTCTGATGTGAGCAAAATGGCATCCTTGCTCTTTGCCTTTCTGCTACCAGTGTGTCTGTGGCTATTACTTCTTTCTAGAAGGAATGAAGGTTTTCTCAAAGTAGGGAGAAATGATTCATAGGGACCAAGTCCTGCAAGACAGACCCATGTACTTAGCAGCAAGAACAGGAAGAGTGACATTTTAATTTTTGTCTTGTTTTCAAATGTTTATTCATTTATTTTCGTCTACTTAAGAGGCAGAGAATCGGGAAGGGGAGGGATGCGGTGGGGGAGAGACACCATGTACTGGTTTACTTCCTGAAATGTTTGCAACAGCCAGGATTGGGCAGGCCAAAGCCAGAAGCTCAGAATTCACTCCAGGTCTCCCATGTAGGTGGCAGGGACCTAAGTACTTTAAGCCATTCTCTGCTACCTTCCAGGGTGTGCATCACCAGAAAGCTGGGTTGGAGCAGAGTAGCTGGCACTCAAACTAGCACTCCAATATATAATACTGGCATCCGTAGCATCGGCTTAACCCTCTGTGGCACAGTGCCCACTCCTGGAGAGTGAGATTTTCAGAGCGCTTCCTCTGTATGTTCAGCGCTGCGCTAAGCACCTTGTAGATTGCTTGTTCGCTTACTCCACTGGACATCCTCATAAGGTAGCTACTCTAGTGATCACGGTTGTACAGTTGAGCAACATGAGGCCCAAAGAGGTTAAGTGTCTTCCCCAAGGCTGTACAGTAACTGGGGAAGTCTAGTTTGGATGTAACAAGGATGTAACAAGGGCCCAGACTCCAAACTCTACCTCGAAGCCTGTCATGGCAATTAAGAGGCTGTAATCACTGTATCACCAGTATGTTTACCTTGCATTTATCTCAGTGTTATGTCAGTGTATCAGTGAAGAGGGTTGGCAGCAGGCCCAGGTAATGGTCTATGGCAGAGGTGTAGAGGGTGTTAACAGTTGGAGATGCTGCTGGTAGGCAGAGGAGTGGGGCTGCTGCTCCCTCCCTCCCGCTTTTGTGGGGAGACACTGATGAGGAAGCTCAGAGCATCAGTCCCCAGCAGGCGTGTCTCACACACTGATGGAACCTGGCAGCAGTCTGACCCTGAGTGCCCTAAAAGACAAAGTGAAAAGGAATGACAGAAGAGGGCAACAAACAGTGCCATTCCTGATGTTCAGCAAAGACCTGACAGTCACTGTCTTTCCTCCCCACCCGCAGGAAGACACGGCATGTCAACATCTTGTTGTTCATGGGCTTCATGACCCGACCGGGCTTTGCCATCATCACACAGTGGTGCGAGGGCTCCAGCCTCTACCACCACCTACATGTGGCCGACACGCGCTTTGACATGGTCCAGCTCATCGACGTGGCCCGGCAGACTGCCCAGGGCATGGAGTGAGTCTCAGGGTTTGGGGGAGGGGAGAGATAGGTGTATAGGAGCACCCAGCCAATTACTACCTGCCTGCACCTCCACAGCTACCTCCATGCCAAGAACATCATCCACCGAGACCTCAAGTCTAACAGTATCTACCTGTTTCTGGGTGAGGGCTTAGAGGGATGGTTCCTACAGGTGTGTTCTGGGGTTGAAGAGGGAGGGGCCTATGTCAACATGGCTAGCAGCTAGCGAGGGGGCTTTGGGGAGGGCTGTTGGTGAGGAGTCAAGCGCTCCTGGTTCACGTGTGATTCTTGGAGACTGGTCAGGGTCTGAGGTGTGGAAATTGTGGAGGACATTACAGGAAGTTCTGAGCAGGGCATGGCAGGTTCAGATCCCATTCGAGGGCCTTCTTGGCTGAGTCACAGAGGGGCCGAACGTGGAAGGCATTACTTGGAGCTCCCCTCTCCCATCCAGGTTGTGCATGGTTTGGGTGACATTGAGGGGTTTCTGGTCTGGGGCACTCATGGGTGAGAGATGTGGCTATTAGGAGTCCCTGTAGTGGCCCTTGACTCTGGTGGACATCTTCCTACATGAGGGGCTCACAGTGAAGATCGGTGACTTTGGCCTGGCCACCGTGAAGACGCGGTGGAGCGGGGCCCAGCCCTTGGAGCAGCCCTCGGGCTCTGTGCTTTGGATGGTGAGTTGGGCCACGGTGGTCAGGGGCCCATGGGGACATGGGCTCCTGGATTGTGGTGTGTGGTCTTAGCAGGGACGGGGATCCCTACATCAGGTATGGATGTCCGAACTATTCACATTCTCTCTCATCTGAGTGGCTCTGAGTTGTACCTGCTGTGGCCAGTGGCATGTAAGAGCACGGGCCAGCCATTTGCTGACTCCCACACTCCCCTGTCTGGTCTGGCCTCTTGAAGGCGGCTGAGGTGATCCGCATGCAGGACCCGAACCCCTACAGCTTCCAGTCGGACGTCTATGCCTATGGGGTTGTGCTCTACGAACTCATGACCGGCTCACTGCCTTACAGCCACATTGGCAGCCGTGACCAGGTGAGCTACACACCAGACTCACAGTTCCCCGGACTGTGGGACCCCTTCAGGCTTCCACACTCCAGATCCTTCCTTTGCACAGACCAAAAATACCATACTTGCCCCAGGAAGCTCAAATTTTCTAAGAGGGGAACTCCCAGAATCCTCTGGACTCCAGACAATTTGTATAAATCCTTTTGGTCTCCCATACTCAGGTTCCTCTCCTTCCTACACATCCACATTCCTCTGTGACACAATCGTCAAAGTCCAGAATCCCTCGAATACCTTAGGCCTCCCCACAACACCCAGAAGCCCCCAGGACCACTGGGTACTCAAAGTCCCCCAGTTTCCTTAGCCCAGAATCTCATTTCTCCAGAAACATTCCCTCTGTGCTTCCAAAATACACATAGACACTGACAATCACCCAGGTGTTGGTTATCTGGTGGGACTGGGGGCCCTGGACTCTCACAGTTCTTCAAGTTCAAGGACCAGAACCTCCCTAGGCCTCAGAAACCCAGGCTACAGTTACCAAGTCTTTGGACCCTAAACATAGTCTTATACAGGCCACATGGAGCCATAGACTTCTAGGCCCCAAGCTCCAAAGAAATACAAGGTCCCTCAGAGCCAGAACTCCATGTTTTCCCAAGACCTCGTACTGTCCAGGCCCTAAGCTCCCTGAAAACTTGTGGATCCATAATTCTCTGGGCCCCAGACACCTGAAATCCTTGACACCTCCCAAATTAACTCCCTCTGTTCTGTAAGCAGATAATCTTGCCATGTCCTTAGAGACCCATAATCCTCAGCTCTAGTGTTCAGAGTACCCCATGAACCCCCAAAATGAGCCTCTTGCATCTTTCAAACACCAGAATTTCCTGGCCTGGACACCAGGTCACCTCCTTTCTATTGCCCCTGCCCAGATCATCTTTATGGTGGGCCGTGGCTATCTGTCCCCGGACCTCAGTAAAATCTCCAGCAACTGCCCCAAGGCCATGCGGCGCCTGCTGTCTGACTGCCTCAAGTTCCAGCGGGAGGAGCGGCCCCTCTTCCCCCAGGTGAGCCACTTGGGAGGACTGGGCACCCTGGAGGGACTTGGAGGAGGAGGAGGGACTTGGAGGAGATCGAGCTAGGTGTGACTGTGAACCATGTTGGAGGCTCCCAGGTGTATGTGGTGTGTGTGTTTCCCCATCAGGCTGGGGCCTGGAGGTATTAGGGTGCCCATGGGACTTTGGACATCCCTACTCACCACTCCCCTCTCCCCACCTCCAGATCCTGGCCACGATTGAGCTGCTGCAGCGGTCACTCCCCAAGATTGAGCGGAGTGCCTCTGAACCCTCCTTGCACCGCACCCAGGCTGACGAGCTGCCTGCCTGCCTCCTCAGTGCAGCCCGCCTTGTGCCTTAGGCCCCACCCTCAGCCAGTGGGGGCCAATCTCAGCCTGCCACGCCAAGGAGCCCTGCCCACCCACCAACCAATCAATGTTCCTTCTCTGCCTTGATACTGCCTCAGGATCCCCCATCCCCCACCCTGGGAGATGAGGAGGTCCCCAATGTGCTCTTCCAGTTCGTCTGGAATTGGGGGATTCCCCCAAAGACTGAGACCCCCTGCCCCCTCCGTAATTTGTTTTGCTCTTGGCTTTGGGGATACTTGTAAATTTGGGGAGCTCCTCCATCCCTAATGGATGGGATTTGTGGCAGGGATTCCACTCAGAACCTCTCTGGAATTTGTGCCTGATGTGCCTTCCACTGGATTTTGGGGTCCCCAGCACCCCGTGTGGATTTGGGGGTCCCCTTTTGTGTGTGTGTGTGTGTGTGCCCCCTGCCATTCAAGGACTCCCTTCTTTTTTCACCAAGAAGCACAGAATTCTGCTGGGCCTTTGCTTGTTTATTTAGCTTCCCGACTCTTCTCTTGGGGTTCAGAGCCGCTGAGGGATGGGGTGAGTCCAGGCAAGGAGCGGAGGTGGGAGGGGGAGGTGCGGACCACACAAACAGCGTCACTGCACGCGTCACCACAGGCGGCACGATGAACGAGGACCACATATGCCAAGCACGGCACCAGAGGAGGCCACACCAGTCACAGACACAGACGTCACGGCAGAGGTGGGGAAGTGGGAGACCGCTGGCCTTCCGTGTGCAAAGGATTCTGAGAGGATGGGTGGAGTTTGCATATTTAAAGACAGCTGTCAGAGGCAGGAATCTGGGGAGGGAGTCCCTGGGGGAACCGAAGGGTCCTGGAAGTGGGAGGAGCTCCCAAAGTGCTGAATGGACTTGGAGGAGTGGGCGCAGGGAAATCCTTATGGCGCCGGGAGGTGGGTGGTGTTCGAAGGTGTGGATCTCCAGAGAGAGAGAGAGAGAGGAGCTCCGTGGAAAGGGGCTCAAAGGTAGGGGTTTCTTGTGCTGGGGAGATGTGGGACCAGGAGTGGGGTTTTCCAGGAATTTCAGGGCTCCGGAGGAGGCTCAAGTGGTGTCTGAGCCGGAAACGAGTGGCCTGGTGTTTGGGGGCTTCCAGGAAGGGAAACGCCCTCTGGGGAGACCAGCAGAGGAGGCCTTTGGGAACTTGGAGGTTCTAACACCAACCTGGCGGAGAGAGCAGGAGTGGGGTTCTAAAAGGACCTGGAACTTGCAGATGGGAGAATGAGGTGTAGGACCAGGCATGGGGTTTCTCAAGGGACGTGAGCATCTTGAAGAATGAGAAGTGGGGTCCGGGAGAACCAGCAGAAGGGGGTTCTCAAGGGATCTGGAGACTCCAAAAGTGAGAAATGGATTCAGGGCCCAGAGAAAGGTTGCCCAGGGATTTGGGGGTTCTCAGGGTGGGGTGTCAGTCGGAGAAGAGGCTGGCGAAAGACTTCCTCAGGCTGCGGATGGTCTCAGCTTTCACCTCGTCCTGGCTAAGGCTGGGCCTGGGCGGGGCTGGCTCTGGAAGGTTGAAGGCATTGGTCAGAGACTGGGATTTGCTAGAGAGAGACAAGGTGGGAGGCGTGGGAGGAAGGGGGGAAGAGGAAGGGGAGGAAGGGAGAGAAACACAATGTTACCCCAGGCCCGGCCCCAGCCCTGCCCCTCTGATCCTGGGGCTGTGCCTGTGACCTTCCCACCCACCACCATGGGCCTGGACCCTGATGGATTCTCAAGGCTGGGAGCACTCCCAAGTGGGTGGCGTCCTGGGTCGGGACAGGGCTCTGGGACAGGCTGGGGGGACTTAGGTCCAAGGTGAAAAAATGTGGCATTCATGGGAAGAGGCCTGAGCTGAATTCCCAAATTCTAGGCTGGTCTGATGGAAAGGGGAAGGCCCTGGGGGCTGGGGGTGGGGGTGGGGAGGGAGGTCTCCAAGCTGAATGTGAGAATTCTGGGAGCACAGGCTGGCAGGGGGCAAGTCAGTGTGAGGGAGAGCAGAGCAGTTGGGAGGGGCAGGATTTCAGCTGGGGGTGGAGGTGGGGGTGGGGCAAAGGTAGAGACGTTGTTGGGATGACTTGGGAGGAGACTGCAGGATTGGGGGATGGACCAGAAAGGAGCCTAGACTGTTGGGAAGAGCAGAATGAAACGGGGTTTAGGAATCGGGCCTGGAGTGGGGTTTGGGGAGCAGCTGGGAGGAGGAGAGTGAATGGGGTGGACTGGGCTCTAGCGCTGAAGGTGAGTGGGCAGGGCCACTGGACAGGCCCAGAGGGCCTGCTGGAGAGGACTCTTCCCAGCCCTGTTCAGGAGAAATCTGAACCCAAAGTGGTTTCTCTGGGATCCTGGCACGAAATCCCCGGGGATGGAGGCCAGAGGAACTGGGACAGAGGGGAGGGGCGAACGCTTTGGGGAGGGGTTTGGCTCAGGCTGGAGAGAGAGTTCATGGGATCCCCGAATAGGGCCTGGGTCTGTAAAGCCCGGGCGCTCGGGCTGCTGTGGCGGGGTCAGAGCCCGCTCTGTGAGCAGCGAGGTGAGGCCTCCGTAGGGGTCCCCTTACTTGAGCTGGGGGTGCGGGGGTCCCCCGGCAGCGGCGGTGGCGGGTGGCGGCACGTCCTGGCTGGGTTTCTGGGCCAGCTGTGGCTTGGCAGGACGTCCAGCAGGGCCTGGGCCGCTGGGCCGAGGCTGCTGCGTGGTGGGTGGCCCAGTGCGGGGCCCAGGACCTGCCTGGCTGGCCTGGCGTGTGGGGCCAGCAGGGCCTGGGGGTTTCTGCGGAGGGCCCTGGCGCTGCTGCCCACCCGGTGGGGCCCCTGAGGCCTTTGGTGGAGCTGGACCAGAGACAGACGTCTGGCGGGTCGCCTGTGGGGGACCCGCCTGGCGCTGGGGAGATGGGGAGGCAGGCGGACGAGCAGCTGGAGGCGCTCCTGGGCCTCCCGCCACTGGCCGGGATTGGCGACCTTGACCCTGGGTCAGAGGTGCAGCCTGGGATACAGGCTGCTGGGGCGCCGATGTGGGACTCGGTAGGCGCTGTGGCAGGGGGCTGCCGGCTGGGGGTCCAAGGCCTGAAAGATGCTGCTGGCCCTGTGGGGGTGGGCGCTGCTGCAACGGGGGTCCCTGGCGCTGGGGGCCTGGGCCAGGCTGTGGAGGGCCACCTAGAGGACAGAAAGAGAGAGTGCACATGTGAGAATAAGCAAGTGGAGGGGCGGGGTGGGGCGGCCTGCTGAGCGGTCAGAGCTGAAAAAGCTGGCCCCATACTCACCCTGTGGTGGAGGTCGCTGCTGAGCTGGGGGGCCCGCAGGCTGCTGGGAGGTCTGGCGACCCAAGGGCAGGGCCCCTGGGGAGGGAGTCTGCGGCAGAGGAGTGGAGCAGGAGAGGTTAAAAATAGTTCCGAGCCAGCAGAGCATCAACCAATCAGAGGGACACAGGTTCCCTGTGTGCTGGGTGTTGCCCACTTGTGGCCTAGCTGAAGGGATGCTGGGCGGGGGTGGGGAGTTATGGGATGGGTGACTCTCCCACTCCTCAGTCGGGGGTCAGGAGGCACTCAGGGCAATCAGGGGAGCAGTTATGTGTCATTTTTTTTTAGCAATTGGCAATCGCCACCTCCTGTGCATAAAGGTGATGTTGTTAGCCTGTGGATGATGGGTTCAAGGAAACCGCATGCCCCAGGCCTGGCCTCCCCCCCACTAGCTCAGCGCCAGGGGCCTGACCTGGCTGTGGGAGCCCCTGCCAGGTGAGGCATCCCGCTGCTGCTGCTGCTGCTGCTGCTGCCGCTGCCGGGGCAAGGCCTGAGCCATCTTGTTCACCACGAGCTCTACGATGAGCTGCTTGTCTTCATCCTGGTGGTCCCCAATGAGCGGCATGGAGGAGCCCACCACCTGGGGGAGACGGGAGAGGGATGCGGTGAGGGTAGAGGCAGGAAGTACACAGGAAGCCATAGTAACAACGCTTTCAGCTGGCACCAGGCATGGCGACGGTGAGGAAGCGAGCTTTGGTTCTAAGACGCACTCACTCATCGCGTACTGTGACAAAGCTTGGCTTTACAAGGCACTGGGGAGGCACTCCCAAGCATGGCCGACCAAATGAGCAGGCGCACGCCATATCTAGCCCACCACCGCTTTTTGTATGGCCCATGAACTAAGAATGGGTGATTTTTTTTTTAATAATTGAAAAAAAAATCAGAAGATTGCATGATATGTGAAAACGATCCGAAATTTACATTCTGTATCCATAAGGAAAGTTTGACTAGAACACAGCCACAATGATTTTTGTGATCTATCATCCATGACTGCTTTTGCCAAGTTGAGTATGTATGACCTACAGAGCCTAAAATATGCCCAGTCTGGTCCTCCGCAGAAAATGGTTCCCAGTCACTGCTTCCTGGTTGGCTAGGTTCTGTCCTTTGACAAAGCGTGTTGCCATTGGCCGGGTTCACAGATCACTTTAAAGGTTACCGAGTGCTTTGCCATTTGCAACAATGTCTCAATTCACAGAACACTTTCTAGTTTAACAAATGCTTGCCATTTGCCACAGATGCCCAAGTCCCCCAAGCACTTTAGAGTTTACTAACTGTTTTGCCATTTGCCAGGGATATCCCAATACACGTTTTGCCATTTGCCAGAGATATCCCAATATGCAAGGCACTTTACAGTTTATTCAGTGCATTGCCATTCACAGAGGACCTCCGAACCACAGAGCGCTTCACAGTTTGGAGTGTTCCTGGCAGGCACCTGTTCCTTCCTCTATGCCCCGCTGACCCGTGGGTGCTCCCACCTCAATGATGTGGTCCCTTCCGTCCTTGCCATGCAACGCTTCCACTGCACAGATGTCCAGTCCCCCAAAAATCTCCGAGCATGTATCCACCCAGAGCTTGTACCTGTCAAGAAGAAAAGGGCAGGGGAGGAGCCTGTTAGTGCCTTACCTAAGCAGCCACACTGCCACTCTCTGCACCTTGAGTTCAGGCCACCCACCTGTCAGACATGGCGATCTGCTCAAGCATCGCAGAGCCAGTGTTGGTCTTCCAGTTCCCTGACACCGACGTTCTCCTGGGGGGACAAAGGGAGAGAAAGAGAGAGGCTCAGGGGGACTGGGCCACACAGGGCAGTGCAGGGGACCTGGTCCAGGTCCTGGCTTCTCTACTCACATGTAGGCCTTGTAGTTCTGCCCGATTTTCTGGACACGCACATCGTATTTGGCGTCGATGAAGGGCTCGGCAGTGGCATATGTCTTGGTCAGCGCCACAACGCTTGCGATGTCCTGGAAGTCATGCTGATTGTCCACTTTGACCTGTGAGCATGGAGGCAGACTTCAGGGCGTGGTCCGGGCAGGAAAGCAGTGGGGAGTGGGGGCCTTGGGGGGTGTGCACACATGACCCAAGTGAGGTGAGTACACAGAAATTAAGCGGGCACGCCAAGGCACTGAAGCAAGCAGAACTGTGGCTCTCCCATTTTACACATGTCTGAGCGGACCCGAAGTTGTGTGCCTACGACTCTGAGACTACTAATGTCATTTTCCGATTTAAATGGGTAAGTTGTATGGCGTGTGAATAAGGTCTCAATAAATCTGTGAAAAAAGTTGCCTGTATATACAGTACGTGCCTAGGGGCACCCAGACACAGAATCAGCTGCACACACACTCTACAAACAGAAGCTTGGACACACTCGGGCTAACACATAGCAAGTCTGCTTTCCACATATGCACAGAGACACAGTCGGCTGGGCTGGCAAAGCATACAGGACCTCGAGAGCCTCTACACACACACACACACACACACACCCGAGGCTGGGCACACTGGCAAAATGACAGGATACAACATCGGCTGAACACACCACAGGAAAAAGGGCAGACAAAACAGTTGAATGTCAAGAAAATCCAAGTCCCAGCAGACGGAGACACGCAGGACACACAATTGTACAGTGTTACTGGTGTGTGCTGAATATACCCACATCTGCCTGCATACACGCAGTGCCAGGCCCATGCACTATGTGCACGTGCACATATGCACACACTTCCACAGCCGGGAACTCACCTTGCCCATGCCGGAGTGCGCATGCCCCATCTTCACAACCACCGGATACGTTGTGCTGCTGAGCTGGTGGGAGCAAAGGCAGAGGACGTGTGGTCAGGGCAGGAGACAGATGACAGTCATTTAGGAAATGGGGAAGGCGGGGGGAGTAGCAGAGGGAGGGGAAGACCCAAAGGTCCATCAGTCACCCTGAGTGTGCTGGCTTCAGCAGGTCCAAGCTCAAACTCGAACCCAGAGCCCTGCCTGCCTGTCCCTCCCTCTACTCCCCCAAGTCCCAGACTTCCTGCCTCTGCTTTCCCCAGCAGAGACATGGGATATGGGTGGAGGATTTTTCCAGAAAAGATTAAGTTTCTTTATACAGTGAATAGATGATAGGGAGGTAGGTTTGTGTGTATGTGTGTGTGTGTATGTGTTGAGCATATAGCAACTAGCCTCTCAGCCTAAACTTGTAGAAAGCCTCTCCCCCCACCCCACATCCTTTGGATACACACACAAACCCTCAGAACTCAGATCTACACAACAGAACCGAGAGATGCCCAGGCACGTTGGGGGGCTGACCAGCAATGCCAGCTGAAAGTGCCCTGAGCTCTGGGGATTGCACCCCAGTCCACACTGTTGCTTAGCCTGCCAGGTCTCAAGAGCATGGCACAGTGGCCAGCACTCCTGGGCTACATGCTTCTGACACCTTTACATAGTCAGCCCTTGGGGGCACCCCCTACACACACACACACACACAGGCTCCCTCCCCTTGCTCAAACCCACACACTGGCCAGACACACAGCACACAAAGGATTACCCATATGATACAGAGGCACACACAACTCGAGCGGGCACACTCAACACAACCGGGCACCTGCTCAACATTCACGGGCGCACGTGCAACTCCTAGGCATGTGCCCAGCAACTGAAAGCATCTACACGACTTAACAGAGGGGCGTGCACCTCTCCACATTCACACAACCACTGAGACCCATAGCACACTCCTGGGAGCATGGTTAGACACGCACCACATGCGGCACAGAAAGGCATACACACCACGGGAGATACCCGCAACTCTGGAATATACAGCACTTGTGGACACCCACAGCTTCAGGGGGAAAGGAATTTTTTTGAATTCTCTCTGCACCCGGAGGGTGGGGGTAGAGAGAACTGAGCCGGATGACCATAGGCCCCTCCCCGCCAGCACGTATGCAAGCGCAGGGCCCTCCCCCATGCTGACAGAGTAGAGGGATGGCGTTCCCGGAGGGGCTGCTGGGGCGGTGGCGGCTCCCAGTTCCCGACAGGCACAGGAAGCCCGCACACTCAGGGTGACCGATGGACCTTCAGGTCTCGCCTCCCTCTGCTCCTCCCCCGCCGCCTTCCTCATTTCCTAAATGACTGGCGTCATTCGGGGGAGCTGAGAGGCCCAGTGTCCGGATAGGGGGACTGACAGAGATCCTCCAGGCAATGTGCCAGGGCCATGATGCCAAGGCATGTGTGTGACGTCCCAGCTGGGCACCACACTACAGAGTGAACAGCACACTCACAACTGTGTATGAACCCAGACCCACTTCACAGACGTCGAGACACACCTCCCAGAAGCAGCACACAAAACATGTGAAGTGGTACAGGGTGCTCAGCCACATCCCCAAAGTGTAGCACCCATGGGTCCAGGCAGCGCCCAGAGGCAGCAAGATGCCAGAGAGCTGTGCCCACATGCCCATCCCCTACCATCTGAGGTCTCTAGGGCTCTCTTTTCAGAAAGTGTCCTGGCTTTTTCTGAACCTGAGCCTGAACACAATGCTATATGTGCTGTGTGTGTCTACACATGGGTGCCTGTTGGGAGCTCTGGACCCTGGGATGGCCTATAGGACTCTAGATCAGCATCTCAACTTCTCTTCTTTGCAAAGCCCTGTGCATTCCAGGCCGATCACTGATCTCCTCTCTGGGCCTCAGTTTCCCGATCTGTACAAAGGGCACAGTCAGGCCCCAGCACATGGTATGTTGGGAGGATCCTCAGGTGTCTGCTCAGCACACTTCAGCTGGACCTCACACCCATCGGGTGTCCCACACGGTCACACACCCGACACCCCTCCGTGAAGCCCCTCTCCCCACCGCCCCCTGCCCCTGGTTCCAAACCTGCACAAGAACCTGGATCCACACAACCCTTCCCTGGCAAGACTGCTGACTCAGGGGGCCAGCGCTGTGGTGTAGCGGGTAAAGCCGCCGCCTGCAATGCCAGCATCCCATATGGGTGCTGGTTCGAGTCCCAGCTGTTCCACTTCTGATCCAGCTCTCTGCTACAGCCTGGGGAAGCAGTAGAAGATGGCCCAAGTCCTTGGACCTCTGCACTTGCATGGGAGACCCTGAAGAAGCTCCTGGCTCCTGCCTTCGGATCGGCACAGATCCAGCCATTGTGGCCATCTAGGCAGTGAACCAGTGGATGGAAGATATCTCTCTCTCTCTCTCTCTCTCTCTCTCTCTCTCTCTCTCTCTCTCTTTCTCTGCCTGTCCCTCTCTCACTGTGTAAATCTGACTTTCAAATAAATAAATAAATGTTATTAAAAATAATGCTGGCTCAGGTTTCAAAGTGCTGGCATCAGAGCTGGGGTCAGCGTGGGGCACAGGGGTCAAGAGAGGACTTTCCCTGCCTTCACTTCCCTCCCTGTCCTGCGGGCGAGTTACTCAGCGGCCCCCCCCACCCCCCCCACCCCCGTCTCATTCACTCTCACTCCCCCACTTTCACAACCCGGCTACCCGGCTTCCACATACTTTTGGTTTACTTCCCTTCTTCCCTTTTTTGGTCCCTCCAACGGAACCCTTTGAACTCGCATTCCTGGGCAAGTCACATGACCCTTGTGTGGCTCAGTTTCTTTATGTGCCTGCTGAGAAAATGAGCTTGTGTCTAACTCATAGGGGTGCTGCAAGGAGAGGGATGGATTAGTTACTTGGTGGGAAGTGCTTAGCAAGCAGCCTGCACCCTCAAAGACTGCTAGGTACTGTCATTGTCCATATTGTGGCCTTTGATCACGAACACTGATGAGCCAGGAGCTCATCAGGGACAAGGCACGAGCAGAGTGACTTTACACCCATGTTTGATGTGCAGGAAGCACTCCTTTTGCAATTTTACCATGCTGTTGTTATTGAGCGAACCTCTCTGAGTTAATCAAGCTTAAGTAGCAAGGGAGTAACGGAGAGGGAATGAGATAATTTACACAAAGACCAATGCACTCAGTACACAGTAGCGCTCAATAAGAGGCTGCCGTTATCCCTATCGTCATGATTTTTATTGCTCTGTCCTCCCTGAATTAACCAAGGAGGTTAATCAGCCCTTGGAAGCCTCTTCAGGACCCCACGGAAGATGCCAGCATCATCAGGAAACCGGTGGGCAGTGATTGCCTCACCCCCCCCCCCTCCCCGCCAACAGGAGCGTGGGCCGGCTGGTGGGGAAGGGGTAGGGCAGGATGGGGTGGGGATGGGTTTGGATGGATTTTCTACTGACTCACTAGCTTCTTTCACCACCATCCAACCCCCCTGCCAATGCTCACTAATCCACCGGTACCATTCCCTGCCTGCCAACACGGGGCCCCACCTGGCACCAATTAGCCGAGGTTCAAACCCTGGCCATGCCTTGTGATCCTGGGAAAGTTTTTCACTCCCTCTTGGCCTCCTATTTTCTCATCTGTAAAATGGGACAAGTCCTGGTGTCCACCTCAGAGGCTAATTGTGAGCTTTAAATGAAATCAATTGTGCTGAGTTCCTGGTACACAGTTGGTGCTGTATAAATGCTGACCATATGCCTGTGATTCTTTGAGAAGGGTTCAGACCCAGGTTGTGGCTCCAGGCTGCCTGGGTTCAAGCCTCAGTTGGGCCATTTATCAACTGTGATCTTGTGTTAAATCATGTAATGTCTCCCATGCCTCAGCCTGTCTTCATCTTGACTTTTTCCCCATTCATCGGCCTAATCCGTCCACACTGTTTCTGCTCCCCCCCTCCACCAGGCTGGGATTTTCATGTGCTGGTACACAGCAGATGCACAAGGAAGATCGAAGGCATGGACTACATTCAGGCTTCAGCCTTGGGGAGTTTGGCGGATGTGGGCGGTTGCAGAGCCGTGGGAGACTTTCGAGGACTAATGGGGGGGTGGGGTTAGGGGGATCCTGCCGCCGAGCTCTCTTGGAAGGAATGTGCCCGACGTGGAGCTGGGGGAGGGGAGGGGAAGGAGGGTGTCTCTCGTTTGGGCAGCCCTCGGCCCGCCCCTAGACTTCTGCGCTGACGGCGGGCGGATGAGTAATGCATCCAGGAAGCCTGGAGGCCTGTGGTTTCTGCGCCAACCCCGCCCCTCGCGTGGACATTTATCCTCTACTGCTCAGGCCGTGCTGCCGCCATCGCCGCCGCTGCTCCGGCACCCGGACAGACGCTAGAGGTAAGCGGGTGAGGCTGGGGCGGAGGCCTGGGCTGCCGGCAGGGCTGGGGCTGCTGGTCTGGAGTTTGTGCGCCGGCGAGCAGGCCTGTCCGTTCCGTGCCAGATTCTTCTGCTGCTGCTGCTGCTCAGCCTGGCCTTCGGGTACCAGGACCCTGGACCGGTCAAGGGCAAGCGGGGAGGGGGCTGGAAGTGCTGCCGGCCCTGACACAGCAACCCCCCTCAAATCCCTGGCATCCATCCCCATTGCCCCCAAACCCATGACCCCCTAATACCAAAATGCCTCTCAACCTTCCAACGCCCCCAAGCCCCTCATTAACCCTCTCAATCTGCAGCCCAGCCCCCACTTCACAGCTCCCTAAACTCCCCTAGCCCAGTCTCCGAATTCCTTAATCCTCAACTCCCTAAACCTCAACACTTCCTCTGTCCTCAAATCCCTAAAGTAGCCCCATCGCCTTAGGCACCCAATCCCCCCAACACCTTGAGCTCCCAAACTCACACAACTGCCTAAACCCCTAACTTCTTCCAAATTTCTCAACCTTCCGAAATCCCCCACGCCCTTCATCACTTAATATACAGTTCTGAAACTCCCAGACTCCTCTGGCCCCCACCCCAACTCCCTTTCCCTCCAGATTTTCTGAGGCCCCTCCTTATTCACAAAATGCAAGACCCTACAATCCCCCACCTGACTCAGTGCCCTAAGCCACTCCAACGCCACAAACTCCTCAACTCTCCCAACTCTCTGAACCCCTGAACGCCTCTGCAATCCCACCCCTCCTCCTACAAATCCCAAGATTCCCAACTCCTCAAGCCCCCATGCAGCCCCCTCATCCGCCTGCAGACCAGCCTGGGGCAGCATGGGCGGGAAGGCTGCCTGACACCCGTACTCTCGTGCAGAATCCACCATGGCCCCCTTGGCAGCCCTGGCCTCCAGCATGCTGCTGCTGCTGTGGCTGGTAGCCCCCAGCAGAGCCTGCACCTGCGTCCCACCTCACCCGCAGACGGCCTTCTGCAACGCCGACCTTGGTGAGTCAGGACCCGCTGTGCCCGCAATCCCATGCTTTGCTTTCCCTCTTGTTGGCGCCTGCCTCTAGAGCAGTTGCACCTGCCACTGCCCTGACTCCGCACCCTCAGGGATACCCCAGGCTCAAGCCCTCCTCAGGGCCTTTGTGCGAGCTGCACCCTCTGCTTGGTAACCTTGTCTCCGCGTACACATGGGCAGCTGTGTCAAGTGTCACCCTGGCCTTCCCTGGCCATCGTGCTTAAAACTTTAACTCCTGCCCCTCTAGTACTCTAGACGCCCTGTTAAAGACAGACTTATTCAAGGATGCTTGGTGAAGCTCCGTAAGGCATACTTTATTCAGGACCATCCCTATAGGTGCAGGAAGAGGACCCATGCCAATGGGATTTTGCAGGGAGGAAGAGAGCTTGGGCTCAACTCCAAATACCACATGGGCGAGAAGGAATCTGTAGCCAGGAACAGGGCAGGGGTCAGTGGACAGAGGAAACATGTGGGGTAAGGTGGGGGGGGGGGACTGTGGCTAAAGGATATTTGCAGAAGGTAGGCCAGGGTGATGAGACGTCACCTGGGGGTGAGGGGGTGGGGAATGAAGAACCCCATCAGATAATGAGGCTGAGTAGATGAGGGTGGGGGATTCTTGTGATAAACGGACGTAGCAGGGTTCTTTGCTAAAACTGGGTTTTGCAAGTAAGTGCACAGATGGGCCTAGGAGAAGGTTCAGGAGCTTGACTGAAGCTTGGCCAAGCAAAGAATCATGGTTACCCCCTTACCGAGCTTTGTAATTCCGCACTACATCAAGTATCATCCAACATTTCCCTGTGCTCATCTTTGTCTTTAGTCAGTCTCCTCCTGGCTAGAATGTGAACTCCACAAGGAAAGGGAAATCTGTGTTTTGTTTCCTGTTGGGTCCTTAACACCCACAACAGTGCTTGGCACATAGTAGATGCTCTGAAATATTTGTTGAGTCAGTGGGCAAATGAACAAATGAAAAAGGTTCAAGCAGTGCCTGGGAAAGAGGAGTCAGTCGATATATAGATGAATCAATTCACAAATGTGTCAATCGCTTAGTGTGCCATCTGGGATCCAGTAATCCCTATTTATGTATGCGCTTGCCTGGGATTAGTAGGATGATCACTTTATTTTTATTGGCTTTTGCAGTCCCTCTGACTCATCTTTCCCCTCCTCTCCTGCAGTCATCAGGGCCAAGTTTGTGGGGGCTCCAGAAGTCAATCAAACTACCTTGTACCAGCGTTATGAAATCAAGATGACCAAGGTACTCCCCTGCCCTTCTCCAGCATCCCTAACACCTTCTTCCTGGTCAAAATAGAGGCCTCTGGGAGCAGACATTTAGCCTAGCAGTTAAGACGTCTGTAAGTTAAGACATCAGAGTGCCTGGGTTCAGTTCCCAGCTCCAACTCCTGATTCCAGCTTCCTGCCAATGCGGATCCTGGCAGGAAGCAGTGATGACTCAAGTAGTTGGGCCCCTGCCACCCCTGTGGGAGACCTGGATGGACTTTCCGGTTCCTGACCCCAGTCCGTGCCCAGCCCCAGCTGCTGCAAGACATTTGAGGAGTTAATCAATGGATGGGAGGTCTCTCTCTCTCTCTCTCTCTCTCTCTCTCTCTCTCTCTCTCTCCCTCCCTCCCTTCCTCCCTCCCTCTCTCTCCGTGTCCCTCTCAAGTAAGTAAGTTAAAAAAAAAAAATGGAAGCCCTGGCCACAGGTTAGGAAGGAGGTCAGCGGTGATTTCAGGATGCTATACTTGTATGACTTCAGGGAAGAAGGTGGAGTGGGAGGATGATGTCGGTAAACAACTCTTCCCCTCATCTGTCAACAGATGTTCAAAGGATTTGACGCCTTGGGGCATGCCACGGATATCCGGTTTGTCTACACCCCCGCCATGGAAAGTGTCTGCGGGTACTCCCACAGATCCCAGAACCGCAGCGAGGAGTTTCTCATCGCTGGTGAGGCCCCCTCCCCTCACCCTGGGCCACGCCTGCCCTGCCCGTCCCTCAGACACCGGGGCGAGGCTCAGAAGGGGCTCCTCCCGGTTGAAATGAGAGCTGCCAATCCCAGCCTATCAGAAGGCAGGGACTTTGCCCAGTGGGGGATCTGTAGGCTAAGAACTCCAATCAGGCACTCTCCACACCCACCCCTCTCCCCCGCCCGGACAATCAATCAAGAAAAAAAAAAAAAAGGAAACCATCCTGCCTGTTGATTTCCCCTTCACCTAGGACAACTGCGGAACGGGCTCTTGCACATCACGACTTGCAGTTTCGTGGTTCCCTGGAACAGTCTGAGCTCCTCTCAACGTTCGGGCTTCACCAAGACCTACGCTGCCGGCTGTGACATGTGCACAGTGAGTGCCTGGGTTCTGCCCTCCACTCCTGGGGCTCTTTCCTCAAGCTCTGGGCTTGCTTCTGAATCCCTCTGGCTGTTCCTGGTTCCAGGGCATGCTCCCCACACACAAGGGCTGTCCCTGATCTCTCTGGCTAGTCCCCAAGCCCTAGGATTGCTCCCTTCGCAATTCTGGTGCTGTGTCTGACACTGGGACTGCCTGTTCTCAGACCTGTCCCTCTAACTCCCCCTTGTGACTATCCTGTAGTCCCACTGCTTCTGACCCCCTTGGCCTTGGTTTTTCTTTTGTTTTTATTTATTTTTCAATTTTTCCTTCCCTAGAATGTTCTGCAAGAGACTAAAGTGCTGGTGCCCAAAGCCATTGACTCTCGCTCAGCAACTCTGATTGTTTCAGTGTAGCTCTGACTGTCGCAGACGTCAGTGAACCTCTGGCAGCCCCCAGACCGTTCCCTGATGGCCCTGAGGCCATCTGACCCCAGGGACTGCCTCAGAGGCCCACTAGCTACTGCTATGCTCTACTTTCCCACGCTCCATTACCCCACGACTTCCAGATGTCCTGTAGCATGCTCCCCCAGGAGACCTGCCAGACTGACCTCCAGCGACCGTTCCCCAACCACCATTCCAGGATGCGGGTCCTTTCTCTGGTTTACTATTTCCCAGCGAGAGAGGGGCTCTTGTTGGGTCTGAACCCAGGTGGGGTGACACCAAGTCCCCCTAACTGCTCCGTGTCGCAAGTTGAGGAGGGAAAGCGTCTTGGTAGGGGAGGTAGGTGGAGGAGGGCAGCCCTCCCAGCTGTGTCCTCCTACCTCTCCTGCAGGTGTTTGCCTGTTCATCTATCCCCTGCCATCTGGAGAGTGACACTCATTGCTTGTGGACAGACCAGCTCCTCCTAGGCTCTGACAAGGGCTTCCAGAGCCGCCACCTCGCCTGCCTGCCACGGGATCCTGGACTGTGCGTCTGGCAGTCCCTGCGGCCCCGGAAAGACTGAAGGCTGCTCCTGTTGGAAGCCGAAGCCTGCGCCATGTTTGCCTCCCTCCTACCCCCATCTTTCTTTGTCCCAGACAATGAAATAAAGAACTACCACCCTGCAGACACTGTTTCCGTGTTGCTGATGACCTGGTGGGAGCACTCTGGGATCTGTGCTGAGGGCAGTGATGGATACTAGGTGCTGGGTTTTTTTTTTTTTATCTTTTACCTAAAATGTGATGTGGTGCTTTTAACTCTCAAGCTTGGCATTAGCACTGGGGATCTGCCCAACTATGAGTGTTCCTGTCATCACCCTTGAGTTTTGTACTGGAAATCTGACTCAAGCCAAAGGGGAAACCTTCAGAGGATCCCCAAATCCCCAAAATAACCGAGCCAGGGATTCGAGCCCTGGCTCTGGCCTGTGGATGACTCCTTAGGAGGGCTTGTGTGGGGACACAGGACAGGTAAGATGGAGAGAGGTGTGATCTCAAAACCCCCGAGCTCTCCCCTTGTCCCCTCTCCCCTCTCCTTGCTCCCCTCACTCCTCTGACCAGTCTTGAAGGGAAGATGGACAGCACTGAAATTCCGCTAGGGTTCATCATGAGGTCTAAGCAGCAGGTTCCCTTCTTACCCAGCTGGTGCCTCACCCAAACTGAGATCTCTGCACCAAACCCTCAGCTTTCTGGCTCGTCTTCCTTCACAAAACCCGAGACCCTCCCAGCACTCCTGGCTCTCCCTATGCTTAAAGTTGGGCCTGGGGCCCTCTGGCCCCTTTCCAGCCCCTGACACCTGCTTGGGATACTCCAAAGTCCAGACACAGGTGGGGATCAGAGTTCCAGGTGAATGCAAACATTCAGTGGAACACTCAAGTGTCCTGTTGACCCAAATCTGCTTCTAAAAGGTCCCAATCTTTGGTGAAGAAAAGGACCACAATTCTTCCCCATCAGACTACTACCAATATGAATCCAGGTGTCCTCTGGAGCATTCTAGGTCACCAAGCATGGGCTCTGGAGCCTCTATGGTCCTGTCTCAAAGCCCTTTGCATGCCTGAGAGATTCTCCCAGGGCCCAAGATATGTCCCAGATCCAGATGGGAGATGAGTATGCAGTAGTGATCTGCTTGAACAGGCCAGGCCCACCGTGGCAGCAGTTTCTATGTTACCACTGGCACCTTGGTTATATCTAGGACGGTCTGGACCCTGTCCACCAAAAAGTGCAAATGGCGGCCTTTGCTGATTTGTGCAAGTGTAGGGGAGGGGCCAGGCTCTGCTTTGGCTCTGGTGACTCTGTCACTAGGTCCTCAGCTGCTTGTGAGCCTCTGGAAGCTCCTGACAGTTCCCCCAACCCCAGTATCCACTCCCTGCACTCTTAAGCTCTTTTCTGCCTTCAGGGCCCATTTGCTGAGCCCTCAGCTCATCTGAGCCCTGGGAGGAAGTTGAACTGGGAGGTGGCAGGGAATTCAGCATGCAGACCATTCTCTGGCCAGCATGTGCACCCTTTGGGAGGTCCCTGAACCAACAGCAGCCAGTGCAGCATGGATGGAGCCGACCAATTCGTCAAGGTACATAGAGTCCACAACGGCGTGCAGAAGGCTACTTCCCCTAGGGCCTTGGCATGAGCTCCTGGCAGGTTCTGTAGCCCTGGGATCACTGTGTCCGCTTATCATTCTTCTAGAAAATCCATTAGGGGGAGTAAACTGAGCATCCCCTAACCCCAGCATTCAGTGGATCTGTGTATGAACCTCTGGGAGAGAGTCAGTGACAGCTGAGAGCAAGCATGTGGGCATCACAGCTGCACGAGGTGTGCAGCTCAGTGAGTAGCCTGGGGACTGGCCCTTCTCTCAACTGAGCTTCAGTCCTTCTTCCTAAAAAATGGGCATCTGGGGGCTGGCGCTGTGGCGCAGCGGGTTAACACCCTGGCCTGAAGCACCAGCATCCCATATGGGCGCTGGTTCTAGTCCTGGCTGCTCACTTCTGACCCAGCTCTCTGCTATGGCCTGGGAAAGCAGCAGAAGATGGCCCAACTCCTTGGGCCCCTGCACCCACATGGGAGACCCAGAGGAAGATCCTGGCTCCTGGCTTCGGATCAGCGCAGCTCCAGCCATTGCGGCCAATGAAGGAATGGGCCATTGGATGGAAGACCTCTCTCTCTTTCTCTCTCTGCCTCTTCTTCTCTCTCTGTGTAACTCTGACTTTCAAATAAATAAATCTTTTTTTAAAAGTAGGCATCATAGCCCCCCTGCAGAATCCTTCAGAAGGTTGCTGAGGTTGGAGGATTTCTAGGCTGGCTGGCCCATGGGCATTTCTCAGGTGAGAACACACGAGACTCTCATAACAATAACTTCCTGAGCAATCTGGAGCCAGGACTCAATCCAGGTATGCCACCCAGGTGGCAGAAACCCAACCACCTGAGCCATCACCACTGCTTCCCACAGTCTGCATTAGCAGGAAGCTGGAGTCAGGAGCCAGTCCTGAGACTCGAACTCAGGCAGTCAGTATGGGATGCAGGCAACTCAACCGGCGTTTTCACAACCAGGCCAAGCACCGGCCCCGTAAGTTAGTGTGCTTTTCATTCCCGTGCAGGAGCCGAGGTGCAGAAAGGTGCTATGACTTCCCCAGGACACACAGCTAGGACATGGCAGGGCCAGGATTTGAATGCACATGACCTGGCTCCAGAGCTCATGGTCTTAACCAGCACACCACACTGCCTGTCTAGGAATTCAGTACCTGTTAGAAATATTGCTCAGTGAACCAGTAGATGGGAGCTCTCTGTGTCTCTCAAATAAATGAATAAATAATATATATTTTTAAAATATGCCTAACGCATAAGCACAATGTACACATTAAATAAGGTTGTACATGGAAACTTCCAAGTAGTAGTTATGGCAAAATAATTTTAATTTATAACTTTAGTAGTGATACTCTTACCACTCATGACTATTTACAATATTTCAAATAATATTTGATATTAAGCATAAAACATAATACTGTACATATTGTATCTTATGAGCAATAATTTGATGCAGCCTGGAAACCTCGTTTTTCTACAAAATGTATTTTTGATTGAAAAAAATTATCTATTTTCACATTATTTGAGAGACACAGAAAGAGACAGAGAGAGAGAGAGATCTTCCATTTACTCGTTCATTCCCCAAATGGCCGCAACAGCTGGGGCTGGGCCAGGCCAAAGTCAGGAGCCAGGAACTCCATCCTGGTCTCCTGCAAGGACCAGGAACCCAGGTTCGTGGGCTATCTTACATTGCCTTCAGAGGGTATGCATTAGCAGGAAGTTGGATGGGAAAAAGAGGATCCAAGACTGGAACCAGGCATTCCAATATGGAGCGTGGGTTTCCTAGGCAGCCCTTCGAAACGTTAGTTTAAGATGAACATGATCATCTCTGCCAGGGCTGAGCTGCTCTATAGGGCTGTTACAAATACTTAATAAACTCACTTGTGATGTTTTTCTTGGTAGTGGGAAGCATGTACACTGCTTTAGAGTGTGTCAATCTCTGCACTGACAAAGGCTTCCGAGGGAACCCCCGCCCCCATGATAACATTCCCCCCCATGAAGTCCTCACTGGGGACTAATCCTTGCCTTTGGAAATCTACTGTTGCCACGACTACACATGCCGCATCCCAAGCCCTTGGCAAGTCCTTCCTTTGATAGGTCCTCTCTCCCCACTGTGACAAATCCTCTTTTTCAGAACTGCCTCGCTAAGAAACATCTTATTCATAAATATTCCAGCACCATCTCCCCATGCATCACTCCCAGCGACAAATTTCTCCATTCACAAACACACAGCAGCAATCTATTGCCTGCTGATGGAGCCCAGCAACAAAATCTCTCTTCATAACTCCCCATCCATTGATATACCCCCAGTTGACAAATCTCTCTAATCATAAAGTTTTCCATGATAGAATTCTCATTGAAAACCTCCCATTCATACATCAAGATGGCATGTGGGGGGCTGGCGCTGTGGCGTAGCAGGTAAAGCCACTGCCTGCAGTGCCGACATCCCATATGGGTGCTGGTTTGAGACCCAGCTGCTCCACTTCTGATCCAGCTCTCTTCTATGGCCTGAGAAAGCAGTGGAAGATGGCCCAAGTGCTTGGGCCCCTGCACCTACATGGGAGACCTGGAGGAAGCTCCTGGCTCCTGGCTTCAGATCGGCACAGCTTCGGCTGTTGCAGCCAACTGGGGAGTGAACCATCAGATGGAAGACCTCTCTCTCTCTCTCTCTGCCTCTCCTTTTTCTCTCTGTGTAACTCTGACTTTCAAATAAATAAATAAATCTTTTAAAAAAATACATCTTAAAAAAAGATGGTATATGGGCACGCACCCACTGTCCATTAGGAATGACACTGACGAGCCCCCTTGTCAAATCTTGCCATTCAGAAATACTTACCCTTGATATCCATATACCTCACTTAAAGCCTGTTCAGAAATCTTTCCATTCATAGAAACCATACACCCATGTATTCTCTATTGATTGAACTCCACTGACACATTTCTGCATCCTTAGATATTTACAGTTGGAAAATCCCCCTGCCAGCTAGAACAGCTCCCAAGCGATTACCCCATGTGATGAATCATCCTTCTCTTCCAGCTAATGACAGGTGGAAAGGTTGATTTGCATAACAGTAGCCCTTTGTTTTTATTAATAGTGACTGACACATCTCACCATCCAGCTCTGGACACTCCTATGCCAGTAATGGTGAAATCTGAGGATCATCCACAGTTACCCTGTAGAGCCCTCTGAGAAAGGAATGGATTAGGGTACAAAGTTCTCTCTGGCTGTCGGCGGGGTGGGGGTGGGGGGTGAAACGAGTTTGGAGAAGACTGGTTGAAAGTCTAAGAAGCGGGTAGAGGTCCAGATAAGTCCCCCAACTCCCACAGTCCTGCTCCAGTAGAAGGCCAGAGGTACGAGCTCTTGAAAGAGCAGAATGGAAGAGTCTCATTCGTATGGGCAGGGATATCCACGCTGTACCCAACTCTGCTCTGGCTGGAAGCACTGAGACCCAAAAACTCCTGAAGTCATACCAAGACCCCAGCCCATCGCTTCACCAATGCTCCCCAGACCATGTCCCTCTTCCTTTCGCCCCTTCAAGACTCTCCTCAAGGTTCCTAATAGGGCCCTGGATATCTGGTTCATTAGCAGTACCTGAGAGTAAGGAGCAACAACACCCTTAGGTGTCCATACACTCACCAAGTGCAAGTGTGCTGACATGCACAAGGGGAGGCTCCCCTTTGGCAATTCCTCACAGCAGGCATCCAAGCTGTCCCCACCCTGTGTGAGCTGCTCAGCCTCAGGCCTCCGAGTGTAGCATCCCTGGCACAGTGTCTGCAGCCCCAGGGCCTCCTCTCATCCGAGTCCCGCCACACCCCCTCCCCTCCCCCAGCGCAGGACACTGTGCTCCTGATTTCAGCCCACCACAGCATATTCTGCCCTCAACCAGCCACTTAGCGATTACGGCATGTCCCAGCCAAAAGACAGCTGTTTGCATTTTAATGGCCCTGAAGGCCTGGCCTTGGCCTCCCTGGCAGGCTCTTTGAAGGATGGGACGCTCCACTTCACGAGATGCAGGGGTATATTCTTGGAAGGAGCACAGATAGGGCTTCCTGAATTGGAACAGGAAAGGACAGCACCGGGCCCTGAGCGGTCCCCAGGCTCCAACTCGCCCCTGCCCCCTCTGCTCCCTGCTCCCCTTTGCTGTGCCCTATCTCCTCTTCCTAGTCCCTGCTCTCTTTCCTTGTTCCCTATTTCCTGTCCCTACCCCTTCCCCAAGCTCCGTCCTCCCACCCCCTGCTCTTGCTCAGGCTCCCTGCCCCGACCCCCGCCAACTCCGCGCTGTTGCCTCGCTCATTTTGCTCCGTGCTCAGTGTCCCTGGGCCCTGGCCCCACTGCCCGAAGGAGTGATACGCCTCATCCACCCCGTGCCTGCCTCCCACAGAGCCACTCATCTCAACGCCAACCTTGCACAGGGTCTACAAAATGACCCATACTTCTCGGAGCATTGGCAAGAACACGAAGGCATGAACCTGGCTTCCTTCCCAGGTGGCCTGATGGCTGCTATTGAATCTTCACGTGGGACAGCCTCCTGTCTTGGATCCAGACTTCAGCTCGGCCCCAGGGAACTGGTCACTCCCCACCTTCCTCAGACTTGCACACCTCCCTTTGCCCATCCACCTGGCTCTCCGCCACCTCAAACCGTCAACTTTTAAATATATGGGAGTCCCGATCAGTCTCTTTTTCTCAATCTGTTGCAGGTGACAGGAGTGTGTGCCCTTTGGAAAATTCAATGAGCTGTACCCTTTTGTAAACTTGTTAGATCATAGTAAAATTAGCCCCCCCCAAGAAAGTCCTCATCCTAGTGACACGTCTTCCCTGACGCTTCCTCCACTCCTCGCTCACGCCTCCCCTCTCTCTTCACACAATTCCCACATCCATGTCGCTGATGATTCTCCCCTCAAAGCACCCTTTCCTTCTTCAGTCCAAGGCAGTGGGGGTGCAGGAGCCTTGAGGTTGAGCTCCACATGTCATGCCATGAGCCCTCCATAAATATCTGCTGCCCCATAAGTCGCTTGAACGCAGGTGGCAAGGGAGGGGAACTCCGTATTGCCCCCTGCAGCCCCCTCCCTAGATCTGCAGGGCCAGGCTGATGTGGACAGACCACCAGGAGACTTTTCAGACACTTTTGTGCTAAGCAGTCCTCAGAGGACTGCTGGTAGCCCACAAGCTGCATGGGCCTGAGTCCCAACATGTTTTTCCCACAAGATGGAGGCTAAGCAACTTTGCCATCACAACTTCAAATATAGGATGGAAAGACTTCTGCTTGGGGCCGGCGCTGTGGCACAGTGGGTTAAAGCCCTGGCCTGAAGTGCCAGCATCCCATATGGGCGTCAGTTCAAGACCCGGCTGTTCCACTTCCGATCCAGGTGTCTACTATGGCCTGGGAAAGCAGTGGAGGATGGCCCAAGTGCTTGGGCCCCTGCACCCATGTGGGAGACCCAGAAGAAGCTCCTGGCTCCTGGTTTCAGATCAGCGCAGCTCCAGCCATTGCAGCCAATTGGGGAGTGAACCATCAGATGGAAGATCTCTCTCTCTCTGCCTCTCCTCTCTCTGTGTAACTCTGACTTTCAAATAAATAAATAAATCTTAAAAAAAAAGGATGGAAAGACTTCTGCTCATCCAAGGCTAGTTTTTGTCCCTCCATGCTGCACAGCAGGGTAGGGGACAAGGACAAAGTGGGTGGAAGGCTGGCCAGCGGGGAGTCCAGTGCCTCTGCTGCCCTATCTCCATTACCCCCCATTCACTCTGCCTTCTTGCCAGTCTTAGAACACCTGTTCTTTCAGCCCTTGATTTAAAAAATAGCTTTTACACAGCTACAGAACAGCCAGGAGCTGTGAGTAACCTACCAGATAGCAGAAATCAATGCACGAATGTAATTATTAAGACAGTGTGGCGTTGGCACAGGTGTAGAAAAAGTGATCAATAGAATAGAACAGAATTCAGAACTTGCCCCATGTACATATGGCATTTACATATGACAGAAGTGGTAGTCTAGATCAGTGGGTGGGAATGGGTTACCCATAAGGAAGAAGATGAACTTACTATGGCTTGGATATGGCTTGAGTGTGTCCCTCAAAGGTTAACATGTTCAGGTGGTTAAATTTTTCTGAGGTGAGGCCTAGTGGAAGGTAGCTATGACTCTGGGGGTGTGATCTTTTGGAAGGAGATTAGATAGTTCTTGCATGAGCCTGGGAGAGCAGGTTGTTATAAAAGAGTGCCCCTTGGGGTGAGAGTTTGTCCATAGCAGAGTACATGGGTTCAAGTCCCAGCTCTGACTCCTGATTCCAGCTTCCTGCTAATGCAGATCCTGGGAGGCAGCAGGTGATGGCTCAAGTACTTGGGCCCCTGCCACCTACATAGGAGATCTTGAGTTCCCCTCTCCTGGCTTTGGCTGAGCCTTGGCTGTTGAGGGCATTTGGACAATGAACCAGTGGATGGGAGCTCTAGTTCTTTCTCTTCTCTTCTGTGTAAATATCAAATAAATAAATATTTTGCTTTTAAAAAGGAGTGAACTTGGGCCCTGAATCCCTCTGGTGTCCTGTCTTACCATGTGATCTCTCCCTCTCACGCATGCTCCCACCATGATGTCATCCATCATGTTCTGATATGGCCAGAAAGCCCTAACCAGAGCCAAGCAGATACGGGTGCCACCTTTTCAAATCTCCAGGGCTGGAACTGGTGTCGTGGTGTAGTGGGTAAAGCCCCTACTTGTGATGCCAACACCCCATATGGGCACAGGTTCAAGTCCCAGCTGCTCCATTTCCGATCTGGCTTCCTGCTAATGGCTTAAGAAAACCAGCAGAAGATGGCCCAAGTGCTTGGGCCCCTGTGACCCATGTAGTAGATGTGGATAAAGCTCCTGGCTCCTGGCTTCAGATTGGCCAGTTCTTGTTGTTTCGGCCATTTGAGGAGTGAACCAGAGTATGGAAGACCTCTCTCTCTGTCTCTCCCTCTCTCTCTGTAACTCTACTTTTCAAATAATAAACCTTAAAAAAATAAAGTAAATAGTGTTGGCTCTTCCATTATATAGCTACCTGATTATTTATGTATTTGAAAATTACTGATTTCTGTATATTAACTGTATATTCTACAATGTTACTGAGCTTACTTTATTTTCTGAATTAGTTTTATTATTATTAATTTTGGAGAATTTCCAGATATATTATCATGTAACCTATAGAGATATTTTTAAACCAAATCAATGCATCATCACACATATAATTGTTTTTCCAAGTCTAATAAAATCAGTTCAATGTTTTCAGTACAACACGAAAAAGGAATGGAGATACTGGGCACTTTGCCTTGTTCATGACTGTAGTGGAAATGCCACCAGTGGTGTCCCATCAAGATGATAATTTTAGGGTTCAGGGATACAGATTTTGTCATGTCAAGGAGGCATCCATTTCTGCCTCTGAATGCTTTTATCTAAATGGGTATTGAATTTTGTCAAAGGTTTTTAAAAATCTATGGAAATAATTTTACAATTTTCTCATCAGATATATTAATAACATTGTATTTCATTAATGATTACTTAGAATGAGCCATTCTTGCATTCTCAGAAACTTCCCCAAACATGCTACAGCATATTTTTTCTTTTTCTTTTTTTAAGGATTTAGTTATTTATTTGAGAGACATAGTTACAGAGAGGCAGAGGCAGAGACACAGAGAGAGAGGTCTTCCAACTGCTGGTTCACTCCCCAAATGGCCACAATGGCCAGAACTGGGCCAATCTGAAGCCAGGAACCAGGAGCTTCTTCCAGGTCTCCCACGTGGGTGCAGGGGCCTAAGGACTTGGGCCATCTTCCACTGCTTTCCCAGGCCATAGCAGAGAGCTGGATTGGAAGTGGAGCAGCTGGGGCTCGAACTGGCGCCCATATAGGGTGCCAGCACTGCAGGCGGCAGCTTTACCCACTACAACACAGCGCCAGCCCCAGTATATTATTTTCTTAATGTGGTTTTGAATTTGCTAATATTTTATCTAGGATTTCTGCACTGATATGCATAAGTGAAACTAGTCCATGCTTTTCTTTTTGTGTCATCAATGTTAAAATTGCTTTAGAAAAACAACATGGAGGGAGTGGGAACTTGTTATAGTGCTTGGGATTCCCACATCTCGTATGACAGTGCCTGAGTTCAAGCCCTGGGAGGCAGCAAGTGATGGATCAAGTACTTGGATCCCTGCCACCCACATAGGAGACCTGGATTGCGTTCCCAGCTCTCTTTCTGCCCTTCAAATAAATGATAACAATAATCATAAGAGAACAAGTTATTAAAAAAGGAAAAAAAGACGGTGGAAATTTCTTATTATTTTCTATTCTTTGGAGCAATTTATGTGGCACTGGGAATAACTGGTCTCAAATAGTTCAGCAGAAAGTCCCCTGTAAAATCATTGGGTCCCAGTGCAATTTATGGGGTACTTCCTTAGTAATATTTTCTATTTCTTTTATGGAAATTGCTCTGTTAAGCTCTAAGGGGGTCTACTTTGGCATACCGTGTTTCCCTAGGAAATTATCTATTTAATTTAGGTGTTTAATTTTATTTGTGTATGCTTTTTTATATTTTAATATTTGTACCCAAGCTAAATGCCTTAAGTCAACATGCATAGGGGAAAAACACAAATTTAATAAAAGAAAAATAAGCTATATTTGAAGTAAAATAAATTACATAATTATGATGAGAAGTAAAACGAACTAACTCAGTAATTTTAGAATCCAGTACTTTGCATACCCTCAGTCTAAAGACATAAAAAAGAGAAAACAAAGGATTTGCTTTTCACAGTGGTATGGGTGTTTCAATTCCAAAAACAAAATACTTTCTGTGTGCTGCAGAGTTGGATACATGAGTGAAAATGAGTGAATGCATTAACGATGCTGGGGACTAGAGGAAAGCAATGGAAGTGAAGAATGGAGGAAAGTTAGAATGAGTCCTGTGACATGGAGGTAGGAGATCAAGACAGTGACTGAGTAAGATGCTCCAGTGATCATCTTCTCAACAGAGGTACCAATTTGAACAGCTATTCACCTTATAAGAGCTGAGGAGTCCTGGGTTTTGTGTAGCAATAATAAGAAAACATGCAGGGACTGGTGGTGTGGCACAGTGGGTTACGCTGCTGCCTGTGACACTGGCATCCCATATGGGCTCCAGTTCAAGTCCCATCTGCTCCACTTCTAATCTGGATTCCTGCTAATTCACCTGGGAAAGCAGCAGATGGCCCAAGTCCTTGGGCCCCTGCACCCACGTGGGAGACCCAGAGGAAGCTCCTGGCTCCTGGCTTCGGCCAGGACCAGCCCTGGCTGTTGCAGCAGAGGGAAGACCTCTCTCTCTCTCTCTCTCTCTCTCTCTCTCTCTCTCTCTCTCCCTGTCTCTCTCTCTCTCTCTCCCTGTCTCTCTCTCTTACTGTGCCTTTCAAAGAGAAACCTGGAGCTGGCACTGCAGGGATTCAAGA
Source organism: Lepus europaeus (assembly GCF_033115175.1). Taxonomy (NCBI): domain Eukaryota; kingdom Metazoa; phylum Chordata; class Mammalia; order Lagomorpha; family Leporidae; genus Lepus; species Lepus europaeus. The sequence continues at coordinate 101,934,258 of NC_084850.1, read as the reverse complement.
GACCCCTTCAGGACTTGGGGCTGGTGCTCCCAGCAATCCAGCCCCTGTGACCTGACAGCCATCCCCCTGTGACCATTGTCTCACACTGTGGGCTGTCACGGAGACTCATGGACCCTGTTGGGATTTAGAAGGTAACCTCAGGCTCCCACTGGCACTCCTATTGGTTATACGGGAAGAAGATATAGGAAAAATACACTAGCTCATCCAACCAGAACTATTGCCAAACTAAGCTACCAAACTGACACTTGAAGGCACACCTTCAGGAAAAAGCTTTTCACCACAAAAGCCGCTCTGTATGAGTGACAGAGACAACTGGTGGGTCAGATGTGCAAATAACATAGAAAGCATAAGAAAGCAAGGAAATGTGATGCTCCTGAAGGAACAAAATAATGCATTCGTGACAGGCTGAAATGCCTGATAAGAAATTCAAAAGAATGCTTATAAGGACAAAATCAGAACAATGCACAATATGAATGAGAAATTCAGCAGAGATAGTATCTTGAAAAAGAGACAGGGCTGGCGCTGTGGCATAGTGGGTAAAGCCACCGCCTGCAGTATCAGCATCCCATATGGACGCCGGTTCAAGTCCCAGCTGCTCCCATTTCTGATCCAGCTCTCTGCTGTGGCCTGGGAAAGCAGTGGAAGATGGTCCAAGTCCCTAGGCCCCTGCACCTGTGTGGAGAGATCCAGAGGGAGCTCCTGGCTCCTGGTTTCAGATCAGCCCAGTTCCTTGGGAGTGAACCAGCAGATGGAAGACCTCTCTCTGTGTCTCTACCTGTCCCTGTAACTCTGTCTTTCAAATAAATAAAATAAATCTTTTTTTTGACAGGCAGAGTGGACAGTGAGAGAGAGAGAGACAGAGAGAAAGGTCTTCCTTTGCCGTTGGTTCACCCTCCAATGGCCGCCGCGGCCGGTGCACTGTGCTGATCCGATGGCAGGAGCCAGGTGCTTCTCCTGGTCTCCCATGCGGGTGCAGGGCCCAAGGACTTGGGCCATCCTCCACTGCACTCCCTGGCCACAGCAGAGAGCTGGCCTGGAAGAGGGGCAACTGGGACAGAATCTGGCGCCCCGACCGGGACTAGAACCCGGTGTGCTGGCGCCACTAGGCAGAGGATTAGCCTATTGAGCTGCGGCGCCGGCCTTAAATAAAATAAATCTTTAAAAAAATGTATATGCTCTCAGTGATGAAGCACCTAATTTTATAAAACAAACCATTAGATTTAAAGGGAGAGATAAGCTCCAATACAATAACATTGGGGGGATTTCAATTCCCCACTGCTATCGATGGACAGATCATTCAGACAAAAATTAACGAAGAGACATAAGGGTTAGACTATACTATAGACCAAATGAACCTAATAGAACATTCCATTCAATAGCTAAAGAATACATCTCTTCATAAGCATATGGAACATTCTTTAAGATAGACATACTTTATGCCACAAAATAAGCCTCATCAAATTAAAAAATAAAATCATATCAAGTACCTTTCATGATCATAATGGAATAAAACTAGAAACAAACAAGAAAAACTTTAGAAATTATACAAATACATAGTGATTGAACAACATGCTTCTGAATAAATCATGAGTCATTCAAGAAATTAAAAGGGGAATTTTAAAATTCCTTGAAACAAGTGAAAATGGAAATGTAACACACCAAAACTTTTGGTATACAGCCATAGCAGTATTAAGAGCAAAGTTTATAACAGTAAATATCTACATCAAAAAAAGCAAATAAACAACCTAATGATGTATATCAGGGACTTGAAAAAACAAGAATAAACCATATCCAGAGTTAATAGAAATAACAATAAGAATAGAAACTAAATAAATAATGCAAATATCAAATGAAGAGTCAGTTTTTTACAAAAGACAAAATCTATAAATCTTCAGTGAGACTAACAAAAAAAAGTGATGACTCAAATAAATCAAATCAGAGATTTTAAAAAAAGATATTACTACTGATACCACAGAACTACAATGGATCCTTAGGGATTATTATGAAAAACTATACAACAACAAATTAGAAAATCCAGAAGAAAAGGACAAACTTCTGGACACATATCTTACCAAAACTGAACCATGAAGACACAGAAAACTTGAATGAACCAATAATGAGTAATGAGATTGAATCAGTAATCCAAACCTACCAAAACAGAAAAGCCCAGGACTGGATGGCTTCACTGCTGAATTCTACCGAACTTTAAAAAATGTATGTATGCATGTATGTATGTACATGAAAGGCAGAGTTAGAGAGAGAGAGAGAGGCAGAGAGATAGATTTTCCATCCACTGGTTCACTCCCTAAATGCCCACAGGAGCTGGGGTGAGGCCTGGCTGAAGCCAGGAGTCCAAAATTCTATCAAGACCTTCCACTTGCATGCAGGGTCCCAAGTACTTAAGCCATCACCTGCCATTTCCCAGGATGCACATCAGCAGGAAGCTGAATCAGAAGTGGAGTAGTCGTGACTCAAACAAGGCACTCTGATATAGGAGGCAGGCATCCCAAGTAGTGACTTAACCACTGCAGCAAATGTCCACCCCCTCTATCAAACTTATTCATTTACTCATTTATTTGAGGCTCAGAGTGAGAGACAGAGGAAGATCATATTCCACCCACTGGTTCACTCCCTACATGATCATAATGGTTGGGGCTGGTTCAGGCTGAAGCCATGAGCCTGGATCTCCATCATGGTATCCCATATGAGTGGCAGGGGCCCAGGCACTTAGGTAATTACCAGCTGCCTTCCCAGGCCCATAAGCAGGATTCTGGATGAAAAATGGAGCAGCTGGAACTCAAACCAGTAGTCTGATATGGGATGCCTGTGTCTCAAGGCACAGCTTAACCTGTGCTACAATGCCAGCCCTCTACCAAACTTTTAAGAAAGAATTAACTGGCCAGCGCCATGGCTTAACAGGCTAATCCTCTGCCTTGCAGCGACGGCACACCGGGTTCTAGTCCCAGTTGGGGCGCCGGATTCTATCCCGGTTGCCCCTCTTCCAGGCCAGCTCTCTGCTATGGCCCAGGAGCGCAGTGGAGGATGGCCCAAGTGCTTGGGCCCTGCACCCGCATGGGAGACCAGGAGAAGCACCTGGCTCCTGCCATCGGATCAGCACAGTGCACCGGCCGCGGCGGCCATTGGAGGGTGAACCAACGGCAAAAAGGAAGACCTTTCTCTCTGTCTCTCTCTGTTTCACTATCCACTCTGTCAAAAAAAAAAAAGAATTAACATGAATTATTCTCAAAGTATTCCAAAAAAGTTAAAAGGAAGGAATCCTTTTAAACTCATCCTATAAGGCCAGTATCACCTTGGTTCTAAAACAAGAAAAAAATACAACAAAAAAAGAGAAAACTATATATTAATATCCGTGATGAACATACACACAAAAATTCTCGACAATAGATAAGCAAATCAAATCCAATAACACATCAAAAAGATCATTCACTATGACCAAGTACAATTTATCCCAGGGATGGTTCAATATACACAGATCAATAAATGTAATATATCAACAGAATGAAGAAAAGAAATCACATAAACATCTCAATATACGCAGAAACATATCTGATAAAATTCAACACACATTGATAATAAAAATCCCTGAACTAATTAGGTAAAGAAGAAATATACCTCCACAAAATAAAGACTATATATGACAAACCCACAGTCAACATCACACTGAATGGGGAAAGGTAAAATGTTGAAAGAATTGGCTCTAAGATCTGAATCCAGACAAGGATGTTCATTTTCATCACTGTTATTCAACATAAGTACTGGAGGATTTAGCCAGAGTCATTATGCAAGAGAAAGAAGTAAAAGGCCTTACAAACATGAAGAGAGGAAGTCAATTTATATTTTCAGATGACATGATTCTATGTATAAAAAACTTGAGGACTCCATCAAAAGACTTTTATTACTGGCAAAACAAAGTCAGTAAAGTTGCAGGTGCAAAATCAGTATAGAAAAATAAGTAGCATTTTTATATACCAATAATAAAACTGACAAAAATTATAAGAACAATCCCATTCACAGTAACTACTAAAAATAAAATATCTTGAAATAAACTTAATCAAGGATGTGAAAGACTACTACAGTGAAAACTACAATGCCGTAATGAAAGAAAATGAAGAAGACACATAGAATGGAAAGAACTCCCAGGTCCACAGATTGGAAGAATTAATATTATTAAAATGGCCATTCTACTCAAAGCTATTTACAGAATCAGCATAATCCCCATCAAAATACCAATGATAGTCTTCACAGAACTACAACAAAATCTTAAAATTCACATGGAAGCACATGAGAATGAATAGTCAAAGTAATTTTGAACAAAAAGGACAAAACTGGAGGTACCACAGTGTTCTGATCTCAAGACATACAATAGAGTTACTGTAGCCAAAACAGCACAGTACTGGCATGATAAGAACAGGTATACAGAAGAATAGAACAGAATGGAAATCCTAGAGATGAATCCACACATTTGTAACAAACTGATTCTTGAGGAGACCAATCACCAAAAGCATACACTAGAGAAATGACAATCTCTGCTATGGTTACAGGAAGACTTGTCTCCTTGAAACTCATGCACATGCTTAAACTCTGATGTCTTACTGTAAGTGGTTGGTTTATTAAGGGTGGAGACTTCATCTAACGATGGCATCTCAGAGGTAAGGCCTGTGGGAGGTCTTTGGGTCATGGAGGGCATACTCTCAAGAGGATGGTGTTCTCTCTCTCTCTCTCTCTCTCTCTCTCTCTCTCTCTCTCTACTTTGTTCCATCATATGATCATGCTTCAGCACTCACCATGACCAGCTTCCATTAGACGCCAGATCATGGGGCCACCTCATCTTGCAATCTCCAACTGTGAGCTGAAATAAACCTTTTCATTCCCAAAGAAGCCCCCTCTGGTATTTTAGTTAAAGTAACAAAACGTGGACTAATAGTAAGTCTCTTCAAGAAACAGTGCTGGGAAAACTGGATATTTATATGCAGAACATTGAAACTAAATCTTTACCTTTCACCCTATACAAAGAAATTAACTGAAAATGGATCAAACACGTAAATGTAAATCCTGAAACTATGAAACTATGAGAAGAAAACATAGGGTACACACTTTAGGACCTTGTTATAGGCAATGAGTTTTTGGGTGAAATCCTAAAAGTACAGACAACAAAAGCAAAACTATATGAACAGGATTTTTATCAAACTAAGAAGCTTCTGCACAGCAAAGAGAATGATCAACACTGTGAAGAGATAACAGACAGAATGTGAGAATATATTTGCAAATTATTCATCTGAAAAAGAATGCATAAGGCACTCAGGAAACCCAACAACCAAAAAACTCCAAACAATTCAGTTAAGAAATGGGCTGATTAGACATTTCCTCCAAAGAAGAAATACAAATGGCCAACAAACACATGAACAAATGTTTACTACCACTAGCCAATGGGAAATGTCAATCAAAACTACAATGAGATCTCATCTTACTCCAGTTGAAATGGCTGTTACCAAAAAGATTTAAAAAAAAAACACAATAAAAAATGCTGGTAAGGGCGTGGAAATAAAGGAACTCTTATACATTGTTGGTGGGAATGCAAATGAACACAGCAATTATGGAGAACAGTATGGAGGTTCCTCAAAAAACTAAAAATGGATCTACGCTATGACCCAGCTATCCCACTTCTGGGTATATACCCAAAGGAAATGAAATCAGCATATGAAAGAGTTACTTGCACTCACGTGTTTGTTGTAGCACTATTCACAATTGCAATTATACGAAATCAACCTAGGTAAACAATAATGGATGGATGGATAATGAAAATGTGTCATATATACACAAGGGAAAATTATTGTTATAAAAAAGAATGAAATCCTTACATTTGCATCAAAATGGATGTTTGGAAGATCATTGTTAAACGAAATAAGCTGGATGCAGAAAGACAAATGCTGCAGGTTTTCTCTCATATGTGAAAAAAATTTTTTTGACAGGCAGAGTGGACAGTGAGAGAGAGAGACAGAGAGAAAGGTCTTCCTTTGCCATTGGTTCACCCTCCAATGGCTGCCGCGGCCGGCACGCTGCACTGATCCCAAGACAGGAGCCAGGTGCTTCTCCTGGTCTCCCATGGGGTGTAGGGCCCAAGCACTTGGGCCATCCTCCACTGCACTCCCGGGCCATAGCAGAGAGGTGGCCTGGAAGAGGGGCAACCGGAACAGACTCTGACACCCCGACCGGGACTAGAACCCGGTGTGCCGGCGCCGCAAGGCAGAGGATTAGCCTGTTGAGCCACAGCGCTGGCCCCATATGTGAAAATTTTAAAAAGTAGATTTGGGGGGCCAGCGCTGTGGTAAAGCCTCCACCTGCAATACCGGCATCCCATACAGGCATAGCTTCAAGACCCAACTGCTCCACTTCTGATCCAGCTCTCTGCTATGGCCTGGGAGGGCAGTGGAGGATGGCCCAAGTCCTTGGGCCCCTGCACCCACATGGGAAACCAGGAAGAAGCTCCTGGCTCCTGGCTTCGGATCGGCTCAACTCCGGCCATTGCGACCATTTGGGGAGTGAACAAGCAAATGGAAGACCTCTCTCTCTTTCTCTGCCTCTGTCTCTCTGTAACTCTGCCTTCCAATAAATAAATAATTTTTTAAAAAAAAAAGTAGTTTTGGACTCAGAACAGTGATTACTAGAGGCTGGGAAGGGTTGGGGTAAGATGGATAGAGGGAAGTTAGATAACTGTTACCAAAACATAAAGGTAACAAGTGCTAGGGCCAGTGTTGTTGCATAGTAGGTTAAGCTGCTGCTGCAATGCTGCCAGCATCCCATATGGGCAGTGGTTCGAATTCCGGATGCTCCATTTCTGAAACAGCTCCCTACTAATGTGCCTGGGAAAGCAACGTAGGATAGCCCAAGTCCGTGGACCCCTGCCACCCACGTGGGAGACCAGGATGAAGCTCCTGTGTCTTAGCTTCAACCCCGCTTAGCCCCAGCTGTTGTGGTCATTTGGGGAGTGAACCATCAGATGCAAGATATCTTACTCTCTCTCTCTCTCTGTAACTCTGCCTTTCAAATAAATAAATAATTAACAAGAAAAAAAGAAGTAAGAGGTTCTAGTGTTCCACAGCACAGTGGGGTCACTATAGTGTACAATAATGTGTTATATTCTGTATAAAGAACTAGGAGAAAGGACCTGGTAGGCTCCCAACATAAAGGCAAGCTAAGCAAATGGAAATGTTAATTGCCTGATTTGGTCAGTTTACATGGTATACATGTGTTGAAATATTACATTGTACCCAAATATATAAGCATCACATTAGTAAAAATATAAAAAAAATTAAAAACTGGAGGTAATGTGAACACTATATATATGCATATACTCATATGTTAACTGATACAGACACGCAGATGAAATTTCCTAGATCAAGAGTGCGAGAGCCTAGAAGCAAAGCCATCCCTGTAGCAATGAACACAGTACACCCAGCTCCCATATATTGGCCCTGAAATATCAGGGTGATGGCTGGGAAAGAACAAAATATGCCTGGAGGTGGTGTAAGCAGAAATGCCAGGTAAAAGTCTGTGAAAACCCTCTCTTTCATAAAAGCAATGAGAACACTGGCAACATTTGTCTAAATCAACTTTTGTAGCACACTGGAAATTGATCAAAGGTCTACAGTTTGGAAATAATTTATTCAAGAGATGTGACCGAATCTCAGTGAGGAAAATAAGCTGTATGGGACCTGATGTTTTCCTGTTTCCATTCTCTTCTGCCTCCTTCTGCAACAGCCCTGAAAACTCACAGCACTCCTGGTAAAAACGTGTACGTTAGCGTTAACTAAAAGTTAACGGACATCATGTCTTGGGACTAAACTCATACTAGGCTCCAACAGATCGGACTCAAAATCAAAAATGGAGTCACTCGTAGTAAAGTTCCATGGCACCAAACTGAAACCAATGCTGCCTGACTTTCCAAAAAATCAGGAGACAGCAACCAAATTTCCCAAACAGGCCCATGTCCGCCGCCACGATAATGAAGTTCCCTCTTGTATTCCTTATAACAAAAGGTAACCTGATGTTATGCCATCCACTGCTTTTCTATTAGTCTGTTTCCCTATCCCCACATTACAAGGAAAGTAACTTTGAAATGACCAACTCACTTTTTGGTTTTGTTTCTGCTTCCCTGTCTATAAAACTAACCTCCTGCATTCAGCTCACTGGAATACTTATTCCATTTTATGGAATGAATTGTTGCCTGACTCTAGAATCACCCATACAGCAGTTACGATCTTAAAAGATTTATTGATTTGGAAGACAGACCCACAGAGAGAGGGGGGCAGAAGAGAGCAAGAGCGAGAGTGAGGGAATCTTCCATTAGCTGATTCACTTCCCAAATGGGTCTGGGCCAGGCCAAAGCCAGGAGCAGGAAAATCCATCCAGGTCTCCCACGTGGGTGCAGGAGCACAAGGACTAGGGTCATCTTCTCCTGCCTTCCCAGACACATTAGCAGGGAGCTGGATTGTAAGTGGAGCAGCCAGGAATCAAATCAGTACTCCGAGGTGGGATGCACGTGTAATTCTCTGTGCCTTAAAAGTCAGCCCCAATTAAGATTTTTAAACTATGGCCGGCGCCATGGCTCAATAGGCTAATCCTCCGCCTTGTGGCGCCAGCACACCGGGTTCTAGTCCCAGTCGGGGCGCTGGATTCTGTCCCGGTTGCTCCTCTTCCAGTCCAGCTCTCTGCTGTGACCTGGGAGTGCAGTGGAGGATGGCCCAAGTGCTTGGGCCCTGCACCCGTATGGGAGACCAGAAGCACCTGGCTCCTGGCTTCGGATCAGCGTGGTGCACCAGCCACAGCAGCCATTGGAGGATGAATCAGAGGAAAAAGGAAGACTTTCCTTTCTCTCTCTCTCTCTCACTGTCCACTCTGCCTGTCCAAACAACAACAAAAAAACACTAAAATATTATAATTTAGTATTTGCACACCAACTACCACTGTCCCATTCCAAGAGAACTGTTTGACTTCAGAGCTGTGGAAAAGCCACAAGTAGAAGCTAACTAACATCAAGTTGCAAATAGCCTGCCTTGAGCATTAAAGTCATTCCTTAACACGCACACAGAGACCATCAGTTAAGGCAGGGGGACTTACTGGTTCCAAGCATTTAAAAAACGTCTGTCCGATCATTAGCTGACTACTAAGCTAATGGAGCAGAGGTTTCAGTGGCTATACACGATAAGGAATGCACACTTTACAGAACTAGTTCAGGAAAGCCACTGAAAGAAAAAATGCCACGAAAACACACCTTGGAGAGGGGGTAGAATCTGATTTCCAGAGTTGTTACTTATATTATTATGTCTAGTTTTCAACACAAATTTGTGAGACATGAAAAACCACAAAAATGGATGACCCAAACAGAGAGAGAAATAGCAGTCACTAGACATTACTGCATACTGGAGTGAGCATTTAGCCTAGCAGCTCAAAAGATGCCGGTTAGGATGCCTGTGCCCCACATCAGAATGCCTGAGTTCAACACCCAGCTCTGGTTCCTGGCTCCAGTTTCTGCTAGTGCATCCTCTAGGAGGCAGCGGTGATGGCTCAAAAGTGACTGGGTTCTTGCCACCCATCTGGGAAACCTCCACTGAGTTTGTGGCCCTGGTTTCAGTCCAGTTCCAGCCTCAGCCATTGCAGATTAGGGGTAGGAGTCCTCTCTGCCTCTCAAATAACAAGAAAATTAAGAGAAAAAAAATAGACACTGCCCCTGAGGAAGTCCAGCTGTTGCAGATGTTAGACTTAATAGACCAAGACCATGAATCAGTGAATTTTAATATTTTCAAAGAACTAAAGGAAACCATATCTAAAGAAGTAAAGGAGAATATAAGAACTATGTACTAATATAAAATATTAATAAAAAAAAAACCACCAGAGGGGATCCAGTGTGGCGGCAAGGTGGGCTAAATCACCACCTACAACAACAGCATCCCATACCAGAGCGCTGGTTCCAGGCCTGGCAGCTCCAATACTGATCCAGCTTCCTGATAATGCATCTGGGAAGGCAGTGGAGAGTGGCCCAAATACTTGGGCTCTTGCCATCCACGTGGGAGACCTGGAGAAAGTTCCTGGCTCCTGACTTTGGCTTGGATCAGACCCAGCCCAGCTGCAGTGGCCATTTGAGGATGCTGGTTTCCCACATCAACTACTTGAGTCATCACTTGATGTCTCTAAGAATGTGTTGAGTCCCTGCCACCCAGGAAGGAGACTGAGATGGATTCCTAGTTCCTGGCTTTGGCCTAGCCCAGCCCTGGCTGCTGTGGGTATTTGGGGAGTGAACCAGTTGTTAGAATGTCAGTTTTCCCCCGCCCCCAATAATAATAATAATAATAATAGAAGATAAATTAAAAATTTTAAAAATCCACTAGAGAAATTCAACAGTAGATTAGAATCAGTGAATGTGAAAACAGGTCAGCTGAGGTACAGAAAGAGAAATAGATACAATGAATACAGAATTAGAGGTCTGTGAGACACCATCATGTATATTAACACACACATAATAGCAGTATCAGAAGAAAATATTGGCGAGGAGAGAGAGAGGAGGGAGGGAGGGAGGGAAAAGAATATTTGAAAAATTTGATGAAAAACATTAATCCATGCATTCAAGGAACTAACTGATGTTCAAATAGGATAAAGTCAGTGAAATTTACACCTAGACATACCACACACTTATGAAAGATAAAGACAGAGAACCTTGAAAGCACTAAGATGGAAGAGACTCAGCACCCACAAGGGATCCCCAATAGGATTCATAGGTAACATCTCATTGGAAACCTTAGAAGTAAGAGGACAATGGTATAACACATTCAAAATGCTGAAAGAAAAAGACTGTCAGCAAGCAATTCTATATCCAGAAAAATTATCTCTCGAAACTGAAGGAGATTAAAAAAATGAGATAGTTCACCACTACCACACCTCCCCTACAAGAAATACCAAAGGGAGTCTTTAGGCTTAAACGAAATGACATTAGACAGTAACCTAGTTCTACACAAAGAAATACAGAGCATCAACAAAGCTAACAACACAGGTAAATACAAAATATGGCATAAATGCAATCATTTATTTGTTCCACTTTTCTCCCTCTTCTCTGATTTAAAAGACAACTGTACAAAGTAATAACTATATTTAATTTTCATGCAATATGCAAAGATATAATTTGTATGAAAATACAACACAAAGGAAGGGCATGAATAAAGCTATTGGAGATGAAGCAGTGTGTTTTTTTGTACTGAAACTAATTTGGTATTAGTTCTAGCCAGAGTGCTATAAATGAAATTGTTAACTGTAATTTCCAGAGGAGACCACTAAGAATATTAAAGAAAGATAGACAGAGACAAGAGAATTAAAATGGTACACTTGAAAATATCTATTTAACACAAAAGAAGGCATTAAGGGAGGAATAAAAAAAGACTTAAGTAATATTAAAAAATTAGCAAAATTGTAAGCATAAATTCTACCTTATTAGTAATCATATTAAATGTAAATGAATTAAACGCTGCAATTAAAAGGTAGAGATATGAAGAATGGATGGAAATCATGACTAAACTATATGATGTCCACAAGAGTCACATTTCAGGTTCAAAGACACAAGTAAATTTAAGTAAACAGATAAAAAAATTTACCATGCAAACAGTAACCAAAAGAGAGCTAGAATGGCTATCCTAATAGCAAATAAAATAGATTTTAAAACAGAAATTGTTACTAAAGACATTTTATGGTGATAAAAGGGTCACGCTCTCAAGAAGATATAACAAATAATGAACATATCCACCTCAAAATAAGGTCCCAAAATACATGAAACAAAACAAGCAGAAAAAAGATTTCTGTGGAAAAAATAAAAATATATATTTCAAGCTTAAAAACACTAAACACACACACGCACACACACACAAAACCAAGCAGAACTGGAAGGAGAAATAAAAAATTTAACAACAGTTGGAGACCTCAATTCTCCACTTAAAAATGGGTAAAACCTCTAGATAGTGGATCAACAAGAAAAGCCTTGAACAACACTATAAACTAACTAGATATAATAGACATCTATAGTTCAGTAAGAAAACAAATCTCCATAAATGTAAAAGGACTGACTTGTCAGCAACAAAGGAAATAACCAACAAAATGAAATGGCAGCCTATAGATTGGGGCAAAATATTTTTTGTAAGCCACATATTTGATAAGGGGTTAATATCCAAAATTTATAAAGAAGTCACACAATTCAAAACCAGAAAATGGCAACAGACCTGAATACATTTCTCCAAAGAATATATAAAAATGTTCAACAAGTATATGACAAGGTGCTCAACATCATTTATCATCAGATAAATGCAAATCAAAATAACTATGTGATAGCACCTCATGGCTGTTAGGATGATCATCAAAAAGTGAAGATATAGAAAATGTTGGCAATGGTATGGAGAAAAAGGGAACCCTTGTACGCAGTTGGTGGGAATGTAGATTGCTGTGCCCATGATGGAAAACAGAATGGAAGCTCCTAAAGAAAATAAAGATAAAACTATTATGTGAGCCAGCAACCTCTTTTCTGAATATATTCTCAAAAGGAAGGAAATCATTACTTTGTAAAGATAATTGCTCACCCCTGTTTGTTGCAGCATTGTTTAAAACCGCCAGATTGGAGCTGAGAAAGACCCTCTAGTAATCAGCTCCACACAAAGACACTATCTGAATAGCTTGCAGGGATAGATTATCCTTTTTAAGTACTCCTCCATAAATCTGAAAAACACACCATCTGTGGATTTGGGACAAATCTGGAGTCCCATAAGGACTGAAAACAGCGACAATGTACCAAGAGCAGAGTCACATCAAACTTGGACTTAGGGTGCCATCTAAGGATGAGATAGCAGAAGTGATCATAGGCTCAGGAAGAAAAAAAAAAAAAAGGCAGCCTGCTTAGAATTTCTGAAAGTACAGGCACAAACAAAACCAGATTAAAAAGACTGGAATAAAAACCTAATCCTTCCATGCACAGGTGACGTTGTATGCCAGCAAGTATCAAGAATTTCCATGTAGGGGTGGGAATTTGGCCCAGCAGTTAAGATGTCAGTTGGGACACCTTGTATTCAAATCCTGGCTCTGCTCTCAATTCCAACTTCCTGCAACCCATGTGGGAGACCCAGTATGCTTCCTGGCTCCCTGCTTCAGTCTGGCTCACACCTGGCTGCTGCAGGCATTTGGGGGAATGAACCGGTGTATGGAGCACTTTCTTTTTTTCTTCTTCCTTGCCTCCACCTATCTGTTTATCTGTATCTGCCTCTCAAACAATATGTTTAAAAATATTTATTTTTCATTTTACTTGAAAGGCAGAGAGACACAGAGAGAAAGACACAGAGACAGAGGCACCTTTCGTCCCCTGGTTCACTTCTCAAATGCCTGTAACAGCCAGGGCTCAGCCAGGCTGAAGGCAGGAACCAGGAACGCCATCTGGGTCTCCCATGTGCATGACAGGGACCCAAGTACTTGAGCCGTCATCTATTGCCTCCCAGGTTGGGCATTAGCAGGAAGCTGTTTTGGAACCAGAAGAGCCAGGACTTGACCCAGGTAGCTTGCAGGACTTGAACCAGGCAGTTTGATATGGCATGTGGGTATTTCAAGGGATGACTTAATTGCTACACCAAATGCTCACCTTTCTAACACGTAAGATTTTTTTTTAAAAAAAGAGTTTCCAGATAACCATGACTTCACCTAATGGACAAAATTAGGTCCCAAGAACTAACCAAATCACAATGTAATATGTGAGAACTCTGAAAGAGAGAATTCAAGCTGTTTTTAAGGAAATTCAGGGAACTTTAATACACAGAGAAATAATGCGGTGCTCTACCAGAGCTCTACCAAAGAGATAGAAATAATTATATTATAACTATAAAAATCAAGCAAAAATACTTGGGCTGAAAAGTACAATAAGTGAAATTAAAAACATGATAGAAGGCATTAATGGTAGAATAGTTCAAATGGAGAAAAGAATCAGTGAGCCTGAAGACAGGTTATTTGAAAATACATGGTCAGAGAAGAAAAATTTTTTTAAAGTGAAGAGGAATGAAGAAAGTATATGGGAACTTTATTACAGCATTTAAAGAGCAACGTATTTTAATTATTGGAGTTCAAGAGGGACTTGAGAATTCAAAAGTGAGAAAACTTATTCAAAGAGATAATAGCAGAAAACTTTTCAAACCTAGAGAAGAACACAAAATTCCATGTACAGAAAGATCAAAGGTCATCAGTCAAATTGAATTCAATCAGATCTAACCCAAGATATATTATAATCATTCTTTGACTATTACACAAAGAAAGATTCTCAATGCAGCAAGAATAAAGAGACAACACATAAGGATGTTCCAATTCATCTAACAGTAGCCTTTTCAGCAGAAACCTTACAGACCAGATGGGAGTGGGAAGAAATTTCTCAGCAAAGCTATCCTTTACAAATGAAGAAGAGCTAAAGATATCCCCAGAAATACAATAGCTGGGAGAATTAATCACCATCAGACCTGTTCTATGTGAAAATTCAAAGTTCTTAAACCTAAAGAAAGAGATGCTAATGAATGTGAAAATGATAGAAAGTATAAAACTCACTGGTAAAAATAATTATCCAGAGAAGTTCAAAATGTTCTAATATTGTAAACCTGGTACATAAACATTTGTATGTTTAGTATGATGACTGAAAAACAAAACAATACTCAAGATACAGAAGCAAGTGTCCATCCGCAAACAAATAGATAAGGTAAATGTGATATACACATATATATATCATACATATATAGTGAAATGTTATTCAACTTTAAAAAAGGATATCCTGCCATTTGCCACAACATAGATGAACCTAGAGACCATTAAGCTAAGGAAAATATGCCAGACATAGAAAAAATAATTGCATGAACTCACTTTTATGTGGAATCTGAAAAAAACTCAAACACACTGAGATAGAGACTGATAGAGTGGTTATGGGGATGAGGAGATGGGGAGATGTAGGTCAGAGGACACAAAGTAGCAGGAATAGAGGATTAAAAGGTCTAGGGCTCTAATGCACAATATGAGGATTATAGTTAATAAAATTGTACTGTATTTGGGATTTTTGCTAAATGAGCATATTTTAGCTGCTCTTGCAATACATGAAGGGTAACTATGTGAGATTATGAGTATGTTAATTTGCTTCACTATAGGAACCATTTAACTATTTATATGTATCATACAATATCATGCTGATGATCTTAAATATATACCAAAAATTTCTTTTTAAAGATATATTTTATTTATTTGAAAGTCAGAGTTACAGAGAGGAAGAGACAGACAGAGAGAGAGAGACAGAAAGGGAGACAGACAGAGAAACAGACAGAGATGATAGAGAGATCTTCCATCCATGGGTTCACTCCTCAGTTGGCCAAAATGGCCACAGCTGGGCCAAGCTGAAGCCAGGAGCCAGGGGCCCAACCATCTGGGCCATCCTCTGTTGCTTTCCTGGTTGCTACACTTCCAATCCAACTCCTTGCTAATGGCTTGAGAAAAAGCAGCAGAAAATGACCCAAGTGTTTGGGTCCTGCCACCCATATGGGAGATCCGGATGAAGCTCCTGGCTCCTGGCTTCAGCCTGACACAGACCTGAGCATTGCAGCCATCTGAGGACTGAATGAGAGGATGGAAGATCTTGCTCTCCCTTTCTCTCCATAACTCTTTCAAATAAATAAACAAAAGCCTTTTTTAAACGTGAAAGGACTGAAATAATACAAACTATATTCTCTTACCACAATGGAATGAAATTAGAAATCAATAACAGAAAGAAATTTGGAGAAATCATAGCTATATGGGAAGTAAATAGCACATTCCTAAATAATCAATGGGTCAAAGAAGAAATGGCAAGAGAAGTTAGAAGCTCTGATATAAATGAGGATGAAAACAATGTATTAAAACTTAAGGGACGGCCGGTGCCATGGCTTAACAGGCTAATCCTCCACCTTGCGGCGCCAGCACACCGGGTTCTAGTCCCGGTTGGGGCGCTGGATTCAATCCCGGTTGCCCCTCTTCCAGGCCAGCTCTCTGATATGGCCCGGGAAGGCAGTGGAGGATGGCCCAAGTGCTTGGGCCCTGCACCTGCATGGGAGACCAGGAGAAGAACCTGGCTCCTGGCTTCGGATCAGCGTGGTGCGCCGGCGGCAGCGGCCATTGGAGGGTGAACCAACGGCAAAAAGGAAGACCTTTCTCTCTGTCTCTCTCTCTCTCTCACTATCCACTCTGCCTGTCAAAAAAAAAAAAAAAAAAAAAAACTTAAGGGACACAGCCAGAAATGGTGCTCAGAGAGGGTAATTCATAATTGTAAACATCTACACAGATGGCTACCAACTTGATTGTTTGATTTATAGTTTTGCAACTTTACAATGGTGCAAAAGCAATACAGATTCAGTAGAGACTGTGCTTTAAATTCTGAATTCTGGTTTCTTGCAACGCTAGTGCTATGTGGTATGGTCCTCCCTCTTGATGCTGGGCAGTGGCAATGAGCTGCAGTCAGGTGATTACGAGAGTAAACAAGTGGTACTCTACAGTGTACTGTATTGCTAGCCTATTTTGTTGGATATTACATTGTGTTTTCACATCTGATCATATCTACAAAATGCCCAACTGTGTGTGTCTGTGCATGAGATATTCAACACTTCAATATAAAATAGGCTTTATATTAGATGATTTTGCCCAACTGTGGGCTACTGTAAGTGCTCTGAGCACGTTTTAGCAATGCTAGGCTAAGCCATGGTGTTTGGTGCATAAGAAGTACTAAATGCATTTTTTTACTTATGATATTTTCAACTTACAATGGGTTTATTGGGACATAGCCCCATCATAAGTCAAGGAGAGTCTATATTTAAAAAGAAGAAAGATGTCAAATTAATAACCTAATCTTTCATCTTAAGAAATTAGAAAATTCCCAGTTGCTCCTCTTCCAGTCCAGCTCTCTGCTGTGGCCTGAGAGGGCAGTGGAGTCCTTGGGCCCTGCACCCACATGGGAGACCAGGGGGAGGCGCCTGGCTCCTGGCTTCAGATTGGCGCAGCGTGCCGGCTGTAGCTGCCATTTGGGGGGTGGTGAACCAATGGAAAAGGAAGACCTTTCTCTCTGTCTCTCTCTCTCTCTCACTGTCTAACTCTGCCTGTCAAAAAAATAATAATAATAAAATAAAAAAAGAAATTAGAAGATGAAAGGAGTCCAAAGTAAGCAGAAAGAAAGAAATTAATAAACATTGAACTTGAAATAAATGGAATAGAAAATAGAAAAACAATAGAGAAATCAATGAAACAAAATATTGGTTCTTTTAAAAGATAACAAAATTGACAAATTTATAGACAAAAAGACAGAAAACTCTAACAACATTAGAAATAGAAAATATTGCTACTGCTTTTACAGAAATAAAAAGAATTATATGAGAGAGTACTATGAACAATTGAATCCAAACACATCAGAAAACAAAATGAAAAATTCCTAGAAAGACACAAATACCAAAACTGACTCAAGAAGAAATGGAAAATCTGAATAGACATACAACAAGCAAAGATATTGAATCAGAAGTTTAAAAACTTCTACAAAGAAATGCCCAGAGCCAGTTCTCTTCATCTATGACTTCTATCAAATGTTTATAGAGAATTAACACCAATCTTCCCAAAAATAGAAGAGGAGGGACATTGTCCAATTAATTCTGTGATGCCAAAACAAGACAAAGACATCATAAGGAAACTACCCTTTATGAATACAGATACCATAATCCTCAGCAAAATGCTAGCAAACTGAATCCACAACATATAAAAAGGATTTACACCATCATCAACTGAAATTTAGTACAGGCATGCAAAGTTCTACATCTAAAACACACCATAAACAAACTTGGGGCCTGACCAACTTACACGAAAATCAACTAATGTAATATACTATAGTCATAGAATAAAGGAAAATCAATGAATGTAACACACTATATTTATAGAATAAAGGAAAACAGCCACATGATCTTGTCACTAAACATAGCAAAAGCATTTGATACAAAGTACAACATCCTTTCATCATAAAAACAATCAACCAACTAGGAATAGAAAGAGAACTTCATCAACATGTCAGTAGCAGTTAATATATGCCAGAAGCACTGTTCTAACCACTTTAAATTTATTAAGTAACTTAATTCCCACATCAACTCTATGAGGCAGGAACTATTGTTACCCACATTTTTTCACATGAGTAAGCAGGTAAAGAGTGTTAAGTAACTTTTTCTATATTAGCTAATAAGTTATAGGACTAGGATCCCCACACAGAAATTCTGGCTACAGAATTCATGTTCTTAATCACATTCTGCTACACTATCTCTCAAAGAATGTAGACTAATAATAATGATAAACAAATTGCGTTTCCTTAGAACTCACGTTTTGACCTTTATGTGTAACTAAACTTGATTTATAACATTATTAACTTATGTCAGTGATCATAATTGCGATACAGGTGAGAACTTGTAATAATAATATCAATGGTTATTTAATCAAGTTGGTAATGCTGGCTTAATGTTGATATTTAATTGTAATTTGGTGATGATTTATTGGTGATGATTTATATAAGTAAACAATCTGCAATATTGGTAAAAATTTGCAAATTAGTCATAAACTTTGATGATCTTAGTAACAATGATTTGATTTCTATTTGAAACTAGAATCTGTTTCATAACAGTAGTACCCATAATTTTTATTAGGAATCAGAACTTTATTATTAGTAATTAGTTATAATAGTTGGAATGCTAATGACATTAGTAATAATTTCTATTAGGAAGTATAAGATAATTCAAAGCAGGTACTCATAATTTATATTAGCAATCTTAATTTAGCCCTGGTAAAATTTCTATCTGTGATAA
The DNA here is from genome assembly GCF_033115175.1 of Lepus europaeus. NCBI lineage: Eukaryota > Metazoa > Chordata > Mammalia > Lagomorpha > Leporidae > Lepus > Lepus europaeus. Next base: position 101,915,341 of record NC_084850.1, on the reverse strand, counting down.
TATGTTTGTACTGATAGTTTAATTTCTTTTAGTAATTTTAACTTTTTTTTTGACAGGCAGAATGGACAGTGAGAGAGAGAGACAGAGAGAAAGGTCTTCCTTTACTGTTGGTTCACCTTCCAATGGCCACTGCGGCTGGCGTGCTGCAGCCGGTGCACCGCGCTGATCCGAAGGCAGGAGCCAGGTGCTTCTCCTGGTCTCCCATGTAGGGGCAGGGCCCAAGCACTTGGGCCATCCTCCACTGCACTCCCGGGCCACAGCAGAGAGCTGGACTGGAAGAGGAGCAACCAGGACAGAATCTGGTGCCCCAACCGGAACTAGAACCCGGTGTGCTAGCGCCGCAGGCAGAGGATTAGCCTATTGAGCCGCTGCGCTGGCCTGTAATTATAACTTAATTCACAATGTAAGTACTAATGATTTATATTGATAAACTAAGTTTGTAACATGGATAATGAATTCTAATACCAGCTATTATATTGATAATTAGTAATAATAATTAAATTATATTAAGTATAATACAATACAAAACAAGCACTTCATATTAGAGCATAATTTGTAATATTGCTAATAATTTGTGATAGGATCTATAATCTTTGATAATCATGGTAATGATTATTCAGTTTATCCTAAGAACTATAGTTTAATTAACAACATTGGTTCTCATAATCTACATCAGTAACAATAATTTGTAGTATTTATGATTATTTGTAATATTTATGACTATATGATAATAGTAAGAAACAATTCAATTTCTATTTGTAAACAACTTAATTTTTAACATTGCTACTGATCATTTTTATGCGTAATCCTAATTTGAAATATGGGTAAAATAAGGAATATTTGATAATGTTAGTAACAATTACTTAATTTCTATATATAATCAGTCTGATTCATTGCTTTAATTCTGTTAACTTACATTAGAAATTGATTTTGGGGGGCTTTGGCATTGTGGTGCAGCAGACTTGCAATCCTGGCACCCTATACTCAGCCACATGGGAGTGCTGGTCTGAGTCCTGGCTACTCTGCTTCCAATCCAGCCCCATACTAATGTGCCTAGGAAGGCAGAGGAAGATGGCCCAATTCCTTGGGCCCCTGACACCCTTGTGGGAGACCAGGATGGAGCCCCTGGGTTATGGCTTTGGCTGATCCAGACCGGATTGTTGTTGCCATTTGGGGAGCGAACCAACAGATGGAAGATCTCTCTCTCTCTCTCTCTCTCTCTCTCTCTCTCTCTGTTTTGTTCTGCCTAAGGCAGAGTTACAGAGAGGGAGAGGGAGAGGCAGAGGGCTAGCCTGGATCAAAGCCAGGAGCCATGAGCTTCCTCCGGGTCTCCCACATGGGTAGCAGGGGCCCAAGGACTTCAGCCATCCTCCGCTGCTTTCACAGGTGCGTTAGCAGGGAGCTTAACCAGAAGCAGAGCAGGTTGGGACTCGAACCAGCACCCATATGGAATGCTGGCACTACAGGCTGCAGCTTAATCTGCTATGCCACAGTGCTGGCCCCATCAATTAAGTAAATAAATCTTAAAAACCAGAAATGTATTTTTAATATTGGTGAGAACAGACAATATGAGCACCAGGATTTAATAAATATTGGGATCCATGATCTAATTCACACTTCTAACCATAAATAAATTCATGGTGTTCATTGACTTTTACCACAAAGCAACTTCAGACCTGCACACGTCCACACCAGCTGGCCTGTCTGATATACCACTGATACACACCCATTGGTAACATTACTGCACTGGTTACAACTCCTCCCTTCTGCCCACTCTATTATTTCCCCTAGACTTACCATCTCTTTGTGATTGGGGTAGAAGGTCTGGTCAATTAGTGGGAATTCTTCTGTCCCCAGTTTCTTGTGCAGTCGAACCATCTGGGCAAACTAGGAGAACCAAGAGAGGTGGGTTAGTGAGTCAGTCCTCCCCTTGGAGGGAATCCCTAAGCTTCCACACGTGCTCACTTCCCCCAGATCGGAGTGACGTGATGCTCCCTCGTGCACGCATGAGCCAGCAGCCTCCTTCCTGTCACTTACCACCCAGGGCTTGTCACAGAAGTTGTAGACAGAATGCAAAGAGTTAACGCTGGGGATTCCTGCATACTGCAGCCCGATGACCAAACTGCGGTAGTCTCCATTGCGTGCCATGCTGAAGGCGTGCTGGCGGATCAGCACAAAGTCCGGCTTCAGAGACCTGCGGTGGCAGGGGTAGGAGTGTTGAGGGTCTCCTTAGAAGCTGCCTACCACATTTGGAACAAAGATCGAGTTGCTAAATCTCTACGGTCTTAGAAATTGCAAAGTGCTTATCTTCCTTCTGCACACATACATAAGCTGTTCCTTCTGCCTGGAGCACCCTTTCCATCCTTTATCCATCTGGCAACCCCTTTTAAGCTTTTCCTACCCACTCCCCTGCTCACTGAGGTCAATGCACAGCTTACCTACTCAGCTCGGACCGTTCCTTTGTCACAAGGTTTCAGCCCGCCAGCTAGCCTCAAAGTGCACTGCTCAGAGTAAATTCCAGCCTCAGGGCTTCTACATGGGCTGTTCACTCTGCCTGGAACATTTCCTTCCAGACATTTGCTTCGGTCACGCTTTCATCGCCTCCAGGTCTTTCCTCAAATGTCTCCCACACTACTGCAGATCCCTACATCTGCTTTCCTGTTCTATTTTTTCTTCGACCTTCTGCATTTTCCTATTTTTTAAAAATGATTTTTTTATTTATTTCAAAGGCAGAGATCCAGGGAGAGAGAGAAAGAGAGAAAGAGAAAAAGAGAGAGAGAGAGAGAGATCTTCCATGCACTGTTTCATTCCCCAAAGATGGCTGCCAAAGATGGCTGCAACAGCTGGGGCTGGGCCAGGCTGAAGCCAGGAGCCTGGAGCTTCTTCTGGATCTCCCACACGGGTGCAGGGGCCCAAGTACATGGGCCATCTTCTACTTCTTTTTTCAGGCCATAGCAGAGAGTTGGATCGGTAGTGGAGCAGCTGGGATTTGAACCAGCGCCCATATGGAATGTCGGCTCTGCAGGCAGAGGTTTAGTTTTCTACACCACAGCGCCAGCCCCATCCTTTTTTTTTTTTAATTGTTGCATACCACAGTAGAATGTAAGCTTCATGAGGGCAGAGATTTGTGGGGTTTTTTGTCTATTTTATTTTGGTCTGTTTTGTTCACTGTTAGGTCCTCAGCATGTTGAACAGCTCCTGGCACACAGTAGGTGCTCAATAAATATTTATTGAGTGTAAAGTGCTTACAGCCACACATGGCATGCAGTAGATGCTTAACAAATGTTTGTTGAATGGATAACTGAAAAGTTTGGCATGTGGTCTAATGGTACCCTTGGCTGTTCTTCAAAAGCAAAGCTATCACCCCACGTTCTGTGCCTAAATTCTTGCTCACGGAGGGATGGATGGGGGAGGTGGGGAGTCTCCCCCAGTGCTAAGGGACCCTTATTTCTCTCCTATAACACCAAGGTTCTCTCTCTCTACTCACCGCATGACTTTAACTCCATTCCGAAGGACTTCCATATCCACAGAGAACCCACCATTGGCATGAGCCACGAGGTTGAGATCAGAGAATTCAGCCTGGGATGGAGAGAAAATCAGTGACTCACCCATATCACAAAAATGAGCACCCAGTTTGCAGTCTGGACAGTTGATCTCCAGGTCCCCCTGTCCCATCTTACCTGTTCTACTTTAATGTCAATTTCTCCGTGAATCTTTTTCCCTTTGAAGTACTTGGCCCTGGAGAGGAAAGTAGAGCACATCCATCAATGCTTGAATCTCAGGGAGGAAGACAAAAACCCAAGCCAGTCCCATGACCCCTGTGCCTCTTCAGTGCCATTACAGAAACCATAAAGTGCTTCATCGTTGTTGATATACCTTGGAAGGGTCAGCAGTGCGCTCTGAACAATAAAGCCTTTTACACTCATCACGGAGGTGTATACATGTAGAAGGGCACTGCAAACTCTAAGCACCTCCTTAAACCCCCGAGAGAAGGCATGTCCAAAACATGGGCTTAGCATCACACTGCTGTTATAAAGGCTTTTTACAAATATGGTTATTTAAGAGGGGGAGAGAAAGAGAGAGAGAGAGAAACACGTTCCCCTATATGCTGTTCCATTCCCCAAATGTCTGCAACAATTAAGAAGAGGGGAGCAGGGAACCAGGAACTCAATCCAGGCCTCCTATGTGGGTGGCAGGAACCTAAGTATTTGAGCCATCACCACTGTCTCCCAGAATCTGCATTAGCAGGAAGCTGGAGTCAGGAACTGGAGCTGGGAATCAAATACAGGCACTCTGATCAGTGCATTGCAGGCATCCTAGCCAGTGCCTTGACTGCTAGGCTAAATGCCAGCCCCTTAATATTTACGGGGTACAGAGTGACATTTAAATACATGCATGCAATGCTGTTGACCAATTATATCAGGGTAACTAGCATACCCATTCCCTCAAATATTTTTTATTTCTTCATGTTTGGGAACATTCAAAAATCCTCTGTGCTGTTTTTTGTTTGTTTTAAGATTTATTTTATTTATCCATTTCCCCTTCCTAGCCTCTGGTAACCACTGTACTATGTAAATGTTTTGGAAAAGCTTCACAAAATTAGTGCTATGTCTGTTCTAAGGCTTTGGAACTGGGTGGAAGGGCGGGTGTTGTGGTTCAGCAGGTCAAAATCACCATTTGGAATACTCGCATTCCCTGTCGGAGGGCTGGTTCATGTCCAGGCATCTCCACTTCCAACCCAGCTTCCTGCTAATGCACTGGGGAAGGCAGCAGATGATGTTGGCTCAAGTGCTTGGGCCCCTGCCGCCTACATGAGAGGCTTGGATGGAGACCTGAGATCCTAGCTTTGGCCTAGCCCAGCCTGGCTGTTGTGGGCATTTAATAGAGTGAACCAGTGGCTAGAAGATATCTCTGTCTATCTCTCTCTGTCTCTATCTGTGTGTCTCTCTCTCCACCTTTCAAGTCGATGAAAATAAATAAATAAACATTTAAAAACAGAGATTGGGTGGAGGTTTGTACACGGCAATGAGCGGCAGGGAACACGTGTGGATGAGGGGGCTCTGTTGCTCTGTATTTCAATGCCTCTGTGCGTCTCAGTGCCTGTGTCTGCGCATGTGTTCTGAGCATCTCTCTGCTCTTGGGCCCTTTCGCAAGGAGGAGCATCTTCGCCACGGGTGGCTGTGTGCAGTGAGGCACACAATAGCCGTGGGTGGGCAGCTGCATGCCAAACAGGAGGCAGAGATGGAGGGCTGCAGGCTGGGGGTGGTTCTAAAGAGGAGGCAGCCAGCAATGGTGGGGGCAGGGAGGGATGCAGCTGGGGAGCAGGGAGAAGGAGTAGGCAACAGGCACATCACGAACTGCTATGTCATCGTCCCTGGGCCTGTCCCCAGCTGGGCTTGTTTTCCAGCAGCTTCCTCCCTCATACCCAGGTCTCTGCCTGACAGCTTTCCCACAAGGCAGCTCATCCCCAGGCAGCCTTCTGGTGGAAGGCGATGAGAAGACACTCCCAGGGTCTCTGGTCCCTGACAGGCAAGCGATCAGGATCTCTGACACACACCCACCACACAAATGGGCCCTGGTGTCTTGCATGACACACACAAGGGACTTCCACTTCCTTCCTTCCTTCCTTTCGCTCTTCCTTTACACCCCAGCCCCACACAGCCCATCAAAAGCATCAAAAGAGAATTTCAGACATGCACCTTTCTGATCTAGAAACTGCTGATGAATGTGTATTGCACTGTGTCCCAAGCCCTTCTGATCACAAGTGTAGTGGGTGCTGACATGTTCTGCTCAGCCCTCCTCTTCAGGCCATTGTACCTTGAGTGTCAGCTGCTGACAGCTCATGGCCGTGTCCCTCCTAGGAACTGTCTTCTGTCACAGGCCAAGGTCACACCTACTTCGAGAAGATCTGTTCTCTAGGAGGCCACAGGGCCAGCCTTGGGCTCCATCTAGGCTGCCTCTGAAATAACAGCATGGCAAGCCAGCCTCTCCTCTGCTTTCTGCTCTCCCCTCCTCACAGGGAAAGGCACTCCTGAGTAGGCCTCCTGCATGCAAATCCTTCTCTCAAAGTTCACTGCCAGGACCCCAGGCTAAAAGAGTGGACCAGAGAAATCAAACGACAAAGACTCTGATGCAGTTGTGGAGCGGGGTCACCTAGTAACCAGATGGCCGCCAGGCTCCATCAGGCATGGGAGGTGGAGCACTCATAGGCTCTGCTGTGTTGTGGTCCACACGGGGCACTCTGCAGTACGTCCTGGCTGTGGGGGGACAGGCAGGCTGTCACTTGGGCCATAGGATCTGGATATCAGTAGTAGGAAATGATGCTGTGTGGAGTGTATTCCCCGCAGGGGAGGATCACAGCACAGGTCCCCGGGGCTTTGCAGCAGCAGGGACTTTTTCTGAGGAAGGGAATGAACCTGCTGATGAAATGTCCCTGGCACTGGAGAGGTACAAGGGACATGGTAACCAGATTGGGGTGATTATTTGCTAAATGCTATTGATTAGACTGAAAAGATATGATATGCTCAGGGCAAAAATATCACCAAATCCTGGCAAAATGTGAAAACCAGAGGACCTCCTGCCTGCATGTAAGGAAGCCCTAATCTTCTCCAGCCAGCAGGCAGACAGAACGGAGGGCGAGGCCCAGGATTTAACTGTAACGGTGGCAGAGCTTCAGAGAAGGTTGAATTCTCAGGCTCAGCACACATCTCCTATGCCATGCTCAGGATCCTAATAGGACAGGAGTGGGACAGTGAGGCTTGTGATGGTGATATCTAGGCAGATGTGGTAAAATACCTTGACCTTACAGACCCACCTGAACTGACTGGGCCTACAGAAGTAGCCTACATGCCCTAGTTAGAATATAGAGCTTCCTTTTGTCTGCTTGAATGGCAGACGCATTGAATAAAGCAAGTGCTTTCCAAGACAACGACTGCCTCCCTTGGAATCCACCTCCGCCTTTCCTTCCAGAGAGCAGACCAATGAACCAGGGTCACTTCCTAGCGCAATCTGACTGGAGAGCTTCCTGGATTGCAGAGGTAGGAGAGGAATGAGACACAGAAAAAGCTGAAGAATCTGGCTAACACATATTGGCAGGAGCTGATAATGTATGCATGGGACCGGGTCCTGAGGACAACCGATCAAGGAGGGAGCCTGTGAAGTCAGAGTACTTGCCCAGGATAGAGCTTCAAACCCTAGCAAGGACTTTGGGAGATGGCTCCTAACACTGGTTGGATGACTCTTGCAAGCTTAGAGAAATCTGTGGCCCACACTCAGTGAAATAGAAATGCCAGAACTTCCATGGCCAATTGTGGAAAGTCTACCAGTTGACTATATTCTATGGGGATTCTCAGAGGCCATACCCAACGTGTTAAACCAATATGGAGTATGTTGATGATGGTGGCACCAGCCATGCTGAGAACCGTGGTAGTGCTAAGTCCTGGCCCAGATACTCACTCAGTGGCCACTTTCCTAATTCATAAATGTATAGTTCATATGGCATATTTTGTAGTTGTCAGAACCCCTATGTGGGTCCCTTAGAGCTTGTGAGGCAAGAATACTGCAGTAGGAAGTCCACCTGGAAGCTTCTGAAAACAGCACACCTCTGTGTCCTGACCAAAACAATAGGTCAAAATCAATACTGTATATACCCCAGGGGTAAGGATGGGAATCTGTGACATTCTGAACTATTTGAAAGATGCAGGGGTTGGATCCCATCTTAGGCCCATTGAATTAACCAGTTTGGTTATTGAGGAGGTTGGATGGATCTTGGAGAATGCCTGTAGACTACTCCAAGTGCAACCAAATACAGCAGTACTCTTGATTGTAGCTGCCATATTGGATATACTATCATTGATGGAGCAGAGCAGTAAGACCTCAGGTAGAGCAGGTGCCACTGATTTGGCAAACACATTCTTTTCTGTTATGATGAGAAAAGAGGACTAGAAATAGTTCACCCTCATGTGGACTGATAACAACATTGCTATTGGTCTTTCCATGGGACTTCATTATCTTTCACCCTGTGTCAGAATACAATCTAAAGCAACCTAGATTATTTGGACATCCAACAGAATATCACACTGGTCAGCTATACTGATTACATCATATTGATTGTACAAGAAAAGCAAGAGATGGTTAAGCATATGCCTTGATAAGACCCATGTACCGCAAAGAGTGGGAGACAAACCCTACATAGATTCAAGGATCTGCTATATTAGCAACATTGTTAGAACTCCAGTGGCACAGAGCAGGCCAGGACAGCCCCTCTAAATTATTGGGCAAAGCACTCACTACACCTTGCACCTTCCACCTGAAGAGGAAAGCACAACAATTGGGAAGACTTACTCCAGGTTCTGGAGGAAGCACATTCCACATCCAGAAATACTACTCTGACCCATGTTTCAGGTGACAGGTAAATCTGCCAGCTCTAAGGTTGGGGGTAGGGCAGAAAAAGATCATACAGCAAGTCCAAGCTGTGGTGCAAACATTTCTGCCACTTAGCCCATATGATCCAGCAGGTGCTATGACACTGGAGGTGTCAGCAGTGGGGGTATATGCATTGTGGTGCCTATGGGAAGCCCTATTGGGAAGCCCTTGGGGTTTTGGAATGAGGCTATGCCATCTTCAGCAGACAATGATATGATGCTTTTAGAGAAATAAATCGTGCTTCAGTACTAGATCCTGATGGAGACAGAACACTTGGTCATGGGACACCAAGTGACTGTGCATCCAGAATGGTCCATTATGAGCTAGGCTCTGCTAGATCCATCAAATGATAAAGTCAGATGGTCCCCCAAATCAGGATTGAGCACACACAGGATCCAGCAAGCTGCAGGAGCAGGTGTCTGTGTCTTCCAAAGTTGTCTTCCAATGTTGTCATGCTACTGTTTCTCTCTCAGCTAAAGGAACTCCTTAAAAACCAGCTATGAGAGAGGAAAGTCTAAGCTTGGTCCATATATGGTTTGCCTTGGTGTAGGGGTGGAAGTAAAAAATGGACAGTGGCTGCCTTGGAGCTGTACTTGGAGTGGCCTTGAAGGACAGTAGCAGAGCTTCAGGCTGCGCACCTGCTCATCTACCCTGTGTGGAAAGAGAATCAGCTAAAGATTAGGATATGAGGGGACTTCCAAAATTTGTAGGAAATTGAATTAAAAGATAAGTTTATTTTGGTGCAAAAAATTTTTAGAAGACCATGCATAGTTGTTTTTTTTTTTCATGTCATACATTTTCGTGAACTTTTTGAAGCCCCCTCATATGAGGGGACTTCACAAATATTTTGCAATAAAATAAATTTATCTTTTAATTCCATCCTCATGAACTTTTAAAAGTCCTCTCCTTTCTACTCTTGTATTCACTTATGGGCAGTGACGAATGGCTTGGCTGGTTATTCAGGAGCCTGGAAGGAAAAAGACTGGAAAATTAGGCCAAAGAGTTCTGCGATACAGAACTGTGGGTGGAGATGTGGGAGTGGGCCAAATGTGAGGAGAGAAGATCTTTGAATTGTGTCTCAACCCCCACCAGACAGCATCCACCAGCACTGGAAGCAGCGCTAAGCAACCAGGGAGAGGCAATGAGTCAGCCAGATGATGTCAGCTGGCCTCCAATCAGCCGCCCCGGCGCTAGCAGATGGGCACACGAATGAAGTGGCAAAAGCAGCAGACAGAGAAGCTGTGATGTGGAGTCAACAGCATTGCTACTGAATGTCCAATCTGCCAGCCATGGAGACAAGTGTTGAGTCCCTGTTATGTCACCATCCCTCAAGAAGACCAACCAAGCACTTTGGGGCAAACTGACTACCCCTGGAAAGGAGGGTGATCTCCTTTGACTATAGTAACCCATACATGGGTTTTCCTTTTCTGATGGCAGGACCTTATCTAGCGTCACTGACCAAGGGCTTTCACTATGTTTGATTCACCAACATGGGGTACCACATAACATTTCATCAAACCAAGGGAGAAACTCTATAGCAAAGTAAAGGAATGGAAAGCAAAGGAGGTACAAAAGTGGGCTTGTGGTCATGGAATCAACTGATGGCCTTATGTACCACACCACCTGGAAGTTGTTGGCCTAACAGAATGATGGCACACTTTGTTGCAGCCACGCTAAGACCAAAGCTTGGAGGTGACACCATGGAGGAATCGGCACAACCTCCAAAGCAAGAGTAAATACTAATCCAATGAGCACTGTATGTGCCATGTTCCTGCCAGGTAGAACACACAGGTCTGTAGGCTCAGAGGTTTCAGGAGGGGTGGCCCAGCGCATCACCACACCCAGTGATCCACTTATGGAATTTGTGCCTCCTGTTCCCTTAGGGTTCTGCAAGGTTAGAGGTCCTGGTTCTCTTGTGGGGTGGCAGGGGTGGGGTGGGGGTAGGGGTGGAGAACACTGCTATGGGGGACACAGCAGGAATCCCATTAAGCTCTAGGTAGGCACTTCAGTTTTCTCATTCCAGGTGAAGAGTAGTTGCTGTCTTGGCAGGGGGGCCATGACCTTGCTGAGTAGGAGGAGACAGGGCTGCTGTTACACAGTGGGGGCAGGGAAGAGTATGCTTGGCACTCAAATGATCTGTTTGAGCGTCTGTTGGTACAATTTGCTCAGCTTTGATGGTGAGTGGACATGTGCAGCTGCCACAGTCTGAGAAATCTATGGGGACCAAAGGCTCCAGGATCGCTTGCAGATGAAGGAATGGATCACCCACCAAGTAAGCCACTGAGACCAATACAGGTGCTAGCTGGGGGTGAAGGGTCTGCTTCCAGAGAAGTCTATCTAAGAAAAGAAGCCACAATAAGAAAAATAGTTTATATAACCTGCTACATACATACTTACATAATAACCCATGCCACATACGTAAAGGATATTATATAAGACACACTATGTTATAAGGCAAATATAATAAAATATAGGATATGGTCTTATATAACACAACATATTTTAGTGATATATTATATGCATATGTATCTAGAATGTACAGCAGTATGCATATATAACTGGGATGAACATTCCAGTAAATAATTACCTTTATTATGTACGGTGCAGCCTTACCTTCTTATTCTATTTTATTCCCTTCCATGAAGACATACATATATAAAGGAATTGCATAGCAAAAACCATTATATAACACATGCATTACATAGTACATGTCATATATAATCTATACTCTTATTGGAACAACAGTCTCACTAAACAATTCCACTCACTATGTACAACAGGCTCTGTTATTTTCTATTTTCATTTCTCCTACTGCATGAAGAAAGGGGAACACTTATGACAAGCCAGTAGATGACCTATGAGTTGAAAAATGCTGGAAGAAATGACTTCTAAAAGGGGACGATGGGTCTCAACTCAGCATTTGCAGTTTTAAACCATGGAGGAAGTGAGATGCAGGAAGGACTGAGGGTGGTGAAGCTGGGTGGGGAAAGGGTACGATTCTGCTTAGGTGTGCATTCTGCGACAGACCTAATGAGATTTTATTCCAGGCTGAAATTCCGAAGCATGTGTGGTTTTGAGTGTCTGCAAGTTGCCCACCCTGGTCCTGGTGGACACCAGCTCTCTCCCTTTGTCTATATCTCCTCTCATACATAGTAGACACTTAGGTAAATACCTGCAAGAGAAGACTGGAGGAGATAGTGTGATAAAGGGGGTGGGGGAACTTCTGGGATGCAGAAGGGGAAGGGAAGAAACTTTAACTAAATTCAACAGGTGCTCAATAAATGCTTGCTGGACAACTTAGCAAAAATGGAAAGCACTGGAGCTGTGATTATGGAAAGGAGATTAGATTTGTCAGTAGATAATACAAGGGGACTTCAAAAGATTCGTGGAAAACAGAATTAAAATATAATTTTATCTTGGTGCAAAATATTTTGAAATCCATGCCAAAGTTTTTCATAACATGAATTTTCCATGAGCTTTTTGAAGATCTCTCATATGCATGGATTTCAACATTTTTGGCACCAAAACAAATGTCTTTCAGTACCATTTTCCAAGAACTTTTTGAAGGACCCTCATAAATGCTTGAATAAATAAAGGAAAAAACAGCAAGAGATTTCTGGCAGGAGGGCCATAGTGAAAACGGGGAGTCTAAAGGAGGGTAGTTATCAATAGTCAGCAGGGTCCTCATTAACATTTGTTGACTTCAGTGGAACAAATTTAGCCTGGAAGGTAGCACTTTGGTGAGCAGCTTTTGGTGCTCAATAAATGCTTTGCAGATAGACGGAGTACAGAGTGAAGAAGCCTGCTGCAGGAATGGGAATGTCATGGTTTGAATAGAAGAACTGAAGAGATTAATGAATGTTTTTGTGATTAATTGGGGGAAAGGGGCAGCCAGGGAGATGGCTGCTAAGTGGGTGAGAAACCTAGCCAGAATAAATGGAAACTACACATTCTAAGCTTTCAGGAATGGGTAATGTGAAAGGCCAGATGGAGATTGTCAGAGGGGGAATTAGAATGCAAGAGGAGGAGGAGAGGCATTGAATATGGGGTTCTCAGTAGTATATAATAAATGCTCATTAAATGATTATGTGCTTGAATGGAGGAAAGGGTATAGAGAAGCCAGCTGGTGGTTGGGATTAGAAGGAAAGGGAACTGAATGAGTGTTCTTCCTTGTATATAGTACCGCTTAATAAATGCCTCCCACACTCTGCCACATGGAAAGTATTGCAATAAATATGAGTATAAGGGGGCTTCAAAAAGTTCATGGAAGACGTGTATTCTAGGAAAACTAGGCATGGATTTCAAGAGGTTTTTTTCCCACCAAAATAAGCTTATTTTTACATTTGACTTTATGAGGATTTCTGAAGTAGACTTGTATCTGTAGAATGAATAATTGACTCTGGATAGAGAGAAAGACTCCTTGGTAAGTGCTCCTGGGAAAGGGGTGCTCTAACCAGTAAACAGCCAGTACTCAACACATTTAGGCTGAAGCAGACCCCTGGAGAAGGCAAGAGCAGGAATTCCAGAGACTTGAACAGAGGAAGCTGAGAATGACTCATAACACATGTACTCAATAAATGTTTACTGGCGTAAATAGACTAAAGGCCATTTGGAGTATGGACTTAAGGCTGGAAGAGGGAATCTGAGGGCCACTGAAGACAGTGGGAAAAGGAGTAACCCTTATAAACTGGGCTCTGGATTTATCACATGAAAGGACCTTGGAGAGAGGTCTTATGATTGGGGTGGGTTCTCCTGGGGCAGTAAAGGAAAATGGGCCCTGCCTATGTACTCATTGGATACTCTGGAAGAAAGGGACTCTGGGGAGGAGGTGTGGGTACACACAAGACACTCCTTAAATGCTCATGGGAACCACTGGAAGAAAAGGCCTTTTGGGAAGGAGAGGGACTAGTTATGGTCACGCAACCGCTTGATAAATGGTCACTGAGTCCTTGGAGGACAGATTTCGTGGGGAAGGAGAATAGGAATATAGAAATTTGATCTGTGTAAGCTTGGTTCTCCATCCATGCGAGGAAAGTTTTCTGCAGAGAAGGCACAGAATCAGGCATACAGCTGGTATTCCTTAAGTACTCCAAGGATCGACTGAAACAAGAGGTCTTCAGAAAGAGTGATTGAAATGGTGCACACAGAAAGTGCTAGATATCTGGGTGCGGGATTAAATGGAGGCAGAGGCTTTTGTGGAGAGACCTAAGGTCGAGTAAGGCAGAACGTGCTCAGTATGGCTGACTGAATTTACTGCAGGAAAAGGAATTGGGGAAAGGGCTTGAGGATGCAGTATACAGCAGGCATCCCATATGTGCTTGCTGAATCCTCATATATCAAGAGGAAAGAACCTTTAGAAGGGGCTCACATTGCAGGCAGTTGATCAATGCTAGATGGATCCACCAAAGGAAGGGTCTTTGAAGGAGTTTGACAATGGGAAATACAGGAAGTACTCCAAAAATTCTTTCTAGATCCACTGTAGGAAAAGGTCTTTGAGGAGAGTCTGATGATGAGTCACACAGAGAAGGCTCAAAAACGCTCATGGAACTCACTGGAGGAAAATGATCTGTTTGAGAAGGGGTTTGGGGATGGACACACCTGAGGCTTAGATTAGATGCTTCTTAGTTCCTTTGCAGAAAAAGGCCTTCAGAGAGAGGGCCTGGAGTTGGGGGACACACAGAAGGCATTCAATCAAGACTCAGCGGGATCCATTAAAGGCAAAGCTCTTGGTGAAAACCTGGGCACTCAACCAATGTTCACTGAATGGTTTGGAAAGGTCTTTGAGGAGGGGTCTGACGTGGGACACATAGCACAGATTGGATACGTGCTCACAAGATCCATTAGCGAGAAGCCTGAGGGCAAGGGTTGAGGAGAACAGGACCCCTATCAGGCTTTCAAAAAATGCTCGCAAAATTCACTGAACTCCAATGCCTTGGGGAAGAGCTCTTCGATGAGGCATACTGCAGGTACTTGATAAAAGCTCCTAAGATCCTTTAAAGGGCAAGACCTTTGGGGGCAAGAGTTGTGTGGGGGAGCAAGGGTACATTTGGCTCTTGAAGCTCATAAGATATATTGAAGCCAAAGGATTGGGGGGAGGTGGACTGGGGAAGAGGTACACAGCAGGTGCCCAATAGATAACTGCTCCCTCTATCCATCGAGGTTGGAAGGCCAAGGGTGGCGAGCAGAGGAAGAACCCAAAGTAATGATTTAGGGAGGAAAGGGATTTGGGCGAGGGGGCCAGGTACCAGACGCACAAGTGGCGCTCAATAATTGCTCATTCACCGTGGAATGATATGGGGACCCAGGCCCTTGGGGAGACGTCCGCGGCAGTGGCTTACCAGTCGGTGTGCGGCTCGTCGATGACCAGCAGCACCCTGGCGGCGGCGCCCCCGCGGCCTGCGCCCCCCGAGCCTCCGCCCACCTGCTCGCTGAAGGTGGCGGCGGCAGCCGCTGTGGTCTGCTTGACCGCGTTGGACAGCGACGAGAAGAAGCCACCGCCTCCTGAGGACCCAGGACTAGGGGCTGCCGGTGAGGCCGCCGGGGCGGCTGCGGAGACCCTCTCGGCAGTGGCAGTCGCGGAACCGGGCGTGGCCCCGGGGCTGGCAGCAGAGGGCGGCGGCGGGGGCGGCTGCGGGCGCTGCAGGTCTGTCATGTACCCATTCGGCAGATTGGCCATGAAGTTGCTGTCCGACAGGCGGCGCCGCAGGTAGTTCATGGCTGCGGCTTGGGGCAGGGGGTCCTAGGGGCAATCTGGCCAGCAGCCGCGGGGGCGGGCCGCGCGGGGCTCAAGAGCACAACCGCGCTCTCAGGCACGATGCGACTCCTCTGATGCCCGCCGCAGACTGAGGCAGCGCTGACTCGCTGCCGCCGCAGCGCGGATGGTCGCGCCCGTGCCTCCCTATCTCACGCCTCCTATGGTGCAGGCCAGCTTGGCCGGCGGCGGCGCGGACGCGACCAAGGTGGCCGAGAAGGGGAGTTTGCGGAGGAACAGTCAGTGACGTCAGCGCGCCTTGAGTGCTGGGGCGGTGGTGGCGCGCGCCGGCAGGCGGGGGCGAAGGCGCTGTCCGCGGTGCTGAATCTGGCAGTGCGCACGCGCCACGCCGCATCTTGTTTCCCCTCCCCCGCTTCCAATAGGGGATGCGCAATTTGGGGAGTGGGGGCGGGGTGCTTGTGCAGAGGGTCGAAGTTGGTCGTCTGACAGGTCCCACCAGCCCACCTCATCCTGGTCCTCATATCTACTCGCACCTATACGCAGGACCCTCGCAGATAACTCGGTTTCCAGTATTGATATTCACTGCAGAAGGCATTTAGGGGATGGGGGTGGCTGGTAGAGACGCACTCAGAGACATAAAAGTAAAGGAATAACCCCCTCACTGAGAAGGTTGGCGGTCACACGCAGTGCCTCATAGGGAGATGAGTCTCCCACGTGCACACAGCCTCAGCAAGGCAGAGAGAATGGTGCTGTGGTGTCAGACAGAATCAGACAAGTGGAGGTGGACACCTGGGTGCTGTATCTACACCCTTGTGGGGTGGGGGTTGGAAGCGCACAGGAAATGAGACACATATGTGGAGATACATATAAACACACACAAAAGTAAGGAAACTCAGAGGGTTGTGTACAGAGAACACACCCCTATCTAGATATATATACACACATACAAAAACTGTAACACACATGGACATGTTACATGCATGCACACAGGGAACACACTGATAGAGACCCAGGGAAACTCACTTGAGCATGCACATCTGGACAAAATACATACCCATAGATGATCACGGAGAAAAACTGTATCTGCAACACACATTCTCTGTGGCTCTAGCCTTGATGCACGTCTATCTGCTTCTGCCCACCACAGACTGGGTCTATACACTCCCATACCTCTGATGTGGATACAAAGTCCATGATAAACACTGTCATCAGTGCGCATGCTGTCTCTCGTCACCCAAGAACTTTAACATAACAGAGGCAAGCCCATCCTTAGACACACAGTAGGTGCCAAATAATGGTTGCACATGAGCAAATGAGGTAGTCCTGTCAGAGGTGGGATGTGGAAGCCACCCTGCCAAAACTATAAGATCCTGGTTACAATAAAAGCACAAATCCACAAATAATCATTTTTTTACTGACTATACACAACACTTAGCTGTTTACAGTTTCAGCCAACCCTCCCAACAATTCTATGGGGTGGATAACATAATTTCTATTTAACAGGTGAGGGAATCCAAGAATTCAGATTAATTTCCAAAGGATCCTGTTCATATTATGATCTATGTTTTTCTTTGAATAGTATGCCAGGAAGAGGGATCAGTCGGTGTCACTGGAGCCCAGAACAAGGTGGGAGGAAGCTTGTGGTAGGAGATGGTGTCAGAGTGGTTAGCGAGGGCCTTGGTTAGGGCCTTGGCCATAGTAAGCAATGATGGCAGAGCAGGTAAAGTGGTAGAAGATATGCAATAAATAGGCAGATTCCGAGTCTCTTTTTTCTGAAGGACTTTCAGGTGAATCACCCACTTATTCATTTGTCCATTCTGTATTAAGTCATTGACCAGTTTAAACAATGCAGTAATAATGTAGGGCCTGAAGTCATAGTGCCTGAGTCCTATTACACCCTTGGGAAAGTGACTTAATTCCCCCTGAGACTTGGTTTCTTCATCTATGAAAAGAGGGTGATTACCTGGCCCACTGTTAAGGAGAGGAGTAAAGGGACAACTTGTGTACCTTTTCATGTGTGGTAACCTCTGCCAGGAATGCCCTTTCCCTTCCTATCTCAGGGGCCTTCTTTATCCATGGTTTCCAGGAGGTCCTCAAATTTCAGATCCCCTGGGCTCCCACAGTTACATAGTGTAACACTTCCCAAACCATCTTCTACTGTCTTCTCCATCCCAGCCAGCTTTAGTTCCAGCTTCAGGCCTTTTCTTTGGCCATCCTTTCCCCCTACCCCCTTCGAGGATATCTTTTCTGGCATTCCAAACTCCTGCAGTCCCCAAATGGGAGAACTCCCTACAAATTGGGCATTTGCCCAATGTTTCAAAGTATCATGTTCCTTAGTTTTTTTATTTGGTAACAGAAACAAACAAGCTGTGCTGGGCATGTGGTGACTTCTTTGGGGGACAGGGGCAGCTTCAGGTCTGCAGACCATCCTGGCTCCTCTAGGCCTAGATTCAGGCTCCTTAGGATTGTCTTCAGACTATGCCTCTTCCTAGGGGCCCGGTTCCTAGGTTCCTAATACTAGTGATTCCAATGTCACACCCTTTTTCCAGGCAGCTCAAATTCCAGATTTCCAGAAATTGTTTTGTAGAGGAATGTAGACCTCCCAGGAATGTCCAGAGGCTCTTCTGAACTGCTTCCATGTTCTTCAGCAGGAATGGCCATACAGAAGGGCTCCAGGAATGATTTCCTTCCTTGTGCTTTGGTGAGTAGAAACTCAAACACACACCCTGAATAAACATTCACAGTACTGTATTCATGTTTATAACTCACTTACATATCCATGCCACCTTCATGGGCATGTGCACTCACACATTGTGATGACACACTTTGCACACATTCAATACATCCTAAATTCTTGTACAGGCCATGTACCACAAGCATGTCACACATACACACAGGTGTACCTTATCCAGCCACAGCTGACCTTGTGATTTCCTATAAACACACACCTCTCACACCCTGTAGTAGCAACCAGAACCCCTTGTTTTGGTTCAGTCCTCCTGAGATGATCAAGTACTCACTTATCAAGTACTCACTTATCTTCATTTTAACCCACCAACTGGCCCAATTTTCATAAGGGAAAGTCAACCCAGAGGAGTCAAGTGAAAGCACGGGCAAGACTCTGGGCATACGAATCTCCCACTGGAACCTTTCCACCCACAGGGGTCCCTTTAACCCACAGCACACTACGGTGCTTCAAAAATGTCCAGCTTGCTACCTTTCTGTGCCTGTTGCCTCCCTTGTGAAATGAAGATTATAGTAATACTGACCCTCAAAGGGTTGTTGTGGATTCAATGGGCTCACACAGTAAGTGCTTTCTAAGGATTAGCTATTACCATAATTATTATGCTAATTAGTGTGATGCATCTCATCACAGAGCCCCAGCATTCTGGAAGTGGCAAATGAATGAATGCTGAAAGTGTCGGCATCTGTGCTTGTTCTTCACTGTGGAGACACGTGCCGTTCTGATTCTTCTTCTTCCCTATCCCTCGTGATGTCTAGCACTATTGTTAGTATACAGTAGGCGTTAAGTGTTGAATACATGTGCAAGCGAAATACCTATTCTGAATTTGTTCTCTCACTTGAGATAATCCTTTCCTACCAGCCCTCCTCCACCCCAGATGCCCGGACACAGCTCTAGCATACAGCAGGTGCTATTAAGTGTTGAATGAACAAATGCTAAAGGAACGTGTGTGGGGGTTTGTCTTGGAAGCTCTTCCAGGCAGATGCTCTGTTTTCTCTTTGCCCCTGCTCCACCTCAGAGGCACATCACAAGCACTTCCTCGGCCCGCCCCCGCTCACCTCCCCCTCCTCCCCCCAGTCTCAAGGAGTTATTTCTCGCCTGTAATTGCGGCGTTGGAGCTGAGCTGTGGGTGGATGCAGGTGCTCGCGCAACAGGGCGTCAGCCTTGGCCACGCTTCTGCAGCAGTTCATCATCGATTGACGTGGACTCGACCAGCAGACAGGCTCCGCGGGTGGGAAGCTAGGGAGCTTTAGCAGGAAGGGAGATGGCACCGACCAATCAAGCAGTGCCTTCCAGGAGTAGTAGCCAATCAGGAAACCCATAACGCAGAGCTCTGCAGAGGAACGTGCGGGGTGGCCCTGGGGGAGCCCAGACTTTGGGGTTAGGATGGAGGAAGGAGGCTGGGGCTGAACGTTCGCGTTCCCTCCCGTCAAGCTGCGGCCACAGTGGAAAGTAGTTTTCCCCATAGGCTACTGTGACTGCCCATGCTGTGCCCTTTAACCTGGAAGATGCGACTACCCCACTCCTGCGGAAGGGGATAGATTGTTTTTCCTGCTTTAAGGAATTTTAGAAGAGCCCTCAGGACTGCTTTATTGAGGTCTGGGAGGTGAACGGGTCAGAGTGGGAGGGGGATGTGTTAGGGCTTCTCCTCAGGGTCTTTGCAGGCAGGCACGTGTAGACATGGTCGTTTCTCCTCCACCACCAGCGTCTGCCCTTGCAGCTGCTCGCACTGTGGCCACGGTTTACCCCAGAAGGTGACATTCTTCTCGCCCTGACCTTCGACCACGGAAATGGTGGGCCTGGGGTGTTGGGGAAAGGGGAAGGTGAGAAGCTTGTGAAAGGCAAAAATGCATTCAACAAACTCTAATGAGCACCTGCTGTGTGCCCAACACAATTGGTCTTCCGTCTGCCTCAGTTTCCCTCACCTTCATCAGGTTGAGGACAAGAGCCGATTGCCGTAAAGTGCTCAGAGCAGTGCCTAGCACACAGTACGTGCTCAATAAATTCTGGTGATTGTCACTCAGTGACATGAGCTATCTTCTCTTACCTCCAAAACCATTTCTCTCTCCCTTCTCCCCCTGCCCCACACCCCAGGGAAAAAAAACAAATGCCTTGTCCTGACATTCAAGGCCTTGTTGTTGGGCCCAAATTCCTGCCCCAAGCCAATCTCTTTCTTTATCTCCTCTACTTAGCCAAATTCAGTCCCATAAATAGAAAGGGTGTTTCCTGGGTTATTTCTCCCACTAGGCAAGCCCTCCATTCACTCCTACCCTGATTCTCTCAATTGATCAGTCTCTCACTCATTCAAATCCTTTGTGCCTCCATTCAGCACTTCTACCTCACATTGAGGACGCACTCTCAACGCCACAGCTAGGAGATCACTTCCAAGATGGCAGGCCTTCTATGAATTGGAACAGCCCACTAAATCTAATAGCTTGATGTATGTGGACATAAAGAAAGCATGAGTACCTTAACCCTAATACCTGGGCCACTCTGGTCACCAGGAAACACGTGGGGCTGCCAATCTTCTGTGTCCAGAATTCTGCTTATAGTTTTGATGTTGAGGATGCCTTTCCTGACCCTCATGTTCCAGGAGGAGGTCTAGTCAACTTCCTGGATCCATGTCGAGGTGGAATTCCCTTTCAATTCACCAATCATTCCTCCTCCACCTTCTGTCAAAACTGTGCTCCCTGAGTCTCCTGGGGGCTCCACGGGATCTGGGTTCTGTCTACAGCTATGGCTGAAAGGGCCTTGGAGGGCCTCAGAGCATGAGATGTGGAGTGAGTGAATGGAGGCATGGGTGACTGTAGGAATGAGTGAGTGGAGGCCTGAATGACTAAGTGAATGAGAAATTCAAAGCGTGGGTAACTGAGAGGTCAGAGTGAATGGACACACAAAGGACTGAGTGAATGGGAGAACAGCTGAGGGACTGCATGAGTGATGGAGGGGCACAGAGGTTATGAATTCTCCTCCAGTATCTTCTCTTATTTAGTTTCTCCCTTCTTCCTGCAGCTGGGAGATGGCATCCAGCAAGGTAGGCACCTTAGAACCATCAGTGGAAGCCATGCTTGGGGGTACCCAACTCTAGTCTTCAATGCCATTGCTCAGTACACTCTGCCCCTTCACTCACGGGAACTTGGGGAGCAGGGCTGTGCAGAGCCGCTGGCGGGTCCGGGTGGGGCTGGGCCCACATGGGGGTGTGCACAGTCCCCAGGAACTCCACTCCAACCATGAGCCTTTCACTGCAATGAGGAGGAGGAAGGTCACGGAGTCAGAACTGGAGGCCTCAGTGTGAAGGTAAGCTGGAGGCTGTAGGAACATGGGGTCCCCAGCGAAGAGCTGGGAAACCCTTGTCCCTGGCAGGGCAACAGTGTGGTCTGTTGGGGCACTCACAGCGGCAGCGCTGGATGTTATAGCAGTGCCGGATGTCCTGGTACTCCCCAGCACATCGCTGTCCATCAAACTTGCGGCCCTTGCAGACCCTCTTTCGACTCTGCTGGCCCGGGACTTCCTCACAGCTGATGGACTTCCTGCCGGGGCGGCTGCATTCACTCCACTCCCCCCAGGCCTCCCATTCTCCATTCACTGCGGGGGAGGGGGGTGGTGGTGCTCAGATCAAATCAGATCAAAACAAGGAGCCAGCAGGGGAGTTCAGGGGAAGGGGTAAGGGCTGTGGGAGGAGGGAGCAGGGGCGATCGGATGTGGGACTGGGGGATCAGAGGTGGACCAGGACCGGAAGCACTGGAGGCAGGCATAAGACCCCAGCACCAGGCACTGGGCTTAGGCGTGGAAATGATGCATCCTGAGGTGCTGACCAGGGCAAGGCACAGCTGTGTTGCAGATGTGGGTCCGAGTGGCATCGCCGGTGCAGAAGGGGCCCCCATGCTGGGGCACAGGGTGATCACAGGTCCGTTTTTCGAGGGTCTTGCCCAAGCCGCAGGTCACAGAGCAGGAGCTCACAGGGCCCCATGGTCCCCAACCCCCAGCCACTGTTGGGGGAAGGGAAAAGGAGTGAGGAGAAAGGCCCTTTCAACCCTCCCTTAGCCCCTAGACCCAGAACCCTATCCACTGGAACCACAGAGCATCTGCACACTGTCAAGAGCTCCAATGGCAGGGACCTTGTCCCTCTGTACCTGGGCAGGGTGGCAGGCCAGTGCAGCTCCGCTGTTCATAGGCTGACCCTGAGCAGGGCTTCCCTGGGGGCTGCTTGGAGGGCTCAGGTGCAGAGCATGTGCGGCTCCGTGTTTCCTTTGGCACTTGGGGTCCACCGTGGCAGGAGCTTGAGCAAGGGCTCCAGGGGCCCCAGGCGGCCCAGAGCCCGTGTGCTGTGGTGGGGTGGGGGGTGAGAGGTTGCCAATGCGGTTATGCATGCTGGAGTCCGGTCACCCAGTTGTTCCCTGCTGCCCCTCCACAGATCCACTCTGGGTGCCCCCAATAGGCTCCTGTGGCTGCGGGCACTCACTGGGGCAGACCTGCTTGGTGTCACAGGTCTCTGACTCCTGGGCCTCTCCTAGGCAGCGGCCCCCACACTTGGGGGCAGGGCGATCACATGCTCGCTGACGGGTCTTGGTCCCTTTGGAGCAGGTGACAGAGCAAGGCCTCCAGGGCCCCCAGTCAGACCAGCCGCCCATTTCTGTGGGAGAGAGGAAAGGGGGTGGCTGGAGGTAGGAGTGTCCACAGGGCTCCGAACTTCCTCATATGCTCTCCGTTCACTGATCGTGTCTGTCCCTCCTTGCTTTGCCACCACACCCAGCCCATCACTGCTCATCTGGACTGTGGCAGTGGCTTCACGCTGGCCTTTTGGCTTCACCCCATCCAGAGGTCTGCCTGCCTCCTATCCAAGTCAGATCACGTTTCTCCCCTGCCCAGAACCCAAATCCCTCAGACTGAAGCCAGCGTCTTCCCTGTGGCCTCCACAGGTCAGGCCCCTCTTGTCTCTCTGACCTCACCTCCCGCCATGCCGGCCTGCTCTTTAGTTCCTACAAGCTTCAGGCCCAGGCCTCCCCTCAGAGCCTTTGCACTGACTGTTCAGGTGGCCTCCCGCCTTGCTTATCCTCCTCACCAGGACAGCACAGCAGGTCTTCACAGGCCTGTAGCTGCCACTGGAGGGTGCCGGGAGCCGCCTTCTCAGAGCACGGTCCGCCCTGGCCCACGCAGCGCCGGTGCCGCAGCTGGGAGCCCTCAGAGCATGTCACTGAGCAGGGGGCCCACGCAGACCATTGTGACCATAGTGGGGACCTGTGGGGGAGGAGCACACATGTCCCACCCTGTTGGGAGCTGATAAGGATGGTGTTTCGGATGCCACAGTGTGGGTAGGCCTAGCAGGGTGTTCCAGGTAAATGCATACGGAGTGGATCAATGAGTACCTCCTTCTTAGCGATGTTGGGGGACTGAATGGCAAGAGGTGGGCATACATTAACTGCCTGATAAATACCACTTACCTTTATGATCCGGGGCCTGGAGTTACCCTTGGAAGTCCCGCCAGGACAATGCCAGGCACACAGTAAGCAAATATAAAGACCAGGACCTGGAAGTTCTATCAGAGACCAACCAGCTCACCACTGTGCATGGGTAGATGTGGAGTGCTTACTACAAGGCATCATGCCAGTGAGCTCAGAGGTCCCCTCAGAAGTACCCTTGACCTGTCCCCAACATACTCCGTAGCACTGGCTATGGTGTTCATGCTATTAAACTGATGGGGACCGTTGCTGACATGACTGCCCCCACAGTCTATCTGGACTATTCAATAAGCATAGAAAATATATCTAGAATATAGGAAGGGCTCAACACAGGTAAGCAAGAAATGATGATTAGGAGAGTAGAGTTACCCTCAGGAACCCAGAAGCTGCCTCCTCGCCCCTGCAAGCCATCTAGAATGCAGGAGGTGCTCAATGAACAGGAAGTGTCATCCTAATTAGGGACCAGAGCCGCTCTCAGAATTCTCCAAATTCTTCCACCCCTATAATGTGTTCATTTACAACAAGCACTCAATAAATAGAACCTGTCAACCCAACTGGGAGAGCACAGCTGCCTTCAGAAATATTCAGATTGTACCTCATTCCCCAACCCCCACCGGGCTTCCAGCATGCAGGAAATGTTCAATATATGTGAGCTATGGCAGTGATTCTAAACCAGGGGAGATTTTGCTCCCTGCCTCCCACCCAGGGGACACTTGGCAATGTCTGGGGCCATTTTCGGTTGTCACAACTGATGAGGGGAATTGCTACTGGCATCTAGTAGAAGACCGACCAGGGATGTTACAAAACATCTCACAATGTACTACTGATCAGCAGTCTCCTGCCCCCCACCCCCACCCCGAAACCTCGTCTCCGCAAAGAATTTTCTAGTTGAAAATGTCATTAGTGCCAAGGTTGAGACATCCTGAGTTATGGTCATGATCAGGCTGCCGGGTCCAGCCTTCAAAATCCGAAAGAGCCCAGTTCTGGGTCACCCCCAGCCAACCCTTTTGCCCACCCCTGCCCCCAGGCTCCCCCGAACCTGCATGCATGGCAGTGCTCACTGCCAGGCTCCTGGAAGGCATAGGCAGCATTGAGACAGCAGTGTTCCACACTGACACCTCCCCCTAGGAGGCCCTTGCACTTGCCGCTGGGTTCGTCATACTCGGTGAAGCAGACTACAGGATCCGCACCTGTTAACAGGGCAGGTGACACAGTCAGGGACGTGGTGGGCCTGGGCACCCCCGGGGGACAGCTGGGGCCTCATCCACTCACCGGTGGCTGGCAGTGTGAGCAGCAGCAGCAGCAGCGATAGAGGGGGCTGCGACTGGGCGGGCATGGTGAGCAGCACACGCCTGCACCCTTGGCAGAGTGGAGGTCTGGCTGTATGCACCCTGGAGTCAGGCGGCAAAGAGGAATCTGCGGCAGGAGGAACTGGGAGGGTGAAGTGGAGGGAGGGAGCCTCTGCAACGCTGACCTCCTCTGCTTCCTCCTCTTCTTTTCCCACCCCACTTCCTGCCTCACCCTTGGTCCTATTTTGTTTGTCACCGTATCCCCAGCACTTCTTGCTCTGCCTAGAAACCTTATAGGGTCCAATCAGGGCTCCCTGGATAAATTCTCAGAGGGGAGCCAGAGCACGAGTTTGGAGCAGGACAAACCCCGCAACCTTGGGCACGTCACTTAAACCTAAGTCTGTTTCCTTACCTGTAAAATGCACAATCCCTAGCACCACACTGAGGTCCACCTCTGGGGAGTGCTGACCGGGGCTGATAGGAGGGTGGCGTGCCCACTGGTCATGGGGAGGTGGGTCCGAGGTGATTGCTTTGCCTTCCGCCTAAGTGAGGTTCCCTGCGGTCAGCACAGGGGAAGTGAGAAGGGGAAGTGGTAGGTTGGTGGGGAAGGGTTTAGAATGGGGGAGGCTGGGGATATCTACTGCCCCTGGGGTCCAGCGGGTATAGCTGGGGAAACTTTCGGGGCTTGAGGCAGGAGTGGTTAGGAGGCCCCAGCTGAGTACTCTCAGGGAGCTCACACCTCTTCCCCTGAACCTGCTGCCTCCCCTATAAAATGCGCACAGGGACTGCACCTGCATGAAGATTTTTTTTAAGTCCTTGGAACAATGCCTAGTGTACAGTAGGTGCTCTGTGTTTATTAAATTCATGTGTTCAACATTAATTGAATACCTACTGAATACCACTTGCACTTCTTGGCATTAGATGGAAGAAAGACCAGGGCAAAATTTCTGGCTCCTGAGTGACTTCTACACTTAAAAGAGGAGACAGATAATAAAATGTCACCTCCCTCAAGAGGCCTTCCCTGCTGCCATGGTAGCATCCCTGCCACTCTCCAGCCCAGTGACTCTCAAACCTTACTTTGCACCACCATCATCCAAAGGGCTTGTTGAAAAATGCAGCCTGCTGAGCCCCACCTGTTTTCCATTCAGTAGGTGTGGAGCAGGGGTCCAGACTCTGTATTTCTGGTGCTGGTATTGTGGCACAGTGCCCCATAGCCACTGCCTGTGAGGCCAGCATCCCATATCAGAGTGCCACCAGCTGCCCTGCTTCCAATCCAGTTTCTTGCTAACGTGCCTGGGAGGGCAGCAGAGGATGGCCCAGGTCCTTAGGGCCCTGGCACCCATATGGGAGACGCAGATGGGGCTCTTGGTTCCCCTAGCCCCACCCATTGTGGCCATTTGGGGAGTGCACCAGCGGATGGAAGATGTCTTACTCTCGCTCACTCTCTGTAACTCTGCCTTTCAAATAAATAAATTTTTTAAAAAATGTGTATTTCTAATAAGCTCCTAGGTGAGATTGACACTACTGTCCAGGACCACACTTTGAGAACCACTAGTCTTAATACTGATCTTTCTTTATTTTTCTGTGAGTCTCACTACAGCAAATAATTTTCCATGCCCCTTATTTTACTGTCAATAATGAGTTCCTCTTCAGCCCATCTTCCATGCAGGTAAAGCTGAGATTCACACATCTGCTAGCTGTTGTTGCTGCTGCTGCCTTTTTTTTTTTTTTAAATAAGCCCTTATGAGTAAAATTCCAGAGATGGCTTTAAAAACAGAAATCTTTTTAATTAACAACAACAACAACAAAAAGAGCCTAAGAAAGATAGGGAGGCAATGCCTCATTTCTTTGATATTCACAGAGAAAGAGATACAAATGAAAACAAGATAAAAGAAACTGGTCAAGCAGTAAAGCAAATCCCTCGAGAATCCTGCTCTTGTTTTACAGGTGATAAGGTGTGTGTTAACATTCGTATTCGTTGCAGCTGTACTCTGTTCTCTCCTCATCTAAGCCTGTCTTTCAGAGTGTGCTTTGAACAAAAGGGTCTTGTTAAGAGTCTACGACTTCAGGTGTGAGTGCCGAGTTATCCTGTGAAAACAAAACTGCCCAGGAAACCTGCAATGCTGGCTGGCTGGCTGCCTTATATAATCGCTTGTTGCCCTGGTCATAATAATGTTAGAGGCAGTATTTCCTCCATTCCTCACCTGTATATTCACGGGATCCCCTGTGGAAGAGGACTGAGGAGTGGCTGGGCAGTAAAATGACTATGGGATCCCTTATTGAACCAAAGAGTGGAGAGTCTGATTCCTGTTACCATGTCACTGGCTGATGTGATGTATTTTCTTGTCGGTCTCACTAAATACCAGCTCCATAAAAACAGGAATTTGTGCTTGGTTTATTAACCGCTAAGTCTTCAGGGTATTAGATGGGGACTAGCAAATAGTAGGAGCTCAAGAAAACATGTGCAGAATGGAACAATATGCGAAATAAATAAAATGGGATGTGGAAAGGTGGCTTGAGTGAGAAGGGATAGGCGAGATAGGGGATAAGGATAGAGATGCTGGTAAGTGCTAAGAAGGGTCTGGAGTTGGAGGTAAAAATTTGGGCAGGACCCGGGAAATAAAAAGTACTTCAAGTTCTGGGGAATTCCAGTGTTTCAAGCCTTGGAGAACTGGGAGGAGCTAGCCCAGGGGACTGGGCAGGAGGGGCCTGTGGAGGAAGAGGACAAACAGAAGAGGGTTTTTGTCCCAGGTCTGTGACACTCTATCCGTGGTCTCTTACACACTGTCCCACCTGGTCTTCTTTTGCTTCAGGTTTTCTTTTTATCTCTACACACACACCCAGTGGATTTGCAGCCTCTACTGGAGTCTTTTTAGGAACAGCCTCACACCCACACTCGATCACTCAGCCTCTCATATATTCATTCGGTCGGTCGGTCGGTCACTCACTCACTCAGAGTCATTTTCTGTCACTGAGCCCCGGGCCCACTGCAGTCTCCCCGAGCAGTTTCAAACATGCAATCATGTCTTATGGCTTGTCTCATTTGGCCAGCCCCACCAGTATTTTCTTACCAGTTCCTCTCACGGAGTGATACCAGTTCATAACATGTCACAGCCATGACCATGACCTCACCTATACCAACAGTCACTGATGTACAGTCCCCGCTCATTTCTCATGAAGTTTCTCTCTCTCTCTCTCTCTCTCTCTCTCTCTCTCTCTCACACACACACACACACACACACACACACAAAGAACATCTTCTCTCCTAACCCTTCTCACTCAAGCCTTTTTTTTCACACCTCACAGCCCCTGGGGTCGACTCCTAGTCCCCCATGAGTTTCACCTGTGGAAACCGCCACACGGTATATCAGACTCCATCTTCATCACGTCGTCTCCCAGTTCTTCTCGGTCGGCTCTGAACACAGCTGGTGCTGATTTAGGGACTCTGCTATTAAAGTCTCCTGCACCGTTTTACACGCACGCGCACCATCACACTCTCTGATGCTGGCGCAGTCAACCACCTGGTCTCACCAGCATTCTCCCTCAGTCTGCTCCTGCTGGCTGCAATCCCAAGTTCAAGATTACCACCAGGCTCTTGGTAAGACTCACACAGTCAGTTGTGCACGCCATCTTTTTCCTCACACTCTGCTTATCTCATACTCGTGTGTGTGGCTTTCAAACATTTTCTAATTTTATTTTTATGTATTTAAGAGACTGGGGTCGAGGGAGGGAGGAGCAAGAGTGAGTGAGCCCGAGAGCTTCCATCTGCTAGTTCACTTGCCAAATGCCCGCCAACAGCTGGAGCTGGACCAGGCCAAAGCCAGGGGCTAAGAACTCCATTGAGGTCTGTTTCGTGGGTGGCAGGACCCAAGTACATGCTGCCTCCCAGGGGATGCATTAGCTGGAAGCTGGAATGGTATGCAGAACCAGGACTGAAACCTAGGCACTCTGAAAAGGGATGAAGGTGCCACAAGCAGTGCTCTAACCACTGTGCCAAATGCCCACCCCTCTATTAACTTTTTTTTTTACAGGCAGAGTTAGACAGTGAGAAAGAGAGAGAAAGGTCTTCCTTCCATTGGTTCACCCCCCAAATGGTTGCCACAGCCAGCGCGCTGGGCTGATCCAAAGCCAGGAGCCAGGTGCTTCTCCTGGTCTCCCATGCAGGTGCAGGGCCCAAGCACTTGGGCCATCCTCCACTGCCTTCCCGGGCCACAGCAGAGAGCTGGACTGGAAGAGGAGCAACCGGGACTAGAACCCAGGGTGCCGGTGCCGCAGGTGGAGGATTAGCCTAGTGAGCCGCGGCACCGGCTGAAACTTTCTGAAGTCCCCTCGTACACATGTGCACAATTCCAGCCTCATCACATGGGTGCTCAGCATCTCATTCACTCTCATTTTCTCACTTCCTGATTGAGTTCTAGGAAATGTTTCACTCACACACACATTCTCCAACGCTGCTCAGTTCTCAAATTTCCCTCCCCAGTCACTGACTTCCCAGATAGTGCTTCTAGTCCCTGCCCAATGGTTCATGTCCTCTCTCACACCCTTTCAGTCACTCAGTCTTACCAGACCCTGAGGCAGACTGTAGCAGGAACTGTCCAGCCAGTTACCACTAGTCTCAGGGTCACACAAGACTACAACCTCTTATACTCTGCCTATCACAGCCACTCGTCCTCGATTTCTCAGCCTTCAGCCTTTCATGAACCATCTTCACACACACAAAACCCAATTCCTGTCACTTGGGTCTCAGCCATCTCTTGGGTCTTGGTCATGCTCTCTTCTCACACGTACGCTGCTTCCGTGACTTTAGTCGCTAGTCCAGCCTGGCACTAACAGTTTCACAACTATTCACTCCTTTCTCAGCATCACCTGCTCACATGCAGTGAGGTGTCTCACCGACACATGGGCCCTGACAGTCCCTACCCATTTCCTGCCCAGTTTCTTGCTCATCAGACTGTCAAATAGCGTCTGATCTTTGGTCCTCACTCCCTTCTCATAAATATTATTTCGTACACACAATCACAAGTTCTTATACAGTATTTCAAAAAAATATTGCCATCGATAGATTTTACGAATAGCAGACATATACGTAAAACGATTTTTATTCATTTGAAGACAGAGTTCTTCCATCTGCCAGCTCACTCTCCAAATACCCACATTGGCCAGGGCTGGGCTGGGCTGGGCCCGGCACACAATTCAGGTCTCCTAAGTGAGTGGCAGGAACTCAATTACTTGCTTCCAGGTTGTGCATCAGAGGAAGGTGCAGTCAGGATTGGAGGTGGGCATTGAATCCAGGTATTTCCAAGCGGGCTGCAGGCATCCTAACCTGGGGCCTAATTGCTAGGTTAAGCACCTTCCCCCTGTTCAGTATCTTAATCGTTCAGTCTTAATGAGTTCCCACATAAACACACTGTCAAAAAAGTCTGTGGTCACAACTTCTGTCCTCCCTCCCCTGTCTCACACACACAATTGTAGCTGCCCATGTTTCTTACACACAGTTGCCAATTTGCAGCCTCTATTGTTTTGGATACCTGATGTCATTGTCATTGTCATTCTCATTCTCTCTCTTTCTCTCTGTCAACCTCTGCCCCACACCCTCACGGCCTTTCACACAAAATCATGCTTGTCACATTCAGTCCTGACAACATCAGGGAAAAGAAATGGCACCAGCCTTCAGCAACACCTTTAAAAATATATATTTACAGGAACAATTCCCCATTCTCTGGGACTCTTAGAAAAAAAAGGTCCATTTTGGGGAAGTAAAACAAACAGAGGAGACGAGTGTAGCACCGTCCCCCAAATCACCAACCCCCAGGTCCCCAGGCCTGGGCTGGGCTGGTGCTGACGGGAGGTGAGCCCAGGAGTTTTTTGAACCCACCCTCTCCAGCCTGGAATTGAGACAGGACAGGCTTTATGTCCCCCATTTCTCCCTCCCAACTCCAGGGACACTTAGAGTCCTTTGTACCCGCCCGCAGGAAATTGGGGGGCTGGGAGGGAGCTGAAAATACATGTTTGGTATCAAAAATAAACACTTGGGGGTGACAGGAAGATCCTCCCCCCAAAATCCCTTCCTTCCCACCCACCCCATCAGATATAGGAAGAGATGCTTCCCTCTCCCCTATTGAAAAGCCCCATTTAAAAATAGATTATACTATCAAAATGGCAGGGGTGGGAGACAGGGAGACCTGGAGTACTGGGTGGAGGGGCCCCCCAGACGGGGACCACCCCCCAAAAAAACCCTCCATTGGGAGGTAACACGCAGGACCCCAGGGAGGTTGGCAGACAAAGGAATGGCTTCTCAGGGGGCAGAAGGACAAAGGGGCATTCCTCCCTGGCCACAATGTTGGTTGAAAATAGGACAAGCTGAGAGAAAGGCTCAGGAGGTGGAAATCCCATTTCAAAGGTGTGATTCTTGCTTGGTCAAGACTCCTAAACCATTACATGGTACAAATTCTTCCTGGATCCCAGATACGGCCAGGAATAATAAAACAAAACAAACTAGCTCTTCTACCCACATCCTAAAATGGAGACAGGGCTCCCTCATCTCCCCAAGGGTAGGCTGAGAAATAAATAAAGAAATGTCCATCTCAAGCCAGACCCTGATTGTCTTGTCTAGGCGAAAAAAAGTGGGGACATGGGGGAGATGTCTCAACCACCCTTCTTAAAAGGGTTGGGCCAGTCTCCTCTCAGTGGCCTTCAAAAAATAAATAAATAAACCGCCCCTACCACTGAAGTAGGAGACGTGTCAGGGCGGCCACTGGGGGACTGACAAAGAAGACAGAAGTTGTGTGTGTTTTGTGGAAGAGTTAGTGCGAGATCCTTCTTCCCAAGAATCCCCACCCCACCACAACCAGAGCATGAGTCTGTCAGTTGAGTTATGCTTCTCCTTGAGATGGCTGGCTGGAGAGAAGTTCAGGGGCATGGATGGAGTGACCCCAGAAGGGGGTGGTAGTGGTGGAGGAGGAGGTGGTAGTGGTGGAGGAGGAGGAGGAGGAGGAGGAAGAGGAGGAGGAGGAGGAGGAGGTGGTGGCGGTGGTGGTGGTGTTGGTGGAAGTCATGGCTTCTGAGGCCCTGGGGAGAGCACCACGGGGGTCGAGAGGCCATCCACGCTGATGGAAGGGATGTGCACCTGGGCGCTGCCGCTGGAAGGAAACTGGGGGCAGAAATAGGGAGACGTCACGGATGGGGGCAATTCTAGGGTCTCTCACCCTCTCCAAGATGGGGGGAGGGGATCCTACCTGGAAGGAGAGCTTGGCTGGGCTACGGGGTGCAATGGGACTCAGGGTGCTCCAGAAGTGAATGCTGGGAGGCAGCGAGCTGGGAGTCAGCAGCACCGGGGTCTGCAGGGAAGGCGCAGTCGCAGTGAGCCCAGGGCATGCAGTCGTACGAAAATGGAAGGAACCTCATCCCACCCCTACCACAAATTTTCTATACAGACTCCCAAGGTCACTCTCCAAAAGTTCACGGACTTACACTGTAACTACTAAGGCCATGCCCATGACAACTCCCAAACTCTACACAGACACCCCCTCCCAGCTCCTGAGCACCCACCCCCAAGGATCTATCCATATCCTGCCCTCAAACCTCACAAAGCATCATCCCAATAGCTCAGGGTCCTCCAACTCTTACATCCCACCCAGATACCTGAGAGGAAAGCCAATTAGCAAATACCACATCAAAGAGCCCCACTCAGATTCCATAAGCCACGCCCCAATGCAGAAACAGTTCCCACTGCCAGGCGAGCAGCTGTCCCTCAGGCCCGCCCACAAAAGTCCCCAGACCGGCCTTTCAATTCAGCCCCACCCCCAGCCAAGTCTCAGAGCTGCCAATCACACTCCAAGGCTCAACCCTCTTCAGAGACCACGGTCACCTGTCAGTCACCTGCCTAGCGCCAATCCCATCCAAACTGGCTGCCAGCCCCACCTCGTTCACAGGCACTCACCAATGTATGAGTAGGTAGCAAAGAAGGCGTCAGCGCTGGCCCCGGTGCCTGCAGACCAGAGCCAGTTCCAGAGCCTGGGGTCCGGTCGGGTCCCGGCCCACCAAGCAGGCTTGGGCTGAGTGGAAGCTCCAGGTCCCGCGGCTTCCGGCCCTTCTGCGGCTGGGCAATTTCAGGGCTAGAAGTCGCCAGGCCACCCGCCGGCGCCGCAGTCTCCCTAACGACCGCGGGCAGCCGGGCCGGCCCGCCTTCTGTGGGAGGGACTTCCGGCTCAGCCTTGGTGGTTTCCGGCACAAACCCTGCCTCCCCCGAGCCTTCCAACTCTTCCTTGGGCCCATCCACTTTGACTTCTGGGGGCAGTGGCCGGCCCAAAGCAGGCTCCACGTCGAGCTCTTCCGATTTCACGTTCGGGACCTCGGGCGGGGTTAAGATGACCTGGAAGAGGGGTGGGCGCAGAGGGTGTAAGTAAGGTGGTTTGGGCAAAGCAGCTTTCTTCTGTGAGCCACCCAGTGATTTCTCTGGGAAGGTGGGACTTGGTGCCCGAGGCGTGCCCGGAGGACACGGGACTTCTCGAAGGAAGTGGGATTTCTGCGGAGGCAGGAGCCTGGGGTGAGAACCCCCATAGCCAAGTGTGACTGCTGGTGATGCCCTGCCCCCTCATGGACTAAACAGTGGTTCTCAAAAATCTACTTGACAGACCCAGCAGCGCTTGCCTCATCTGGGAACTTATTAAAAATGCAAATTCTTGGGATGGACATTTGGCCTAGAGGCAACGGCTGCATTCCACATCCGAGTGCCTAGGTTCGAGTCCCACCTCCGCATTCAGCTTCCTGCTAATGTGCACCCGGGGAGGCAGCAAATAACAGCTCAATGTGTGAGTCCCTGGCACCCATGGAGGAAACCCAGACTGAGTTCCTGGCTCCCGGCTTTGGCTTGGCCCAGCCTTGGTTGCTGTGGGCACTTGGGCAGTGAACTGCAGGATGGCAGCTCTTTGTTTCTCTTTTAAAGTAACTAACATTTTTTAAGAAGGAATGCAATTTCCTGGGCCTTTCCCCAGACCCAAGCAATCAGAAACTCTGCAGGTGAGCCCCAGCGATTTGCGGTTTAACAAGCCCTCCCAGGTGGTCCTGATGAGCACTAAAGTGTGAGAACCCGTGTTACCTGTAGGTAACAATGAATTGTAGCACATTTATTTGCCCTCCTCTTAAGATTTGCATAGCTCTCCTCTCCGATCCTTTCTCCAAGGGGACTTCTTTTTAAAGATTTATTTTAATTATTTAAAAGGCCGAGTGACAGAGATGGAAAGACACAGTGAGAAAAGAGATCTTCCATCTGCTGTCACTCCCCAAATGGCTGCAATTGCCAAGGCCAGGCCAGGCTGAAGCTAAGAGCCAGGAACTCCATCCGGGTCTCCCACGTAGGTGGCAGGGGCTCACATACTTGAGCCATCAATTGCTGCTTTCCCAGGCACATTAGCAGGGAACTGGATGGGAAGAGGAGCAGCTGGGGCTCAAACCAGTGCTCTGATAAGGGATGCAAGTGGTGGGTTTAACCCACTGTGTCACAATGCTAACCTCCCCAAGTGCACATCTGAGTCCCTCCTTCCACCATTATCTCCTGCAGCAGGGCTCCTGCACCTCTGCTCTTACCGGCCACTCCCCTCATTTGGGAATTGTACATCCCTCCTCTTATCGAACTTCCATATTCCAGTCCTTACCTGCAGAGGCAGGCCAGCCTCCTCAGCTTCTAGGCAGGCCTCCAAGGGATTTGGACTGGTGCTCCTGCTCCCTGAGGGGGGCGCTGATGCTCCTCCAGGGGTGGTGCTGGGGAGCACGGAGGCAGATCGAAGATGAGATGGTGGCTGTGGCTGTGGCTGCAGAGACTGAATGGTGAACGTGGAGTAGAGACCGGAGCGCATGTACTCGTTCCGGCTGCTGCGTGCCAAACCACCTGGGCCTGCCATCCCTGCACCCTTGGGTGTGCCTGCCTTTCCACAGGCGGTGTCCCCAGGGGTGGCATGGACAGCAGCAGGGGCCACATTTGCCACGGCAGAGGCAACAGACACCTCAGGCTGGGATGGGCAGTCTTCAGTGGAGCACCCTGCGACCTCGGGATAGGACACGAACTTGTAGACAAACTTCTGGCCGCTCACCTTGCGAATGATATTCTGGGAAGAGACAAACCAGAACAGAGGGCCTTAAAGGACAAGGGCAGGGGGGAGGGACGGTGTGGCTGGGAGAGGAGAGGCTGGAGGGGCTGTCTTCCTCCTAGCACCTTTCTTCCTACTTGCCCCTATTTCACCCATCTCAATCTCCCGTCAGTATCTGCACCCCTCCCTCCCCCCTCCCCGGATCCGTCTCTGTATTCCTCCTGTTTCTCCCTTCGACAGTGCTTTCTTTAATCTCCTCCCCATCCATCTCCCTCCAAGTGTCCCTCTCTTTTCATCTCCCTCTGTCTGGTTCCCCAAGCTGTGCCAGCTCCTGTTCACAATGGAACCCCTCTAGGGGAGTATGGGTGCAGGGGTGTCTGCAGGTTAACAAGTTCAGGCCTATGGGGTGGCTGCCAGGACACAGATTTGGAGACTAGCTAATGCAATATAACAGCAAAGTGGAGTGAGTGCTGTAAATGTTGGAAGAGATGAAATTAATGCAGATGAGTGGGATGACAAATTACTAATATAGAAGATTATTTAATGCTGTTAACATAGAAGTGGAGCAGGCCGAGGTCCATTACAGAGGACAGGGTAAGGAGGCCTCATTATTACTATTATGGGGGCAGGGGTTCAGTGGAGCAGCTTAGAAACTGGTTGGGATGCCCACATTCCATATAGCGGTGCCCTGGTTCAAGTCCCAGCTCTGCTCCCAATTCTAGCTTCTTGCTAATGTGCAACCTGGGAGGCAGTGGATGATGGCTCAAGTCGTTGGCTTTCTGCCACTCATGTGGAAGACAAGGACTGAATTCCTAGCTCTCAGCTTCAGTCTGGCCTGGTCCCAGCTGTTGTAGGCATCTGGAGAGTGAACCAGTGGATAGGAGCGTTCTCGCTTGCTCGCTCGCTCTCTGCCTCTCAAATAAGTAAAAAAAACAAGAACAAAAAAACTGTTGTGGAGTTGTGGAGGTTTAAACCAAAAGGGTAACAAAATGAAGTAACTGACAATTAGGAAAGAACAATAAAATACTGGTATAAATATTGGGGGAGGGGCAAGTATGTCTGAGGTATTTCAGGACAGGTCCGGTCTGGAGAGTTTCAGGGATGTTCTGGGGTCTCTTAGGCTACAGTGAGGTAGCCCCACTGTTTTGGAGATCTGGGTTAAAGGAATACACTAGGAAAACAGGATAAATGCCTCCAATGACTAAACGGTGCGACACAGGTCTGTGGCCGTGCTGGGAGCAAGAGGAGTCTGGGGGTACTAGGCAGTCTTTTTCTGATTAAAGATTTATTTATTTATGTGAAAGGCAGAATTAGGGAGGAGAGAGAGAGAAAGACAGACATGTTCCATCTATTGGTTCACTCCCACAAATAGCTGCAAAAGCAGAGACTAGGCTAGGCCGAAGCCAAGAGCCTGGGATTCCGATGTGGTGCCACATGGCTGGCAGGGGCCCAGGGGCTTGGGCCATCCTCCGCTGCTTTCCCGGGTGCATTCGCAGGGAGCTGGATTGGAAGTAGAGCAGCGCCCATCTGAGATGCCAGCATCGCAGGCAGTGGCTCAGTTTGCTGTGCCACAACGTGGGCCCCCTGGTGAGGTCTTAGTGCTGATCAGGCATGTCACGGGGTGGGCTTGTTTCTCAGAAGAATGAAAAAGAGTATTAGTTAACACTGTTTTGGAGGCTTCATCTAAATAAGAAAATGAGGTGCCTGGTATAAATATTAAGGAGAGAGGAAAAGTAGTGCGGCTCAGAGGGTCTGATAGGGTGTGGAAAATTGAAAATTCCAGCTATGACAATAAGATGATGAAATAAAACAGTTGATACAGATACTGGAGCAGACCAGTGTTGCTTTGGGAATCCAAAAGGGTGGCGTGTCGAGCTGACTTTACATATGCTGCTTCAGACTTCAGCGAAAGAAAATAAAAAGTATGGGTCCCAGAGAACAAAGTAAGAAAGGTTAGCATAATATTTTCAGGGAGGTTTTGATTCCAGGAATTAGAATAGAAAATATTTTGGAGTAAGAGAAGATTATAAAGCTTTTAACCAAAGCAGTAAAACAAGAAAATAAAATGAGATTAAGTTAGTCTGAAGGTCCCAGAGAAAGGGTGAAGAAATAATACATTTTAATATGATGTTAGACAAGAGAATGACACTTGTGACCTCAATGTCAGAGGCCTTACCTTGTCATAGTAGTACCGCAAGGCCCGGCTGAGCTTGTCATAATTCATGTTGGTCTTGTTCTTGCGCAGCCCCCACAGCCGGGCTACCTCCTCTGCATCCACCAGCTTGAACTCACCACCATCCCGTGAGGTCCAGGAGATGATGTGGCCATTGCCTTGCTCTCTCAGCAGCTGCAGCAGAAACTGCCACAGCGTCACAGATGGGTCCATCGCTGGGGAAACACTCACGCCATCCCAGGGATACCTGGAGGGCAGAGAGCTCAGAGCTGAGAAGCTGGGGACATAGGAGGAGGCAGAGATGAAAAGGAGGATTCCTTTCTTGTCATCTTGTCTCCACCCCTGCCTGGCTCCAAACGCCACCATCTTTCCCCTAAGCACCATCAGATTAACTTTTAAACACCCCAGTCTAGTTTTGGTTGTCTCCTGTAATGGGCCAAGATTTACGTGGCTCTTAGGATGGTGTGAATGTGTTTTGCACGTAGCAGAACGTGGTAGGCAGAAAAATGCTACCTCTAATTCAAAGAAGTCCACATCCTAATTCCAGAACCTGTGACTCTGTGATGCTATATAGCAAAGAGGAACTGTGCAGATGGAATAAGATTACAGACTCTAAGATTATTCTGCTTTTTTAAAGTGAGCTCTTAAATGCAGAAGAGGGGGGCTGGCACTATGGCACAGAGGGTAAAGCTGCTGCCTGCAGTGCTGGCATCTCATAAGGGCACTGGTTCAAGTCCTGGCTGCTCTTCTTCTGATCCAGCTCTCTGCTACGGCTTGGGATAGCAGTAGAAGATGGCCCAAGTGTTTGGGCCCCTGCACTCGCACAGGAGACGCGGAAGCAGCTCCTGGCTCCTGGCTTTGGATAGGCTCAGCTTTGGCCATTGTGGCTGTTTGGGGAGTGAACCAGTGGATGGAAGACCTCTCTCTCTCTCTCTCTCTCTCTCTCTCTCTCTCTCTGCCTCTCTAATAAATAAATAAATCTTAAAATCAGAAAGGGCCCTCAGCGGGCAGCCACTAAGGAAATAGGGATCTTGGTCCTGCAACCTCAAAGAATTGAATTCTGCCAATAACCCCAATAAGCTAGAGACGGATTCTCCCCCTAGAGCCTTCACAAAGGATCACAACCCTGCCAACCCCTTGACTTTAGCCTGGAGGAACCAGGGTTGCACCTCTACAGCACTAGAAGATCATAAAAGCATTGCTTTCAACAGCATTGTCTGTGAGCATCGCGGCAGGAAGACTAGGGCAGTCCCCCTCCACTGAACCTTTTTGGTATCTTCTACCACATCAATGTCAAATTCGTCAGAAGGTCTCTTTTGCCAAATCCTCTTCAAGCTGGTCATGTATGGGGCTCCCCGCCTCTGTTTAGCAATTTTCCTGTCAAGTCCCTGCTTGGAGGTCCTTTAGGAAGAATTTTCCTGCAACGGAGGACCTGCTGTCTCCTGTCCCTCTATTGCCAACTCCTCTCCCTTGTTTCTGCCCACGTTCTCCTCAACGACAGCAATAACTAACATGCACTGAGGACTTACACATGTCAGGCACTGTTCCAAGCAAAGCAGCAATATGGCCTACTGGACAACTGCCCAGGCGCTAGGCTCAGATTGCCAAGGTTCGAACCTTGCCATTTATGAAGGTAGTTCAAACAGCTCACGGAAAAATGAAATTAGGTGACTTTATTTTGCTTTATTTTTTTTGAAATACATGTATAGTTTTTTTTTCATAACAAATATTTTCCATAAAAATACACTCACTTTTCATCTCATCCCCCCGCCCCAAACTGTGTGAAGTATCCTCCTATTAGCTGTGTGACCCTGGGCATATTCTTTTAACCCCTTCTTACCTCAATTTTCTCATATCCATAAAACAGGGATAATAATAGTGATATCTTGTTCATAGGGTTATTGTGTGGGTACAATATAATAAGCCTGGGGTATAAGCTCTAAATAAACATTACTTTCTGATTTGTTCATAATTTCTTATCTCAAGATCCCAAACTCCCAAAAGCCCTAAAACCAGAAAGCTTCTTTGCAAGTATTTTGGCAGCAAAATCTGATTTGAAAGGCAGTGAGGCCCTTTTTGGTCTTTACCGAGCCTCACTCCGTGTCAACCACTGGCCGTTGTGCTGCAGAGATACAAACGT
This sequence comes from Lepus europaeus, assembly GCF_033115175.1. Lineage (NCBI taxonomy): Eukaryota > Metazoa > Chordata > Mammalia > Lagomorpha > Leporidae > Lepus > Lepus europaeus. Next base: position 101,876,316 of record NC_084850.1, on the reverse strand, counting down.
AGCTGATGCCAGAGCTTACGGAGGGTATTATGTAACACATCGCAAGTGCACTATGTTACCTTTCGAAAATCTGAGACTATGAAACATAGCTGGCCCCAGGGTTTGGGATAAGGGCATGCAGACCTGCACTGTTATATTTTTATAGGTACTGACTCATTTGTCCCTCATCACACGTCTGGGACCTCAGTCCTCTTATCACTGTTTTACAGACAAGGCAGCTCAGGCACAAAATGGCTCCGTAACTTCCACAGGCCATAAGCTGTAAGTGACAGAGCCAGCATCGGGACTCAGGTGGTCAGGTTCCAGTTGTGTAGGCTTTCACCCCTCAGGTTAAACCGCTCCCCCACTCCTCACAAACACTGCTACCTCTCAGCAAGATCCTTCCCAGAGCAGGCTCCTCCCTGTAGCTCCATCACTGCTCTTTCCCAAGGACAAACTGGAAATAAACATGAACTTCCTGTTCCTAAAAGGAATGAACTTTAATCTGTTCACCTGGCTAGGATCACTGGGTTAAGACAGAAAGTTTTGAAGAGCTTCCTGTTATTGTTGATTCTTTAATCTGCAATGAAATACACAGCATGATCCTCTTCTGTCTGACCTGGTTCCAAGTTCATGCAGCTGGCCGTCTTGGGCAATTACACAAGTCACAAAGCCACGCAGTGTGGGATTGCAGAGTCCTGTCATCAGAGGCCTCGCCGAGTTTGTTTGGACAGCTGACTTGTTTCAGAGGCCCAGAGAGTTTAGTGTGACTCCTAGTGGCGAACACAGGCAATTTTCCCGGTTTCTCTTCCAGACCCTAGCAGTTCAGTGGAATCAGCTGGTTGGCTTCCAGCCTCACCCGCACACGGGACTTTGTATTTTGCTTATTATCACTTCTCCCACTCGACCCCTAATAAGAGCTCTAGTAATCTGCCTCACTTGGATGTGTTTACTCCTCTTCATCTCATTCATCTTCAGCAAGCATGGGAGTGCCTACTATGGACTCGGTGCTAGGGATGCCAACGTGAGCAAAACAGACCAACATTCTTGCTCTAGAGGAATGCGCACTGGAGTGCGGCAGACAGACAAGCAAACAAGGCACACAAGGGCACGCCCGATGGTGATGCAGGCTATGGGGGAGATGTGGGCAGGAAAGGGCATGGGGAGTCAGGAGAGGGTGGTGACTGAAGATGTGACATGGGAGCAAAGACCTAGGAGAGGCGAAGGAGTTGGGCTTGTGAGAGCCTGGGAGCAGTGAGCCTGGCCAAGGAAGCAGCCAGTGTGAAGAGCTTCGTAGCTGGGGGTGCTGATGGGTTAGAGGGAGAGGAAGGCAGCCAGCTCGGGTGGAGGGGAGGGAGCAAGGGATGAGAACGGAGGGACTGGGGGCACAGAGGGCTGACGGGTAACAGGATGCCTCTGGCTGTTGTGAGAACAGATTGTTGCGGCTGTAGTGGCTCCTGCACCAGTCCGAGTGGACAATGGGTGAGAAGTAGATGGGTTCTGGATAAAATCTGTAGACAGAGCAAGTAGGATCTCCTGACAGGCAGCATGGTGGGGCGGGGAGAGGGAGACACATGGGTCAAGGGTGCTTTCAAGTTTGTGGTCTGATCACCTGCGAGGATGGCGTTGTGTTCAACTGAGACTGAGGCACTGCAGGAGGGAGTGGGTTTTGTGGCACTGGAAGTACAGAGCACTCTTACCCCAAATCATACAGCTGGAAGCTTGTGGGGGGGGAGGGGAGGAGACTGGGATTCAAACCCAGGTGACTTGGCTCCAGCCATCAATCCTAGTTACCCTACATCACCAGTCCTCTGTGAAGACAAACACAGAAGGGTTAAGATCCTAGCAGACAAGCATGAGGGCTTCCCTGTGGAAGTGACGTTTGATCTGAGATGGCCATCCTGAACTACCCACGTATCTCACTTCTGGGGATAGGCGCATGTGCTGTTCTGTCTGCCAGGAGAGTCCTCCCCTCACCTGATGAACTCTATTACACAATCATCAAGTTCCGGCACCTGCCAGGCAGAATGAATTCTTCCTCTGTGTGATTCAGTGCACCGAATAACATGTCTGCTGTTGCAAATCTATTCTCCCTGGGTCTTCAGCCTTATACTCCTCTGCCATGCTCTCGCTGTGTGACCTTGAGCAAGCATCTCAACCTCTCTGTGCCTATTTCCTCATCTGTAAAATGGTAATACTTTATTCTCAAATAGTCTGAAAAATACATTTATGTTAGCATTTGTAGCTAATGTGTCATTCTCCCTCCCCAAGCCTTTCTTCCCAGTCCTGCATATCACATTGGCCTATGCCCTCTGGCTACTGTCATCTCCGTGACCTCGGGTTCTACCTCCATGCCCTTTTTTCCCACTACAGCAGCCTCCTTGATGTCCCCTGAAAACATAGGAGGCACAATCCCACCTCAAGGCCTTTCTTCTGCCTGGTACATTCTCCCCGAGACATTACAGATCCTCCCCTCAGGTCCTTCAGGCCCTAACTCAAGAGTCATCTTCCAAGTGTGGCCTGCCCTTTGCCTTAAGCCACGGCGCCGGCCAGCCTGATTTCAACCACTCCAAGAATCTATTCCTACCTGCCCTACTTCCTGTTTTCTCCTTAGTACCTGTTTAACAGACTATCTTATTTCGCTTGTCTTGTTTACATGGTCTGCCCTCCAAGGGCATGGATTTCTGCCTGTTTCATTCCTTCTCATATCCCTTCTCCATTCTGTCCCTGATATCAAGGTCTGAAATTCTATTTTTCACATCTAATCATGCAAAAAATTCTTATTGAGCACCTACTGTATACCAGCTACCTTTGTGTGTGTGTGTGTGAACTGGAAACAGCAGCCAATAAGCAGCCAAAAAGCATAAGCTCTCATAGGACTACCCTTCTAATGGGGAGAAACAGTAAACAAACTGGCCAGTGTCAGAAAGCAGAAAAGGGCAAAGGGACAAGCAGAACAGGAGAGGGGCCTGAGCCCTGCGAAGTGCGCAGGATCAGGGGATGGTCAAGAGAAGTTGGTTCTTTTTTTTGCTAGAAACGGCCTTCTGAGAAACGTTCTGTAAGGCGTGTGCCTTTAAGTAGTGTATCCCAAGCACCACAGCATGATGGAACAGACTATTTACTGCAATAACATGACCCAGATGAAACCAAGTTCAAGCGCGCTTTAGAAGCAGCTTTTCCACCTGTGCCTTTAGGCGAGCGGGTATTACAGGTATTCGTTTTGGGAACGCACTCTTTTGCTAAAGCAACATGCACCTACCTTGTTCACATATAAACTGGCCTTCTCCGAAGCTGACTTTGCAAGTGTCTTCACATAGTGTGTCCCATGCACCTGTGCCATTTGCACAGAGCCCTGAAAGGAGCCGAGCAAAGCTCCCAGAGGAGTGCGAGAAGAACCAACGCAAAGGGCCCGAGGTTGGGCGCGCCTACTGTGCCTGAAGACCAGTGCCGAGGTGGCCAGTGTGGCCAGGAGCACAGTGAGAGGGGGTGGGGTGGTGGAGGCCAGAGCAGTGACTTGTTTCATTAACTCACAGGTATTCTGTATTTATGCTGGAAGGGATTCCAGACGGTTCCCTCCTTTTACAAATGAGAAACCAGGTGCAGAGAGAACATGATTAAATCACACTTGTGGGGTCGCTCAGCTAAAAGGATTGGGGCTGGCTGGGTGCTGAGACAAGGTGAGGCATGGAGAGAGCTCTGCAGGCACAGGAAACAGGAAAAAAAAAACCATGGAGGTGGGAACTACTTTGGTTTTAAAGGAGTAGGGTCTCACACGGGGTGGGATGAAGTGAGAGAGGGGAGCTTCAAAAACTGTTCTGTGCCCCTAGCACTTACTGGACCACCCCTGAATAAGGCATTTAACCTCCCTATGCTCCCATTTCTGCAGGACCTATCTCCTAAGACTGTGGTGAGGACCAATCGAGTTCCCTAAAATAAAACACTTTGCCTGGTACATAGCAGATGTCAATAAATGTTAGCTCCTCTTGGCATTCTCATCACCACTATCGCTAATGTATTCATTCATTGTGGTGGGGGCAGGATGTCCGGGGGGCTAAGAGTGTGTGCGAAGGAGAGTGCTCCACAAGGAAAGGGGGGGGGAGAGAAAAATGTACAGGCTAACCCTCCTGGGGGAGGTACGTAAGGCAGAGTGGGAATGCAAGAACACGGGGGGTGGGGGCAGGAAGGCCATGGTACAGATACCTTATGGGGGTACCGTTCATCTACTAGCAGGGAGAGGAGTCGAAAAAGCTTACTGACTCCTGCACAACACCGCAGAGGGAGAAAGGCCATTAGAAGCTGATTAAAGGAAAAGCAGGACAAGGCCATGGACCCGGCTACCGACAATGGCGAGAGAGGAGTACAAAGCACCACGGTGACCCACTAGGAAAAAGGAGAAAGCCCAAGGACTGGAGTGGCAGTGTACAAAACAGGGAGGCCACATAGGGCAATGGGCTGCTAGCTCCGGGGATGTGAACCCAAGCCTGGAGACGGATGCACCGTAAAAAGGGAGGGGGCGTTGATAAGGCCATGCACTGATACATTAGGGGACTGGGGAAGGCAAGGACACAGACTCAGGTGGACTCACTGTTAAACAGGAGTGTGTATGTCTGTGCGTGTGTGTGTTGGTGGTGGGATATAGCGCCATGGATTGATTCGCTATGGGGAACAGGACGGGTGGAATAAACAAGGCCACAGAGGGGGCCCCCGAAAGTTAAGGGTGCAAGAAATGCAAACACTCAGACGCACCTACTATTAAGGGGGCTGGACAATGCCACAAACTGGCTCTCTATAAGTGGGGGTGGGGGGTGGGGCAAGCCAATGGACGAGTCCACTGTAAATTGGGGTGTGGAGAATAGAAGCACGCAGACCGATCCATTATACCGCGGGAGGGGGACGATTAGGCCACGGTCAGATCCACTATAAGAGGAGAAGGGAGGAGAGGGCATGCCACACGCAGGTCCACCAGCTGTGGTGGTGGCGGCAGTGGGGAGTGGAACACTAGCAGGCCACGGGCCAAGCCACATTCCCCGCGCGGGGGCGGGAAGATACATGGGGTCATGGACAGGACCCTCCACCCTCCAGGCCGGGGCTCACCTGTGCGTAGCGCTGCGGTGGCGGTGGCGTAGCTGGTGTTAGTAGCTCCGGGGGGCGGGGGCTCCATACGCGGCCCCACCGCCCCCCAGGCCCGGGTTCCGAGGCGGCGGCGGCGGTGGTGGCGGTGGCGGCGGCGGCAGCACCTAGAAGCCGCCCCTGCGTTTCCCCACCGCTCACGTGGGCCTGTGGAGGAGGAGCCCAACGTCCCGCCGCTTGTTGATTGGCTAAAGAGCCAAGGCTAGAACGCACGGCTTAGGGGCTCAGCGGGGCGGACCCTGTCCCACAGAGCCATTCCGTGATTGGCCGAAGGAGAAATGATGTGTGCGGACGGACACCCAAGTCCCGGGGCGGCATGCTAGCCCTCGCCGGCGCTCCACGCTGATTGGCTCAAGGAGAACCGACAGATCGTGGTTAATTGATAAGCTTGGGGGCGCCTGCCTCACACTGATTGGCCTAAACGGAATTGATGGCAGACAGACAGCCCCTGAGAATGGCGGGCGCGCGGGCCGGGGTGGGGTGCGGTGCTGTTCTCTGCTGATTGGAGGATTAGACTCCTAGACAGCTGCCAAAACACCAAGCAGGCGGTGCTGCACGCCACGCTGCTTAGCGGAAGCGGGACTTGTATAGAAATGGGCGTAGCAGCCAGCCGGGCTCTGCGTAGGCGGGCAGGGTAACTCTATAGTGATTGGCTAGAAGGGACGAATTTAGAAGGGAGCGGGGGTAGGAGGGCAGGATGGCTGCCAGACTCGCTAAGGAGCGTTGAGAAACTAAGTGCTCACAGAAGACAGGGTCAAGCTGTGGCCAGAGTTATTAAGGGGGCGGAACCGGCTCTGTGCTGACTGGGGGGCTGGACCAGGGAGGGCAGAATTTGGCTCTGCGCCTATTGGTGGAAACTGGAAGCATTTAGAAGCAGGGGCGAGGCCAAGGTTGGGCTGAGCCTGGCGTGGGTGTAATTAATGGTACCTGAGGAACGATTGGGATTTGGGAGAAGGGTTAAACCTTAGGGCTAGGAGTGAAAGGCTGATTGCCATGGGAACAAACCTCCACCCTGAACCTGTCCATTCTCCATGGCAATTCAAAGGGTGATAGCCAGTAAAAGGAATGCAAGGAAGGGTGTGTGTGTGTGAGGTTGCCATGGTGACGGAGAGGGCAGAGCCTAAAGTCAAGTAGCAAATGCTGCCAGGCAATAGGCCGGAGACAGGACTTTCAGGGTGCTTTAAAGGATCCATAGAGAAACTGGATCTTCCAATTAACGCTGGGCTCTAGAAACAGGGTGCCTTGGCAACCCGCAGGGGTTAGGGGGAAAAAGAAGGGCCATGTGACTCAAAGGCATTCAGGCTCTTTAATGTCGGAGGATGCGGTAAGTAGTCAATGGTGAGGCTTCTCTGGGAAATTCTGCAGGCCTTGTAGTTCTCTAAGTCCCTGAAAAAAAGGACAGAAGGGATTTAACAGAGACTGGGTCCAGGCCCCACCTCAGGCTTGCTCTGACCTCCCCGCCCTTGGATCCAGTTTAGAAGGAAAGATGGTCCTTTCCTTTGTTGGCTCTCTCTCTTCTTTAGGTCATCACCCTAACCACATCTGGACATGGAGGCTGGGAATGGAGTGAGCTGCTCTCACCTCTAGCAACATGTGGATATGGGCCTTGATAGTCATGGAGTCCTTGGTGAGGCTGTTGCTGAGCCTGGAGAAGAGAAACGAGAATGTGCAAAGTGGGCCCCACTTATGAAGACGACCCTTCCTCATCACTTCAAGAACTACCTACATCTGGGATGACGTCCACCCATCTGCTGTGCAGAGATGCCTGACCACAGTCTGGACCTGATCCAAGGATTACCAAATGTCTAATGTATGCCGGTTTTAGGCACTGGGGAGATAGCAGCAAACACAACACACAAAAATCCTGCCTACACGGGGCTCACATTCTTAGAGACAAATGATGGACTAAAATATATGGTATGTCAGATGGTTCTAAGTATAATGAAAAAAGGAAGCAGTAATGGAGAGAAAGTAGTATGGGAGTGGGAGCTGCCATTTTTAATACAGTGCCTAGGGACAGCTCCATTGAGAAGCATTTGAGTGAAGCTGTACAGAAGCAAATAGTGCTATATGAAGGCTGCACGGTGTTCCCCACACAGGTAGCAGCAAATACAAAGGTGTTGACGTGGGAGTGTGCCTGGCAGGTTTGAGTCACAGCTAATAGGACACTGTGGCCGGAGAAGAGTAAGTGAGAGGTACTAGAAGAGCTGAGGTCAGAGAGGTAAGGGGGTGTGTGTGCAGGGAGTACGGGGGGTGGGAGGCAGGCTGTGTAAACCTACAAGGCCATGTTAAAGAGCCTGGCTTTTCTGCTAAGTGAGCTGGATGCCAGGGGAGGGCTGTGAGCAGAGGAGCGAGGTGAATTGAGTTGGGTTCCAGAGGATCCATCTGGATGCTGTGTAGAGGGATGACTAGGGATAAGGAGAGCTAGTGTGGAAGCTGGAAGTCCAGTGAGGTGGCTATGGCAATAGTCCAGGTGAGCCATGGAGGATCAGACCACAGTGGCTGAGAAATGACTGGATTTAGGGTGCATTTTGCAAGTAGAGCCTACAGGATTTACCAAAGGGTCAGATGTTGGGTGTGAGATAGGACGCCAGGAAGATGCTAAGGCCTAGGCACCCTGAATCTAGAAGTGCCTAAACCACCCTGGCTGCAGACTGCTGGGATACATAAAATAGTCAATTCCTTTTGTGTAAGCCAATTTGGATCAAGTCTCTCCTGAAAGAATCCTCACTGATACAAAGGGTCAAGCCTTTCTGAAAGAATGAGAAGGAACTGAGAAAGAGTTAAGCAGCAAAAGGGCCCAGAGGCAGGAAAGAGTTTTTTGAGGAACAGCCAGGAGATCAGAAACTTAGAAATTAAGTGAACAGTGAAGGAAAGTGGTAGAAGATAAAGTCCAAAAAGGTAGGAAGGGCTAGACCATGCAGGGTCTTGTTATCATAATGAGAAATGTGGATTTTATTATGCTGTCAATGAAACAGTCAATTTGAGGGGAAAATGAATCTAAATACTGAACTAAAGTACATAGTAACAAGATAGGCTGTTACATTGGAAAAAATAGGATGAACTCATCTATATGCCAATACCAGCCGAGACCTTTCCTGAACCGGACTTAGGAGTTTTAACTCTATCTTCAAAAAATCGACTTCTGGGGCCCTCGCTGTGGTGTAGTAGGCTAAGCCTCTGCATGTGGCACCAGCATCCCATATGGAAGCCAGTTTGTGTCCGGGCTGCTCCTCTTCTGATCCAGGTCTCTGCTGTGGCCTGGGAAAGCAGTGGAAGATGGCCCAAGTGCTTCGGCTGCTGCACCCACGAGGGAGATCTAGAGGAAACTCCTGGCTCCTGGCTTCAGAAAGGTGCAGCTCCAGCCGTTACGTCCATCTGGGGAGTGAACCAATGGATGGAAGACCTCTCTCTTTGTCTCTCCCTCTCTGTAACTCTACCTCTCAAATAAAACCTTTTCAAAAATCGACTTCAGTGTTCACTAAGCACTTCATACCTAACAGGCCTCAGATTGAGCTCTTGATCTTCCCCTCCAGATCTACTCTTCCCCTTCTCCTCTGTCTCAGATAACGGCAACTGCACTCTTTCAGTTGCTCCACCAAAAGCCTGGACTCCGCTTTCTCACGCCTAATGTTCAACCATTCTTTTTAAAAACAAATTACAACAGCTCCCATCTATCCAAATGCTTCTTTTGTAAATTTTTTTTGAAAGGCAGAGTGGATAGTGAGAGAGAGAGAGAGAAAGGTCTTCCTTTTCCATTGGTTCACCCCCCAGTGGCTGGCGTGCTACGGCCAGCACACCACGCTGATCCGAAGCCAGGAGCCAGGTGCTTCTCCTGGTCTCCCATGCGGGTGCAGGGCCCAAGCACTTGGGCCATCCTCCACTGCCTTCCCGGGCCATAGCAGAGAGCTGGCCTGGAAGAGGGGCAACCGGGACAGAATCCGGCGCCCCGACCGGGACTAGAACACGGTGTGCTGGTGCCACAGGCAGAGGATTAGCCTATTGAGCTACGGCAGCGCCAGCCCCAAATGCTTCTTTAAATGTTCTTTCTCCTGGGCCGGCGCCGTGGCTTAACAGGCTAATCCTCCGCCTTGTGGTGCCGGCACACCAGGTTCTAGTCCCAGTGAGGGCGCCAGATTCTATCCCGGTTGCCCCTCTTCCAGGCCAGCTCTCTGCTATGGCCCGGGAAGGCAGTGGAGGATGGCCCAAGTCCTTGGGCCCTGCACCCCATGGGAGACCAGGAGAAGCTCCTGGCTTTGGATCAGCATGATGCGCCGGCCGCAGCAGCCATTGGAGGGTGAACCAATAGCAAAAAGGAAGACCTTTCTCTCTGTCTATCTCTCTCACTATCCACTCTGTCAAAAAAAAAAAAAAGTTCTTTCTCCTTAGCACTGCTAACATCTGACTTACATTTCTACTTCAGAAAGTTCATGGAAAATGGAAATGAATGTTCATTTTGGTGTAAAAACTGAGAAATTCATGCATTTCTCATAATATGCATTTTCATAGATCTTTGGAAGACTTATTTTTTAAAAAAGATTTATTTATTTGAAAGGGAGAAGGAGAGAGGGAGGGAGGGAGGGAGGGGGAGAAAGGAGAGGGAGAGAGAGGGATCAATCTTCCATCCGCTGGTTCACTTCTCAAATGGCCACATTAGCTGGGACTGGGCCAGGCTGAAGCCAGGAGCCCCAAACTCTATCCAGGTTTCCCACATAGGTGGCAGGGGTCCAAGGACTTGGAGCATCTTCCACAGCTTTCCCAGGCACACTGGCATGGAGCTGCATAGCTCCATGTAGAGCAGTCAGAACTCAAATTGGCACCCCTATGGGATTCCAGTATCATATGTGGCAGCTTAACCCTAAGCACCACAAGGCTGGCCCACTGAAGACTCCTTGTGTGCATGTATTTTAACTTTTTTTGCACTAAAATAAACGTCTTTTAATTCCATATCCCATGAATTGTTTGAAATTCTCTCCTACTACAATTTACTTACTTATTGTCTGTCTCCCCTGACTAGAATGCTCGGCTGTGTGAAGGTGAAGGCTTTGGTCTGTTTTATTCCTGTTGAATCCCTGGAACCAGAACAGTGTGTGGCACAGAGTAGGTATCCAATGTATGCTGAATGAATAAGTGAATGACTAAGCCACTCAAAGGAGCCTGAAGTCCTCACAGGATAAGTGAGTCTATGTTTAGGTACAAAAAATGAAGCATGGTGCTGTTGCTACAGAGTGTCAATACTTTCAAGGTCATTTGGGGTAGTGTTCAAAGAACAGGGCAATAAAGTTGCTAAGCTCCAAACCAACAGTTTTAATATCAAGAAAGGAGAACAGGGGCAAGCATGGTGGAACAGCAGGTGAAGCCGCCACTTGCGATGCTGGCACCAGCTATTTGGGCACTGGTTCATGTCCTGGGGGCTCCACTTCAAATCCAGCTCCCTGGGAAAGCAGCAGCAGATGACCCAAGTGCTCAGTCCCCTGCCACCCAGAGGGAAACCCAGATGGAACTCCAGGCTTCTGGCTTTGGTCTGTCCCATCCCTGGCTGTGGCAGCCATTTGGGGAGTGAACAAGTGGATAAAAGAGCCCTCTCTCTCTGTCTCTCATCCTCTCTCTGTAACTCTACCTTTCGAATAAATAAATAAATCTAAAAAAAGACAGAGAACAAAATTAGCTACTGCAACAATGAAACAAACTTAGTCTGAGTGGCTGTGAAGTTAATCCTTAAAAGGAGAAAAACATGAAGTTTACCAAATGCTAGTTGTAACACAAAAGAAATATGTTTAATTTTTTACTAATGATTTAATATGTAAAGCATTGGTTTTTTTGTTTGTTTGTTTTTTTCTTTTTGACAGGCAGAGTGGATAGTGAGAGAGAGAGAGACAGAGAGAAAGGCCTTCCTTTTGCTGTTGGTTCACCTTCCAATGGCCGCTGCGGCTGGCGCACTGCGGCTGGCGCATCGCACTGATCCGAAGCCAGGAGCCAGGTGCTTCTCCTGGTCTCCCATGCGGGTGCAGGGCCCAAGCACTTAGGCCATCCTCCACTGCACTCCCGGGCCATAGCAGAGAGCTGGCCTGGAAGGGGGGCAACCGGGATAGAATCCGGCGCCCCGACCGGGACTAGAACCCGGTGTGCCGGCGCCGCAAGGCAGAGGATTAGCCTGTTGAGCTATGGTGCCGGCCAAGCATTGTTAACAGTAATTATGGTTAGGCTGTTTCCTCTATAGTTACATGTCTATTTGCAGATGTGCACTCCTTTCAGGCTTACCAGGAAAGAAGATATAGAGACTTGCTCTCCTCCATCCCCTCCAAAATACACTAAGAACAGGAAAACTGATGGGCAGTTTTGCTTACATGAAATAACCACAAACAATGTCCCAGATAGTTGATACAGACTCAAATCTTTATCTTCTAGAAATATTAAACTTCTAGGCAGTCCAACCACTAATAATAAAGCAATAAGAGACTCAACCACATTTTTCATCATACTAATAGACCAGGTAAGGGGACAGGCACTGATAACTTATATACCTATTTTTTGGGAAATATAGAGTCTCAAAAACTTAAAATATATTTAAAAAGCCTAGGAATCTTGTGACATAAAAGGAAAGCTATGATATAAAGACTGCACTTGGTCTAAATGACTACCAGTTCAGGACTGCATTGACCATGAGAGCAGACTCCTTGATCAAACTATTCACTAACTGGTCCGATCATCAAGATTTAGACATCTCAGCAGGTCTGATATTCTTTTGAGTCCTGTAAAACAGAAGCCCAAGAAAGATCTGAAAAGAGAAAAATTACTGAACACCTAAGGGAGGCAACTCTGAAAGAAATTAATGTAGGAATAAGCATAAACATAACCAAGAAGAAATTTGACATCAGTGGTATCCACACTTGTGAGATGTTGTTAATCTAAGCCTATCACTCAGAGCCCTCACACTCGTTCCATCTGAGCCCTGTTTGCCTTTCTTGGCAGTTTCTCCAGCAGGCCAGGTGCACTGCTCCCCTTGCTGGAAATGCGCTTCTCCAGATAGCCCCATGGCTTGTTCATTCAAATAACTCAAATGGAACCTCTGCTGGGCAGCCTTCCCCAGCTGCATTTCAAACCCCTCACCTATATACCCAATTGTCCTTCCTTATTCAACAACTTAAAACTCAAATGGAGCCCACCCTTTCTCTCCCCATCACCACCAACATAGATCTGTTCCATTCACCGCTTCAGTAATTCATTCAACAAACACAGAGGGTCTACTACCTGCTGGGTACTATTCTAATCACCTGAGGTCTAGACAAAATTTCTCCCTTTGTAAAGCTTACATCCTAACTGGAGATGATACGTATGAGTAAGAAATAAATTACACACTAAATACTAGCAAGTGACAAATGCTAGGTAGAAAAGAAAAAAGAACAAGGGATGGGAATCAAAGACTACTAGGGGTTGCAATTATATAGTTAGGTTATGAAAGACTTTGCTGAGGAAAACACATTTAAGCAGGACAATTGAGTGAGGAGAAAAGAAGCCACAGGAGTACTGGGGAAAGAATACTGCAAGCAGAGAAAACAGCCATGGCATTTGCCCTGAGGTGAGAGCATTCTTGGGACATTTAAGGAAGCATGTGAAAGTCACTGTGGCAAGAGCACAGGAATGAGCAGGAAAATTAACAGGTGAAACTAGAGGTAACCTGTTTTACTGTTACTGATTTACAGGCTGAGGCCTCATGGATCTGGTCATAGTTGTATTTAGGTCTAAGAATACAGTCCCTCTAGCATGTAAGATCTCAAGAAACTCTTCTGTCTTGTTCCCTGGGGCATCTCCACTGTCAAGCACAGAGTGTGGTAAACAGAAGATGCCCAATATGTTTGTGTGAATGAATGATACAAAGCTAACTTATTGGAGTGTTTACTATGTGCTATACCTGGGGCTGAACTTTGCATCCCCACTTTCCTCAGCTCCAGCCCAGAGAAGGAACGGAAGTAGGTCTCTAACTTAAGGGAGAAGAGTGTTGAAAATGGTGGGGTGTTGGGGCCAGTACAATGGCACAGTAGGTCAATCCTCCACCTGTGGCGCCGGCATCCCATATAGGCACCAGTTCTAGTCCCAGCTGCTCCACTTCCAATCCAGCTCTCTGCTATGGCCTGGGAAAGCAATAGAAGATGGCCCAAGTGCTTGGGCCCCTGCACCCACGTGGGAGACCTGGAAGAAACGCCTGGTTCCTGGCTTTGGATTGGCCCAGCTCCAGCTGTTGCAGCCATCTGGGGAGTGAACCAACGGAAGGAAGACCTTTCTCCTTATCTCTCCCTCTCACTGTCTGTAACTCTACCTCTCAAATAAAATAAATAAAATCTTTTAAAAAAATGGTGGGGCGTTTAGATACTACCTTCAAGAATGGACTTACTGTGTGAGGAGTGAGCTCTTACGATCAATGAACTTGAGAGCTTCTGCCAGTGTCAATTCCAGGAAAAAACCATATCCCAGGGCCACATAGATGCGTGAAGTATCTGAGCTGAGGAGAGAGAGGTTAGAGGAAGTGGAAGACATCCTTATTACTGTTTATCATACCATATAGTTTAGTTAATTTTTTACTCCCTCCCCTTCCCCAAATTGAGACTCTGGGAAGGCAGGGATTTTATTCTATTTTATTTCTTGTCATATTCCCAGTACTTAGGTTATGTCCTAAGGTATGTAAAATCTAGCACAGTGTCTGGGACATAGAAGATGCTCAAAAAAATATCTTGCATGAAGGAAGGGCTCAGAAGGGCGGGTAAACACTCACACTACTGTGTCAACGAAGAAGTTACAGCCCAAATCCACCTGCATATATAACTCCGATTGCTTAGCCTCCTGTGGGGCCAGGGAAAAAGAGGTAGAGGTCAGTGGTCAATTTGTAGGTCAGGTGACAGGTTTTGGTCTAGGGTCTCTCTTCTCAGTTCCTTCCCATGCTCCCCCCACCACACACATACCAAAACCAAATGAGAACAAAACAAAAACAGTACCCAATCATGATATATCTACCTGGAGTCGTTCAATGACATTTCTTAGTTGAAGGTATTTGGCCAGCTGCTCATATACCTTGTCTCGATGGTCCAGTACTTTTCTGATGGGACAAAAGTACAAATGGTGACCAACAGGCAGCTCTGTCCTCCTTGGGAAACTTTATACCATGATTCTTTGAGGTGCTCAGGTTACCATGCTCTAAGTAGGCCTTTTAGTGTAGAAGTTAAAATTCTGGACACTGGGTCAGACTGCCTGGGTTTGAATCTGGGTTCTACCCTTTACTAGCTGTGTGACTTCAGCAAGTAAACTGTTCTATATGCAGTTTTCTCATCTACAAAATAGGAGTGGCATTCCAACCTCACAGAGGCACTGGGATTAAATGAATGTTTACTATAAGACACTTAGAATGATGTCTTCCAAATGATAAGCTTTATATATATGTTAGCTCTTACTATTATTACACTTTGCTCCCAAATGTCAATCTCTATGTCTCATCTTCCCCCTAGAAAAATCCTCCATCCCTTTCGGGATGCTCATAATCTAAGCCTTACTTCCTGCTCAGATTAGTAATAACAGCTTTTCACATTCCTTGAACCTTTAACATATTTCAGGCATCACATTAGAAACTCAGAACCACTGCATGAGTAAGGTTCCATAATAAACTTCCTCATTTTACTGATTTGAGAAGTTTATAAGGCACAGAAGGGAGGGGCAAGGTGTGATGTTTACACGGATGGCAAGGTAGCCGAGCCAGAACTCAAACCCCAGAACTATGAATCTGGAATTTGGCCCTAATCCATTAAGCAACATCAGGACTGCGCATGCGCAGACACGCCCTACGAACGCCACGTCCTAGCCAAATCGCACCCCGGAAGTCGCTCCTCCTTTCCCCTTCGAATGGCGCGTGGTGATGGGCTCCGAACGTCTCGCCCACCAATCTGAAGGCTTGGCCCCCGACTTTAAACGCCCCACCCACCACGTGGACTATTCTGAAGGCCCCGCCCCCTCGCTGTCACTCACCGCAAGTCCCGCTGCAGCACGTCACTGATGAAGGCCTCATAGCGCAGAACTTTCTCTCCCGTGGCCTCAACCACCCGCCCTTTAGGGGGCGTCTCCATTATGGGCTCCTGGGGAATGAGCAGGGGGAAGACCACGTTGACCACTTCATGTCCACCCTCTCAACGTTGGGAAATGGGCACGTTCGGGTCCTGCTGGGGGTTCCGCCTTCTGCCCTTCCCAACTCTGGGACTCGGCCACCCAGGGATACCAAAATGCGGCCCTTACCTGAGGGCCGCCGGCAATAAGAACGGGTCGGTATAACCGCGGCTTCCGGGTGGCGCGGGTGAATGACGTATAACAAGCGCGCTGGCCAACCAAATAAGCAGGTGGGGAGGGGCGGTCCTGAAAGGAAGTAAGACCCGCCAAGGGGAAGAAGAGAAGGGCAGGGCTTTACTGAATCAAAGGAGATCAGGTAGGACTGTAGGGCGTGGGAGCAGAGATCGTTTGGCTGTGAACTAGCCTATTGGAAACTGCACAAGCGGCGCGTGGAGCCCGTGGGGACTGTTCGCGGCTTTTGTGGATTTGGCGGTTTCCAGGGGAGGTAGAACGCACAGGTGGCGGTAGAGCGCACAGGTGGAGGTAGAGCTAGGGACTGAAGCGTTTAGTATTCAAAAGGCAGAGCCTGGGAGGCGGACAGGCAAGTCACATAGTGACTTTTCACACAAGAGGTTTGCGTTTCACTCCCGGTGATGGGAACGAGTATGAGCATTTAAAACCTTTTTAACGGAGACGCATTTTTCTACAATTCCTCTTTGAGGATTGCAGCTCTGTGGCTCACAATCTATAAATGGAGCTAAACAGAGATTGGCAATACTATGTCTAAGCATCTCATTTTATTAGTCAAATGGAGGGTCGCTGAGTCGTCTGCAAAAGATCTGCTATTTTGTACTTAGGAATAATCCCCATGTGTTTAATTAAATGGGCAAGCTTTTTCTTTGTATGCACTCAAGTGATTGAATGCCTGTATTTTGCATCTTTAGCATCTAATCCAGCAAGTCCTGGCCTGAGCCCAGAGGAGAATTCAGATGCTCGCACCCCCAAATGCTATCCCGATATCTAGAGCCTAAAGTCCTTACCCTTACTTGTGAAGTCTTCCCAAGTAATTTGCGTGTAAAACTTCAGTTGTCGTTTCCAAATTCTCAAACCTGTTTGTTAAGCTTTTCTTTGCCTTCAGAAAAAAGTGACTGTAAAAGGAACATTGAGTTTTTTTTAACATGAGAGTTCTTTTAAAAGTTTGTGGGAAAATAGAATTAAACCGTGGTTAAGTCCCTGCTTGGAACACTGGTATCACATGTTGGTGGAGTGCCTGGTTCGAGTCCCAGCTCCTTCACTTTGGATCCAGGTTTCTGCTAATGCATACCCTGGGAGGCAGCAGGTGATGACTGATGTAGTTGGGTCCCATAAAATATGTAAGAGACCCACATGAAGTTCTGGATTCCTTATTTCAGCCTGGCCTAGTCCTTGCTTTTGCCAGCATTTGAGGAGTATCCCAGAGGATAGAAGATCACTCTGTGTGACTTTCAAATAAAATGAAAAGAAATAAATAACGTAAAGAAAAATAAGATTGGTTTGGTTCAAAATTTTTGAAATCCATTTATAATTTCTTCATAGTGTGCAATTTCCATGAACTTTTTGAAGACTCTGTGTATGCATGGCTTTCGAAAGTTTTTCGCACCAAAATAACTTTACATTTTAATTCGTTTCCATAAACTTTCTGAAGTACCCTCATACTTTTTTTTAAAATCTCACTTTATAGTTAAAATTACATTTAGTGTGATTTTTAAAAAAAAATATTTATCTATTTGAAAGGCAGAGTGACAGAGAGAGAAAGGGATCTTCCATTCGCTGGTTCACTCCCCAAATGGTAACAGCAGCTGGGGCCCAGCCAGGCCAAAGCCAGGAACTAGGAATTTCATCTGGGTCTCCCATGTGGGTAGTAGGGACCCAAGTACTAGCTACATCCTCCATTGCTTTCCCAGGTGTATTGGCAGGGAGCTGGATCAGAAGCAGAGCAGCCAGAACTCAAACCAGCATTCTATATGGGATGCTGGCATCACAGGCTTCACAGGTGGCAGCCTGCTGTGCCACAATGCTATTTATTGTGATTTAAACAGACACTAAGTAGTTAGACAAACATTCAGTTAAGGTTAATCTCTACCACTTTCTTGTGAAAGAGATAAAGCATTTGTTACCTTTATTTGGCAGCAAGAACACATATAGTTCTGTTGGGCTGAGGATGGGTCTGGGCAGGTCTATTAATTTATATTTCACAAAAAAACACTTTTCTATTTTTAAAAAACAATCACTTTTCTATTTTAAAAATCTGTTTATTTGCTTTATTGGAAAGGCAGATTGATAGAGAAAGAATGAGAGACAGAGCGAGATCTTCCATCCACTGGTTCACTTCCCAAATGTCCTCAACTGTGAGGGCTAGGCCAGGCTGAATCCTGGAGCCAAGAACCCTATCTAGATCTTCCATGTGGGTTGCTTGCCCAAGTACTTGGGCCATCACCTGCCAACTCCTAGGCACATTAGCAGGAAGCTAGATGAGAAGGCAAAGTAGCTAGGACTTGAACTGACACTCCAGTATAAGATGCTGGTGTCCCAAGCGGTAGCTTAACATGCTGCACCACAGTGCTAGCCCCAGCAACATCAACCCCCATTTTTTAAAAAAAATATATGTCCTGGACTGGCATTGCATAGTGGCTAAATCCAACTCCTACAACACTGGTATCCCATATGGGCACCAGTTCAAGTCCCAGCTGCTCCACTTCCTATCCAGCTCCCTGCTGATGGCCTGGGAAAGCAGCGGAGGATGGCCCAGGTGCCACCCATATGGGAGACCCAGAAGAAGCTCCTGGCTCCTGGCTTCAGCCTAGCCCAGCCCTGGATATTACAGACATCTGGGAGGTAAACCAGCAGATGGAAGATCCCTCTGTCACTCTCTGCCTTTAAAATGAATAAATAAATCTTAAAAGAAAAATGTTGCCAATTTTGCTTTTACATTTTGTTTTTATAAAGAATTTTATTTATTTGAAAGAGTTACAGAGAGAGGTAGAGCCAGAGAGAGAGGTCTGCCATTCTGCTGGTTCACTCCCCAAATGACTGCATTGGCCAGAGTTGAGCTGATCTAAAGCCAGGAGCTTCTTCCGGGTCTCCCACGTGGATGCAGGGGCCCAAGGACTTGGGCTATGTTCTACTGCTTTCCCAGGCCACAGAAGAGAGCTGGATTGGAAGTGGAGCAGCTGGGACTCAAGCCCAGTGCCCATATGGGATGCAGGCTGGGGCTTTAACCCACTGTGCCACAGTGCCAGCCCCTACATTTCTAATCTATAGAAATGTTGACAGTGAACACACATAGAGCCTTCACTGAGGTTTACCAGTTGTGAATATTTGGCCACTTTTACTTTCTCTCCAGATTACAAAATAATTGTTGACATGGCTGCATTTCCACTCTGTCCTTTGGATGGCTGCAGATATTTGAGCCACTCTTCTGTTATTGGATGTTTAAATGTCCAGTTTTATCATTGTTATAGTCTGGGATGGGATAACTGTATTTGCTTGCAAATTTTGGTGCACAACCATAATTATATCCTGGTGATAAAACAGGATTTTGGTTCATATCCCAAGTGGTTGCAATAGCTGGGAATGATCCAGGCTGAAGCCAGGAGCTTAGAACTTCAGCTGGGTCTTTCATATGGGTGGCAGGGGCCCAAGTATTTGGAACATCATCTACTGCCTTCCCAGGTACATTTGTAGGAAGCCAGGTTGGTAATGGAGAAGCCAGGGCTCCAACTGGCCCTCCAATATGGGATACCAACGTCCTAAGTGGCAGCTTAACCTGTCGTCCCACAATGTTGATCCCTAGTGATTAGTTTCTAGAAGTAGAATTTATGAGTCTAAGTTCCCTGCTAATGCACCTGGGAAAACAGTGGAGGATGACCCAAGTACTTAGACCCCTGCTACCACCTTGGAGACCTGGGTGGAGTTCCTGTCTCCTGGCTTTGGCTTGGTTGGCCTGGCCCACCCTGGCTGTTGTGGCCCTTTGTGAAGGGAATCAGTAGAAAGAATCTCCCCATCCCCTCTCTGTCCCTCTCTCCATCTCTCTCCCTTTCAAATAAATAAATAAATAAATAATTTTTAAAAAAGAGCTTTTGGATCTAAAGGAGATCACTGCATTGTAAATCAAGTATTAAGTGTCAATTGTACACATACTCCATTACAAACCTCCTCATCTAAGTTCTATATCAGGGGTCAGCAAACTGTTATACTGGTTTGCTAACTCTTGATGTTTCCTTACATCTTATGAGCTAAGAATGCCATTTATATTTTTTAAGTGCTTAATAAAGTAACAATAAAATAGTTTGGGACATGTGAAAATTATATGCAATTTGAATTTCAGTGTTCAATAATGAAGTTTTATGGGAACACAGCCACATTCATTTATCTACATATTATCTGTGACTGCTTTCATGCTACAGTGGCACAGTTGAGTAGTTGCCAAAGAGGCCATCTGGCCTGAATACCCAAAAAGTATTTAATATCTGACTTTTTACAGGAAAAGTGTGCCAATCCTAGCCCTACGTAATTATGTCAGTCAATAATATAGAGGCTGGGCTATAACCACATGGGCTGCCCTGGCTTCTACTAGTGATCTCTTCCCTGGCTGATGAGTTGGCATTTTCAGGTTGGTAATTCAGGGAGAAATGAGAAACATGGTCAAGCTGTATCCAACTCTAGCCCAAGACAGGATATCGACCAAGCCTCATATCTTCATTACTCTTTGCTCTCCTTTCATCCAATCATCTACTCCTATACTTTCCCCAGTTCTGACTTAACACCTCTTTTCCCTATCTTTGCATTTTCCCAGGAAGAAACACTGAGGCCCAGGTAAGTTTGCCTTTACTTGATAGCTAATGATGCAGAACATGTCACCATGTCCATATTTGCTATCCATGTATCCCATTTGCTGAAATGTCTCTTTACATTCTCTGTTCATTTTCTAATTAGATTGTTTTTACTAAACTGTTGGATTTTGAGAATTCCTTATATGAGGGATTTAAAAAGTTCATAGGGGCTGGTATTGTGGTGCAGTAGCTTAAAAACCACTGCTTGTGATACCAACATCCCATTATCAGAGTGCTGGTTTGAGACATGGCTAATTTGCTTCTAATCCATCTTCTTGCTAATGCACCTGGAAAAACAGCAGATGAGGGCTCAAGTACTTGGATCCCTGCCACACAAATGGGGGACCTGAATGGAGTTCCTAGATTCCTCGGGGTGCTTTGGCCCAGACCTGCCTATTGCAGACACAGGGAACATGAAATACCATATGGAAGGTCTCTTGGTTGCTCTGCTTTTCAAATAAACAAATAAATAAATATAAATATTTTTAAAAGTCTGTGGAAATACATATTATGAAAATCTATGTATGAATCTGAAAATTTTGCACTAAAATAAAAAATTTTTAATTATTTTTATTTTATTTGAGAGACAGGAACAGTCAGCCACCACTGTTGTTCCAATCCTGAATGAGTCCTAATTTCACTCCTGGCAGCTCCACTTCTCATCCATCTCACTGCTAATGTTGCAGGAAGACAGCAGAAGATAGCCTGAATACTTGGGCCCCTGGACCCATGTCAGAGCCCTGGATCAAACTCCTGGCTTCTGGTTCCGGCATGGACCAGTCACGGCCATTATACCCATTTGGCAATGAACCAGTGAATGGAAGATCTCTCTCTCTCTCTCTCTCTCTGCCTTTCAAATACATAAAAAAAAAACTCTTCAAAGAAGCAGCATTATTGAGATAAATTCACATTAGATTCACAAATCAGAAGCGACAATTGAGTGGTTTCTAGTGTATTCACAAAGGGGTGCAATAGCACCATAATTCAATTAGCCAACATTTTGGTCACCACAAATAGAACTTCTCTGCCTACTCCTCAGGGCTTTTCTCCCCCCCAGCACCAGTTCTAAACTGCTACAGTTTGCTGTCATTGTTTTTGATATTAAGTTTTCTTGGAATATGACTCTTCACCTTATATTTTCCAAAGTCCTTTCCAGCCACATCTCCCAACCCTTGCAAAGATCTCAACCCTCTTGCAACCAGTGAAAATGCTGGCTCACAGTATTGTCTGCCTACTCTTGTTTATAGTAAAATCACTCAGGAGACTTAATGGTAATAGATTCTTTTCTAATAAAGCACAACATTTACAAATATCATAAACCCAGGTTTGAAACGCATATGTAAATTCTGAAATGAATAAGCATTACTTGTTTTTTTTAGGATTTATT
The DNA here is from genome assembly GCF_033115175.1 of Lepus europaeus. Lineage (NCBI taxonomy): Eukaryota > Metazoa > Chordata > Mammalia > Lagomorpha > Leporidae > Lepus > Lepus europaeus. The sequence goes on along the minus strand of NC_084850.1, from coordinate 101,854,863 downwards.
TATTTTATTTCAAAGGGAGAGTTAGAGAGAGAGAGAGAGAGAGAGAGAGAGGTCATCCACCTGGTTTACTCACCGAATGGTCACAACAGCCAGGGCTGGGCCAGGGAGAAGCCAAGAACAAGGATCTTCTTCTGGGTCTCATGTGGGTGTAGTAGCCCAAGCACTTGGGCCATCTTTGGCTGCTTCCTCAGGTCAGAAGTGGAGCACCTGGGAATTGAACCGGTGCCCATATGAGATGCTGGCACTGCAGAAGGGAGCTTAACCCGCTATGCCACAGCACCAGCCCCATTCATTGAGTTTTTAAACAGGCAACCCTTTGACTTACAACTTTCTCCTAAACAAATTTCTGCTGAGGAAACTGCAAGGGAGAAGGAAGGGAAGGCTGCATTTCCCTAAGGGCTTTTTTTTAAAAAATTAAAGATTTATTTATTTATTTATTTGAAAGTCAGAGTCATACATAGAGAGGAGAGGCAGAGAGGGGGGAGAGAGAGAGAGGTTTTCTATCCACTGGTTCATTTCCCAGATGGCTGCAATGGCTGGAGCTGTGCCTATGTGAAGCCAGGAGCCAGGAGCTTCTTCTTGGTCTCCCATGTGGGTATAGGGGCCCAAGCACTTGGACCATCTTCCACTGCTTTCCCAGGCCACAACAGAGAGCTGGATTGGAAGTGGAGCAGCCGGGTCTCGAACCAGCGCCCATATGGGATGCTGGCGCTTCAGGCCAGGGCATTAACCTGCTGAGCACAGGCCCCTTTCCATGGGCTTTTATCATGGGTTTGTATCAAAAAGGCACACATCCATTCCAAAACATGGAATGCTGTTTTTAAAATTTTATTGTAATAAAACTATAAAGTACACAATATTAGACACATCCTCATTTTAAAAAAATACTAAAAGCAAAATCACTGTCTATACATGTTTACTCTCCTGAATCAGTTAAAAAAGTTCTCACATTCAACTCAATAATAAAAAACTTTTAAGATAACAGTAAATATTCTCATATGAAGAACAGGTTCTTTTCTTTCCTTACCCACCCAAGGTAGGTAACATGAAAGAACAGGCCTCATAACATTTAATTTCATACATACATGAAGAAGCAATAACCATCAATAACTTGACAATACTGCTTGTAGATGCTGTAACATTTTTGGCAATTACACAAAGCCATTCCTTAGTATTGCCATGAAACAGAGACCTTAAATTCTAGGGATGCAGAGGGTTTCCAAAACCAATGTGACATAAATAGAAACCAAGGCAATAACTAGTCTGGATATAGCTAGTCTGGATGATTGGACTAAAAACAGGGAAACCCAAATAAAGTTATTTAGTGTTTTATCTAAGTCAAAATAAAGAAATAAAAAAGACTGGACAGCAGTCACCTGAAGAGAAACTAAGAAAAGGTTACGTGGTGCTTCACAGGAGAAATGAGGACCTGCAATGGCTGCTGGTGGTGACAGCCTACTCTGCACACTGTGTGGATTTGAGGCATCTGCTGGTTGAAGCAGACAGGCAGGGTATCTCTCCCCACCCTGCATCGTATGACTCCCGCCCCTGCCCCAACATCTAGTTCTGATGCCAAGTATGGTGAACGTAAGCCCAAGTCATGCAAAAAGCAGTAGGAGACAAAGTTAGCACAGCGAACGGAACGGCGGGAGAAGTGAGCCACAGGAGAGTCCCTTTCAGTCCTCCTCCAAGTCCTGCTCCAGGAGAAAATTGGCAGCCCACTCCTCATTCTTCTCACAAGCAAAATATGCTTCAACCACAAGCCCTTCAGGAAAGCCCAAAGCCTTTAACCTCTCTATAGCTGCCAATTCCTGGGGTGTTACTTCAACATAGCTGCCATCTGCTGTTGATGCTTCTTCGGTTGCCGCGCTGTCCACTCCTCCTCCTTCACTGCCAGCTTCTTCACGACCAGCTCGGCTGCTACCGGCTCGAGGGGGCTCGACCTCGGCCGCACTTGCCCTGTCTCCGGGGAGTCCCATTAAAAGATACTCCACGGCTCTGTGAGGGTTGTTGGAACTGGCTCTCAGGGCTGCAAGGACGTGCTCCCGTTCGTAGCCCATGGACACGATCTCGGCGACCATTGGCTCGGAAGACGGACGTGTCAGCAGCGCCCTTGCTGCCTGCTCAGACAGCTGGGCCCCAGAGGAGGGTCCCGCGATGGCATCATCTGGTGTAGGGCTTGGAGCCCCTGGCGGGCCTGCCGACTGCCCTGCAGCTGGATGTGACGCAGGTGCGCCAGCAGGTGCACCCTTGGTAGTGGCAGGCGTGGACGTGGCAGGCGCGGACATGGCGGGCGCGGAGAGCGAGGCAGGGCTGCGCGATGGGGCCCCAGCACCAGCCGATGCTGCGGGGGCAGAGGGCCCGGCCGTGGTGGCAGGCTGGGACTGCCGAGCTGTGGCTGTGGCTGTGGCTGTGGTCGCCGCCTTGGGTCTGGCCACCAGGACCGTCACAGCGTGGTGCTCGGGGATCTGACAGTCTCTGAGCACAGCGTCATCCTGCAGGACACGGCCCGCATACAGGAGCTGCTGCCCCGCTACCGGAAAGGCCTCTCTGCCCTGCTCGGCTTCAATTTTCTCCTTGAGGGCCCTCACCGTCTGGCCGGGGTCAATGTCGATGTGGAAGGTGAGCTGCGGCCCGGCCTGGAGGGTGAGGCGCATGGCGCCGCCGCGCAGGGCCGCGGCCTGGTCGGCTGCCCGGGCTGGGGCGCGTGCTGGCCGCCGGGCGGGCGGGCGGGCGTGAGGCCTGGGGGGCGGGGACCGCCGCACTCCTCACTCTGCCTCTGGCTCTGGCTGTGGGGACCCTGCGGGTGCGGGTGCCAACGGCCCTGGCCGGCGAGCTCTGCCCGCGGTGGCCTTCTCTCGTGAGCCCTGGCCTCCGCAGCGCCCGGGCCCCTGGGCTCAAGATGGCCGCCGTGGCTCCGCCAGCCCCCCCCCCCCCCAGAGAGGAGTACCCGTTGCTCCCCGCGTGACGGTGGCCGAGAGGGGCCCTCCCACGCCCGCACGTTCCTTCGCCACCCGTTCGCGGTGCATGGCCTCGCCCGTCCATGCACTCGGAGCGGAGCTCCCGGCTCCTCTGTCTCGGCTTCTGGTGCTTCGCAGCGTCTTTTCCATCCCTTTGGGAGACTGCTCACCGTTCTAGAACTTTCTCCGTTCGCTAACTCTGTACTAAGCTCTTGAACAGGTGTATATCTCTGTGTTATTCATTTTCTGTTTCCTACACGTGTGCTCTTTGTTACCCGTCATGAAGGGAGGATGGTTGCCGGAGCGAGTCTCATAGCTTCCTCTCCCCAGCTTAGTACAGAAATGAAAAGCCAGGAAACTATTTGCAAAGAGGCAGAAACTTTGTGGCATTGACAAGCGATCGAGAACGTGTCTGGTGCTTCAGAAGACCAGGTGGCACGCCCCAGCAGCACACTGGCTTTGAGGAAGTGTCCTCGGATTTTAAGGCAGCACTATATGCTAATTGAGTTAAGGTATTGGGGGTGCCCATTGGACAGGGGGTTTCACATACTGTGCTGTTTAGCTTGGGGCTCAAGGAGCTGGCAGGGTTCTCCTGGAGACCGTCTGTCTCCATAGGGGTCAGCCCCCTCCACTGCTAGCTCTGGGTGGAAGAGCGCAACTCTATGGAAGGCATGGTTTAAACTGCAAGGTCACACAAAATAGCCAGGGTCTCTTGGAGCTGATCCAACTCTCCCCAGGTTCTCATCCCCTTCCCCTGCCAGCTCTGACTAAAGATTGCACCCACCCTGAAGGTGTGATTTAAATCTGCAAGGTCACACATGCAGCACAGGAAGCTGTTAGTAGAGGAAATGCCAGTTTCCTGGAGAGAGTCTTTCCAGCCACAACTGGCAGCCTGCTTGTGCAGGACATTCTACCTGTGTCTGAAGGGGCCACCAGACTCCCTGTTTAACTCTCTGTGCAATCTCCCCTCTCTCCCAAGTGTAAGATATGGTATGAAATAAATCCTCAGTGTTTCTGCTCACACTGTGGAAACCACAACGATTGGTTAATTTTTGCTTCAGCCACCTTTCAGATACGTACAATGTTCTGAGAAAAAGTGAAATCTATTTGATACAGACCCATTTGTTGATCTGTAAAAAATATTTGATCATTTGGCAGGCAGAGTGATACAGAGAGGAACACACACACACACACACATATATGTATATATCTTCCATGCTGTGGCTCAATGCCCACAGAATAGGTTGGAGCAGGAACTCAGTCCAGTCTGCCTGCTGTGTCATGTACCCAAGCCATTGGGCCATCCTTGGCTTTTTTCCCAGGCCCATGATCCAGAAGCTCGATGACAAGCTAGGTGCTGGGCATTGAACTAACACTCTCACAAGGGATGCTGGCTTCCCATGTTGTCTCCAAACCCACAACAACTGTACCTTGAAATTCTTTTTGCATTGACGTATAGAAACTTTACATATGCATGTGATACCATGTAATTTTTTAATAGAAACTCACCACCTTTGCAATTTTTTATTTTGAAATGTGGAGAGACAGCAAGAAAAGACAGACAGAGGTTTCTCCTCCTTCATATGCTTCCCCAAACCCTGGTTAACAGCTGGGGCTGTCAGGCAGAAGCCAGGAGCCAGGAACTCAGTCCATGGATCCCATGTTGGTGGCAGGGATCCAAGTATGTGATGCATCCCCTGCTGGACGCCAGCGCCTGCATCCACAGCAAACTCAAACTGGCAGCCAAGCAAGCACTTGAATATAGGCAGGCATACCGGTGTGGGGTGCAGGTGTCCCAATCTGTGTCTACACTGCTATGCCAAACACTGAGTCCAGTGTGCGTTGTTGGAATACATGGAAACCGTGGGTAATGTGCAAACCAAGGTCAACACATCTGACTCCCCAACAACATTTCTTGATGGTGAAAATATTCCAGATCCTTCCTTCTACCTTTCTGTGAAATATCAGCACTTTCTCCTTAGTTCAGTCTCTGTCCTATGCGTACCTCTCTCTGGACACCTGCTGTTGTACTGCCTTTCATTCCATGTTGGGAGACCCCCTCTTTTAGTTCTGCATTTCTGTCGTAAGGATGTGTTTGACCCACTGTGTCAAGGAAGTTCTGCTGGCCACAGAGTGTCCGAGATTTCTCTCAGGGAGAATTTCTGGATGGCCTTTTCATTCCCCAAAGTCAGCTTTGCTGATTAGAGAATTCCTGGTTGGGGGCAGCCTCTTGGCACAGCAGGAGAAACTACTGCCTGGGATGCCAGCATCCCGTATGGGAGTTTTGGTTTGAGACCCAGCTCCTCTGCTTCTAATATAGCCCCCAGCCTATGGCAGCTGGCACAGAGGCAGAATGTGGCGCCTAAGAACCTGGGGCCCTCCCATCTACCTGGGTGACTAGAGTGGAGTTCCTGCCTCATGGCTTTGGCCTCTGCCAGGTCCCATTGTGGTGGGCAACTGGAGGAGTGTCTCTGTTTCCCACTCCTGCTCCCACATTGAAGATATGAAAAAAATGACAATGATTTATAAAGTGCTTGGAAATGGTATTTTGAGTACACGTGCAGGAAGCGAGACATTTTTGGCACTAGAACAAACATTTTTTCTCAATAATGCTTTCTTCCATTAGACTTGAGGGGCAGAACACAGGGACAGACACATCTTCTATCCACCAGTTCACTCCTTCAGAGCCCACAGACCATGGGTGGCCTGGCTAAAGAGCAGCTCATAGCTCCATTCCCACCTCCCACATTAGTGGTAGGGACAGACGTATTGAACCATCACCTGTGCATCCCAGGTGGGCATTACTATGGATCTAGATTTGCAGTGAAGCCTGGACTTGAATCACTTAAGTCCATGTGGGACTGACATCACTAGAGCAGCCTAAACTAATGGTCCAAGTGCCTGCCCCTCGATTCATCTTTTTGTTGCCTTGTGACGTGTGTTTTCCAGAATATTCTCATACATTCTACGAGTGAGTCTTTTGGTTACATAAGTGGTTTGCGCATAAATTGGCCTATTGCCTGTCCTTGCTTATTTGACCCATGATGGGTGTTTGCAGAACAGGCACAGCACATTTCCTAGTTCAAATGATTCCTTTGAAAATTGTTGGATGTTGCTTGAAGTTTAACATCTAAGAAGCCTTTCTCTAGTCTTCACTCTGAAACTCCTTCCTGTGATTTATTTAGAAAATCCTTAGTTCTGTCTTCTAATTTCAATCTTTGGCATGTTTCAATGAAGCAACTTTACCAGAATCCACAAATTTCAAGAAATTCAACAACAAGAAAACAAACAATCCAGTTAAGAAATGCACAGATTACTTGAATAGGCATTTGTCCAAAGAGAAAATTCAAATGGCCAATGAACACATGGAAAAATGTTCAGTATCACAAGCTGTCAGGGAAATGCAAATCAAATCCACAGTGAAGTTTCACCTCACCCGCGTTAGAATGTCTTTCATACAGAAGTCAACAAACCACAAACGTTGGCCAGGATGTGGGAAAAGTTTCCTAACCCATGGTTGGTGGGAGTGTAAATTGGTACAGCTGGTGTGGAAGACAGCATGGAGATACTTCAGAATTCTAAATGTAGGGCCGGCGCCGTGGCTCAGTAGGCTAATCCTCCGCCTTGCGGCACCGGCACACCGGATTCTAGTCCCGTTCGGGGCACCGGATTCTGTCCCGGTTGCCCCTCTTCCAGGCCAGCTCTCTGCTGTGGCCAGGGAGTACAGTGGAGAATGGCCCAAGCCCTTGGGCCCTGCACCCCATGTGAGACCAGGAGAAGCACCTGGCTCCTGCCATCGGAACAGCGCGGTGCGCCGGCTGCAGTGCGCCTACCGCGGTGGCCATTGGAGGGTGAACCAACGGCAAAAAGGAAGACCTGTCTCTCTGTCTCCCTCTGCTGTCCACTCTGCCTGTCAAAAATTTAAAAAAAAAAAGAATTCTAAATGTAGAGCTACCAGATGACCCAAACATCCCATTCCTGGGAATTTACCCAAGGGAAATGGAATCAGCATATCAAAGTGTTAGCTCTACCCACATGTTTACTGCAGCTCAATTCACAATAGCTAAGAGAGGGAATCAACCCAGATGTCCGTTAACTGAAGTCTGGATAAAGACATTATGGTATATGTACACTACTGAATAGTACACAGCAGTATAAAATGAAATCCTGTCATTTGACACCAAATGGATGCAACTTGAATCTGTTCTACCTAGTGAAATAAGCTAGTCCCAACAGCAAGTGCCATGCAACAGCTTACTCTTGTTGACAGTAATATTTATAGGTGGTCTCAATAGTAATAGATTCTTCTCTAATAAAGCGCTGCATTTACAAATACCAGAAAGGAGATTTTGAAATGCTCGTTTGAATTCTGAACTGGCTCACCATTCAGTGGGTTTTTTAGCTGGGCAGGTCTTTCACTTACGACCAGTTTCTGCCAAAGAAAGGCAATAGAGAGGGGAAGGGAATGTTGCTCTTGTGCATGGGCCTCAAGGGTCATAAATTCTCAATGGGACACGTCCATAACAAACATGCAAGTGTGGCTTTAAACCTTTATTGTGGGGCCCGTCCTGAGGCATTGTAGGCTGTGCCTCCACCTGCTGTGCCAGAATGCCATGAGGGCCCTGTTTCATGTCCCAGCTGCTCCTCCTCCCAACAGGCTCTCTGCTTATGGCCTGGGAAAGCAGTGAAGATGGCCCAATGTTTGGGCCCCTGCACCCGTGTGGGAGACCCAGAGGAAGCTTCTGGTTCTTGGTTTCACACAGGGTCAGCTCCTGCAATTGTGGCCCTTGGAGAGTGAACCACTGGGTGGAAGACCTACTCCTGTCTCTCCCACTCTGTTTTTTAAAAGAAGATGTTTATTTGAAAGAGTTACAGAGAAAAAGGAGGCGGGGGGGGGGTCTTCCATGCTTTGGTTCACTCCCCAATTGGCTGCAACGGCTGGAGCTGCACTGATCCGAAGCCAGGAGTCAGGAACTTCTTCTGGGTCTCCAACACGGGTTAAGGAGCCGAATGACATGGGCCTTCTTCTATTGCTTTCCCAGGCCATAGCTGAGAGCTGGATTGGAATGGAGCAGCCGGGACTTGAATTGGCACCCATATGGGATGCTGGAATTTCAGGCCAGGGCATTAACCCACCGCACCACAGCACTCCCCCTCTCCCAGTCTTTATCTGTAACTCTAACTCTCAAGTAAATGAATATTTTCAAAGCTTTATTGCAATAAAACTATAATGTGCACAGATATTGACATGTGTTATTTTTCTTCTAATAAAAACCAAAGAAAATTAACGAGAACAGCAACATCACACTGCCTTTCCAGCTATAGTTACTCGAATCACGTTAGACAGGGCTCACATACATTACAATAACAGAGGTATTTTTTAAGATTCATTAATTTATTTAAAAGCTAGAGTTACAAAGAGGCAGAGGTAGAGAGAGAGGTCGTCAAGCCAAAATTTTACTCCCCATATGGCTGAACAGATGGAAGAAATCTCTCTATTTCTCTCTCTCTAACTCAGCCTCTGCTTCTCTGTAACTCTGATATTCAAATATATAAATAAATTTTTACAAACATTTCTATGGAGGAGACACTGTTTCCAAAACCAATGTGAACAAAAGAACTAGAAAGAAGTGCATTACATTACTCTGGGTGTACTCTGGATGAACCCACTGAAAACAGATTCCCAGCAAAATGACTTAGTGTTGTATCCAAGACAGAAAGAAGAAATAATAGGACAGTAGACCACAGAAAGGAAACCTAGGAAAAGTAGAAGTCGTATCAAAGAAATAACAAAAACTACAATTGTGGATGGAGTCCACTGCAAAGAGAGAAAATTAGAAGTTACGTGGTGCTTCACAGGAGAAATGAGGACCTGCAGAGGCTGCTGGTGGGTAGCAACTTACTTTGCACACTGTGTGGATTTGAGGCATCTGCTGGTTGAAGCAGACAGGCAGGGTACCTCTCCCCACCCTGCATCATATGACTCCCGCCCCTGCCCCAGCATCTAGTTCTGATGCCAAGTATGGTGAACATAAACCCAAGTCATCCAAAACGCTGTAGGATACAAAGTCAGCATAACAAATGGCATGAGATGTGAGCCACAAGAGAGTCACTTTCAGTCCTCCTCCATAGCCAGGTCAGATAGCAAACTGGCAGCTAAGATCTCATTCTTCTCACAAGCAAAATATGCTTGTATCACAAGTCCTTCAGGAAAGCCCAATGCCTTTAACCTCTCTATAGCTCCCTGTTCCTGAGGTGTTACTTCAATGTAGCTGCCATCTTCTCTTTCTGCTTCTGAAGTTTCTGTGCTCTCAACTCCTCCTCCTCCTTCACTGCCAGCTTCCTCCTCTGGGGTAGTTAGCATATGAACCAAATACTCCTGGTACTGTCTAAGTTCATCTTCTAATTGAGGATTCTGTGGACATATGCGTTGTAGCACTCCTGGAAGCAAAGATGGAAAGTCCTGAATGATTTGTCTCAACTCTTGAAAATCTGGTAAATTCCGTAAGACATCCAGGGGGTGTCCTCCAGAACCCGATGTCGCAGCCGCTGCACCTGCTGCCACCCCTGAAGACTGACCAGCTCCGCTGCTACCGGCTTGAGGGGGCTCGACCTCGGCCGCACTTGCCCTGTCTCCGGGGAGTCCCATTAAAAGATACTCCACGGCTCTGTGAGGGTTGTTGGAACTGGCTCTCAGGGCTGCAAGGACGTGCTCCCGTTCGTAGCCCATGGACACGATCTCGGCGACCATTTGCTCGGAAGACGGACATGTCAGCAGCGCCCTTGCTGCCTGCTCAGACAGCTGGGCCCCAGAGGAGGGTCCCGCGATGGCGTCATCTGGTGTAGGGCTTGGAGCCCCTGGCGGGCCTGCCGACTGCCCTGCAGCTGGATGTGAGGCAGGTGCGCCAGCAGGTGCACCCGTGGAAGTGGCAGGCGCGGACGTGGCGGGCGCGGTGGGCAAGGCAGGTTCGCGCGCTGGGGCCCCAGCACCAGCCGATGCTGCGCGGGCAGGGGGCCCGGCCGTGGTGGCAGGCTGGGACTGCCGAGCTGTGGCTGTGGCTGTGGTCGCCGCCTTGGGTCTGGCCACCAGGACCGTCACAGCGTGGTGCTCGGGGATCTGACAGTCTCTGAGCACAGCGTCATCCTGCAGGACGCGGCCCGCATACAGGAGCTGCTGCCCCGCTACCGGAAAGGCCTCTCTGCCCTGCTCGGCTTCAATTTTCTCCTTGAGGGCCCTCACCGTCTGGCCGGGGTCAATGTCGATGTGGAAGGTGAGCTGCGGCCCGGCCTGGAGGGTGAGGCGCATGGCCGCGGCCTGGTCGGCTGCCCGGGCTGGGGCGCGTGCTGGCCACCGGGCGGCGGGCGGGCGTGAGGCCTGGGGGGCGGGGACCGCCGCGCTCCTCACTCTGCCTTTGGCTCTGGCTGTGGGGACCCTGCGGGTGCGGGTGCCAACGGCCCTGGCCGGCGAGCTCTGCCCGCGGTGGCCTTCTCTCGTGAGCCCTGGCCTCCGCAGCGCCCGGGCCCCTGGGCTCAAGATGGCCGCCGTGGCTCCGCCAGCCCCCCCCCCCCCAGAGAGGAGTACCCGTTGCTCCCCGCGTGACGGTGGCCGAGAGGGGCCCTCCCACGCCCGCACGTTCCTTCGCCACCCGTTCGCGGTGCACGGCCTCGCCCATCCATGCACTCGGAGCGGAGCTCCCGGCTCCTCTGTCTCGGCTGCTGGTGCTTCGCAGCGTCTTTTCCATCCCTTTGGGAGACTGCTCACCGTTCTAGAACTTTCTCCGTTCGCTAACTCTGTACTAAGCTCTTGAACATTGTATGCCTTTGTGCGCATCCATTTTCTGTTCCTGCACGTTGCTCTTTCTGCTCCTTTAAATAGCTGTGCAGTCTCTCTTGCCACCCAAGTGTAAGCTATGCTATGAAATCCCCCATGTTTCACCTCTAAAACACCAATGGGCTAATGTATGCCTCAGCCTCCATGCACTTAACAACATCCGAGGATAACTGATGTCTATTTGATATAGTTCCATTTGTTGACTTGTAAAAAGTATTTTCTCATTTTGCAGGCAGAGTGATACAGAGAGGGACAGATATATATATAGAGAGAGATTTCCGTGGTATGGCTCAGAGCCCATGTGTACAGAACAGCTGTGGCTGTGCAAGGCTGAAGTTGGAGCCAGGAACTCAACCCAGGTCTGCCTGCTGGTGGCAGGTGCGCAAGCCCTTGGGCCATCCTGGGCTTGTTTCCAGACCCATCAACTGGGAGCTGGATGACAAGCAGGGGAGCTGGGCCTCACTGCACTCTAACATGGGATGCTGGGTGAACATCTGGATTTCTCCTTTATTCCCCAAAGTCATCTTTGCTGATTAAAGAATTCGTGGTTGAGGGCCAGCCTGTTGGCACAGCAGGTGAAGCTGCTGCCTGGGATACCAGCATCCCATATGGGATTTGTGGTTTGAGGCCCTGCTTCTCCACTTCCCAATAGCCCCCAGCTAATGCAGCTAGCATAGCAGAAGTTGGCCCAATTACCAGGGCCCCTACCATCTACTTGGGTGACTAGAGTGGAGTTCCTGCCTCATGGCTTTGGCCTCTGCGGGGTTCCATTGTGGTGGGCAACTGGAGTGGAGTTCCTGCCTCATGGCTTTGGCCTCTGCCAGGTTCCATTGTGGTGAGTAACTGGAGAAGTGTCTCTGTCTCTCGCTCCTGCTCTCTCTGGTGCTCTACCTTGCAGATTTGAAGAAAACAATGGCAGTGATTTATAAAGTGCTTGAAAATGGTATTTGGAGTACATGTGCAGGAATCTAAACATTCCTGGCACTAAAATAAACATATTTTTCTAAATACTGATTTCTTTCATTGTATTTGAGAGGCAGGAGACAGGGACAGACATGTCTTCCAACTACAGGTTACTCCCTCAATGCCCACAATGGATAGGGCTGGCTCAGACTGAAGACAGCAGCTCAGAAGTCCTTTTTGGCCTCCCACATTTGTGGTAGGGGCACACGGATTGGATTGTCACCTGTGCTTCACAGCTGTGCGTTAGTATGGAGCTGGATTTGCAGCGGGGCCTGGACTTCAATCAGAGATGTCCATATGGGATTCAGACATCCCTAGAGCAGCCTAACTCATGTTCCAAGTGCCTGCCCCTGAACTCATCTTTTCAGTGCCTGTATCTCGTGGACTTTCAGAAGTAGCCTTATGCACTGTACTGCTAAGTCCTTTGTTAGATGGTGGTTTGCATTTGTTTCTGACAGTCTGTACCTTGACTTTGCTTACTTGCCTGCGTAATGGGTTTTTGCAGAGCAGATATAGATAATTTCCCATTGCAACTGATTGCTTTAAAAATTGTTGGGATGTTGCTTTTAGTGCCATGTTTAGGAGGTCTTTCCCAAATCTCCACTCTGAAACTTCTTCCTGTGATTTATTTAGAAAATATGTACTTTTATGTTCTAATTTCAATCTTTTGGCATGTTTTATTGATTTTTTTCATTTTTAAAAATTTTTTTGACAGGCAGAGTTAGACAGAGACAGAGAGAAAGGTCTTCCTTTTCCGTTGGCTCACCCCCCAAATGGCCGCCACAGCCGGTGCGCTGTGCTGATCTGAAGCCAGAAGCCAGGTGCTTCCTCCTGGTCTCCCATGCGGGTTTTGGTATGTTTTAAAGAAACAAGTTTGCCAGAATCCATAAAGATCTCGAAAAACTCAACAACAAGAAAACAAACAATCTGGTTAAGAAAAGGGCAAATTACTTGAACAGGCTTTTTTTCTCCAAAAGAAACCTTTTATTTAAGGAATGCAAACTTCATGCATTTCATAAGTACAACTTTAGGAATACAGTGATGTTTACCACCATACCCGCCCTCCCACCCACACTCCTGCCCCTTCTCCTCCTCTCTCTCCCATTCTCTGTCCCATTCTCCACTAAGATACATTTTTTATTAACTTTATACACAGAAGACCAACTCTCTTTTAAGTAAAGAGTTCCAAAATTTGCACAAGGAGGCCGGTGTCATGGCTCACTAGGCTAATACTCTGCCTGCGGCGCTGGCACTCTCGGTTCTAGTCCCGGTTGGGGTGCCGGTTCTGTCCTGGTTGCTCCTCTTCCAGTCCAGCTCTCTGCTGTGGTCCGGGAAGGCAGTGGAGGATGGCCCAAGTGCTTGGGCCCTGCACCCGCATGGGAGACCAGGAGGAAGCACCTGGCTCCTGGCTTCAGATTGGCGCAGCGCGCTGGCCACAGCGGCCATTTGGGGGGGTGAACCAACGGCAAAAAGGAAGACCTTTTTCTCTGTCTCTCTCTCTCACTGTCTAACTCTGCCTGTCAAAAAAAAATTTGCACAAGGAAAGGACAACCAAAGAAACCATTCCTCATCGGTGGAGACAAGTAATGTTCAAGTTGTTGCATTTTGAAGTTAATTTCACTTTTTTTTTAGAAACTTAATTAACTTTAAAGAAGCACCCAAGAATGACACATCTTTTGCAAGCATTTAGGCATAATTATAATACAGCTCTATGAGGACAGAGGTCCTACATGGGAGCTAGAGTGCACAGAAACTCCTGTTGTACATTTAGCAGTAAGAACTTTATATATGTCGTCAGTGATCACCCAAGGCTCTTGACAGGAGCTGCCTAGGCTGTGGGAGCCTTTTTAACCCACAAACTGTATCAGTATTTAGATAAGACCATAAGTAAATTGGAAGTTTTCTCCTCCCTTCAGAGAAAAGTACCTCCTTCTTTGAAGACCTCTTCTTTCCACTGGGGACCCAACCACCGAGGTCCTTCATGTAGGACACTTTTTGCCACAGTGTCTTGGCTTTCCATGTGAACAGGCATTTTTCAAAAGAAATTCAGGCCGGCGCCGCGGCTCAACAGGCTAATCCTCTGTTTTGCGGCGCCGGCACACCGGGTTCTAGTCCCAGTTGGGGCGCCAGATTCTGTCCCGGTTGCTCCTCTTCCAGGCCAGCTCTCTGCTGTGGCCAGGGAGTGCAGTGGAGGATGGCCCAAGTGCTTGGGCCCTGCACCCCATGGGAGACCAGGAGAAGCACCTGGCTCCTGCCATCAGATCAGTGCGGTGCACCAGCTGCAGCGCACGGGCTGTGGCGGCCATTGGAGGGTGAACCAATGGCAAAAGGAAGACCTTTCTCTCTGTCTCTCTCTCTCACTGTCCACTCTGCCTGTCAAAAAAAAAAAAAAAGAAAGAAATTCAAATGGTCAACAGACACATGAAAAAATTTCAGGTCACTATCCCTCTAAACAAAACCACAATGAAGTTTCACCTCACCCTGGTTAGAATGTCTTTCATGCAGAAATCAACACAACAAACAACAAATGTTGGCCAAGATGTGGGGGAAGAGGTACCCTAATCCATTGTTGATGGGAATGTAAACAGGTATAGCCACTGTGGCAGCCAGTATGGAGATACCTCAGAATTCTGAATGTAGACCTACCATATGACCCTGCCACCCCACTCCTGGGAATTTAGGCAAAGGAAATGAAATCAGCATATGAAAGAGTTACCTGTACTCGCATATTTATTGCAGCTCAATTTGCAATAGGTAAGATAGGAAATCAACACAGATGTCCATCAACTGAAGACTGGATATTAAGAAATGATGGGATATTAAGAAATGATAGCAACAGATATGGCTTGGCATGATGGAGCGGTAGCCAAAGACGGGTAATCACTGGTGAGTGCCCCTAGCAACCTAAGACAGAACTTGGGACATGCTTCCCAATGTTTCGATGATAGGTAAGCAGGTGGCGCATCGCTGGGAACCTAAGACAGGCACGACTTTGTGCCTTAAATAACAAAAAAGGGGGAGCTGTGGGGAACCGCAGGCTGGCCACCTGTGGGAACCTCCTCATTTTTGTATCCACATAACTTGCAGCAATTGGTCGACCACAAGTCCTATGAAAACAACCAGGTGAAACAGTTGAAACAGAATGGACTCTGCATAAACAACTGGGAGGAACCAGGTGAAACAGATGAAACAGGATGGACTCTGCATAAACTAGGAGGAACCAGGTGAAACAGATGAGCTTTTGACCTGAGGCTATACGTGCCCTTTCATCGGATTGGACGATATTAGCATAAACTGCACATGAAGAGAACCGCTATTGGCTGTGGAGCACATGCTCCACGGGACTTGGGATATAAAGGAACATTGGGATCTGGGCGAGGGGCCGCCCCTCCTCCTCCTTTCTCCTCTCCCCTTGCCCTTTCCTTCTGTCTCCACGAATAAAGTTCCTTGAGAACCGAAAAAAAAAAAAGAAATGATGGGGGCTGGCACTGTTGTGCAGCAGGTTAACGCCCTGGCCTGGAGGGCCGGCATCCCATATGGGCACCAGTTCGAGACCCGGCTGCTCCACTTCCAATCCAGCTCTCTGCTATGGCCTGTGAAAGCAGTAGAAAATGGCCCACGTCCTTAGGCCCCTGCACCCACGTGGGAGACCAAGAAGAAATGCCTGACTCCTGGCTTTGGATCAGCACAGCTCTGGCCGCTGCAGCTGGTTTGGGAATCATCGGATAGAAGATCTCTCTCTCTCTCTCTCTCTCTCTCCCTCTCCCTCTCCCTCTCCCTCTCCTCTCTCTGTGTAACTCTGATTTTCAAATAAATAAATAAAATATTTTAAAAAAAGAAATTATGGTAAATGTACACCATGGAATACTGCACAGCAGTAAAAAAAAAAAATAAAATCCTGTCGTTGGCAATAAAATGAATGCAACTGGAAACCATCATACTTAGTGAAATAAGCCAGTCCCCAAAGACAAATAACATACTACTGCCTACTCTTGTTGACAGCAACATTCACAGGAAACTTTAATGGTAATAGATACTTCTCTAATAAAGCAAAGTACTTACAGATACCATCTGAACATTGGATCAGCATTCAGTGGGTATTTTAAACAGGGAGCTGTTTGACTTATACTATGCTCCCAATCACATTTCTGGGCATGAAAGTGCAAGAGAGAAGGGGAGGGAATGCTGTTCTTGTGCATGGGCCTCAAAGGTGATAAATTCACAGTGGGACACGTCCACAGCAAACATGCAAGTGTGGTTTTAAAACTTGATTGCGGTGCCAGTGCTGTGGCATTGTAGGCTATGCCTCTGCCTGCGGGGCCAGCATGTCATGAGGGCACGGTTTGAGTCCCAGCTGCTCCTCTAAAAATCCAGCTCTCTGCTCATGGCCTGAGAAAGAAGTGGAAGATGACTCATGTGCTTGTGCACCTCCACCCATGTGGGACAGCCATAGGAACAGCCTGGCTCCTGGCCTCTGATCATTTCAGCTCTGGACATTGTGGCCATCTGGGGAGTGAACCAGTTGTTGGAAGACCTTCTCCTCTTAATTCCCACTCTCTGTCTGTAACTACAGCTTTCAAATAAATGAGTAAAAACATTTAAAAACCTTATTGTTATCAACTGTTGAGTACACAGATATGTGACACGTGCCATTTTCCCTGAAAGGAAACCAAAGAAAACCAAGTGTAACAGCAACATCATTATGCCTATACTGTTACAGTTACTTGAAGTAGGTTACACGGGTCTCACATTCATTCCAATGATAAAGAACGTTTAAAATAACATTACGTACTGTCATATGAAGAACAGATTCCCTTTCCCCCATTCCCTTTGTCCCATTCTAAGGGCCCCTGCCACAGTCGTTGGCTCCCTATGAGGATTTTCTTTTGCTCCCCTGCGACCACCCCATTGAATTGGTCTGTCTGTTATTCTATCGTCTGAGCTCTTTCTTTTGCTTTCTGGTTGTTGCTTACTTTCGCCCCTCACTATTGGCCAGACACCGAGTAAGGACCCCAGGCCTAAGCTCTTACAGGCTTTACATGGCCTTAAACTAAAAAAGGAAGGAAACTGAAAAGTTTGGGGAAACTGCTGCGGGCATGTGTCCCTGGCTTGAGGCAGTAGACATTTATGATCCCTTCGACGGGGATAAGATCTTACAAGCCACCCAACAGTGGGGGGTGGACACCAACATACCTGTCCCCCTCCAGTTTTACCCTATAGTTACTGCCATCTTGCAATGCTTAGCGCCCCCTACTGCCGTTTTCCTGACATCCACGCCTTGGGCAGACCTCCGTGTTCTGCCTCAGATTCTGCAAGATCTACGGAGTTTGATCAGTGAGCTCCTCCTTCCCCAACTCTGACAGTGATTCTGACTCGGAACCTCCCCACCAGACCAAAGATTAAAAACACAGGGGCTGCAGGCCAGATAGGGGACCAAACGGGAGGGGCCACCTTGGCTTCTGCTCCCTCCCTCCCCTGAGTCTCCCCTCCCACCTATTCTTGGCCCCTGTTAACTTGGCCATCAGTTCCTCCTCCTGGGGCATAGGGAGAGCCTCCTCCTTTTGGTACCTGACCCCCTCCCTTGTTTTCAAAAGGCTTGCCTCCAAGCCCCACCTCCTACAGATAAACAGGTTCGGGTCCTGCTGGGCCAGCCCAAACCACAAGCTCCTGCCTGGCCAGAGGTTCCACCTCCCCTTCGAGGTGCGCACCTGCTGCACCCTTGACCCTGCCACTCGGGTTCCTTGAGGCTGTTTTCCTCCTGGAGCAGCTTCTGCTGCATCCCCGCCTTGGGGCTCTGACTCCTGGGCACTTTTCAGCCCACTGCCCCCTCCCTCCCTGGCATGGGGATCTGCACTTCTCCCTCAGGTAAGCTCACTGAGGCCTTCCTCTTCAATGTTCTGCCAACCTCTCAATGCCCCCAGGAGTGGAATGGCCACTGTCATTCCACACTCAAGGATTTGCGTGAGGAGTACATAAAATGGTCCTCGTTCCCCCTACACTGAACAACTATTGGAGACCATAGCCATTGGCCTTAACTGCCCCCGAGACTGGAAGGACCTCTCTGGAGCCCGTGGACTTTCTAAAATGGAGGGCTATTTACAAAGATGAATGTGAACAGCAAGGGGCCTGCTCTTCCAAAGCAGGAGCCCCGTCATCTCAAGGGGAACCATCCTGCCACCCCAATGCTGGACGATCCAATCAAATAGGAATAGATGCCCCTAGGGCTTACTGGACCATTCCTCTGGAGTCACAGATCAAGCCTCGCATACATGTTTGGTTTAATGGTAAGGTCTTCAGGGTGTAGCTGACTCAGGTGTAGGTGTCACCATAATGAGAGACAAGGAAGTTCCCTCAGAGTGGGAAACTATCCAAGACCCTGATGTGTGAGTGGTGGCAGTACTTTCTCCCCGTTGTCAGCTAAAACACCCTATTGTTTGGAGAGACCCAGAGGGACAAAGGGCCATGTGCAGTCGCTGATAACTAGAGGCTTGGGTAGTAATTTGGTCGCAACCTGCTTAGTAGCATGGGAGCTATGCTAACTACTGATAAGTTTTGTCTGGAAGACCTTCTACAAACAGGCCATGAGTCCCCCAAATTCAATAATCACCCCCCCAATTCTAGGGGCCACTGTTCATGCCATCCCCCATCAAATTACAATGGACTCATGATACTCCCATGTGGGCAGAACAGTGGCCCCTGCTTCAACAAAAGCTAAGCCATCTAACTGCTTTGGCTCAACAACAGTTAGACTTGGGTCATATAGAACCCCCAACTAGCCCTTACAATATTCCCATCTTTGTCATCCACAAAAAATCCACGTCTTCCATCTGGCTCCTCCATGATTTGAGGGCTGTCAATACTCACATGACAAAAATGGGCACCACAAAGCTTGGACTCCCCATAACTACTGTGCTTCCCACTGGTTGTGTCTTTCGCATTCTGGATATGAGAGACTGCTTTTTCGTATCCCCCTTCAACTTGAGGATAGGGAGCATTTTGCCTTCACAGTATCTGTGCCCAGTAACACAGTCCCAGGGCAAAGGTTTCAGTGAATAGTCTTGCCACAAGGCATGAAAACAGCTTGTCCATTTGCCAAATTTATGTTTTTAAGGCTCACCTTTATTTGTCATTACTGGCTTAAATATCATCCACTACATGGATCACTTCTGCTGGTTCTAGGAGCTTTCCCTCAAGCTGTACAAAACCTCCAAGCCATAGACCTTGTCGTAGTCCCAGAACTCTTCCTTTTCACCTCCTGCGCACTGAGATGCTTCCCTACACTGTTCACCCTGTTCCACCCCGCATTTTTATCTCAAAAAAAGCTACCTTAAACGAATTACAGGTCCAGTTGGAACACATAAATTGCATTCGTCCTTGGCTAAAGTTAACAACTTACCCCCCATTTTACGTGTCTATGCAGGGACCCTGATCCCACCTCCCCTAGAGAGCTTACTGAGGAAGCTGAGTGTGCCCTCAGCCTAGTTAACCAATCCCTTGCTTCCTACAGCTTTATAGTTGGGATCCACAAAAAGAACTCTGGGCCATTGTTCTGGGCTCTGCTAGGACATCCACAGGCATGCTGTAGCCTCCTGATAATGTCTTGGTTGGGCCCATCTGTCCCCCAAAGCCATGTCAAAGCTCCAGTCTTCTCTTTATAGGCTTTCTTCTCTTATTATAAAATTACGATTGTACTGTTGGACAGTTTGGCTGTAAGCCCGATCACCTGGTTATCCCGCTTCTTAAGTCGTCGCTGGATTTTGCTCTCCTCAGTGATGCTTCCCTTATGACTGCCTTGGCTGGCTATACTGACCGGATAGGTAGTCACATGCCCTCAAGCAAACTTCTCCAAGTAATGCACCTGCTGCCCCTTTCTGTTCCTTCTGTTATCTCCTCTAAACCCAATCCTCAAGCCCCGCTTGTTTTTACAGACACTAGCATTTCTGAAACCATCACTACTGTCAAATTTATCCCCAAGCAACAATCGACTCAGTTTGTCTGCTCCTGCCTTGCAGGATCCCCACAGTTTCTAGAGCTCCTTGCTATCTATCATGCTCTATGCCTGACTCCTGGGTCCTGCAACTTTTTCACTGACAGCATATATTGCACTCAACTCCTCCCCCAACTCCCTCATGCCTACTGTACATTGGCTCTCTCTTCCTCTTTAGACACCCTTCTTGCCTCACTACAACACCTACTGGAAGCCCGCACATCTCCACTCTTTGTTCAATACATCACAGCGCACTCTAGTCTGCCCAGTCCTTTATCTTCCCGTTAATATACAGGTTGATATGCTGACCTGCCCCAGTGTGCTCACCGCCGAGTGCACTGCAAGAGATCCTCACTCTCAGTTTCATCAATCAGCCCACTCCCTTGCTGCTTTGTTCTCTGACCTACCCATCCAACAGTGCAAACACATAGTCTGTCAATTGTGCTAGGTGTGCCCCATTTTGGCCTTTTGCACCACTACAACCAATGGGGGCTAATCCTTGGGGCCTTAAGGCCAATGCTCTGTGGCAAATGGATGTTACTCACTTCCCTTCCTTTGGCAAACAAAAGTTCCTCCATGTAACGATGGACACTTATTCGGGGTTTATAATGGAAACTCCTTCCACAGGTGAAAACACCCTTAAGTATATTGCTCACCTCCTGTCCTGCTTTCTTATTATGGGACACCCACTTTCCACAAAAACTGATAAGGACCCTGCTTACACATTTGCCTCTTTTTGCATTAAGTATGCCACTGGTCATATCATGGGCATACCCTATAACCCCAGGGCCAAGGCACTGTAGAAAGAGAACATCAGAACCTTAAGACTATGATTGAAAAACATAGGGAAGACTACAGTACCTACCATGAGCATGGTAATTTTGTGCTTTTCACCTTAAATTTCTTAGAAGTCTTACCCTCTGGAGAGCCACCAGCAGTAAGATACTGGAGACCCCTTATGAGCCAAATCCAACTGCCTCTGGTTAGATGGAGGGACCTGACCACCCAACAAAGGAAGGGGCCTGATCCCCTCATAACAATGGGAAGAGGCTTCACTTGTGTCTTTCCAGAGATCGTTCCACAGTCTATGTGGATACCAGCCCAAAATGTCAAACCCTGGACCTCAGTCTCTGCAAACCAACCCTCCGACAAGCCAGCTTCAGTGCCTTTCCGCTAAACGAGCCGCTGATGAAGAGACACTGGAAGTGGATGTGGCCTGCCCCCTCTCAACATCAGGTAACATGGGGAGAACTCAGGGGTCTGGTGGACCAAGTTCAATGCCTGTCTCCAACCCCCAATACAACGTGCTTGTTGCTGGGGTTGCTGAACTGTGCAACAATGAAGTCAAACTCTCAGGCTGCCTGTGACCAGGCTGGGTCCCAAGACGGCCCCAGCGATTTGACTTCCTGCCCAAATACACAGTAACTGGACAGGACCCTGGAAGCAGCCAATCAAGGATGCCATCAGGCACCTGGTACAGTGGACTGAGAGCCCTTGGACTGATCAACACTGCTGGTATATTCACTGTCACTACAGTGCAGCTGTCACCAGTTTCCCTCATCCAACCATGCGTCCCCAGCATGTTCACTTCACAGCTGTTTGTATCACCAATGTGCCCACCTTAGAATGGGAAACTTGATATCGTTACTTGTCAGCCTGTATCAGGGGCCCTCGGGATGGGGTATTTCTCAGGCACTCTTCAATTTAACCCAAAACCTAATGCCACCCACATTGTATCCTGGCGGTTACCACGTTTACATAGGGAATGGTTGGTTACTGGTAGGGACTCATGAAATTTTGGTTCCATCCCTATGCATTGATGACTACAGTAGTGGTCATCGTGGGTTGCAGTGTACTGATCTATTTTTTCCATGCCACACTAAGCTGAGTCCCGTCTGCCGAGCAAAAGGCTGCTCCACTGGCAAAGATTTTGGCCATCAAGATAGTCTGGCCTAAAACAGAGGGGGGACATATGGGTGATCCTGTGCCTGGCTGGGAGACTGCCTGCCTGGCCCATGCAGAAGCTTAAGAGGGCATGGCATAGCATGCCTCCTGGGAAAGACCGTGGTCAGGGCTCAGCACACTGAGACCCACACATGACCTGACTGCTGTTAGGCAGCAGAGACCCCAGGCACATTTCCCCCACTCCACTTCCTGTTGAGGGGCCTTGTGCTTGTCAACTAGGTAAACAGCTCCCAAGTGTGGCCTAGCCACATAAGACCACCTGGAAGACTATGTAAACCACGTGAGCTTCAAGCTGATTGGAGACAGGTAGAAGCACTAGTATTGCCTTTATCCTCTAGAATTAGTGTTGCTACCCTGAACTAGCTACTGTATTTTGCCTGCCCTATAAAAGCCTGTGGCTAACTGTTAATAAACAGCCATGCTCACTGAAACAGTCTCTGGTGCTTCTTGTTGAAGAATGCCATCCCCCCACCATCCTGACAGTGTGGGCCTTGCAGGACAAGCCCACACAGGGGCCAAAGGACTTGAGCCATCTTATACTCCTTTCCCAGGTCATGGCAGAGAGCTAGATCACAAGTGGAGCAGCTGGGACTCAAAGCAGAGCCCATATGGGATGCTGGCACTGCAGGTGTTGGCTTTATCCACTACACCACAGCGCCAGCCCCGAGATCTTTTAAAATAAATTTACGTATTCTCACATGAAGAACTGGTTCCTTTCCCTCCTCCCCTACCCCACATATGTCACAGGAAAGCATGAGGTTCCTTATATAGTAATTTCACACCTATGTGAAGCAGCAACAACCATCAATAGTCAGTCATTTCTGCTTGCAGGTGCTCCAACATTGTTGGTAATTTCATGAAGGCATTCCCTAGTTGCCATGAAATGGACCATAAATTCTAGGGAGTGGGGCAAGTACTCTGGCAAAGCAAATAACTCAACTGCCTGTAGTTCCAGCATCCCATACTGGTGCTGGTTCTAGGGCTGGTTGCTCCATTTCCTAGCCAGCTCTCTGCTATGGCATAGGAAAGTAGCGGAAGATGGCCCAAGACTTTGGGCACCTACATGCATGTAGGAAACCTGTGAGAAGCTCCAGGCTCCAGGCTTTGGATCAGCCCAGCTCTAGTTGTTGTGGCCATTTGGAGAGTGAATCGGCAGACTGAAGACTTCTCTCTCTGGGAAAGTAGCAGAAGATGGCCCAAGACCTTGGGCACCTACATGCATGTAGGAAACCCATGAGAAGCTCCAGGCTCCAGGCTTTGGATCGGCCCAGCTCTAGTTGTTGCGACCATTTGGAGAGTGAATCGACAGATTGAAGACTTTCTCTCTGTCCCTCCCTCCCTCCCTCTCTCTGCCTCCCTGTAATTCTGCCTTTCAAATATGTAAATAAAATTAAAAAAAAATTTCTATGGAGCAAACACTGTTTCCAAAACCAACTGAAATAAAGAAATAGAAAGCAAGGCATTACCCTGGCTATAGTCTGGATACAGTGGTGGAATGTAGTCTACTGAAAACAGGGAAAGCTAATAAAAGTAACATTGTTTTATCAAGGACCAATAAAAAACAGCCAGGGTATCTCTCCCAGCTCTGCATCATCATGACTCCTGCACCAGCCCCAACATATGGTACCAGATGCCGAGTGTGGTGGGTAGGAGACCAAGTCATCCCAGACGTTGTAGTAGACAAAAACATAATGCATCGGTGGGAAGTGTGAGCCAGAGGATAGTCACTTTCAGTCCTCCTCCGAGGCCAGCTCAGAGAGAATACTGGCAGCTAAGACCAAGTTCTTGTCACAAGCAAAATATACTTGTATCACAAGTCCTTCAGGAAACCCGATTGCCTTTAACTTTTCTATAGCTGCATGTTCCTGAGGTGTTACTTCAACATAGCTAGAATCCTTTGATGATCCTGTGGTCCCCACACTGCCACCTCCACCTCCTCCTTCTTCATCACCAGCTTCTTCCACTGGGGCAGTTAGCATGTGAACCAAATAATCTTGGAATTGTCTAAATTGCCTACGTAATAGAGGATCCTGTGGACATATGCGTTGCAGCACTCCTGGAAGCAAAGACGGAAAGTGCTGAATGATTTGTCTCAACACTTGAAACTCTGGTGCATTCCGTAAGACATCCAGGGGGTGTCCTCCAGAACCCGATGTCGCAGCCGCTGCACCTGCCGCCACCCCTGAAGACCGACCAGCTCTGCGGCTACCGGCATGAGAGGGCTCGATCTCGGTCGCACTTGCCCTGTCTCCGGGGAGTCCCATTAAAAGATACTCCACGGCTCTGTGAGGGTTGTTGGAACTGGCTCTCAGGGCTGCAAGGACGTGCTCCTGTTCGTAGCCCATGGACACGATCTCGGCGACCATTTGCTCGGAAGACGGACGTGTCAGCAGCGCCCTTGCTGCCTGCTCAGACAGCTGGGCCCCAGAGGAGGGTCCCGCGATGGCATCATCTGGTGTAGGGCTTGGAGCCCCTGGCGGGCCTGCCGACTGCCCTGCAGCTGGATGTGACGCAGGTGCGCCAGCAGGTGCAGGCCGAGTTGACGCTGTACTGAATGCTGACACGGAGGCAGGTGCACCCGAGGAAGTGGCAGGCGCGCACGTGGCACACGTGGACGTGGCAGGCGCAGACGTGGAACGCATGGAAGAGGCAGGCGAGGACGTGCCACGCGTGGAAGTGGCAGGCGCGGACGTGGCACGCGGAGATGTGGCGGGCAAGGCAGGTTCGCGCGCTGGGGCCCCAGCACCAGCCGATGCTGCACGGGCAGGGGGCCTGGCTGTGGTGGCAGGCTGGGACTGCCGAGCTGTGGCTGTGGCTGTGGTCGCCGCCTTGGGTCTGGCCACCAGGACCGTCACAGCGTGGTGCTCGGGGATCTGACAGTCTCTGAGCACAGCGTCATCCTGCAGGACGCGGCCCGCATACAGGAGCTGCTGCCCCGCTACCGGAAAGGCCTCTCTGCCCTGCTCAGCTTCAATTTTCTCCTTGAGGGCCCTCACCGTCTGGCCGGGGTCAATGTCGATGTGGAAGGTGAGCTGCGGCCCGGCCTGGAGGGTGAGGCGCATGGCGCCGCCGCGCAGGGCCGCGGCCTGGTCGGCTGCCCGGGCTGGGGCGCGTGCTGGCCGCCGGGCGGGCGGACAGGCGGGCGGGCGTGAGGCCTGGGGGGCGGGGACCGCCGCACTCCTCACTCTGCCTCTGGCTCTGGCTCTGGGGACTCTGCGGGTGCGGGTGCCAACGGCCCTGGCCGGCGAGCTCTGCCCGCGGTGGCCTTCTCTCGTGAGCCCTGGCCTCCGCAGCGCCCGGGCCCCTGGGCTCAAGATGGCCGCCGTGGCTCCGCCACCCCCCCCCCCCAGGGAGGAGTACCCGTTGCTCCCCGCGTGACGGTGGCCGAGAGGGGCCCTCCCACGCCCGCACGTTCCTTCGCCACCCGTTCGCGGTGCACGGCCTCGCCCGTCCATGCACTCGGAGCGGAGCTCCCGGCTCCTCTGTCTCGGCTTCTGGTGCTTCGCAGCGTCTTTTCCATCCCTTTGGGAGACTGCTCACCGTTCTAGAACTTTCTCCGTTCGCTAACTCTGTACTAAGCTCTTGAACATTGTATGCCTTTGTGCGCATCCATTTTCTGTTCCTGCACGTTGCTCTTTCTGCTCCTTTAAATAGCTGTGCAGTCTCTCTTGCCACCCAAGTGTAAGCTATGCTATGAAATCCCCCATGTTTCACCTCTAAAACACCAATGGGCTAATGTATGCCTCAGCCTCCATGCACTTAACAACATCCGAGGATAACTGATGTCTATTTGATATAGTTCCATTTGTTGACTTGTAAAAAGTATTGTCTCATTTTGCAGGCAGAGTGATACAGAGAGGGACAGATATATATATATATAGAGAGAGATTTCCGTGGTATGGCTCCGAGCCCATGTGTACAGAACAGCTGTGGCTGTGCAAGGCTGAATTTGGAGCCAGGAACTCAACCCAGGTCTGCCTGCTGGTGGCAGATGCGCAAGCCCTTGGGCCATCCTGGGCTGGTTTCCAGACCCATCAACTGGGAGCTGGATGACAAGCAGGGGAGCTGGGCCTCACTGCACTCTAACAGGGGATGCTGGCTCCCTTAGTGGTTTGCAAACCCACTACAATGGTCCCTTGATATTCTGATTGCATTGACCTATAGAAACTGTACATATTCATGGATACAATGTAACTTTTTATTTATTTATTTGAAAGTCAGAGCTCCATAGAGAGGGAAGGAGAGGCAGAGGCAGAGTAAGGAGAGAGAGAGAGATCCTCTGTCCTCTGCTCCACTCTCCACTTGGCAGCAGTGGCCACAACTGTGCTGATCAGAAGCCATGAGTCAGGAGCTTCTTGCAGGTCTCACACACAGATGCAGGTGCCCAAGGACATGGGCCATCTTCCACTGCTTTCCCATGGCATAGCAGAGAACTGGATCGGAAGTGGAGCAGCCGGGACCCTAACCAGCGCCAATATGGGATGCTGGCACTGCAGGC
The DNA here is from genome assembly GCF_033115175.1 of Lepus europaeus. NCBI lineage: Eukaryota > Metazoa > Chordata > Mammalia > Lagomorpha > Leporidae > Lepus > Lepus europaeus. The sequence continues at coordinate 101,828,659 of NC_084850.1, read as the reverse complement.
GGCAGCTAAACCTGCTACGCCACAGGACTGGCCTCCATGTAAATTCTTAAATATAAACTAACCATCTTTATTATTTTTTATTTTAAAATGTGGAGAGACAGCAAGAAAGACAGACAGAGATTTCTCTTCCTTCATGTGCATCCCCAAACCCTGGTTAACAGCCAGGGCTCTTTCACAGTAGCCAGGAGCCAGGAACTCAGTCCATGGATCCCATGTTGGTGTACTTGAGGCAAGAGACAGGGACAGACATATCTTCTATCCACCAGTTCACTCCTTCAGAGCCCACAGACCATGGCTGGCCTGGCTAGAGAGCAGCTCATAGCTCCTTTCCCACCTCCCACATTAGTGGTAGGGACAGACGTATTGAACCCTGCATCCCAGGTGTGCATTACTATGGATCTAGATTTGCAGTGAAGCCTGGACTTGAATCTTTTATGTCCATGTGGGACTGACATCGCTAGAGCAGCCTAAACTAATGGTCCAAGTGCCTGCCCCTCAATTCTTCTTTTTGTTGCCTTGTGACGTGTGTTTTCCAGAATATTCTCATACATTCTACGAGTGAGTCTTTTGGTTACATAAGTGGTTTGCACATAAATTGGCCTGTCTATTGCCTGTCCTTGCTTATTTGACCCATGATGGGTGTTTCAGAACAGGCACAGCACATTTCCTAGTTCAAATGATTCCTTTGAAAATTGTTGGATGTTGCTTGAAGTTTAACATCTAAGAAGCCTTTCTCTAGTCTTCACTCTGAAACTCCTTCCTGTGATTTATTTAGAAAATCTGTAGTTCTGTCTTCTAACTTCAATCTTTGGCATGTTTCAATGAAGCAACTTTACCAGAATCCACAAATTTCAAGAAATTCAACAACAAGAAAACAAACAATCCAGTTAAGAAATGCGCAGATTACTTGAATAGGCATTTGTCCAAAGAGAAAATTCAAATGGCCAATGGACACATGGAAAAATGTTCGGTATCACAAGCTGTCAGGGAAATGCAAATCAAATCCACAGTGAAGTTTCACCTCACCCGCGTTAGAATGTCTTTCATACAGAAGTCAAGAAACCACAAACCTTGGCTAGGATGTGGGAAAAGGTTCCTAACCCACGGTTGGTGGGAGTGTAAGTTGGCACAGCTGCTGTGGAAGACAGCATGGAGATACTTCAGAATTCTAAATGTAGACCTACCAGATGACCCAAACATCCCACTCCTGGGAATTTACCCAAGGGAAATGGAATCAGCATATCAAAGTGTTAGCTCTACCCACGTGTTTACTGCAGCTCAATTCACAGTAGCTAAGAGAGGGAATCAACCCAGATGTCCGTTAACTGAAGTCTGGATAAAGACATTATGGTATATGTACACTACTAAATAGTACACAGCAGTATAAAATGAAATCCTGTCATTTGACACCAAATGGATGCAACTTGAATCTGTTCTACCTAGTGAAATAAGCTAGTCCCAACAGCAAGTGCCATACAACAGCCTACTCTTGTTGACAGTAATATTTACAGGTGGTCTCAATAGTAATAGATTCTTCTCTAATGAAGTGCTGCATTTACAAATACCAGAAAGGAGATTTTGAAATGCTCGTTTGAATTCTGAACTGGCTCACCATTCAATGGGTTTTTTAGCTGGACAGGTCTTTCACTTACGACCAATTTCTGCCAAAGAAAGGCAATAGAGAGGGGAAGGGAATGTTGCTCTTGTGCATGGGCCTCAAGGGTCATAAATTCTCAATGGGACACGTCCACAACAAACATGCAAGTGTGGCTTTAAACCTTTATTGCGGGGCCCGTCCTGAGGCATTGTAGGCTGTGCCTCCACCTGCTGTGCCACAATGCCATGAGGGCCCTGTTTCATGTCCCAGCTGCTCCTCCTCCCAACAGGCTCTCTGCTTATGGCCTGGGAAAGCAGTGAAGATGGCCCAATGTTTGGGCCCCTGCACCCTTGTGGGAGACCCAGAGGAAGCTTCTGGTTCTTGGTTTCACACGGGGTCAGCTCCTGCAATTGTGGCCCTTGGAGAGTGAACCACTGGGTGGAAGACCTATTCCTGTCTCTCCCATTCTCTATCTGTTTCTCTAACTCTCAAGTAAACAAATAAAATCTCTTTTAAAAGCTTTATTGCAATAAATATCATATACACAGATATTTGACACGTGTCATTTAAATTCTAATGAAAAACTGGACAAAGAAAACCAAAGCGAACAGCAACATCACTCTACGTATCCATGTACAGTTACTCAAATCAGGCTAGAAAAGTCTGACATACATTCTAATGAGAGAGAACTTTTAAAAGATTAATTATTTATTTGAAAGCTAGAAATACATAAGGCAGAGGTGGGGAGAGAGAGGGGGGAGGGAGGGAGATAGAGACACGGAGGGGAGAGGGAGAGGGAGACGGAGAGAGAGAGAGAGAAATCGTTCAACTGATAGTTTACACTACACATGGCTGAACGGATGGAAGACCACTTTCTTTCTCTCTGGCTCTTGCTCTTTCTCTCACTCTTTCCAACTCTGCCTCTTTGTAACTCTGCTTTTCTATATATACATAAAATATTTGCAAACATTTCATTGGAAGGAAGGGCATTACATTACCCTGGGCATACTCTGAATGGAGCCCACTTAAAACAGAAACATAGCAAAAGTGATGACATAGTGTTGTATCCTAGACAGAGGCATCACAGAAAGAAGAAATAATAGGATAGTAGACCACAGAAAGGAAACCTAGGAAAAGTTGAAGTTGCATCAAAGAAATAACGAAAACTACAATTGTGGATGGAGTCCACTGCAAAGAGAGAAACCTAGAAGTGACGTGGTGCTAAACAGGAGAAATGAGGACCTGCAATGGCTGCTGGTGGTGACAGCCTACTCTGCACACTGTGTGGATTTGAGGCATCTGCTGGTTGAAGCAGACAGGCAGGGTATCTCTCCCCACCCTGCATCGTATGACTCCCACCCCTGCCCCAACATCTAGTTCTGATGCCAAGTATGGTGAACGTAAGCCCAAGTCATCCAAGACGCTGTAGGAGACAAAGTTAGCACAACGAACGGAACGGCGGGAGATGTGAGCCACAGGAGAGTCCCTTTCAGTCCTCCTCCAAGTCCTGCTCCAGGAGAAAATTGGCAGCCCACTCCTCATTCTTCTCACAAGCAAAATATGCTTCAACCACAAGCCCTTCAGGAAAGCCCAAAGCCTTTAACCTCTCTATAGCTGCCAATTCCTGGAGTGTTACTTCAACATAGCTGCCATCTGCTGTTGATGCTTCTTCGGTTGCCGCGCTGTCCACGCCTCCTCCTTCACTGCCAGCTTCTTCACGACCAGCTCGGCTGCTACCGGCTCGAGGGGGCTCGACCTCGGCCGCACTTGCCCTGTCTCCGGGGAGTCCCATTAAAAGATACTCCACGGCTCTGTGAGGGTTGTTGGAACTGGCTCTCAGGGCTGCAAGGACGTGCTCCCGTTCGTAGCCCATGGACACGATCTCGGCGACCACTGGCTTGGAAGACGGACGTGTCAGCAGCGCCCTTGCTGCCTGCTCAGACGGCTGGGCCCCAGAGGAGGGTCCCGCGATGGCATCATCTGGTGTAGGGCTTGGAGCCCCTGGCGGGCCTGCCGACTGCCCTGCAGCTGGATGTGAGGCAGGTGCGCCAGCAGGTGCACCCGTGGAAGTGGCAGGCGTGGACGTGGCAGGCGCGGACATGGCGGGCGCGGAGAGCAAGGCAGGGCCGCGCGATGGGGCCCCAGCACCAGCTGATGCTGCGCGGGCAGGGGGCCCGGCCGTGGTGGCAGGCTGGGACTGCCGAGCTGTGGCTGTGGCTGTGGTCGCCGCCTTGGGTCTGGCCACCAGGACCGTCACAGCGTGGTGCTCGGGGATCTGACAGTCTCTGAGCACAGCGTCATCCTGCAGGACGCGGCCCGCATACAGGAGCTGCTGCCCCGCTACCGGAAAGGCCTCTCTGCCCTGCTCGGCTTCAATTTTCTCCTTGAGGGCCCTCACCGTCTGGCCGGGGTCAATGTCGATGTGGAAGGTGAGCTGCGGCCCGGCCTGGAGGGTGAGGCGCATGGCGCCGCCGCGCAGGGCCGCGGCCTGGTCGGCTGCCCGGGCTGGGGCGCGTGCTGGCCGCCCGGCGGGCGGGCGGGCGGGCGTGAGGCCTGGGGGGCGGGGACCGCCGCACTCCTCACTCTGCCTTTGGCTCTGGCTCTTGGGACCCTGCGGGTGCGGGTCCCAACGGCCCTGGCCGGCGAGCTCTGCCCGCGGTGGCCTTCTCTCGTGAGCCCTGGCCTCCGCAGCGCCCGGGCCCCTGGGCTCAAGATGGCCGCCGTGGCTCCGCCAGCCCCCCCCCCCCCCAGGAGTACCCGTTGCTCCCCGCGTGACGGTGGCCGAGAGGGGCCCTCCCACGCCCGCACGTTCCTTCGCCACCCGTTCGCGGTGCACGGCCTCGCCCGTCCATGCACTCGGAGCGGAGCTCCCGGCTCCTCTGTCTCGGCTTCTGGTGCTTCGCAGCGTCTTTTCCATCCCTTTGGGAGACTGCTCCCCGTTCTAGAACTTTCTCCGTTCGCTAACTCTGTACTAAGCTCTTGAACAGGTGTATATCTCTGTGTTATTCATTTTCTGCTTCCTACAGATGTGCTCTTTGTTACCCGTCATGAAGGGAGGATGGTTGCCGGAGCGAGTCTCATAGCTTCCTCTCCCCAGCTTAGTACAGAAATGAAAAGCCAGGAATCTATTTGCAAAGAGGCAGAAACTTTGTGGCATTGACCAGCGATCGAGAACGTGTCTGGTGCTTCAGAAGACCAGGTGGCACGCCCCAGCAGCACACTGGCTTTGAGGAAGTGTCCTCCGATTTTAAGGCAGCACTATATGTTAATTGAGTTATGCTATTGGGGGTGCCCATTGGACAGGGGGTTTCACATACTGTGCTGTTTTGCTTGGGGCTCAAGGAGCTGGCAGGGTTCTCCTGGAGACCGTCTGTCTCCATAGGGGTCAGCCCCCTCCACTGCTAGCTCTGGGTGGAAGAGCGCAACTCTATGGAAGGCATGGTTTAAACTGCAAGGTCACACAAAATAGCCAGGGTCTCTTGGAGCTGATCCAACTCTCCCCAGGTTCTCATCCCCTTCCCCTGCCAGCTCTGACTAAAGATTGCACCCACCCTGAAGGTGTGATTTAAATCTGCAAGGTCACACATGCAGCACAGGAAGCTGTTAGTAGAGGAAATGCCAGTTTCCTGGAGAGAGTCTTTCCAGCCACAACTGGCAGCCTGCTTGTGCAGGACATTCTACCTGTGTCTGAAGGGGCCGCCAGACTCCCAGGCCCACTGGCTTGCCTCAAATCCCGTCCTTTATAGTACACACCCTACTACCCTGCGGACTTGGGGCATTGATGTCACTCTGGCTACCCCTTGCTGACTTCAGTGGGGGGTCATCTTCTTAAGGGCCCATAGGTTTTGGAAGGTCAGGGTAGTGGTTCCCTGCAGGTTGCTGTGTTAGAATCCAGTCTCCATACAGGGTTTCATCTGAAGGGCCATTTGCTTCTTGATGGATTTTAACCTTTGAGAGACAAATTTGACAGGCCAGTTAAAGATACATGGGCCAAACATTAGACTAAGTAGTAGCAAACAGAATGGGCTCAGCAGAGAAAGTAGCCATGCTGTGGATGCTAACCAAGATTTTAGTTGTTCCCAATCTTGACCTGTCAGGTGGGTTTTACTGAGAAGCTTTTTAACCACACTGCTTTTTGTAGGATGAGATCTGTTCGTGTGTCTACAGCTCCTGAGGTGTTGACCTAGAAGCAAGAAGAGGTGTTTGCTACGGCTATACTCGTCCCTATTGGGCTAGCATGTCTGTGGTCTAGGACCATCTGGGCTGGTGAGTTTAGAGAACTTTGTAAATCTCTAAAACTGAAGCCAACTTCTTGGGCTATGTCTCCCACAGTAGTGGTGATGTTTGAGACCGGCAGGTGAGTACTATCCACTCCATACGTCAGCCCAGTCAAGGATGCTGCCAGGGCAGTCACACCCAGTGTGATCGGGGTCACTGATTCTCTTTTGACTCTGATTTTAGCGTTAGTTTTTGAGAGGGCCTGGTAAGTCTCTTCAATTACTGTTTGGTTTAGAAAGAAGATGATCTCTGAGTTTGGTATCAATTGGTCCAGTGCCCAACATCCTAGGGGTGTAGACATCTTACACCCCATGTCTTTTTAGATAAATTATCGTAGCCCATAAAGAGCATTCCTCTTGGGAGGCAGAGGAATTTGTACTGCTTCGGGCCCACGTTCCGGAGTCTTGGATCATCGGTGATGTTAAGGAGGTCAGTAATCTTATTGTTAAGAATCATATTCCCTCCTTCCTCTACGGTGCTTCTAAGGAATTGATGTTTCTTTGTATGAGTGTGGGTTACATTATCTCTGCCCTGAACACTCTGGAACATTTTAAGTGCTGTTTTGCAAGTTAGAGCAGCTGTAGTTTTATTTTCAGAGATTTTTTTGCAGTTGATGGGTCAAAGATAGAAGGATAGCAATATAGCCCTCCCATATCTACGCAGGAAGTTAGTTCCCCTTCCGATGAGAGCTGGTCTGTGGGGTTAAGGAAGGACAATTTTTGTTTGGTAACCATCGGGGCAGGTCCATTCCAAGGTTGCTCTTTAAACCACCGGGGCTCATTCGCAGTTTGTAGGGAGGAATAGCATATCTAGCAGTTGCTTATGTTAGTAGTTATACTTGCTACATGAACGAGGGAGTTAGGCTCGATCCTGCCTGTTTGGAGAGAGCCAGTGGCTGTGTGTATCAGTATGATACAGGAGACAGAGGCGATGGTAAGCAGGTGTGTCTTCCCACGAGTGCCCCTAGCAATCCCGTCAGGGATGTAAAGCAAGAGCCAAGACCAGATTTGGAGGGCATCCCCAGTCCTTTGGGGGTGGTTTCACTAGGCCAAGAAATAAAAGTATAAAGAGTACTATCACCAGCACCTAGGAGAGAGAGAAGAATTGCATGGGGTGGCTAGTCAAGGTACTTATCACTCAGGTGTCTTTTTGAAGAGTAGCTTTAGGCCTTCCAGCGATTTACAGGTGTAGGTGGACTCCAGAGGGTCTAGCTGGTCTAAGGTCTCTGGTACTGGTGTGGTCTCAGTAGCTGTCCCCCCCCCCTTTTTTTTTCCTCTGGAATGGTATATCCAGGTGTCTATCCCAGAGATCTTAATAGTGGAGGGGATGGATAGGATGACAGGGAAGGGCCCTTCCTAAAATGGCTTATGAGTCCCCTTCTCTAATGCCCTTATCAAGACTAGATCTACAGGGAGGAAGAGGGGCTTTCCTTCTCCTGGAGGGGAGCCCTTGTGTAACTCACATATGCCCACTAAAATGCTGACAGATGAGTGACATAGTCAGTTATCCATTGGGCCTCTTCATCTACAACTATGGTATTAGTGAGAAAAGGTAAAGTTTTTTTTTTTTTGTTTTTTTTTTAAAGAGGATGAGGCCTAGGCTTCCGGGGGTGTTGCGAACCCATATTATGGCTAGATTTAGAAGCTGCCACCAGGGGGCTTGTACCTCCTGAGTTAATTTTAAAACATGTCTCTTTAGAATACCACTGGCCTTTTCAACTTTTCCTGAGGACTGAGGGTTCCAGGCACAGTTGTATATTTTTTTTTTCACTTAGAAATATACCTTTATTTGTGCACATGGAGACAGGGCCAGCCTCTCTAAAGCATTAGTCCTTGGGCAAAGGTGTCTTGGGGGGCGATGGGAGGTCCTGGGTCATGGCTTCCACGTACCATGTGGGCAAGAAGGCATAGGGTGCATCTTGGTGTACAGACACGGTGACTGTGCCCCCAGGCTCCCAGGATTAGAGGTGGACGAGCCTGGGGTCATCCTGGATGACTGTGCTCTGGGCAAAGCCAAGGGAGGCAGCACAGAAGTTCATGCACACAGAGGGGTTCCAGCCGTCACGGTCGTTCCTGACGTACTCAAACATCTCCATAGTAGGGAAGGTCTTGAGGGAACAGACGACACCCTCCGGGTTCCGGAAGCCGGCAACAACACTGGGGACCCCTGGGAGGAACGACTGAGCCCACCATTTCAGAAGCTTGTGTCTGTAGAAGCTCCTCCACTGGCCAAGGCTATGCATCTCCTTGGAGGTCTTAAACTCCACGTAGCAGGCCAGGGGCTGTGTGGATGAGGCCTGGGGGTCCGTGCAGTCCACCTCCCCGGAGAAGAGCAGAGGGTGGTTTCCCAGACAGCTGCGTAGCACAGAGCAGAAGGCCACGTTGGTGTTAACCTCCCCAGAGGGGTCTGGGGAGCCTCCAGGTTTGTCTGCACACATGTACTGCTCAAACTTGTACCCCATGTACATGAGCTCCCGGAGGAGGGGTGGCCGAGTAAGCCGCTGAGCGCGAGCAGCTGGCGTCTCCACCTCACTCAGGTACAGTGTCCCCTGGAACCGGGAAGCTGCTAGCTGCCAGCCTTCTTGCCGCTCATACGGTGTCGTCAGCAGTTTTGTCAGGTGCCCCCGCCACGTCACTATAGCCCCTGCTAGCCAGCCTGGACCCCCCTCCAGCTTGTCTCTGTGTTCCAGGAGCCAGCGTAGCAAGTGGTCCAGTCCCTCGCGGATCTCCTCATCCCGAGGCTAGTATCGATCAGGGTACCCATCTCTGAGGTCAAAGTCAGGGCCTGGACCATTGGTGGGCGGGGGGCTGTAGTAGCGCAGTGCGCGGGCATCTCCGTGGTGCTGGCGTTGTGCATCCAGGGAGAAGCAGCCCAGCTGGGAAGGGCTCCGGTAGAAAGGGAAGGGCCCAGAGTAGAGGGTGGGGTCTGTGGGCAGTGAGAGCGCTGGGCTGGGGAGTTTGTTCCGAGGCTCAGCTACTTCTGTCTTCTCGGCTCCTCTCTTGGTCCCTCTCCGCTCCATGGAGTTCTGGGGTGGGAGGACAAGTTTCCATTTTACAGAGGAGGCCTCAAAGCCCTCCAAACTTGATTTCAACCTCCGCCGAACTATGATGTCAGGGCAGGCATAACAAAAATCAAAAAGGGACGGGAAGAGCACAGTTGTATATTAAAGTCAATTCCTAAAGCCTGGATGATTCCCTGGGTGACCTCTGATTTAAAGGCTGAGCCATTGTCACTCCATACGGAGTGAGGAATCACAAAACATGGAATAATCAATAATTTAGTAAAATTCTTATTATTTTAGTCACCTTTTTACATTACAAGCAAATGCCTCAACCCATCCTGAGAAGGTATCAACCAAGGCCAGCATCATTTTGTGTTTCTTTTTTTTTTTTTGACAGACAGAGTGGACAGTGAGAGAGAGAGAGACAGAGAGAAAGGTCTTCCTTTACCATTGGTTCACCCTCCAGTAGCCACCATGGCTGGCGCACTACAGCTGGTGCACTGCGCTGATCCAAAACCAGGAGCCAGGTGCTTCTCCTGGTCTCCCATGGGGTGCAGGGCCCAAGCACTTGGGCCATCCTCCATTGCCCTCCCGGGCCACAGCAGAGAGCTGGGCTGGAAGAGGGACAACTGGGACAGAATCCAGTGCCCCAACCGGGACTAGAACCCGGTGTGCCGGCGCCGCAGGTGGAGGATTAGCCTATTGAGCCGTGGCGCCAGCTCATTTTGTGTTTCTTAGTTCCCTGCGTGTGGGTGAAGTCCTTCTGCCAATCCTCAGCTAGATAAGTGCCCTTTTGTTGTTTTCCTTGGGGGAGGGCACTAGCCTGTTTTTAGTGTTGAATCACAAGCAGATCTCATATCCCTGTATCACCCGTTTGACTGTCTATGATAACTTTTTTCCTGTAAACAGGCGCTAAACCAGAGCCAGGGTGTTGTTTCTTCCCAGATGATGCATCTGGTGGAGGGTTTTTAGGACCTTCCACTGGACACTTCGTGGCAACCAGAGTGGTCCATCCTGGGTAATCTACCAACCTTGATGGTCAAGACTGCATCCTGCCTCTTACCCCTGTAAGTTTTCTGAGTGTAAGAGGGCCTTTCATGTGGTAATAAAGCTTCTTCCCATAAAACCATGGCCTCAGAGATTTGTGAAATGGCAGCCTGCTGGGTTTGCCTTATCTGCCAGTGTGTTTCCTTTTGAAACAGAGCCCATATCCCGTTGATGTCCTTTGCAGTGCATCACAGTGACCCTGGGTGACAGAAGGATTGCCTCAAGTAAATTGAGGGTTTCAATCCTCTATTGGTTGGGGATCCCCCTGAGATTAGAAGTCCCCTCTCTTTCCAAAGTGCTGCATGAACATGCAAGTTAAGGAAAGCTAATTAGAGTCAGTATAAATATTGACTGACTTGCCTTTTGATCATCTTAGGGTGGCTGTTAGAGCAATAGGTTCTGCTAGCTAAGCATGATGGAAGTGGGAAGTATATGGCTTCTATCACTTTTAATTCTGAGGTGACAGCATACCTGGCATATCAGATCTCCTCCTAAACCAGTAAACTGCCATCAGTAAACAACTCCCAGTCTCGGTCAAGAATGGGTTTATCTGTCAGATCAGGACGAGGAGTCCCATGCTCTGGTAGGGTCTCCTCACTTGAATGGAGGTTTTTTCCCATTTTTTTTCCAGGAAGAAAATAGCCAGGTTTAAAGCAGGGAACTTTTTAAAGCATATTTCGGTCCCTTCCGTGAGTGAAGCTTGGTATCTAAGGATGTGATTATCTGACAGCCAGAGATGTCCCCTTCTATCTAGAATACTCCTGAGGTCCTGTGGGGACAAACAATGAGGGGTCTTTCCAGAGTGAATTTTTGAGCCTCTGGGATTAAGAGTTCCACAGCTGCCAGGGCTTTCAAGCAGGCTGGCCATCCCTTAGCTACTGGGTCTAATTGCTTACTTAGATATGCGACTGGCTGGGTGCTCCCTCCCCGGTTCTGAGTTAGGACTCCCAGGACAACTCCCCTTTTTTCGTAGGCATATTAATCAAAGCTTTCTTGTGTGGGGAGATCTGGTGCTGGGGCTCTGCTTAAAGCCTGTTTTAATTGATTAAAAGCTTGTTTTTCCTCTGGAGGCCATTCAGGGAGCTTAGCATTTCCTTGGGCCTCTTGAAGAACTTGTAGAGGGATCTAGCTAACACTGCATACCTTGGGATCCAAATCGGACAATAACCTGTGGCCCCAAGAAATCCTTGTAGTTGGGGAGAGCGGCAAGATGGCGGAATAGGAAGGGAGCACATTGATAGTTCGTCAAGACACACGTTAATATAAGTGGAGATACTGCAGGGTCAAAGAAGAGTAGGGGAAGAAACAGCAGAGGAAACTCTTCCAGAACTAGTGATTCACAGTGGACCTGCGTGGAGAGCGTGGAAGCCCAAGTTCGGGACACCAGCGGCAGACTCAACGCACCAGCGCTGGAACGCAAGGTGAGCCGAACCTCCATAGCCCTAGACACCAGCGGGCAAGCGGAAAGAGGAGACTAGAGGGAACGAGGCTTGAAACTCCGTGGGGAAAAATTCACCAGGCTAACTAGAAGAGAGAGAGGAAAAAAAAAAGTGACCGATATGGACACGAGTTTCTCTCTCTCCGCTCACCTCTCAAAGGCGAGCAAGACAAAGAGCAGGCACCATTTTGGACATACGTCATAAGCAGGGCGACCTCAGGTCTGCACCGGCCCTGAGCCTAGCAGAAACACCTGACTCTGGGGGGAGGGGTGAAATAACAGGAGATTAGCATCTAACTTGGCAACCCAGTGGGAGACTGCAGGAGAATTGGAGCCCACACTGAGGGCAGCAGAGATTCCCTGTGTGGTCCTTGGGAAAGAGCTTCCAATCTCTGGCTCCTGTGGGTATATCATTTGCCTGCTAACTACCTCCAAGTACATTCAGCTGTGTGGAATTACTTCTCTTTTGAATAAAAAAAAGAGAGAGAGATTTACCATGCCTAACCTGGGAGTGTCATCTTTGACACACCCTCAGCCCTGAGGAACCAAACACAGCTCTCAGTCCACACTCATCTCAAGCCTCTAAGGCTCCACCGAAAGCAGACAGTCCACTTAATATAGAGCCATAGTGTAACAAGAAAAAACACCACAGTGAAGAAACCAAATATCTCCAACATGCCAAACAACAAATGCAAAAATCGAGGTAACAAGAACAAGGAAGACACTATGATGCCCCCAAATGAAAAAGACACCCCAATGCAAGATAATGAAGATGATGAGATAGAAGAAATGCAAGAAGCGGATCTCAAAAAATTGATAAGAACATTAAGAAGTTCTCAAAAACAAATTCTTGAACTACAGAAATCCTTAATGGACAAGATAGAAAATCTCTCTCGTGAAAATGAAATATTAAGGAGGAATCAAAATGAAATGAAACAACTAGTGGAACAAGAAACTGAGATAGTGATGAGAAATCATAATGAAATGAAGAATTCAATAGATCAAATGACAAACACATTAGAGAGCCTTAAAAACAGAATGGGCGAAGCAGAAGAGAGAATATCGGAATTAGAAGACAGAGAACAGGAAAGGAAACAGGCAAACCAAAGAAAAGAAGAAGAAATTAGAAATCTAAAAAATATTGTCGGGAATCTACAGGATACTATTAAAAAACCCAACATTCGAGTTCTAGGAGTTCCTGAAGGCATGGAGAGGGAGAAAGGATTAGAAGGCATTTTCAGTGACATACTAGCAGAAAATTTCCCAGGTTTGGAGAAGGACAGAGGCATCTTAGTACAGGAAGCTTATAGAACCCCTAATAAACATGACCAAAAGAGATCCTCACCACGACATGTTGTAATCAAACTCACCACAGTGAAACACAAAGAAAAGATCCTAAAATGTGCAAGAGAGAAACGTCAGATTACTCTTAGAGGATCTCCAATTAGACTCACAGCAGACTTCTCATCAGAAACCCTACAAGCTAGAAGGGAATGGCGAGACATAGCCCAGGTACTAAGAGAGAAAAACTGCCAGCCCAGAATATTATATCCTGCAAAGCTCTCATTTGTGAATGAAGGTGAAATTAAGACTTTTCATAGCAAACAGAAACTGAAAGAATTTGTTGCCACTCATCCTGCCCTGCAAAAGATGCTTAAAGATGTGTTACACACAGAAACACAGAAACATGGTCACCAATATGAAAGAAGGTAAAGGAAGGAAACCTCACAGCAAAAGATCACAGGAAGCTCAATTTCTCTTTGACATAGAATTAAACTCTGATGCTCTGTTAAATCAATGTGTTAAAGTAATCTATTATGTTCTCTTGATGTCTGTTAAATTCTAATTGTTCAAAAACAGCTGAATTTTTATTAAGAGCTATGGGTTATGTAAATATGTGCTTATTTTCAAAGATTTGAATAATCACCTTGTAACAAGATCAAATTTGGTCTATGAGTTTATAATTTTAAACATGGCAACTTAAAGTCTTTTGTCATCCACAGTTATATATGATTTGCTGCTCATAAAACTAAAGCGTTGTTGGTTCTGTGTGTAGCTGTCCTCCTATAGGTTCCTATGGACTTTTCCCAGCCACTTCCATTGTATTCAGTACTTTGGGATGGCTCTGTAAACAGATGAAGCCAATAATGTATTAACAGTACCAACTGAGAGAAAGTATGGTTAACTGAGGTTACTAAAAAAGCAATTCAAATCAATTGGCAATCTACAAAAAGAGTTAAAGATTTTAAAAGCTATTATTAAAATTGCTATATTGGTCTATTATGCTATGTTATATGTGTGTACATATTGTATGTCCACATGGGGAAATTTTATTAAGAGTTTTATTTTAAATGGCTTATAGATAAGATTGTCCATAAATTTAAGCTGCTAAAATCAATCAAAGATACATTTTAATTTGTGTGACCTGAATCTGTGTATCATATGTTTTAAACTTGTTGGTAGAAAGAAACTAAAAACATTTTATATGGTTGTGCTTAAGTTTACTGGTTAAACAAACTACACCATGTTAGATATTTAAGAGGTGTTTTCAAATACATGATTCTTAAAATTTATAGAAGGCATTGGACCTTCTGGTAAATGTTTTCTTAAGTTGTTATCTAATGGTTGAAACGGTTTGCTAAGTATTCATGTGATATTGCTATTGTCAGCAAGCGATCTAGGACTTGCTCCCTCATTTCTCTATTCTAAGCCCAACTTGTTCTTTCATTTCTCTATTCTCTTCAAGGTAGGAAACTAATTCTATTATGAAGGAATCTGTAGGACGCACAATTTAATCTTTAGACCTTATAAAAGAGATGGCTAACATTTTTCTGTAATAGCATAGCCAAAATAAGAACTTAAATAATAATCTCATAGCTAGATTCACTTCGCCATCAGCAAAGTATACAGTAAGTAGAAAAAACCTCCCTTTCAGACCAAAGGGAAAGAAAGTTTTAAAGTGAGAATATAATTTTCCTCATGGGCATTGTCTACCTTAGAAAAACTACTACAGAACATGCCTGTGACTATAGACTTGTAGTTCAGGCCACCGAAGATTAGAGATCGGACATGGGCACTCCCTTGACTTGCATCCTCTGGTCTGCTTTAACAAAAACCAGGAGGAACAGAAAGCTAGGCATCAGAAGCAATGGGTGGCAGGCCTATTAATGGCTGATCTGTACAGTGATCTGCCCTCAAGGAGACCCAACAGGCCAGTCCACTGCAGTGGCTTTCAATGTGGTAAGCCTGGGCTTCAGCAGAAGTCAGCTTGTGAAGAGCCCTGGCAGCTCTGCCAAGAGTTGGATCACTGGAAATGGACCTGCCCTGGAGTCGAAGGATGCCCAGGTCAGAGCCACAGATCTTATTGGCTCTAAGCTGAAAAGCCCTTCACTCAGCCCAACTTCCAAAGTGACCACTGCAGCTGAGGGTGTGGTCAAGTAGGGTCAGCAACATTGCAGGCAGAACTGTAAATTTCTTGTTAGAGGTGCCCCCTGCCTTTACCTGGCCAGCTCTCCTCCCAGGCCAGCCAAGTAATGAAAGTCAACAGAGTGCCTTCCCCTAGCAGGTTCACACCTCCCTTAGGATATACCCCATGTGAAGAGATAGATAGGTCTGGGCCTCTTAACTTACAAGGCCTAAAGCCCACCAGATTATTATCAAGCCCCTTCTATCAGGTTCTATTTGCCTCTCAATCAGAAAACTTAATTGTAGCTTAGACAGCACCTTTCTTAGCTCCTCTAATAATGACTCTGTCCTTTGTTCTAGACCCTGTCTAGCGTACTTGGGCCTCATTCCTTTGTAATCATAACCTCTACTCTACCACCAATGGCTCCACTCCCAACCTGTGTGTACTGATGGTCCTCTTCCCCACTTAATGCTGTATAATTGTTCAGACCTGGTTAATGCCACTCTTAGGATCATTGGTTACTATCCTCACCCTGTCTTTTATGACCTTGTCTAAATATGATCAGAGTCGGCAAACTTGGAAGGCTTCCATAGCCTTGGCAACTCATGACGACAGCCTAGGGTGGTTACTGTCGCCATTAACTAGAGTGTCAATTTGTTGGGTCAACAACAGGAGCCACTGTGCACTTACTCCTCATGTAGGATCTCTGTCCTTAATGTGCTGTACATTTTGATTTGATGCTATAACTAGTACTCAAACAGTATGTTTCACTTTGTGTGTCTATGTGGGTGCAAACTGTTGAAACCTTTATACTAAATTGATCTTCTGTATATAAAGAGAATTGAAAATGAATCTTGATGCAAATGGAAGGGGAGAGGGGAGCGGGAGAGGGGAGGGTTGCGGGTGGGAGGGAAGTTATGGGAGGGGGAAGCCATTGTAATCCATAAGCTTTACACTGGAAATTTATATTCATTAAATAAAAGTTAAAAAAATAAAAAGAAGGTCCTTAATTTCTTCTGCACTGAGGCCTGGCCCAAATACCCATTTAATGTCGGGGAGACCTGGCCTCCACAGGGAAGTCTCAATTATAACACCATACTACAACTCGATCTTGTCTACAGGTGTGAAGGCAAGTGGGGAGAAATTCCTTATGTCCAACTGTTCTTCTGTCTTAGAGAACACGCAGACTTGTTCCAAAACTGTAACATAGAAAAAGTGCTGGTGCAGTCCGTGGGAGGCAAGCTGAGTATGGAAGAAGAAAAACCAGTCGAGGTGTCTCCAAGGTCATTCCCAGAGCCCCCTCATCCCTAAAGCCCCAAGATCAACCTTGTCCCCCTTATCCTAGGCCAACTCCCAGATGGAGTAAGGCACCTCGGCCTTACCAAAGTATGCAAGGAGATGGACTGTTTCCCTTGCAGGTGGTGGGAGTTAGTGAATTTGGCCCAGAGGTTAGCACTGTGTCTTTTTCTCTGGCTAAATTATTAGAGGTAAAAAAAAAGACCTGGAAGATTACACAGACAACCCAGAGCAGTAAATAGAGGCTTTTGAACAACTTAAAGTATTATACGATCTGACAGAGAAAGATGTCACTTTACTCCTCAATCAGACGCTAACTTCCATAGACAGAAAGAGTGCTAGCAAAGGCACGGGAGGCAGGCAACGATTATTATGACTCCCAACGTGTAAAACAGAAAAACTGTGTAAAAATGCGAATAGGGGCTGAGGTAGTCCCCACTAAAATCCCTGATTGGGATCTTGGGTAGGAGAGGGATGAGGGGGAACAAAATCATTATACTTACTGCATCTTTAAAGGGCTAAAATGAGCAAAAATCAAACATTTTCACTGTGGGCAATTAACGGCTGTGCAGCAGGGGGAATCTGAACCTCCTGTGACCTTCCGAAAAAAATTCAACAGGGCAATGCTTAAATTCACTAACCTGGACCCTGGAATGGTGGATGGAGAAGCTGTCCTTAAGAACAAATTCCTGACCCAGTCTGCCCTGGATATATAAAGGAAGCTCCAAGAGTTAATGGCAGATCCTGATAAGTCCTCTTTGGACCAATCATTTCAGGTGGCTAATACTGTCTAATACAATAGGTACCGGGAAAAGGAGAAACAGGCGCCATGGGGAAATCTTGGCTGCTATGGGTGTAGCCACCTCGGGCAAGGCCCATAAATCAAGAGCCTGTCTCAAATGTGGGGAGGCGGGACACTTTCAAAAGGACTTTCCCAAGCCTGCACAAAAGAAACCACCTCCTAGACCCTGTCCAATCTGTAAGAAGGAGCACTGGAAATCCAAGTGTCCCAGGCTCTGAAGGGAGCAGGGGCTACTGGACCAGAACTCCCAACGACGGGTCCCAGGGCCTACTCTCCAGGCTCCCACCACTTGGGTTCACACCGAGGAGCCCTGGACCTCTCTGATGGTGGACTCACAGTCAGATTTCTCCTGGCCATTGGTGCTAGATTTTCAGCCTTGCCCTTTTCTCCTGGGCCTAGGTCCACACAAAAGTTAGCCATTCAGGGCAAATCAGGCCAGCCTCTTGAACGGTATTTTACTCAGCCTTTGGCTTGCTCCTGGGATGACTTCCACTTCCACCAGTACTTCCTGATAACCCCTGAGGCCCCAGCACCTCTCTTGGGGAGGGACATTCTGGCTTAGGCTATGTAGGCCTGGTTCTTCCCTCTGAGGTCTATGGCTGCTTTCCTTTAGTTGAGGTAGATATTGGTCCTGCTGTGTGGACAGATGGGGAAACAGTTGGTCGGGCTCTCTCAGCCAAACCTGTGGTTGTCCACCTCTAAGACCCCTCAGTTTACCCAAGACAAAAGGCAATACCCTTGAAACCAGAGGTCCAAGAGGGGCTAAAGCCCATTTTCAACCAGTTAGTAGAGCTGGATTACTAGTAGAGTGTGCGAGTCCATACAACATACCCATTCTAGAGGTCAGAAAAGGGGCCAATAAGTGGTGACTAGTACAAGATCTGAGACTGATAAATGAAGCCGTTGTCCCATGGCACCCAGTAGTTCCTAACCGCTACACCCTCTTAACCCAAGTCCCTGGTAACACCAAATGCTCTTCAGTGCTTGATTTAAGAGATGCCCTTTTCTGCATCCCTCTACATCCCCAGAGATAACCTCTATTTGCATTTGAAGATCTGAGAGGCGGAGGACGGCAGTTGACATGGACTGTCCTCCCACAGGGGTTCCGAGATAGTCCTCACCTGTTTGGAATGACTTTGGCTAAGGATCTAGACGAATGGCAATTTTCTGGGGCTACCCTCCTCCAGTATGTGGATGACCTTTTAGTGGCCTGTTGAAGGAGATGTGTGATTTAGCTCCCAGGTCCCTCCTCAATTTTCTAGCCCAGAAGAGCCATAAGGTCTTCAAAGACAAGGCACAGTTAAGTGAATTCAAAGTGACTTATCTGGGAATGATACTAGAGGGAAATATCAGAATGCTAGGAGGGGAGAGCATCCAGCCAATATTGGGCTTTCTCTTGCCACAAACCCCCAACAACTACGAGGATTTCTTGGGGCCACAGGTTATTGTCCGATTTGGATCCCAAGGTATGCAGTGTTAGCTAGATCCCTCTACGAGTTCTTCAAGAGGCCCAAGGAAATGCTAAGCTCCCTGAATGGCCTCCAGAGGAAAAACAAGCTTTTAATCAATTAAAACAGGCTTTAAGCAGAGCCCCAGCACCAGATCTCCCCACACAAGAAAGCTTTGATTAATATGCCTACGAAAAAAGGGGAGTTGTCCTGGGAGTCCTAACTCAGAACCGGGGAGGGAGCACCCAGCCAGTCGCATATCTAAGTAAGCAATTAGACCCAGTAGCTAAGGGATGGCCAGCCTGCTTGAAAGCCCTGGCAGCTGTGGAACTCTTAATCCCAGAGGCTCAAAAATTCACTCTGGAAAGACCCCTCATTGTTTGTCCCCACAGGACCTCAGGAGTATTCTAGATAGAAGGGGACATCTCTGGCTGTCAGATAATCACATCCTTAGATACCAAGCTTCACTCACGGAAGGGACCGAAATATGCTTTAAAAAGTTCCCTGCTTTAAACCTGGCTATTTTCTTCCTGGAAAAAAAATGGGAAAAAACCTCCATTCAAGTGAGGAGACCCTACCAGAGCATGGGACTCCTCGTCCTGATCTGACAGATAAACCCATTCTTGACCGAGACTGGGAGTTGTTTACTGATGGCAGTTTACTGGTTTAGGAGGAGATCTGATATGCCAGGTATGCTGTCACCTCAGAATTAAAAGTGATAGAAGCCATATACTTCCCACTTCCATCATGCTTAGCTAGCAGAACCTATTGCTCTAACAGCCACCCTAAGATGATCAAAAGGCAAGTCAGTCAATATTTATACTGACTCTAATTAGCTTTCCTTAACTTGCATGTTCATGCAGCACTTTGGAAAGAGAGGGGACTTCTAATCTCAGGGGGATCCCCAACCAATAGAGGATTGAAACCCTCAATTTACTTGAGGCAATCCTTCTGTCACCCAGGGTCACTGTGATGCACTGCAAAGGACATCAACGGGATATGGGCTCTGTTTCAAAAGGAAACACACTGGCAGATAAGGCAACCCAGCAGGCTGCCATTTCACAAATCTCTGAGGCCATGGTTTTATGGGAAGAAGCTTTATTACCACATGAAAGGCCCTCTTACACTCAGAAAACTTACAGGGGTAAGAGGCAGGATGCAGTCTTGACCATCAAGGTTGGTAGATTACCCAGGATGGACCACTCTGGTTGCCACGAAGTGTCCAGTGGAAGGTCCTAAAAACCCTCCACCAGATGCATCATCTGGGAAGAAACAACACCCTGGCTCTGGTTTAGCGCCTGTTTACAGGAAAAAAGTTATCATAGACAGTCAAACGGGTGATACAGGGATATGAGATCTGCTTGTGATTCAACACTAAAAACAGGCTAGTGCCCCCCCCCCCCAAGGAAAACAACAAAAGGACACTTATCTAGCTGAGGATTGGCAGAAGGACTTCACCCACACGCAGGGAACTAAAAAACACAAAATGAGCTGGCGCCACGGCTCAATAGGCTAATCCTCCACCTGCGGCGCCGGCACACCGGGTTCTAGTCCCGGTTGGGGCACTGGATTCTGTCCCAGTTGTCCCTCTTCCAGCCCAGCTCTCTGCTGTGGCCCGGGAGGGCAATGGAGGATGGCCCAAGTGCTTGGGCCCTGCACCCCATGGGAGACCAGGAGAAGCACCTGGCTCCTGGCTTTGGATCAGCGCAGTGCACCAGCTGTAGTGCACCAGCCATGGTGGCTACTGGAGGGTGAACCAATGGTAAAGGAAGACCTTTCTCTCTGTCTCTCTCTCTCTCACTGTCCACTCTGTCTGTCAAAAAAAAAAAAAAAAGAAACACAAAATGATGCTGGCCTTGGTTGATACCTTCTCAGGATGGGTTGAGGCATTTGCTTGTAATGTAAAAAGGTGACTAAAATAATAAGAATTTTACTAAATTATTGATTATTCCATGTTTTGTGATTCCTCACTCCGTATGGAGTGACAATGGCTCAGCCTTTAAATCAGAGGTCACCCAGGGAATCATCCAGGCTTTAGGAATTGACTTTAATATACAACTGTGCTCTTCCCGTCCCTTTTTGATTTTTGTTATGCCTGCCCTGACATCATAGTTCGGCGGAGGTAGAAATCAAGTTTGGAGGGCTTTGAGGCCTCCTCTGTAAAATGGAAACTTGTCCTCCCACCCCAGAACTCCATGGAGCGGAGAGGGACCAAGAGAGGAGCCGAGAAGACAGAAGTAGCTGAGCCTCGGAACAAACTCCCCAGCCCAGCGCTCTCACTGCCCACAGACCCCACCCTCTACTCTGGGCCCTTCCCTTTCTACCGGAGCCCTTCCCAGCTGGGCTGCTTCTCCCTGGATGCACAACGCCAGCACCACGGAGATGCCCGCGCACTGCGCTACTACAGCCCCCCGCCCACCAATGGTCCAGGCCCTGACTTTGACCTCAGAGATGGGTACCCTGATCGATACTAGCCTCGGGATGAGGAGATCCGCGAGGGACTGGACCACTTGCTACGCTGGCTCCTGGAACACAGAGACAAGCTGGAGGGGGGTCCAGGCTGGCTAGCAGGGGCTATAGTGACGTGGCGGGGGCACCTGACAAAACTGCTGACGACACCGTATGAGCGGCAAGAAGGCTGGCAGCTAGCAGCTTCCCGGTTCCAGGGGACACTGTACCTGAGTGAGGTGGAGACGCCAGCTGCTCGCGCTCAGCGGCTTACTCGGCCACCCCTCCTCCGGGAGCTCATGTACATGGGGTACAAGTTTGAGCAGTACATGTGTGCAGACAAACCTGGAGGCTCCCCAGACCCCTCTGGGGAGGTTAACACCAACGTGGCCTTCTGCTCTGTGCTACGCAGCCGTCTGGGAAACCACCCTCTGCTCTTCTCCGGGGAGGTGGACTGCACGGACCCCCAGGCCTCATCCACACAGCCCCTGGCCTGCTACGTGGAGTTTAAGACCTCCAAGGAGATGCATAGCCTTGGCCAGTGGAGGAGCTTCTACAGACACAAGCTTCTGAAATGGTGGGCTCAGTCGTTCCTCCCAGGGGTCCCCAGTGTTGTTGCCGGCTTCCGGAACCCGGAGGGTGTCGTCTGTTCCCTCAAGACCTTCCCTACTATGGAGATGTTTGAGTACGTCAGGAACGACCGTGACGGCTGGAACCCCTCTGTGTGCATGAACTTCTGTGCCGCCTCCCTTGGCTTTGCCCAGAGCACAGTCATCCAGGATGACCCCAGGCTCGTCCACCTCTTCTCCTGGGAGCCTGGTGGCACAGTCACCGTGTCTGTACACCAAGATGCACCCTATGCCTTCTTGCCCACATGGTACGTGGAAGCCATGACCCAGGACCTCCCATCGCCCCCCAAGACACCTTTGCCCAAGGACTAATGCTTTAGAGAGGCTGGCCCTGTCTCCATGTGCACAAATAAAGGTATATTTCTAAGTGAAAAAAATATATACAACTGTGCCTGGAACCCTCAGTCCTCAGGAAAAGTTGAAAAGGCCAGTGGTATTCTAAAGAGACATGTTTTAAAATTAACTCAGGAGGTACAAGCCCCCTGGTGGCAGCTTCTAAATCTAGCCATAATATGGGTTCGCAACACCCCCGGAAGCCTAGGCCTCATCCCCTTTAAAAAAAAAAAAAAAAAAAAAAACTTTACCTTTTCTCACTAATGCCATAGTTGTAGATGAAGAGGCCCAATGGATAACTGACTATGTCACTCATCTGTCAGCCTTTCAGTGGGCATATGTGAGTTACACAAGGGCCCCCCTCCAGGAGAAGGAAAGCCCCTCTTCCTCCCTGTAGATCTAGTCTTGATAAGGGCATTAGAGAAGGGGACTCATAAGCCATTTTAGGAAGGGCCCTTCCCTGTCATCCTATCCATCCCCTCCACTATTAAGATCTCTGGGATAGACACCTGGATATACCATTCCAGAGGAAAAAAAAAAGGGGGGGGGGGACAGCTACTGAGACCACACCAGTACCAGAGACCTTAGACCAGCTAGACCCTCTGGAGTCCACCTACACCTGTAAATCGCTGGAAGGCCTAAAGCTACTCTTCAAAAAGACACCTGAGTGATAAGTACCTTGACTAGCCACCCCATGCAATTCTTCTCGCTCTCCTAGGTGCTGGTGATAGTACTCTTTATACTTTTATTTCTTGGCCTAGTGAAACCACCCCCAAAGGACTGGGGATGCCCTCCAAATCTGGTCTTGGCCACTTGATTTACATCCCTGACGGGATTGCTAGGGGCACTCGTGGGAAGACACACCTGCTTACCATCGCCTCTGTCTCCTGTATCATACTGATACACTCAGCCACTGGCTCTCTCCAAACAGGCAGGATCGAGCCTAACTCCCTCGTTCATGTAGCAAGTATAACTACTAACATAAGCAACTGCTAGATATGCTATTCCTCCCTACAAACTGCGAATGAGCCCCGGTGGTTTAAAGAGCAACCTTGGAATGGACCTGCCCCGATGGTTACCAAACAAAAACTGTCCTTCCTTAACCCCACAGACCAGCTCTCATCGGAAGGGGAACTAACTTCCTGCGTAGATATGGGAGGGCTATATTGCTATCCTTCTATCTTTGACCCATCAACTGCAAAAAAATCTCTGAAAATAAAACTACAGCTGCTCTAACTTGCAAAACAGCACTTAAAATGTTCCAGAGTGTTCAGGGCAGAGATAATGTAACCCACACTCATACAAAGAAACATCAATTCCTTAGAAGCACCGTAGAGGAAGGAGGGAATATGATTCTTAACAATAAGATTACTGACCTCCTTAACATCACCGATGATCCAAGACTCCGGAACGTGGGCCCAAAGCAGTACAAATTCCTCTGCCTCCCAAGAGGAATGCTCTTTATGGGCTACGATAATTTATCTAAAAAGACATGGGGTGTAAGATGTCTACACCCCTAGGATGTTGGGCACTGGACCAATTGATACCAAACTCAGAGATCATCTTCTTTCTAAACCAAACAGTAATTGAAGAGACTTACCAGGCCCTCTCAAAAACTAACGCTAAAATCAGAGTCAAAAGAGAATCAGTGACCCCGATCACACTGGGTGTGACTGCCCTGGCAGCATCCTTGACTGGGCTGACGTATGGAGTGGATAGTACTCACCTGCCGGTCTCAAACATCACCACTACTGTGGGAGACATAGCCTAAGAAGTTGGCTTCAGTTTTAGAGATTTACAAAGTTCTCTAAACTCACCAGCCCAGATGGTCCTAGACCACAGACATGCTAGCCCTATAGGGACGAGTATAGCCGTAGCAAACACCTCTTCTTGCTTCTAGGTCAACACCTCAGGAGCTGTAGACACACGAACAGATCTCATCCTACAAAAAGCAGTGTGGTTAAAAAGCTTCTCAGTAAAACCCACCTGACAGGTCAAGATTGGGAACAACTAAAATCTTGGTTAGCATCCACAGCATGGCTACTTTCTCTGCTGAGCCCATTCTGTTTGCTACTACTTAGTCTAATGTTTGGCCCATGTATCTTTAACTGGCCTGTCAAATTTGTCTCTCAAAGGTTAAAATCCATCAAGAAGCAAATGGCCCTTCAGATGAAACCCTGTATGGAGACTGGATTCTAACACAGCAACCTGCAGGGAACCACTACCCTGACCTTCCAAAACCTATGGGCCCTTAAGAAGATGACCCCCCACTGAAGTCAGCAAGGGGTAGCCAGAGTGACATCAATGCCCCAAGTCCGCAGGGTAGTAGGGTGTGTACTATAAAGGACGGGATTTGAGGCAAGCCAGTGGGCCTGGGAGTCTGGCGGCCCCTTCAGACACAGGTAGAATGTCCTGCACAAGCAGGCTGCCAGTTGTGGCTGGAAAGACTCTCTCCAGGAAACTGGCATTTCCTCTACTAACAGCTTCCTGTGCTGCATGTGTGACCTTGCAGATTTAAATCACACCTTCAGGGTGGGTGCAATCTTTAGTCAGAGCTGGCAGGGGAAGGGGATGAGAACCTGGGGAGAGTTGGATCAGCTCCAAGAGACCCTGGCTATTTTGTGTGACCTTGCAGTTTAAACCATGCCTTCCATAGAGTTGCGCTCTTCCACCCAGAGCTAGCAGTGGAGGGGGCTGACCCCTATGGAGACAGACGGTCTCCAGGAGAACCCTGCCAGCTCCTTGAGCCCCAAGCAAAACAGCACAGTATGTGAAACCCCCTGTCCAATGGGCACCCCCAATAGCATAACTCAATTAACATATAGTGCTGCCTTAAAATCCGAGGACACTTCCTCAAAGCCAGTGTGCTGCTGGGGCGTGCCACCTGGTCTTCTGAAGCACCAGACACGTTCTCGATCGCTGGTCAATGCCACAAAGTTTCTGCCTCTTTGCAAATAGATTCCTGGCTTTTCATTTCTGTACTAAGCTGGGGAGAGGAAGCTATGAGACTCGCTCCGGCAACCATCCTCCCTTCATGACAGGTAACAAAGAGCACATCTGTAGGAAGCAGAAAATGAATAACACAGAGATATACACCTGTTCAAGAGCTTAGTACAGAGTTAGCGAACAGAGAAAGTTCTAGAACGGTGAGCAGTCTCCCAAAGGGATGGAAAAGACGCTGCGAAGCACCAGAAGCCGAGACAGAGGAGCCGGGAGCTCCGCTCCGAGTGCATGGACGGGCGAGGCCGTGCACCGCGAACGGGTGGCGAAGGAACGTGCGGGCGTGGGAGGGCCCCTCTCGGCCACCGTCACGCGGGGAGCAACGGGTACTCCTCCCTGGGGGGGGGGGGTGGCGGAGCCATGGCGGCCATCTTGAGCCCAGGGGCCCGGGCACTGCGGAGGCCAGGGCTCACGAGAGAAGGCCACCGCGGGCAGAGCTCGCCGGCCAGGGCCGTTGGCACCCGCACCCGCAGGGTCCCCACAGCCAGAGCCAGAGGCAGAGTGAGGAGTGCGGCGGTCCCCGCCCCCCAGGCCTCACGCCCGCCCGCCCGCCCGCCCGGCGGCCAGCACGCGCCCCAGCCCGGGCAGCCGACCAGGCCGCGGCCCTGCGCGGCGGCGCCATGCGCCTCACCCTCCAGGCCGGGCCGCAGCTCACCTTCCACATCGACATTGACCCCGGCCAGACGGTGAGGGCCCTCAAGGAGAAAATTGAAGCCGAGCAGGGCAGAGAGGCCTTTCCGGTAGCGGGGCAGCAGCTCCTGTATGCGGGCCGCATCCTGCAGGATGACGCTGTGCTCAGAGACTGTCAGATCCCCGAGCACCACGCTGTGACGGTCCTGGTGGCCAGACCCAAGGCGGCGACCACAGCCACAGCCACAGCTCGGCAGTCCCAGCCTGCCACCACGGCCGGGCCCCCTGCCCGCGCAGCATCGGCTGGTGCTGGGGCCCCATCGCGCGGCCCTGCCTTGCTCTCCGCGCCCGCCATGTCCGCGCCTGCCACGTCCACGCCTGCCACTACCAAGGGTGCACCTGCTGGTGCACCTGCCTCACATCCAGCTGCAGGGCAGTCGGCAGGCCCGCCAGGGGCTCCAAGCCCTACACCAGATGATGCCATCGCGGGACCCTCCTCTGGGGCCCAGCCGTCTGAGCAGGCAGCAAGGGCGCTGCTGACACGTCCGTCTTCCGAGCAAATGGTCGCCGAGATCGTGTCCATGGGCTACGAACGGGAGCACGTCCTTGCAGCCCTGAGAGCCAGTTCCAACAACCCTCACAGAGCCGTGGAGTATCTTTTAATGGGACTCCCCGGAGACAGGGCAAGTGCGGCCGAGGTCGAGCCCCCTGGAGCCGGTAGCAGCCGAGCTGGTCGTGAAGAAGCTGGCAGTGAAGGAGGAGGAGTGGACAGCGCGGCAACCGAAGAAGCATCAACAGGAGATGGCAGCTATGTTGAAGTAACACTCCAGGAATTGGCAGCTATAGAGAGGTTAAAGGCTTTGGGCTTTCCTGAAGGGCTTGTGGTTGAAGCATATTTTGCTTGTGAGAAGAATGAGGAGTGGGCTGCCAATTTTCTCCTGGAGCAGGACTTGGAGGAGGACTGAAAGGGACTCTCCTGTGGCTCACATCTCCCGCCGTTCCGTTCGTTGTGCTAACTTTGTCTCCTACAGCGTCTTGGATGACTTGGGCTTACGTTCACCATACTTGGCATCAGAACTAGATGTTGGGGCAGGGGTGGGAGTCATACGATGCAGGGTGGGGAGAGATACCCTGCCTGTCTGCTTCAACCAGCAGATGCCTCAAATCCACACAGTGTGCAGAGTAGGCTGTCACCACCAGCAGCCATTGCAGGTCCTCATTTCTCCTGTTTAGCACCACGTCACTTCTAGGTTTCTCTCTTTGCAGTGGACTCCATCCACAATTGTAGTTTTCGTTATTTCTTTGATGCAACTTCAACTTTTCCTAGGTTTCCTTTCTGTGGTCTACTATCCTATTATTTCTTCTTTCTGTGATGCCTCTGTCTAGGATACAACACTATGTCATCACTTTTGCTATGTTTCTGTTTTAAGTGGGCTCCATTCAGAGTATGCCCAGGGTAATGTAATGCCCTTCCTTCCAATGAAATGTTTGCAAATATTTTATGTATATATAGAAAAGCAGAGTTACAAAGAGGCAGAGGTGGAAAGAGTGAGAGAAAGAGCAAGAGCCAGAGAGAAAGAAAGTGGTCTTCCATCCGTTCAGCCATGTGTAGTGTAAACTATCAGTTGAACGATTTCTCTCTCTCTCTCTCCGTCTCCCTCTCCCTCTCCCCTCCGTGTCTCTATCTCCCTCCCTCCCCCCTCTCTCTCCCCACCTCTGCCTTATGTATTTCTAGCTTTCAAATAAATAATTAATCTTTTAAAAGTTCTCTCTCATTAGAATGTATGTCAGACTTTTCTAGCCTGATTTGAGTAACTGTACATGGATACGTAGAGTGATGTTGCTGTTCGCTTTGGTTTTCTTTGTCCAGTTTTTCATTAGAATTTAAATGACACGTGTCAAATATCTGTGTATATTATATTTATTGCAATAAAGCTTTTAAAAGAGATTTTATTTGTTTACTTGAGAGTTAGAGAAACAGATAGAGAATGGGAGAGACAGGAGTAGGTCTTCCACCCAGTGGTTCACTCTCCAAGGGCCACAATTGCAGGAGCTGACCCCGTGAGAAACCAAGAACCAGAAGCTTCCTCTGGGTCTCCCACATGGGTGCAGGGGCCCAAACATTGGGCCATCTTCACTGCTTTCCCAGGCCATAAGCAGAGAGCCTGTTGGGAGGAGGAGCAGCTGGGACATGAAACAGGGCCCTCATGGCATTCTGGCACAGCAGGTGGAGGCACAGCCTACAATGCCTCAGGACGGGCCCCACAATAAAGGTTTAAAGCCACACTTGCATGTTTGTTGTGGACGTGTCCCATTGAGAATTTATGACCCTTGAGGCCCATGCACAAGAGCAACATTCCCTTCCCCTCTCTATTGCCTTTCTTTGGCAGAAATTGGTCGTAAGTGAAAGACCCGTCCAGCTAAAAAACCCATTGAATGGTGAGCCAGTTCAGAATTCAAACGAGCATTTCAAAATCTCCTTTCTGGTATTTGTAAATGCAGCACTTCATTAGAGAAGAATCTATTACTATTGAGACCACCTGTAAATATTACTGTCAACAAGAGTAGGCTGTTGTATGGCACTTGCTGTTGGGACTAGCTTATTTCACTAGGTAGAACAGATTCAAGTTGCATCCATTTGGTGTCAAATGACAGGATTTCATTTTATACTGCTGTGTACTATTCAGTAGCGTACATATACCATAATGTCTTTATCCAGACTTCAGTTAACGGACATCTGGGTTGATTCCCTCTCTTGGCTATTGTGAATTGAGCTGCAGTAAACACGTGGGTAGAGCTAACACTTTGATATGCTGATTCCATTTCCCTTGGGTAAATTCCCAGGAGTGGGATGTTTGGGTCATCTGGTAGGTCTACATTTAGAATTCTGAAGTATCTCCATGCTGTCTTCCACAGCAGCTGTGCCAACTTACACTCCCACCAACCGTGGGTTAGGAACCTTTTCCCACATCCTAGCCAAGGTTTGTGGTTTCTTGACTTCTGTATGAAAGACATTCTAACGCGGGTGAGGTGAAACTTCACTGTGGATTTGATTTGCATTTCCCTGACAGCTTGTGATACCGAACATTTTTCCATGTGTCCATTGGCCATTTGAATTTTCTCTTTGGACAAATGCCTATTCAAGTAATCTGCGCATTTCTTAACTGGATTGTTTGTTTTCTTGTTGTTGAATTTCTTGAAATTTGTGGATTCTGGTAAAGTTGCTTCATTGAAACATGCCAAAGATTGAAGTTAGAAGACAGAACTACAGATTTTCTAAATAAATCACAGGAAGGAGTTTCAGAGTGAAGACTGGAGAAAGGCTTCTTAGATGTTAAACTTCAAGCCACATCCAACAATTTTCAAAGGAATCATTTGAACTAGGAAATGTGCTGTGCCTGTTCTGCAAACACCCATCACGGGTCAAATAAGCAAGGACAGGCAATAGACAGGCCAATTTATGTGCAAACCACTTATGTAACCAAAAGACTCACTCGTAGAATGTATGAGAATATTCTGGAAAACACACGTCACAAGGCAACAAAAAGATGAATCGAGGGGCAGGCACTTGGGCCATTAGTTTAGGCTGCTCTAGCGATGTCAGTCCCACATGGACATAAAAGATTCAAGTCCAGGCTTCACTGCAAATCTAGATCCATAGTAATGCACACCTGGGATGCAGGGTTCAATACGTCTGTCCCTACCACTAATGTGGGAGGTGGGAAAGGAGCTATGAGCTGCTCTCTAGCCAGGCCAGCCATGGTCTGTGGGCTCTGAAAGAGTGAACTGGTGGATAGAAGATATGTCTGTCCCTGTCTCTTGCCTCAAGTACACCAACATGGGATCCATGGACTGAGTTCCTGGCTCCTGGCTACTGTGAAAGAGCCCTGGCTGTTAACCAGGGTTTGGGGATGCACATGAAGGAAGAGAAATCTCTGTCTGTCTTTCTTGCTGTCTCTCCACATTTTAAAATAAAAAATAATAAAGATGGTTAGTTTATATTTAAAAATTTACATGGAGGCCAGTCCTGTGGCGTAGCAGGTTTAGCTGCCGCCTGCAGTGCCAGCATCCCATATTGGCGCTGGTTAGGGTCCCGGCTGCTCCACTTCCGATCCAGTTCTCTGCTATGCCATGGGAAAGCAGTGGAAGATGGCCCATGTCCTTGGGCACCTGCATCTGTGTGTGAGACCTGCAAGAAGCTCCTGACTCATGGCTTCTGATCAGCACAGTTGTGGCCACTGCTGCCAAGTGGAGAGTGGAGCAGAGGACAGAGGATCTCTCTCTCTCTCCTTACTCTGCCTCTGCCTCTCCTTCCCTTTCTATGGAGCTCTGACTTTCAAATAAATAAATAAAAAGTTACATTGTATCCATGAATATGTACAGTTTCTATAGGTCAATGCAATCAGAATATCAAGGGACCATTGTAGTGGGTTTGCAAACCACTAAGGGAGCCAGCATCCCCTGTTAGAGTGCAGTGAGGCCCAGCTCCCCTGCTTGTCATCCGGCTCCCAGTTGATGGGTCTGGAAACAAGCCCAGGATGGCCCAAGGGCTTGCGCACCTGCCACCAGCAGGCAGACCTGGGTTGAGTTCCTGGCTCCAACTTCAGCCTTGCACAGCCACAGCTGTTCTGTACACATGGGCTCGGAGCCATACCACGGAAATCTCTCTCTCTATATATATATCTGTCCCTCTCTGTATCACTCTACCTGCAAAATGAGACAATACTTTTTACAAGTCAACAAATGGAACTATATCAAATAGACGTCAGTTATCCTCGGAACGTTGTTAAGTGCATGGAGGCTGAGGCATACATTAGCCCATTGGTGTTTTTGAGGTGAAACATGGGGGATTTCATAGCATAGCTTACACTTGGGTGGCAAGAGAGACTGCACAGCTATTTAAAGGAGCAGAAAGAGCAACGTGCAGGAACAGAAAATGGATGCGCACAAAGGCATACAATGTTCAAGAGCTTAGTACAGAGTTAGCGAACGGAGAAAGTTCTAGAACGGTGAGCAGTCTCCCAAAGGGATGGAAAAGACGCTGCGAAGCACCAGAAGCCGAGACAGAGGAGCCGGGAGCTCCGCTCCGAGTGCATGGACGGGCGAGGCCGTGCACCGCGAACGGGTGGCGAAGGAACGTGCGGGCGTGGGAGGGCCCCTCTCGGCCACCGTCACGCGGGGAGCAACGGGTACTCCTCTCTGGGGGGGGGGGGGGGGGCTGGCGGAGCCACGGCGGCCATCTTGAGCCCAGGGGCCCGGGCGCTGCGGAGGCCAGGGCTCACGAGAGAAGGCCACCGCGGGCAGAGCTCGCCGGCCAGGGCCGTTGGCACCCGCACCCGCAGGGTCCCCACAGCCAGAGCCAGAGGCAGAGTGAGGAGTGCGGCGGTCCCCGCCCCCCAGGCCTCACGCCCGCCCGCCCGCCCGCCCGGCGGCCAGCACGCGCCCCAGCCCGGGCAGCCGACCAGGCCGCGGCCCTGCGCGGCGGCGCCATGCGCCTCACCCTCCAGGCCGGGCCGCAGCTCACCTTCCACATCGACATTGACCCCGGCCAGACGGTGAGGGCCCTCAAGGAGAAAATTGAAGCCGAGCAGGGCAGAGAGGCCTTTCCGGTAGCGGGGCAGCAGCTCCTGTATGCGGGCCGCGTCCTGCAGGATGACGCTGTGCTCAGAGACTGTCAGATCCCCGAGCACCACGCTGTGACGGTCCTGGTGGCCAGACCCAAGGCGGCGACCACAGCCACAGCCACAGCTCGGCAGTCCCAGCCTGCCACCACGGCCGGGCCCCCTGCCCGCGCAGCATCGGCTGGTGCTGGGGCCCCAGCGCGCGAACCTGCCTTGCTCTCCGTGCCCGCCACATCCCCGCGTGCCACTTCCTCGCCTGCCACGTACCAGCGTGCCACGTCTGCCCCTGCCTCTTCTACTCATTCCACGTCCGTGCCCGCAACGTCCCCACGTGCCACGTCCCCACGTGCCCTGTCCGCGCCTCCCACGTCCGGGCCTGCCACTTCCACGGGTGCACCCTCCTCCTCGTCAGTATCCAGTACAGGGTCGGCTCGACCTGCACCTGCTTGCGCACGTGCCTCACATCCAGCTGCAGGGCAGTCGGCAGGCCCACCAGGGGCTCCAAGCCCTACACCAGATGATGCCATCGCGGGACCCTCCTCTGGGGCCCAGCCGTCTGAGCAGGCAGCAAGGGCGCTGCTGACACGTCCGTCTTCC
This sequence comes from Lepus europaeus, assembly GCF_033115175.1. Taxonomy (NCBI): domain Eukaryota; kingdom Metazoa; phylum Chordata; class Mammalia; order Lagomorpha; family Leporidae; genus Lepus; species Lepus europaeus. Next base: position 101,797,088 of record NC_084850.1, on the reverse strand, counting down.
GAGCCAGTGGTCGCCGAGATCGTGTCCATGGGCTACGAACGGGAGCACGTCCTTGCAGCCCTGAGAGCCAGTTCCAACAACCCTCACAGAGCCGTGGAGTATCTTTTAATGGGACTCCCCGGAGACAGGGCAAGTGCGGCCGAGGTCGAGCCCCCTCAAGCCGGTTACAACCGAGCTGGTCGGTCTTCAGGGGTGGCGGCAGGTGCAGCAGCTGCAACATCG